>NC_083401.1:123067168-123697552 GCF_020745735.1 Hemiscyllium ocellatum
ATTGCCTTTAAAAATCCAATGGGATAGAGACTAAGAACTGGGTTCAATTTCACTGGCATTTAGAAAAATGCTCAGGCTCCTCATCTGAATGTTGCTCAAGGGACAGAAGCTGAGAAAATTCAACTGCAAACCTAATGACAAGGAATTCTTCAGACATTGAAAACATCAAGGTGAGCGAGTTCGAAGCAACTTAAGACCCCTGTTTAAAAAGTGGCTGGAGCATTGTGGGGAAGAGCCAGCACCAATTTATATTAATCCACTAGAGGGCCTGCAAGATCGATGCATAGAGGCTCAAATTCCATATGTTTTACAAATTTCACAATTCAAAACTGGTCATCATGATGCACTGTGGGGCATCGACAGCAGCAAAATTGTGTTCAACAACAACCTTTCACTTAATAGCTCAACAGGTGATGGTGGAGGGTTGTTTTTCAGACTGGAGGCCTGTGACCAGTGGATGCCACAAGGATCGGTGCTGCGCCCTCTACTTTTTGTCATTTACATAAATGATTTGGATGTGAGCATAAGAGGTACAGTTAGTAAGTTTGCAGATGACACCAAAATTGGAGGTGTAGTGGACAGCGAAGAGGGTTAACTCAGATTACAATAGGATCTTGATCAGATGGGCCAATGGGCTGAGAAGTGGCAGATGGAGTTTAATTCAGATAAATGCGAGGTGCTGCATTTTGGGAAAGCAAATCTTAGCAGGACTTATACACATAATGATAAGGTCCTAGGGAGTGTTGTTGAACAAAGAGATCTTGGAATGCAGGTTCATAGCTCCTTGAAAGTGGGGTCGCATGTAGATAGGATAGTGAAGAAGGCGTTTGGTATGCTTTCCTTTATTGGTCAGAGTATTGAGTACAGGAGTTTGGAGATCATGTTGCGGCTGTACAGGACATTGGTTAAGTCACTGTTGGAATATTGCAGGCAATTCTGGTCTTCTTCCTATCGGAAAGATGTTGTGAAGCTTGAAAGGGTTCAGAAAAGACTTACAAGGATTTTGCCAGGGTTGGAGGATTTGAGCTTTAGGGAAAGGCTGAACAGGCTGGGGCTGTTTTCCCTTGAGTGTCAGAGGCTGATTAGATTCCCTACAGATTAAATTCCCTACAGTGTGGAAACAGGCCCTTCAGCCCAACAAGTCCACACCAACCCTCTGAAGAGTAACCCACCCAGATCCATTTCCCTCTGACTAATGCACCTAACACTATAGGCAATTTAGCATAGCCAATTCACCTGGCCTGCACATCTTTGGACTGTGGGAGGAATCCGGAGCACCCGGAGGAAACCCACACAGACACGGGGAGAATGTGCAAACTCCACACAGACAGTCGCCTGAATCTAGAATTGAACCTGGGTTCCTGGTGCTGTGAGGCAGAAGTGCTACCCACTGAGCCACCGTGCTGAGGGGTGACCTTATAAAGGTTTACAAAATTATGAGGGGCATGGATAGAGTAAATAGGCAAAGTCTTTTCCCTAGGGTTGGGGAGTCCAGAACTAGAGGGCATAGGTTTAAGGATGAGGGGGGAAAGATATAAAAGAGACCTAAGGGGCAACTTTTTCACAGAGGGTGGTATGGATATGGAATGAGCTGCCAGAAGAAGTGGTGGAGGCTGGTACAATTGTAACATTTAAGAGGCATTTGGATGGGTATATGAATAGGAAGGGTTTGGAGGGATATGGGCCGGGTGCTGGCAGGTGGGATTAGATTGGGTTGGGATATCTGGTCAGCATGGTCGGATTGGACCGAATGGTCTGTTTCCATGCTGTAAACCTCTATGAATCTATATCCTCCCTCTACTTTTACTGTCAGCTCAGAGCATCAACCCTGTTTCAACTGAGAGTACAGGAGGAAACGTGAGGAGCAGCGCCAGACATAGGCAAAAAAAGGTGTCAATTTGATCCAGCTATCACATAGGATTTCTTCCCAAACAGCATAAGCAGCAATTGATAGATAGAGCTAATCCATTCCTGAATCAATGAATCAGATTTAACCTCTGTAGTCGTCACATTTGGTCATGAACAGTGATGGACAATCTAATAGAATGCTGGCCTGTACATCTGGAGCTGAAAATGTGTTGCTGGAAAAGCACAGCAGATCAGGCAGCATCCAAGGAACAGGAGATTCAACATTTCAGGCATAAGCCCTTCTTCAGGAATTCTTCAGATTCCTGAAGGGCTTATGCCCGGAACGTCGAATCTCCTGTTCCTTGGATGCTGCCTGATCTGCTGCGCTTTTCCAGCAACACATTTTCAGCTCTGATCTGCAGACCTCACTTCCTCCCTGTACATCTGGAGGATTGGAATACAAGATGCAGAAGGTCTGCTGCAGTTATACCAAACCCTGGTTAGACCCACTTGGAGTAGTCAGAGCAGATCTTGGCACCACACCCTAGAAAAGATATATTGGCCTTGGAAGGAGGTTTACAAGAATGAAACCTGGACTTAAGGGGTTAACTTCTGAGAAGTTATACAAATCAAGACTGTTTTCTCCAGAATGTAGAAATCTAAGATGTGATCTGATCAAAGATACTAACAGGAAAAGACAGGGTAGATAAAGTTAAACTATTTCCACTGGTTGGAAATTCTAGAACTGGCAGGGGCCATTGTCAGAGAGTCATATCTCATTGATTGACAGTTTTAAACTTGAAGGACTGAATGGCCTATTTCTGTTCCTATCTTCCTAACTCATTAGAATAGGAGGCTTCATAAGTATCCCATCCTGAACAATGGAAGTGCTTAGTACATTTGTGCAAAAGACTAGAGTGAAGCATTTGCATTTTCAGCCAAAGGTTATTGAGTCCTTCGGTTCTCAACCTCACAGTTGCTAGTCTTTAACCAATTAAATTCACTGCACGTAATATGAAGGAAATTGGAAGCACAGGATTCTGTAAAAGCTATGGACCCTGTTAATATCTCAGCGAAAGAACCAGACACTTATGCTACAGAAGTAGCCGTTCCCCTAGCCAAAGTATTTCAGTCCAGCCACACTATCATCTAATCAGCAATGTAGAAAATTGCCCAGGTATGTTGAGTGCACAAAAAGTAGAACAAATTCAGTGTGGCTAACTATCAGTCTGTTAGCTTACTCTCAATCAGCAGAAATGTAATGGAAAGGGTCGTCAGCAATCCTGTCAAGCAACACTTTCTCAATAATAGTGTACACACTGACACTCAGTTTGGGTGCTGCAGTGTTACTCAGCTCCTGACCTCATTATTTCAAACATGGACAAAAGTGCTGGACTCAGGAAGGGAGTTGAAGGTGACTGCCATGATATTAAGGCAGCAATCACTTGAGTGAAGGAGTTCTAGCAAAACCGGAATCAATGGGAAATAAGGGAAAATTCTCCAGTGCTTAGGTTTCTACCTGAACTTAGAAAAATGGTTATGGCTGATGTCAGTCAGTCATCTCAGCCCAAGGACATCACCAAAGGTGTTCCTCGGTTCAACCATCTTGAACTACTAGATGAATGACCTTCCCTCCATTGTAAGATGAGAAGTGAGCATGTTCATCGATGATTCTATAATGCTCAACACTATTTGTGACTCCACCAGAATTCTAAAGTGGTCTGTTTCAATATTAATAAAGTTAACTTCGCAGCTTGGCTAACAAACGGAAAGTGAGAATTGAACCATGTCTCTTGACATTGAATGGTATTACCATAATTGAATAACACTACTATCAAAAGCCAGGGGGTTACCATTGACCAGAAACTGAACTGAACTAGCTATATTATTACTTTGTCTACAAGAGCAGGTCAGAGGCTAGGAATACTGTGGCGAGTAACTGAGTCCCCCCGATGAAGGATTTTTGCCTGAAATGTCAATGTTCCTGCTCCTCAGATGCTGCCTGACCTACTGTGCTTTTCCAGCACTACTCTAATCTTGACTCCTGAGTCCCTGTCCACCACCTACAAGGCACAAACAAGGAGGGGGATAGAATATTCCCCACACGCCTGGATGGTATAACTCCATGAAATTCAACATCAAGGACAAAGCAACCTGTTTGGTCCATCCATTGCCTTCAACATGCATTTGCTTCCCCAGCGATACACAATTGCAGCACTGCATATTATCTACACATTCACTACAGCAACTTGCTAGTGCTTCTTCCATAGAGGTTGTGTGTAGGATATAGGTAAAGTAGTGTTACTTCTGCAGTCATAATTACTTATGCAAGGTAAATGAACTCACGCCAGTGTATAATTGTTTCAACAAAGAGCTGAGTCAACAAGAATGAAAACTATGTGAAGGAAATATATAATTGTTTTTGTATTAGGTAAAATGTGCATACAAGAATGAAACGTGCCTGCAAACAATGGTAGATGTTACAGACAAATAGATAAGGTGCTGTGAGGTTGTAGGATAAGCCAGATATGCCTGTACAAACAATAGTTATAAGCATTTGTTTCCTGCTTCTGCAAAATCAAAAACAAACCCCAATGAAAAGGTCATAAGGTTCAATATGGTTGAGGAATGGGAGGAAATGTCACAAGTAAGGGAAACAGATGGCAGTGAAGGAGGATATACCTAACAATGGGCCACAGCAGGATGTGGTGAAATGGTCAAGTAAAACTTGTACTTTGTTATGCACAAGGCCGGATAAGGCAAGAGGTAAACAATAGTAATGAGCACCGGGTTTGGAGTAGTGAATCCTATATAAGATATGTACTTGCGAAACTGTGTGTGTCTATTTTAGGCACCACACTTGCAAGCGTATAATAAACATACTGATTGCTTCAGATCTAGTCTCAGACTGAAATTATTGAAGTGAGTGAGCTTCGTTTCTCACAATTGGGGGCCATCCAGGATATTCTTCCATCGCCGGGGGGAGTGGCTGGCCTTGGACAATGGGAAGATGTGTCCCGTTCCCAATTGAGGAGTGGTCTCATGTCCTGGTTTGGTCCGCTCCCTTGGGTGACTGGTATGAACTCCACAAGAGAGACATCTGAATCAGACAGTGAAAATACAGAAAAAAGGGGCCAGGCAACTCTGTGCACAGGCCAAGGTAAGAAAACTGACTTTTAAGTATTGCCTTGCTGGCTGGGAAAATGGGTATTTAATCACTGAGGGACTGGCGAGGGTCCCGAGAAATGGGGGGTAGGCAGAGTAAGTCGAACTGCGACGAAGTAAAGGAAGAAAAAGTCCCTGGTAACATTTCTCCTGAAAGTCCGTTGGGGAGGATGTTGTGGAAATGGCCAAGTAACACTTATACAAGGGAAAAAGATAAAAAGAAAATGATTAAATATTGTTGTTTCGTTTGGACCAAAGAACCAATCCTTCATCCGGCTGTCTTCTGGTCAAAGTATGGTTGGGACGAGAATTGGATATGTCAGTATTTAGATTTGTATGTGAATGAGAAAACAACCTTTTAGTCAAGAAGAGGCAGACTGTGTGTCCTGTCGGAAGGGCAGTTTGGGAATGATGGTAGTAAAGACAAGGGATTCCCCCTCGGCCCCACCCAGTCCCTGGGATCCTCTTGGCTGCTTCCCCCCTCCATACCATAAAATCAGATGAGGTGAAAATGGGGGAGGAGGAGAGACAGACAGGGACAGGGAACGGATGACCCACAAGAGGTGGACGAAGAGGGCGGTGGACGGGGATGTTGTTGTTCCAGACCCTCAATCCTCAACGAAAGACAGGGAAGATAAAGTAGACGTAGAGGAGGCCTCCGGAGCATCTAAACCAAAGCCTAAGGGGGAGAAACAAAAACAAAAAAAGGGGAAGAATGTAATGACTTATCCCCTTTGGGAGGTACCAATAGGTGAAAAAGAGATTGGGTTTGTAAGTGTCCCCCTCACCAGTGGGGAGGTCAGAACATTTAAAAAGGAAATGACGGTCCTGGTTGAGGATCTGGTAGGGTTGTCTGAACAAATTGATCAATTCTTGGGGCCCAGTCAGTGTATGTGGACTGAGTTAATGTCTATTTTGAATATACTATTTACTTGGGAAGAAAGGAGACTTATACAAGGAACAGCCATTAAAATATGAGACAGGGAACATCTCATTGGGGATGGGGATGCTGGACAGGGAGAGACGAAGTTTCCCCTCGGAGGCCCCGAGTGGGAAAATCAAAACCCGGAGCATAGAGAAGAAATGAGGGAATTGAAAGACCTGATTCTAAAAGGAATGAGAGAGGCAGTTCCAAAGTCGCAGAATTTGACTAAAGCCTTTGAATTTAGACAGGACAAAGATGAGATTCCCTCAGCTTTCTTGCAAAGATTAAGAGACTCAATGCGAAAATACTCTGGAATTAACCCTGAAGACCTAGTGGCGCAGGGTCTTTTGAAAGTACATTTTGAGATAAGGGCATGGCCAGACATACAGAAAAAGATACAGAAGATAGAAGGATGGAGCAAAAAACCATTAGATGAATTGTTAAGAGAGGCACAGAAAGTGTTTGTAAAGAGAGAGGATGAGAGACGAAAACAGAAGGCAAAAATGATGGTAGTTATGGTTGATGACGTAGTTAAGAAAAGAATGGAACCAATAGTGAGCAACCGAAGCGGCGGGTGACAGCATGTAGGACAGAGAGGAAGAGGGAGAGGGAGAGGACAAGGGGGAGCATTTGATAGAGGGTTTGGGCGACAGGGGCAGAGATGGAAGTCTCCACAGACAGGATGCTATTATTATGGAAAGATAGGGCATTTTAAGTGGGAGTGTCCTGATCTACAAAGGGAAGAAAGGGCAATTCCTCTTATGAATTTTGATGAAGAATAGGGGTGTCACGGGTTCCTGCCCCCGGGGACCCACCAAGAACCCTTGATAAACTTGAAGGTGGGACCCTTTAGGGAAGAGGTAGTCTTCCTAGTAGATATGGGGGCAGCACGGTCATCGCTGAATTTTAAACCAAAGAAAGTAGGAATGTCAACATGGTCAATTACTGTTTCCGGGGTAAAAGGGGAAGGATTTACTGTTCCAGTATTTGAACCTATGATGATAGAAGGTCCTAAGGATAGAGTCACAGGGGAACTGTTGTAGATCCCTGCTATAGGAAGTAACTTACTAGGGAGAGATTTAATTATCCTCTTAGGACTGGAGATTGGAATTCAGGAAAAAGAAATAGTTGTACAAATGGCGATGTTGACAGAGGATGTGGAGAGAGAGAGATAAACCCTATTGTATGGGCTAGAGAAGGGAATCGTGGAAAACTATAGATCCCTCCCCTAGAAGTAAGTTTAATAAGGAAAGGGGACATTGTCTGTGAGCGACAATACCCCATTTCCATAGAAGGTAAACGAGGACTGCAGCCAGTAACTGAGGGACTGATTAGAGATGGACTGTTGGAGCCATGTATGTCTCCTTATAATACCCCAATATTACCAGTGCAGAAATCTGATGGCACTTATCAATTTGAGAACATTAAATCGAATAGTACAGGTCAGACATCCAGTGGTGCCAAATCTCTATACGTTATTAAGTCAGATCCCTCATGACCACAAATGGTTTAGTGTGATAGATTTAAAGGATGCCTTTTGGGCTTGTCCCTTGGCAGAGGAAAGTAGGAATTTGTTTGCCTTTGAATGGGAAGATCCCAAGACAGGACGGAAATAGCAATACCGGTGGACTGTGCTCCCCCAGGGGTTTATGGAATCCCCGAATTTATTTGGGCAGATGTTAGAACAAATATTGGAGAAATTTAGCAGCCCCAAGGGAACTACCCTGTTGCAGTATGTAGATGACCTCTTAGTAACAGGAAAAAGAAGAGAGAGTAGTAGAAGCCACTAACAAATTATTGAATTTCCTGGGTCAGCAGGGACTGCGAGCATCTAAAAACAAACTACAATATGTGGAGCAAGAAGTGAAATACTTGGGACATTTAGTTTGTGAGGGAAAGCGAAAGATAAGCCCGGAACGGATCGAGGGAATAGTGGGGGCGCCGCTGCCCAGACTAAAAGGGAGTTAGGTAAATTTTTGGGTCTAACGGGATATTGCAGATTGTGGATTGATTCTTATGCTCAAAAGACTAAGAAATTATATCTCAAACTATTAGAGGAGGAACCAAAGTGTCTAAGTTTGGATGATGAGGAAAAAGAACTAGTTGAGGAACTCAAAAGAGATCTGATCCATGCCTCCGTGTTAGCCTTACCTTCTCTAGATAAACCTTTCCACCTCTTTGCTACCGTGGATAAGGGAGCGGCTTTGGGAGTATTAACCCAGAGGTGGGGAGGAATGAAACAGCCAGTAGCGTATCTTTCGAAGCTATTGGATCCAGTATCCCGGGGGTGGCCTGAGTGTTGTGCAGGCCGTGGCTGCCACTGCACTGTTGGTGGAGGAAAGCAGAAAGCTTACATTTGGGGGAGCCCTAATAGTAAGCATCCCACACCAAGTGAGAACGATCCTAAACCAAAAAGCTGGGCGATAGTTGACAGACTCGCGGATTCTGAAATATGAGGCAATATTAATAGAAAAGGATGATCTACTGTTAGTCACGGACAATTGTTTAAATCCAGCTGCCTTTCTTTGGAAAGGGGAAGGAGAATCTCCTCAGAATCCAGGGCACGACTGCCTTGACATTATAGAATACCAAACTAAGGTCCGTATGGACCTGAGGGATGTTCCGCTTCATGCAGGAGTCTGACTTTTTATAGACGGATCAGCCCGAGTGACTGAAGGGAAAAGACAGTTTGCAGTTGTAGACAGGACGAAAGGTAGAGTGGTAGAGACAGGGAGGTTGTCAAATGGGTGGCCAGTTCAGACCTGCGAACTCTAATCATTGGAAAGAACCCTTAGGGTGTTAGAAAATAAAGAGGAAACAGTATACACTGACTCTAAATTGTGCACACTTTCTGAAAGATATGGCAGGAAAAAGGACTGATCAATAGCCGGGAGAAGGAATTAGCACATGAGGAGTTGATTAAACGGGTCTTGGAGTCCCTATTACTCCCCCGAGAAATAGCGGTAGTGCATGGAAATGGTCATCAGAAAGGAAATGAACCAGAAGTTAGGGAGAATAGATTAGCCGATGAAGTGGCTAAGGAAGCAGCCCTGAACCCACAAGAAGTGGCGATTCATTCCCTAATACCTACTGTCCCAGATCCTCGGGAAGCTCCTATATTTACTGAAAGAGAGGAAAAAGAATTGAAAGATTTAGGGGCTGTAAAAACAGCAGACGGACATTGGATGTTACCTGACGGAAGGGAAATGTTAAAAAAAATGATGCGAGAAATTATGGCTGTCCTACATCAAGGCAGCCATTGGGGAGTACAAGCAATGTGTGATTTAGTTCTTAGAGAATATGGATGTAAAGGAGTATATACAATTGCTAAACAAATATGTAAGGGATGTATAATATGCAGATAGGTAAATAAGAAAGTCTTGAGAAAACAGACCCGGGAGGAAGAGGCCCGGGATTGAGACCCTTCCAGAGTATACAAGTAGATTATACTGAACTACCCAGAGTAGGAATTCTAAAATATAAGTTGGTCATAGTAGATCATCTATCTGGTTGGGTTGAGGCATACCCCCTTGCTACTGCCACTGCAAGTGGGGTGTCTAAAACAATATTGGAGCACATAATTCCCCGATATGGGCTAGTGAACCATACAGATTCTGACCAAGGAACTCATTTTACCTCTAAAGTCCTACAGGGGGTAGGTTTGGGAATTTCCTGGGAGTTCCACACTCCATGGCACCCATCCATCATCAGGAAGGGTTGAGAGAATGGGCCAAACACTCAAACGACAGCTCTCTAAATTGATAATAGAAACCAGACTCCCTTGGACCTAATGTTTACCTATAGCTCTTTTGCAAGTACAAACAGCCCCAAGGAAAGATTTGGGACTATTCCCCCTATGAAATCTTATTTGGATTATCTTATCTGGGAACGAATGGGGAATTACCAATTCCCGAAACTAAAGATTTATTCTTAAAGAGCTATATACTGGGCTTGTCCTCCTCTTTTGTGTTTCCTGAGGAAACAAGGTTTATTGGCACAGACTCCGCCCCTTGAATTCACCGTTCATCCCATCCGGCCGGGAGATTGGGTCCTAGTAAAATCATGGACAGAGACTAAATTGCAGCCGGACTGGGAAGGGCCGTACCAGGCTCTTTTGACTACCGAAACGGCAATAAGGACGGCGGAGAAAGGCTGGACCCACTACACTCGGATCAAAGGGCCAGTGGAATCTCCAGTTGAGGAAGAGGTCAGGACAGCCAAATCAACGCAAGACCCGCTGAAACTCAGACTAAAGAGACTTTGGGTAACAGATTATACAGTGGCGACGCGAGTGCAGGATTATTTCTATAGGATTGTATGTTAAGTCTTTTTTGCTTCAGCACTATTTTTAGAATGCTAGCGATGCTTAAAGTTATGATACTAGCCCTCTTAGTATTGGGATTTTGTCAAATATCATTTTCATATGTGTTATTAATGGTTCCAGAGTCTGATAATCCACAAGTAGTAGACGCTGATGCATGTAGCTTAGTAAATTGTGGGGATGTAGATAATCAGAGACAATACTGCAGCTCAGAGATACATCTTTAGTCCTTTGGGGATGGTACTTGGTATAATTATTTCATCACAGTACACCGGGACCCCTTCCGACCAGCTCTCGATTGTCCCAATAAAAAGTGTATCCCAATATACCTAACAATAAAGAAAACCACATGGCACGAAGCAATTCTTGGAGGCGGGGGGGGGCACCTATCAGGTACAATTAAATGAAACATTTGGGATAGAAATGAAAACAAATGGGAATGATTTCTCGGGCTCTTGTTTTTGAATTAGTGTAGAACAGGGAAAACAGGCAGAACTACTGGATAATAAGGTACAACCTTTCACCCCTCTCAATGACCTTAAAGTAGTCAAAATTATAGAGGCAAAGGACTTAAAACAGACCATTGAAATAGAAACTGGGTACGGGGATGCAAATGCCTGGGTTGAATGGGTAAAATATCCTGTAAAAAGTCTGAATAAGAGCAATTGCTATGCATGTGCCTCTGGTAGGCCAGTGGCCCAGGTGATTCCCTTTCTGCTCGGGTGGAAGCGAGACAGGCAGGGCATGAAAAGTATGATAGCCCTGCATCAGGATAAGACTGCATGGAATGACAGGAATTGTACCTCCCTATCTCTGATGTTCCCTCCCTTGGAGAAGAAAGATTCAAAAGCAACCCCCACGTTTTCAGCCGTAGTTGGAAATCACACGCCATGAGTGCATAGATGAGGTACAAATCAGTCCAGAGATTTAGGGGAGCTGAAATTATGTACAGAGATTAAGCTTGTCACCGAAACGGACAAGGGAGGGAACTACTCAGCACTAAAGGTTCCCCGAGCAGATCTATGGTGGTACTGTGGAGGCAAAATATTGAGACCCACCCTACTTCCTGATTGGAGAGGGATATGTGCAATTGTACAATTGGCAATTCCATTTACCCTGGCATTTGAGAAGGAAAAGATAGTAGGGAAGAAGGGAAGGAGTAAGAAATCACAGTTAGACACTTCTGTCAATGACAGGATTTATCTCGATTCTGTAGGAGTCCCGGGGTGGGGGGTGGGGCACCTGAGGAGTTCAAGGCTCGTAACCAGATTGCAGCAGGCTTTGAGTCAGCTCTCTTTTGGTGGGTAACAATTAATAAAAATGTAGATTGGATAAATTACATTTTCTATAATCAACAGCAATTTATAAATTATACAAGGGATGCGGTTAAAGGAATATCAGACCAGCTTGGTGCGACAAGTAGGATGGCATAGGAAAACAGAATGGACCTTGATATGATTTTAGCAGAAATGGGGGGTGGGGTGATGTTAGGAGGAAGCTGTTGTACCTTTATTCCTAATAACACTGCACTTGATGGTTCAATTACTCGGGCCTTAAGGGGATTGACTACCTTAGCAGAGGAACTGGCTGAGAATTCAGGAGTAGACTCATCTCTCACGGGATGGCTTGAATCATGGTTTGGAAAATGGAAGGGGGTGGTGATTTCCATCCTTACTTCCCTGATAGTAGTAGCTGGGTATTGGTGGCCATTGGCTGTTGTATCATACCATGTATACGAAGGCTCACCCAAAGACTGATTGAGGCAGCCTTAATGAAACAGATGCCCCTAAAAGGGAATCAGGCAGAGGAACTTTATCAATTAAATAATGAGGGGATGAGTGAGACCAAGATGGATGAAATCTCCGGAATGATGCTTGCGAATTTTGGGGGTGATGCTTAAAGGAAAAATGCAGAAGATAACAAATGATAATTAAAGAAAAAGGGGGAAATTGTGGGATAGAGGTAAAGTAGTGTTACTTCTGTAATCATAATTACTTATGCAAGGTAAATGAACTCACGCCAATGTATAATTGTTTCAACAAAGAGCTGAGTCAACAAGAATGAAAGCTATGTGAAGGAAATATATAATTGTTTTTGTATTAGCTAAAATGTGTATACAAGAATGAAACATGCCTGCAAACAATGGTAGATGTTATAGACAAATAGAAAAGGTGCTGTGAGGATGTAGGTTAAGCCAGATATGCCTGTACAAACAGTAGTTATAAGCATCTGTTTCCCACTTCTGCAAAATCAAAAACAGACCCCAATTGAAAAGGTCATAAGGTTCAATATGGTTGAGGAATGGGAGGAAATGTCACAAGTAAGGGAAACAGATGGCAGTGAAGGAGGATATACCTAACAATGGGCCACAGCAGGATGTGGTGAAATGGCCGAGTAAAACTTATACTTTGTTATGCACAAGGCCGGATAAGGCAAGAGGTAAACAAAAGTAATGGGCACCGGGTTTGGAGTAGTGAATCCTATATAAGATATGTACTTGCTAAACTCTGTGTGTCTATTTTAGGCACCATGCTTGCAAGTGTATAATAAACATACTGATTGCTTCAGATCTTGTCTCAGACTGAAATTATTGAAGTGAATGAGCTCCGTTTCTCACATTGTGGATTTGGAAAATATGATCACCTGGAAGGACAATGTCGGCAATTTCTCCTCCAAACCACTCCCGATCCTGACATCGAAACATACAGCTGTTCTTTCACTGCCACTGGCCAAGATCCTGGAACTTACTCCCTAACAGCTTTCTGTGGTTGTTCCTACACCATATGCACTGTAGCAGTTCAAGAACATTGCTCAGCAGCACCTTGTCCAGTGTAGTTAGGGATTGACAATAAATGCTGGCCCAGCCAGTGACGCTCACATCCCTTGAGCAAATAGCAAAACCAAAAGTTAAGGCCCCAAAACCAGGCATGTGGTAGGCCTTAGATTTTTACACCTTACACATGGAGAAATGGTGCCAATTTGAGTCAGTGTAAAGAGCTTTGTGAACCAGATTACTAGCCCAAATGTTAAATGCAGGATTCTTCAGTTTATTTTCCTTGTTAAAATTTCACTGATCCTCTTTTATTGTTAAATGTACATTATTTCTTCACAGGGTTGCACCTTAAGTTCTAATCAAATTAATACAGGTAATCACACTACACTGTATATTGGAGCTTACTTTATATATTAGCATCATTTTAATTGATTGCCTGTCTGTATAAAAGCAGGAAGCTTTAGAAATTCCATGAGAGTAGCTTAAGCAGGTCGGCCAGTCATGCAATTGGCTTTTCACCTAATTTGCAGGATGGATGATCCAACTTGTCCATACACTGCAGCATTTTAGCAGCCCTATCAAGAAAACAACAAACATTTTAAAAAAAAACTTTAAAATAAATGAACATAGCTCAAAACCCATACATCAAGTTTCACATTTTCATCTAAACAGGAACAGCCACTTGAGTAGTAAATGAGGATGTTTTGCAATTCAGATGTTTAGCACTAATCGCAGTGCGGAATTCACAATTTAGTACTTTACTCTCAATACATTTTGTCACTTCAATATTAGAAAAATTGAATACAGACAATGTTTATGCAAGATAGCTGTTATAAACAACAGTGAAAAATCTTATGAAGAATGCATTATTAACTTTGCCACCATTGTGATATTGCATGCATCGATGATCAGGCAAGCACACATCTTTAAGAGAACTAAGCAATGATATCTGCGTGACACCATGCTTTACAATATTCCTGTTCTACATCTCATGAGTTCTATCCAAAGTGGCTACGAATGACTGGGTGTGAAGATGACATGGGGGGTAGATTACGAGGTATTGGGAGGGATATGAATGGGTCTGGTGAGTGGAGCAAGTGAAGGGTAAAGGCAAGGGTACTTAAAGTTCATGTTCCAAACTGAGCCAAAGTTCCAGTGAATGGAGACGGGCCATTTAACTGTCCACATTGGAAACTGCCACCTCCGTGCCTGCCAAGGATCTGCTTCAGAAAGCAATGACCTCAAATCTAGCCTGGTCCCACCACTCTGCTGTGAAGATTATAGGATGGATACTGCCAAGCAGGATGGGAGATCAAAACAATTGGAAAAGCTCTGTTTTGTAAAATTTGCCTTCAGGAAGAAAATCCCAGCCTAAGAATCTCTGCTTAAATCCAGTCTAATTGTTTCAAAAATAATTTGATCTCCACTCCTTAGTTCCAAAGTGGATGACCTCAGTCTATTTTCCACATTGAACACCATCTTTCACAGTTTTGCCTTCTCACTGAATCAACTGATGTCCCTTTGCAACTATCAACCTCAACCTACGCAACTATATGTTGCATCATCTAACTTAGTGTCAGCAGTAAACTAGTGAGAAACAGCTCTCTATTTCTTCATTCAAAACATTTCTAAATATGAGCAAAGTTGAGGCAGGCCAGATATCTGAAGGGCACTGTTAGATACATTCTACCAATGTGAATACATACTCATATGTACTGGTTATCTTCAAACTCTGAAACAAATAGTCTTTAATTGATTCTGTCTCACTTTTGTTAACAGTCCCTAATGCACAATGTTGTTAAATGCCCCCTCACATTTATGGAAATAACATCCTTAGATGCTGTTAGATTTACCATCTGAGTTACTCTTTAAGCATTTTAATTAAATTTGTCAGAGTTAACTTTCCCACTGCAATTTCAAGCCATGGGCTTTGTTAAGATAATTTTCCCAAATTTTTTGTTTTTCTTTTCCAAATTGCACAATATTTGGAGATAATTCTTGAATTGGTGTGGCTTGGAAAATTACAACTACTTCATCAAACATTTCCTCATCTACTTCTGTTAATAACTGGGAAGGAAACATCAAAACCAGAGGAATTGTTTAGCTTTAATATCATGATTTTGATCATTGTCATTTACTAATCAATATAGTTAGTTCCTTGCCTTGATTTATTTCGAGATTGCTTAGAACCTCCAATATTTTATACCCACCATTTATTATGAAATGGATGTAAAATAGTTGCAGGGAGGGTCAGCCATGTCATAATTGCCAATTATAATATGATTGTAATCAAAGATTAGCCAGTCATACCATTTCTCTTAAAATAGCAAGATGGTGGAGATGGCAGGTTAGGTAGTGTTTGGAATCTTGGTCTATCTGCTCCTTTTTGGCTGACCGGCTGTATCCTTTTTATTTTTTCATCTTATAATCATTTCTTAATTTCACCTTTTGCAACAAGTTTACTTTCTTTGTTCTGCAGCTGAGGTGTGGCAGTTTCAGTGGGCCCACATCATTGGCAATTTCAGCAGGCTCTCAGTCTACAGCAATTTTGGCAGGTGCCTATTCCTCAGTGGCTTCAGCGAGCTCCTGCTTCCCCCGTGGTTGTGGCAGGCCCCCAGCCCCAGTCTCCCAATTGTGATCAATATGGATAGACCTTAGTCTTCGGTTGACGTGGCCCACCCCTGGCCTTCGGTTGACGGGGCCCACCCCTGGCCTTCGGTTGAAGGGGCCCACCCCTGGCCTTCGGTTGATGGGGCCCACCCCTGGCCTTCGGTTGATGGGGCCCATCCCTGGCCATTGGTTGAAGGGGCCCACCCCTGGCCTTCGGTTGATGGGGCCCATCCCTGGCCATTGGTTGATGGGGCCCATCCCTGGCCATTGGTTGATGGGGCCCATCCCTGGCCATTGGTTGAAGGGGCCCATCCCTGGCCATTGGTTGAAGGGGCCCACCCCTGGCCATTGGTTGAAGGGGCCCATCCCTGGCCATTGGTTGACGGGGCCCATCCCTGGCCATTGGTTGACGGGGCCCACCCCTGGCCTTCGGTTGACGGGGCCCATCCCTGGCCATTGGTTGAAGGGGCCCACCCCTGGCCTTCGGTTGCCGGGGCCCACCCCTGGCCTTCGGTTGCCGGGGCCCACCCCTGGCCTTCGGTTGCCGGGGCCCACCCCTGGCCTTCGGTTGCCGGGGCCCACCCCTGGCCTTCGGTTGACAGGGTCTGCCACCGGTCTTTGTGGTCTCGGCACGCCCTTGCTCTTTGGCAGATTTGGCTGATCCCTGGTCTTTGGCGGTATCGATGAGCTGACAGTCTTGGGTGGCTTTGGGGGGTCCTCAACCTTCGGTGGTCGTGTTGGGCCCCCAGTCTTTGGCGGTCTCGGTGGGACCCCATCTTCTGAGGTATCAGCAAGGTCTAGAGTTTGGTTGGTTTGACAGGATCCCAGTCCTTGACAGTCGGATAGGTCCTGGTCTTCGGCAGTACTTGATTTGTGAAACCAAGAGACGTGGAATGAACAAAACATGATAGCTGTCTTAGATTTTTAAAAAATAAACATACTTCATGTAATTAAGTGGCGCCAATTTTCTGGTGACTGACACATTTTTACAGTATTTACACAAAAGCAAGTGACAATAAATTTCTATCTATCTAATAGCTTTTAAAATGATGCTTGTGGCAGAACATTTCCAGGTGACATCCAGAAACACACCCAATTACTGCCATTTGATCTTAGGCCGGATGTTTAGTGTCAGAAGGCTTGCCCCTGGCCCTCAACAGAAACGTTGGTGCAATCAGGGTTTGTTCTATTCTCCAGTCCCTCTCAGCTCCACACAGAATCAAACAGAAATTTCAGGCTCTCTCTATATATATATACATGTGCTAACAGTAATAACTGCTGTTTGTCCAGGCTGAAGTTTTAATAAAAAGAAACTGCAACTTCAATTTGTATCAGTTTTGGGGGTGATGGTAGCATTGTGGTGATGTCACCCAGACCCAAATGGGCACAGGTTCAGGTCCCTGCACTTGGCCAAATTTAAGTTCAGCTCATGGTTGTGGTAGACAGGGTACAGAGGAGATCAACCAGGATGCTGCCTCAACTTGAGACCCTGTGCTATGAGGAAAGACTGGGAAGGCTAGGAATGTTTTCCTTGGAGTGGAGCATGTTGACAGGAACCTGATACCGGAGTATAAGATTATGAAGGGCATGGATAGGTAGGCACTTTTCCATGAGTAGGAGGTTCAATAACCAGGGGAGCATTGCTTTTAGGTAAGAGTGAGGAAGTGAAGGGAGGTTTGGGGAGAAACTTGTCACACAGACGGTGGTGGAAGCCTGGAACTCTGCCTGAAAGGACAGTTGAGTCAAAAACTGCTGTAACATTTCATCAGTATGTATATAATCAGTCGTTATTTCCTCCAGGACAATGGTGAAAAGCTGGAAATTGGGATTAATGCAGTCAGACCTGTGTTGTCCAGTGCTGACAGAACCAGCTGAATGGCTTCCATCTGTGCTGTAAACACTACTTGTCTTGTGGTATGTTATCAATTGTAAAGAGATGGTCAACTTTGTACATTCACTAATATGACCTATCCAAAAAGCTGACCAAATATCATCTGCACATATTTGGACACCAAATTTCTGAATGGTTTCATGTCACAGTTTCTCATAAGCTTCAGAACTGGAATGAAATGGTATACAATTCCTTGCCTATGAACTGAGGAGTCAAAAATGAAAACAGTGGCATGTTCACCATTTCTAGGTGAGGTCATGTCCATAATATGATAATAAATAATCAATCATTTTAAATGAAACCGACTTTGTCTTTCAAGGATTAATATAACAGACATCGATCCCTTTGTGGCAACAGGGAAAAGGACCATCCTCACTATCAGTGACTCACGCTGTAAAACTGATAGAAAAAAAAATTACCGTCCAGACAATGTGATATAATGTTAGAAACTTGATCTAAGAAATGGAATTGTATTGGAATTATTGAATCGATACAGTGTGGAAGCAAGCCATTTGGCCCATTGAGTCCACACTGACCTTCTAAAGAGTATCCCACACAGACCAACCATACCTCTGTAATCCTACATTTCCCACGGCTAACCCACTTAGTCTGCACATTGCTGGACGCTATGGCTAACTTAGCATAACTAAGCCACCTAACCTACACATGTCTGGACAATGGGAGGAAACCCTTGCAGACATGGGGAGAATGTGCAAACTCCACACAGAGTCTGGAATTGAACCCAGAACCCTGGCACTATGAAGCAACATTGCTAACCATTGAGCCACTGCGCCACCCTAGAAGGAGCAGAAGTTTCTTTTTATTTGGATTTATGACTGGCATCAGTCTGATCCTTCGGAATTGGAGAGCATGATGTCAATATGGAAATGGGGAAACAGTGAGCTACTGGGGATACTCTCTGTTGTCTTCACTGATGTGCATAATCTGTGAATACTGGTACAGATGAAGTTTGAGAATTTTGAAGAATACACATCATAGCAGCGTTGTGAGATGGACTGATCAATGATAATATATCCATTTCCCAGTGAAAGGCTCAGTGCACATGAATAAATGGACATTGCCAGGTTCTGAAAGAATCAGATAGAAACTGAAGTGATTCAGGGAACAACGATGCTGGCCTTGAATTTTTTTTAGATTACTTACAGTGTGGAAACAGGCCCTTTGGGCCAACAAGTCCACACCAACCCGCCAAAGCACAACCCACCCAGACCCATTCCCCTACATTTACCCCTAACACTATGGGCAATTTAGCATGGCCAATTCACCTAACCTGCACATCTTTGGACTGTGGAAGGAAACCGGAGCACCTGTCTACGCAGACACGGGGAGAACGTGCAAACTCCACACAGTCAGTTGCCTGAAGCAGGAATTGAATTCGGGTCTCTGGCGCTGTGAGGCAGCAGTGCTAACCACTGTGCCACCATGCCACCCACAAAGTTTGTACACCGTAGAAGGCAATGTAGATTGGGGATGGGTGGTGAAATGTAAGGATATGGGAACATGGAATAAGAGTTAGTCACTCAGACCCTGAAGCCTGTTCAATCAGATCACAATTGATCTGGAGCTTAACTCCATTGCTGTACATTGTTACTCATCCTTACCCAACAAGTATCTAGCAAAGTTAATTTGAAAAATTTCTACAGTCTGCCTTTGGTGAAGGGGGATAACTGAAAAAAAGTTCCAGATTTGTAATGTTCATAAAGTATCTCCAGATTTCACTTTAAAATGACCAGACTGAGTTTTAAGGTTAGCCTCCCTAACCCATGGATTTTACTGCATACTTCCAAATGGTGATCACAAGCCTGCACTTGCCAGCAGTGAGCTTGTCATTCTTCACGGGCTCCCGGTACTGCCAACCTCATCCAAAGGCCAGCACATCTGGAGGTTCGGCAGCTCCACCAGGAGAGCTGGGCTATGTTGGAGGCACGAAGCATCATAAAATGTGATCATGTTTGAAGCCAGTGGCTTCTCAGAGTGGAGATCAAATGCCACGGAATGAAACCTTTGTGCCGTGGATATACTGCCTCCCCCTCGACAGCCCCATCACTGGGGCAAAGGCACTCTGACTCTAATGGTCCCAACCCACGGTGGGGGGCGGGGGCGGGGGGGGCTCCCACCAGCAACCTGGTAGCCACTGACTGTGATGGTCAGGAGCCCTGCAGCAGCAAAATGCTGATGAGGCTGCAGAATTGCCCTTATTACAGGCATCAACCAGTCAAACTGGGCGCCTTCTCCATGGAATGGACAGCCCTCCATTCGCTGTCCTTCTCCTGTAGTAGACTGCATCAGGGTACAGCCTTGACACACAATTTTCCCTTACTTCCCGGCCTCCTTCATGTCTCCAAGTCCGGTACCACGACACTGAGAAATCTCCACTCCGTTTATTGATTCCCGCACAATAGAAAATAGTTTCTCTCTACCTACCCTATCCACTCCTATGATCGTTAATAATAACTTAATTAGATCACCTTAGCAAGGCTCCATCAAACTGACACATAACATCCTCTCCTTTGAAACAAAGTCTGACATTCCACATGTCATTTTGATTGGTTTTGTGGCTACAGATTTAAAGGACATTGGAGAAGGAGAGAATAATTTGAGCATGTTCAGACTGTGGAAGAGCAAGGATGAAAATTATCTTAAAATACTTAAATACTACATAAAAGAAAGCGAAAAAGGTCACCAACTTTCTAAATATTTCAATGGTTAAATATGAATCAGATATAGTACATACTTGTAATTATCTTTGCAAGAGTAGCTGATATTTTTCTCCTTTAGAATCCTTTCCAATACTGCCACACTGCCAACATCACAGGATTCTCTGCAAATCAAAATATAGTTGATGTTCAATATAATTCCCAAATTTAATTTTAATTACTCAAACAGATGGCCTCATGAACTTAAAAATAAGTACTTATCAGGGCTACCTGAAATAAAAAGTGTTGGAAATACTCAGCACAACTGTGGAGAGAGAAATTGAGTCAATATTTTGAGTTAACTATATCTCTTTTTGCTTCATGGGAAAATATTAAAAAGTTTCATAAGTGTCTAAGATGCATAAAGGGCATAAAGTTAAGATGAGGAGTATTTTTTCACCCAGCCGGTGATGAAAATATGGAACATGTTGCCTGAGAGGGTGGTGGAGGCAGGTATGCTCGCAACATTTAAGAATCTGGATGAGCAGGGGGGATCCAAGATGGCGGCGATCTGAATAGATCTGCCTTGCTGAGCTCTGCATCCCAGCTCAGCGGTAGTGATATTTTTACCCCAGTTATCCACTAGTGCATGTCAAAATGCTGTTTAGTTGATAGTTGAATGCTGGGTTGCCTGGTGTCGTTTTTGCAGGGCTTTCGAATCTTGTTCGGATGTTCTGGGATTCGGAGATGCGCTGTTCGGATAGTCAAGGTTCTACTGTAATTCCTTTTTGTGTGCGCAAGGATGACGAAAGGAAAGCATAAGCCAAGCTCCAACACACGGGGCACTCACTGAAGGCACTGGTTTGCCTACAACCGTGACTGTAGCTGCAGTTCCCTCGGCAGCCTAGAAAAGGTACCTGCCGAGCAGAACGTCACTGGAGAATGCGTGACAATCCGAGGGATGATCAAGGAGTTGATGGAAGACCATCATTCTCAGCTGGAGCCGATTTCGGTCATGCTACAAAAGCATGAGAAGGTTTGGATGGGCTTGGGAAGCAAGTTGAAGAGGTCGAGCGGTGGACTGTGGCGTAGGATTCTACCTCAGTCTCCTCGACAGGGTGGAACCAGGCCCTCAAAAACCAGGCCTGGGCCTTGACTGAACAGGCTGATAATCTGGAAAATCGAGGTAGGAGGAAAAACATCTGGGTGGTTGGGCTGCTGGAGGGAAGGGAAGGTGGACAGCTAGCAAGCGTTTTTGAAGACTGGCTGCCACAGTTTTTTGGCTGGGATGCCGAGGTGGACCGGGTGAAGGTTGACAGAGCTCAATGGGTTGCAGTGCTCCTGCTCGGTCCAGGTACATTTTCAAAGCTACAGGGACAAGCAAAGAGTCCTGGAATCTTCTAGAAGGTTGGGGAAAGATCCAAAGGCCCTTACCTATTAGGGAACTAAGATAATGTCCTTCCAGGACTTTTCTGCAATGGTGATCATAAAAGGAAATCGTTTGATGAAGTCAAGACATAATTAAGAGACCTTGGTATTCAATACTCAAAGAGATACCCAGTAGTGCTTTGTATTACTCACAAGGAGATGGTACAGTCATTTAACTCCTCTGAACAAGTAAAAAGTATTTTGGTCACCTTAAAATATTTTGGATGGAGTTATAGACTTGGACAATAATGTTTGACTTTTTAATTTCTCTTGCTATCTTTCTTGTGATGTTACCCTTTTCTTAAAGAAGCTGCTGTTCAGGTGTTTGTTTTGCTCGCTGATTAGGATTGGTGTTGATGTGTAGTCGGGGGTGGGCAGAGGCTCATTATTTTGTCTGTTTCCTTTTATTACTTGGGTCTGGGGTGTGGCTCAATCTGGATAGGGTAATGGAGAGATGCAAGCCCTCTCTATCGCCAGGGGATAGAATCCCCCATTAAGTGCCTTTTGTGTTTTGTAGTTAGTTTAGTGCTTTGGTTTTTCATAAATCGACTCCACGACGTCTTCTTTTGAATATGTCCAGCATTCTGTAAGTCAAATTCTTCCTCCCAGCAGGTCAAAGATGGTTGTAAAGGATTATGGCTAATAGTGTTCTTAAATGGTGCACCTGGAATATTAGAAGGATCCATTTGCCAGTTAAAAGGAAAAAGATGTTGTTGAGTCTTAAAAAAGAAATGTAGATGTTGCCCTGTTGCAGGAGACCCACCTTAATGACAAGAAACACTTGACGTTACATCAGGATGGGTTTGATCAGGTATTTTTCTTGTCCTTTCACACCAGGAGCAGGGGGATGGCTACACTCATCCAGAAGAATCTTCCATTTAATTTAATAGATTGTGTTAAAGATGAATATGGTTGAAAATGTGTTGCTGGTTAAAGCACAGCAGGTCAGGCAGCAGGATGCTGCCTGACCTGCTGTGCTTTAACCAGCAACACATTTTCAACTGTGATCTCCAGCATCTGCAGACCTCATTTTTTACTTAAAGATGAATATGGTCAGTTTGTTACCCTTAAGGCCCTAACACATGGTGAGGAATATGGTATTTTGAATGCTGTTGCCCTTGGCCCAACCCCTTACATTTCTGACTGATGCACTAAGCTGGTGGCCTTTATATTGCGGCATATTATTATAGGGTGGGACTTTAATTACCTTACGGATCCTGTGCTGGATAGAATGCCCAAAGGCCCCCCAAAGCTTTCTGCACAATCTAAACAGTTGGGTTATGTGTGTGTGGAACTGGGGTTGGTAGATGTTTGAAGACATCTCCACTCTACAGGCAGAGACTTTATGTTCTTATCCAATCCTCATAAGTGCCATACAAGGATTGTTCTTTTCCTAATTCCTGTGGCTCTTTGAGATTTGGTGGTACCTTGTTCAACTGGGAATATTACCATCTCTGGGCATGCAGCACTATATTTAGTGGTATAGATTAAGGGTAATGCAAATGAAGTGGCAAAGAGTACTGGCGAACGGATCCCTTCATTCTCAAGGACAGCAAGTTCATGGAACATTTTCCTAAGGAATTTGAAGCATTTTTGGTCATCAACTCAGGTATAGCTGGTGACCCATCCATTCTTTGGGAGCTTGCTAAAGCTGATGCTAGAGGGATAATTATCTCGTACTTGGCCAGTCACAATGGAGAGAAGCAGCGGCTGTTCGAGGTATGATTGAAGACAGCCGAGATGGCCATATTACAGCAGACTGTCAGTGATGAAGCTGCAACAGATCACAGCCCTACAATCCACCTTAAACTCCATGCTTACACATACAGCCAGGAAGGAACTTTCCCTTGTGAAGCAAAGGTTGTTTGAGCATGGTGATAGGTCATGTAAATAATTGGCATATCTAGTTAGGAAGAAGAATGCCTCCCAGTCTATTCTATTAGGGAAGGGAGTGGGACTCTTACCTATAATGCTAAAAAGATCAATGTGGCGTTTCAGAGGTTGTGTTCTGAACTGCAATGGTCTGAATGTTGGGAGGATAGACAGGATAAAATGGAATCTTTTATTTAGGAACTTGGATCTTCCTGGGGTGTCTGCTGAGCAGGCGTCTCTCCTCACTGGTCCATTAACAGCACAAGAGATATAGGAGGCGGTGAGGCGACTTCAAAGTGGAAAGGTGCCAGGTATTGATGGTCTTCCCAGTGAGCTTTATAAAGAATTTTTAAACATACTGTCAGGGCCAATGCTAGACCAAATAACTCTCCATACAGTCGTGATTGTCTCCTGCCATCCTTGAGAGAGGCAAATATCTCTCTTATGCTCAAGAAAGCTAAGGCCCCAGAGGACTGTGCTTCTTATTGACCAATCTCGCTCTTAAATTCTGATTATAAAATTTTATCTAAGACTTTGGCATTGAGGTTGCAAGGGGTGTTGCCCTCCATTGTTAAAGATGATCAGATGGGCTTTATAAAAGGTTGCAGATCCTCTAATAAATGTTAGGAGGTTGCTTAACATGATTCAATTGTGCCAGCAGCAATTGGTCCAAGGATTGTTTGTCTCTTTGGATGTGGAGAAAGCATTTGACTGGGTGGAATGGCCACATCTTTTTTAATACCCTGGAGCAGTTTGGCCTGGGTGAAGTATTTTCTAGATGGGTAAAAGTCTTTTACAGTGATCGCTGGAGGCTGTTCTCACCAATGGTATAAGGACTGATAATTTTAACATTGGTGGGACAGTTGGCAAGGCTGTCCCCTCTCACCTTTGGTTTTCATACTGGCCCCCACCAACGGCTCAACTATCATTCAGGGGAACACTAGTGTAGCTGGTCCAAAGGTAGGGGCTGAAGGTGCATAAGATTACACTAAACTTGGATGATGTTCTTATTTGTTTTTGAACCCAGCAGTTTTGGTACACTGTTTGATATGGTGTATTAATTCATTTGGTTCTTTCTCAGGTTACAAGATCAATTTTTCAAAGTCAGAGGCTATGCCTATTTGGTGGGGGTGGGGGGGCGGGGAGATGCGGTTTAGGGGAATACCTGACCTGGAAGGTGGGTTCCCCTTTAAGTGGGCACAGGGAGGTTCTCTTTACTTGGGCCTCTCTGTTACCCCTAGCTTTGATCAGTTATTCAAGACTAATTTTTGTTCATTTGTTTGACAAGATTAAACAAGACATTCAAAGATGGGGGCCCTTCCAATATCATGGTTGGGTCAAGTCCCTCTAACCAAAATGAATGTTCTCTCTCGCTTATTGCACCTTTGCGATGCTTCCTTTGCTCTTTCCTAGGCAAGCATTTCAGGAATTGAATGGCCGGTTTAGTTCTTTTATTTGGCGATATAAAAGTTACGCTTTATTAAACTTGTGAAACTGGGAATGGACCTCACAGATATTACAAGATATCAACTGAGCCCCCTCCTATCTTTTGTAAGTGACTGGGTCTGTGTGGACTTGGCATGACATGGTTGATTGATGCCTCCCAGACAAAGTGTTCTCTTAAAGTGTTGTTATTAGACAAAATAAGGATAGTTGTGGAACATTGCCATAATCCAATAGTTACTAACATGGTCAAAGCATCGAGGGCAATGAAGCAGATGGAGGGTAATATGCCAAAAGTAATTTTTTTTTATCCCATAGTTGGAATGCCAGAGGTCCATCCAGGGACAACAGATCCAGGTTTAAACTTTGGGTGGAAGGGGGAATCTCGTTTGGGTGATCTACTGGAGGATTAAACGTTGATGTCATTTGATCAAATAACTTGGAAATATGGATTGTCGAGTATGGACCTCATCGGTTTCTTTCAGATTAGAGATTTTATCTGAAAGGAGATCATGCTCTTGAGTGTTATAGATCTGACATGGAAACAAGGGTGCTTCAGGCTAACAGCACTCTTTCAGTAAGTACTTGCTATCATTTGTTGGTGGGGGGAGATGTTCCTCGGGTGACATTGAGCATCTCCATGAGGTCTGGGAGACAGTGAGTGAGGAGTTGCGATCACTTTAGAAACATGGGAGGACATTTGTGAGAATGCGAGGAGGATTTTGCTATGTAAGAGGACCCATGGTATGCAGTTAAAGATTATTCATAAAGCTCATCTGGCCCCAGATAGTCTTGCATAAAACGTCTTCAATATGCCCCAAACGTAAAATAAATATGGTCACCCTCACTCATTACCTGTGGTCCTACCACAGGCTCTGTGCATATTGGAGCACTGTGGCAGGAGTAATAGAGGGGGTCTTGGGGACCGAAGTCAAGGTGGACTCAGTCTCTTTGCTCATGGATTTGCCAAATTTATGTCCCTTAGACTTAAGTGGGAAAAAGCTTTTTAACGTTCTTACATTTTGTGCAAGGAAAAACATTCTGATGTGTTGGGTGTCTGAGAAGTCACCAGAGCTATAGGGGTGGCATAAGTTAATTATGGAACATATTCCTTTAGACTTTCTTACAAATATGGTACACCAGAAAATTGACAACTTGTATAAGATGTGGCAGCCCTTATTGAATTATTTGGAATTAGATCAGTCTGCCGTTTTGATTAGGGCTTGTGTCGAGGCATGATGGTCTGGACTGATAAATTCTTCCTCTTGGGCATTCATTAATTGATGCTCTTGAAGGTTGAGAGCAATGGTCGGTCGGTCGGTCAATCAATCACACCGTTCAGTGCAACAAGTGCAGTTTTAATTTCTTTTGTAGAGTGGTATAGTATTTGGTTTATTGTTTATTTTTGTTTTTGATGTTATGATGCTATATTTTGTAACTTTCTAATTTTGTAATGAAAACTTTTTCAATAACAATATTTAAATAAAAAGAATCTGGATGAGCACTTACAATGAGAGGGCACAGTAGGCCATAGAACAAGTGCAATTAAATAGGATTAGTGTTGTTTCCTATTAGCTGGTCAGCATAGACATGGTGGGCTGCGGGGCCTGTTCCTATGCTGTGTGACAATAGATGAGAGAGATCAAGTAACAACAAATTGTTTGCTGTTGCACCTTTAACCTAGATCATGAGGGGACTTTATTTTGCATTTTCTGTTTGACCTACAACTTCATTCTATCCTTTAAACAGAGGAATAATTTTCTGACACCACGAACTGTCATTACTAGTCTCACATGTGTTCTCCATTCTGACAGTGTCGTAGAGTCATAATCATAGAGGTGTACAGCACAGAAACAGACCTTTTGGCCTAGCTTGCCCATGCTGACCAGACATCCTAAATGAATCCAGTCCAATTTGCCAACACTTAGCCCATATCCCTCTAAACCCTTCCTATTCATATATCCACCCAGGTGCTATTTAAATTCTGTACAAACACCACGTTCTGCATAAAAGAAGTTGCCTCTTAAGTCCCTTTTATATCTTTCCACTATCACCCTAAACCTATGCCCTAGAGTTCTGCACTTCCCCATCCCAGGGAAAAGACCTTGTCTATTTACCCTATCCATGCCCCTCATGATTTTATAAACCTCTATAAAATCACCCTGGCCCTCTAATGCTCCAGGGAAAATAGCTCCAGTCACACTTTCAAGGTGAGAGGTGGAAAGTTTAAGGGAGATACAGGCGGCAAGGACTTAATTCACACAGAGGGTGGTGGGTGTTTGGAATGCGTTGCCAGCAGAGATGGTAGAAGCAGGCACGGTAAATTCATTTAAGATGCATCTGAATAAATGCATGAGTAGATGGGGAGTAGAGGGATACAGATGCTTAGGAATTGACGAACAGATTAGACAATACATTTGGATCGGCTTAGGCTTGGAAGATTGAAAGACCTGTACCTGGGCTGTAAATTTTCTTTGTTCTTTGTTCTGTTCAGCCTCTCCCTATAGCTCAAATCCTGGCAACATCCTGGTAAATCTTTTCTGAACCCTTTCAAGTTTCACAACATCCTTCCCATAGGAAGACCAGGATTGCACACAATATACCAAAAGGGGCCGAACCAATGTCGTGTACAGCTGCAACATGACGTCCCAACTCCTATACTCAATAAAGACAAGCGTACCAAACACCTTCTTCACTATC
Organism: Hemiscyllium ocellatum; assembly: GCF_020745735.1. NCBI lineage: Eukaryota > Metazoa > Chordata > Chondrichthyes > Orectolobiformes > Hemiscylliidae > Hemiscyllium > Hemiscyllium ocellatum. Next base: position 123,094,802 of record NC_083401.1, read on the forward strand.
CTATTTACCTGCGACTCCACTTTCAAGGAACTATGAACCTGCACTCCAAGGGGTCCGTTCAGCAACTCTCCCCAGGACCTTACCATTATGTATACAAGTCTTTCCCTGATTTGCTGTTCCAAAATCCAGCATCTCACATTTATGTAAATAAACTCCATCTGCCACTCCTCGGCCCACTGGCCCATCTGATCAAGATCCCGTTGTATTCGGAGGTAACCTTCTTCGCTGCCCACTACATATCCAATTTTAGTATCATCTGCAAACTTACTAACTATGCCTCCGATGTTCACATCCAAAATTGTTGATATAAAATGACGAAAAGCAGAGGACCCAGCACCGATCCTTGTGGCACTCCACTGGTCACAAGTAACCCTCTGCCACTACTGTCTGTCTTGTGTCTGAGCCAGTTCTGTTTCCAAATAGTGTGATTTAATTTGAAATAAATTGATGTTTGCCTCCTCATCATTCACTATAATAAACATCTGTTTGAAATACCCCTCCTAGTCACCTCTTTTCAGGATTAAAAAAAAAAGTAGGATTTTCTGACTTTATCATCCATTTGGCTAAAGTGGTTATTGCGAAATGTATAATAGAACATAGAATGGTAGAGCACAGTACAGGCCCTTTAGCTGACCTTTTAACCTACTGTAAGATCAAACTAGCCTACATACCCTACATTTTACTATTGTCCATGTGCTTATCCAAGAGTCACCTAAATATTCCTAATGTATCTGGCTCTACCACCACCACTGGCAGTGCATTCCATGTACCCACCACTCTCTGTAAAGAACCGACCTCTGACATTTCCTCTAAACCTTCTTCCAAACTTCATGAAATTATGACCTCTCATGTTCCCAGGATGGAAATGGCTATCAAGTTGTTGGCTATCCACTCTATCTATGCCTCTCGTCATCTTGTACACCTCTAACAAGTCACCTCTCATCCTTCTTTGCTCCAATGAGAAAAGCCCTAGCTCCTGCAACGTTTCTTCATAAGACATGCCCTCCAGTCCAGGCAGCATCCTGGTACATCTCCTCTGCACCCTCTCTAAAGTTCCACATCCTTCCAATGCAGAGGGAACCAGAACTAAACAATATTACAAGTGTAGTCTATAGAGCTGAAGCACAATCTCATGGCTCTGAAACTCAAAATCGCCCTGCTAATGAAATCCAACACACCATACGCCTTCTTAACAACCCTATCAACTTGGGTGGCAACTTTGAGGGATCTGTGGATGTGGACCCAAAGATCCCTCTGTTCCTCCACAGGCCAAGAAGTCCTGCCTTTAACCCTGTATTCTGCATTCAAATTCAACCATCCAAAATGAATCACTTCACACTTTTCCAGGTTGAACTCCATCTGCCACTTTCAGCCCAGCTCCGCATCCTGTCAACGTCCCATTGCAACCTACAACAGCTATCCACAACTCAAACTTACTAACCCACCCTTCTGTTTAATCATCAGACTCATTTATATTAAAAAAAAATCCCAGAGCAGAGGTCCCAAAACAGATCCCTGTAGAACACCACTGGTCACCGATCTCCAGGCTGAATAATTCCCATCAATTACCATCCGATCTTTCATGGGTCAGCCAGTTGTAACTGTATCCTATGCCTCCTTACTTTCTGAATGAGCCAACATGGGGAACCTTATCAAACACCTTGCTAAAAGCCATGTACACCACATCCACTGTTTTACCTTCAATGTGTTTTGTCACACCCTCAAAGAGTTCAACAAGGTTTGAGAGGCATGATCTGCCCCTCACAAAGCCATGCTGACTATCTCTAATCAAGCTATGCTTTTTCAAATAATCATAAATCCAGTCTCTCAGAATCCTCACCAATAAGTTGCCCACCACCAACCTAAGACTGACTGGTCTATAATTCTATTCTCTTTCTTGAACAAGGGAATAACATTTGCCTCCAATCACCTGGTACTATTCCAGTGGACAGGGAGGATGCAAAGATCATTGCCAAAGGCACAGCAATCTCTTCCCATAGTAACCTTGGGTATATCCAGTCTGTCTAAGGGCACTTATCTATCCTCATGTTTTTCAAAATTTCTAGCACATCCTCCTTAACATCAAACTCTTCAAGCATATCAGCCCGTTTCACACGGTCCTCACAAATGACAAGATCCCTCTCATTCATAAATACTGAAGCAAAGTATTAATTAAGGACCTCCCCTACCTCCTCTGACTCCAGGCACAAGTTCCCTCCAATATCCCGGATCAGCCCCACCCTCTTGTTCCTCACACAAGTGTAGAATGCCTTGGAGTTTTCCTTAATCCTACCCACCAAGGCTTTTGCATATCCCCTTCTAGCTCTAAGTCCATTCTTCAGTTACTTTCTTGCTACCTTGTGAGCCTCTAGAAACCTGCCTGTCTCTCCCCTCAACATTAACTAAGATGTCTTCTTCCTCTTGACTAGATGTTCCTCCTGACTAGGTGTCTCCATAATGGCCACAACATCATAGTTACAAGTACTGAGCCATGCTCTAAGTTCATCATCCTTAATTCTGACTCGTGTTAAAATTGATACAATTCAACCCATCACGCAGACTGCAACTTTGCCCTATCAACTGTCTATCCTTCCTCAAAAGATTCTGTATTTGCCACTTCACCAGCTATCCCATCCTCTGATCCATAGCTCTGGCTCCCACCCCACTACTAAACTAGTTTAAAACCTCCTGAAGAGCTCTAGCAAACCTCCTGCTCAGGATATTGGTCGCCTTCTAGTTCAAGTGCAACCCACCCTCTTTGTACAGGTCGCACCTTCCCCAGAAGGTATCCCAATTCTCCACATACCTGAAGTCATCCTTCCTACAACAGCTCTACAGCCGCATGTTCAGCTGCACCTGCTCTGTTCCTAGCTTCACTAGCCTATGGCACCAGTAGCAATCCTGAGATTAACACCCTGTTCATCATGCTTTTTAGCTTCCAACCTAACACACTTTATTCACTTTTCAGGCCCTCATCCCTTTTCCTAGCAATTTCATTGGCACCAATGTGCACCACGACTTCTGGCTGCTCACCCTCCCCCTTAAGAATCCTGTCTACCGGATCAGAGACATCCTTGACCCTAGCACCCAGAAGGCAACATGCCAGCTGGGAGTTGTGTTCACAACCACAGAATCTCCTGTCTGTTCCTCTAACCATTGAATCTCTTTATCACTATCACTCTTCTATTCTCCTCCTGCCTTTCCTTTTGAGCCACAGAGCCAGACTCAGCGCCAGAAACCTGCCCACTGTGGCTTTTCCCCTATAACACAATGAAACAACCCATAAGATGTTGGAGTAAAGGTACACCATTTGGTGCATTAATCCAATCTCATTAAGTGGCTGATCTGATAATCCTCAGTTCCACTTTCCTGCCCCTTCCCCATCACCTTTATTACCTTATCAATAAGAAGTCTTTGTACCTCAGCCTTGAATATATTTCAAAACAGCAGCGATAATCTTCTGCATTAAAGTATTCCATTGATTCACCACCTTCAGAAACAAATTGCTCCTCATCGCTGTTGGTTTGAGTGAATCCTTATTCTGAGGTCATGCCCTTGATTCTTAGACTTTCCCATGAGGGAAAAAAAAACAACAATCTCTTCACATCTCTCAAGCCCTTCATAAATCATATATATTTCAAAAAGTTTGCCTCTCATTCTTTTAAACTTCACTGAGTATAGGCCTAACCGACTCAACCTGTTGAGAAAATCCCTCCCTATCCACATAGGTTTTATGTCAAAGTGCCCCCTGACAAATCTGACTCAATTAGCTAGAAAATTACCTTTTGCTGAGTTTTTCCAATAGTCTAACAAGCAGCATGCTAAAGTTAATAACTTTCTCTGGCTTTTCTTAGACAGTATGATGGATGAAAATGATAAACCTGACAGTTGAATAGAAATGTGCATCAGGCAGGCTCACTGATAGAGAGACCACACCAGGCTGGTCTTGTACAGTTTCTTTCTCTTGTATTCAGAAGGTTTTCATATAGTCATTCACACCTCATTTATGTTTTTATAAAAGTATATCTAAAAGTTAAAGCAACAAAGTGCTGGACAGATTCAACAGATCTGGGAGAATCCATGGAGAGGGAAGGAGTTAAGTTTGAGTCCAGCAAGACTCTTCTTCAGAACTTTGTTTCTTTACTATAGGTATATCAATTACTACTGTCTTTTGTTATTTAATTTCCCTTAGCTTCCACCCTATCACGGGCTTTCCCCTTTGTTCTTCTTGCCCGTACCTCCATGATATTTCTATTTTCCTTATCGTCTGATGGCAGGTCATCGGTCTGAACTGTGAACTCTGTTTCTCTCCCCAGAGGTTACCTGAAAAGTGGTGCTCTTTCACTGGAGGGCAGCTGGCAATTTCATTCGGCTACAACACTCATGACTGGGCTTGGACTGGCCGCCCCGAACAATTTAATGGCCCAAAAGCTGCAGACTTCTTTGCTGACTGGAGGTGGGCTCATCCATGATTTTTGGAGTCGGGGCTTTGGGGGGCTCACTGTTTCTGTGTAAAATTCAGGCCCACATTCCAATTGCAATCTAAGTAGTTATTTAGGTCAGGACTCAAACCTTTGGTCTTCTGACACGGAGGTGAGAATATTACCTCTGCTTTACAGACTTACTCCATTTATAGACTATGCAATGGGTGCTCTGCATGTGACTAGTGAAAACAGATACGGAAATGAATACTCAGATGTTATTTGTTGTATATTCCCAACCCGTACTACTCCCTCACTCAGCCACCAGCTAGGACTTACCCTTCTCCATTGTGGATCTCAGTACAAGTTGTGTGCCGTTTGCACAAGGGGATAAGTTGGCTACCTGTTCTCAGGCCCTTGTCAATCCAGATGTGTGGAGTCTCTAGCAGGATTATGATAGCAATCAACTGCCAGCTTCCTTTCGTTTTTCCTTTCTGTTAAATGCCCATGTTCCCATCTGGTCTCTGTGCAACAGCACAAATACAGCAGGCTCTCTCTCTCTCCACTTGGAGAATCTATACTGTTCCTCTCAATTAGATACAAAGGTTGAAAATCTAATTATGTTTACCATTCCACTAAGCTGCAATGGAGATGGCAAGAGTATTATCAATAAAACCAACATCATGCATGCAATTAAAAAAAATTAATAGACTTACTTATCAGGGCCATCAATATTGTCCATGATCCAGAGGTGAACGAAGGTAACCCGCGCATTGTCTAATTTGCCAAGTTCAATTTCAGCAAAAATGCTAGCGACAGGAAAGAAAGACATAATCAGTCAAATAAAGTGAAAATAATAAATGTAATCAATAAGAATAGGGTATTCAATGCTAAGTGTTTTAAATTAAGCCGCTGATTAATTGATATACAATTGTTATACACCATAAATTCCTTTTACAATAATGCCAAAGAAAATAAATATACATGTCACAATGAACATTTAATGTTCATCAATATAATTTACTCAACTCTTGAAAGTCAATAATGGCCAAGAGGGCTCCATTACCTGTTAAATACACAGTTCAAGTATAGTAACCTTATCATTGGGTATTTACTGCATTTGGAAATTATAAACCCGTATTTGACCTCAAACTACCTTTATGCTGGTTCATCAATGCCCCTTTCTAAAGAAAAACACAAACATACACACCCACTGCTGACATTTTTTTTCTGATTGGCACTATCATGATTTTCACATTTTGTGAGTAACTATGGTGATGGTGAAGGTGGCAGCAATAGAAGGTTAATACAACATTTGTTATCCAACCTTGCTTCCTGACTTTGAATTATCTGGTGGAAAGTGGGTCTAAAGCTGTTGAAAACTGAAATTAGGTAAAAATGTTGTGTTACCATGACTTGCTTTGTTGAAAGGAAGGTCACCAATCAGGATACCAATAGACTTACATTATTACATGTCAAGATTATTTAGTAGCAATGCTGAAGTGCAAAGACAAATAATCTTGGGCATTGCTGCAAACTGGCTAATGTGACAAATAACTAAGAGTCCACATTTCTTCTGTGTAAACTTCCAGAACAGATCAGTTCAGCAAGGGTCAGTTTCTTGAGGAAAGCTAAATTCAAAATTAACATTTCAAGATGGGTTATCAATTGATTTCCCAACTAATTTCAGATAATAAAAAAGGTAAAATGAAATCTGTAGTACTGACAGTGGAAATACGCGACTAGTAAACTATTTCTATTCATTATGGCAACTTTGGTGATAAGGCTTCAAAAACTTTTGCAACACAATCGTTATATATATGATTACCTACAAACTCTCTATTTCTAATCTGTCCATTTGTACCCCAAAGTGATAAAGGTTTGTAAGATAAGAGAAGTTTATCACAATTAACTGCATAAAACTATGAGAAATTGTAACTCCAGATAAAGGCCACTTTAACTCCTACCTCAAATTTTAGGAATCTACTTACCATTACCTGAAATATCTAAACAGATCTGCAGTAAAGATAAGAACAGGTCCCATCACTGTGAAATACACCATTAAACCATTATCATCAATGAATTCGCCCACTAACAACATCCTTGCTGCTACCATTGGCCAGAAAATCAAATGGACTCACCACATGGACAGAGTGACCATAAGAGCAGGTCAGAGGTGAGGAATACGGTGGTGAGAGACTTCTCAAAGCCTGTCTACCATCTACAAGGTATCAGTCAGGAGTGGCATAGATTACTCCCCACTTGCTTGAATGGGTGCAACTCAAATAACATCTAAGTTTAACACCATCCAGGACAAAGCAGCTGCCTTGAATGATAACATCCACAAAAATCCATTCCCTCCACCACTGATGCTCAGTAGCAGCAGTGTACTATCTACAAGATGCACTGCAGAAATTAAAAGCTCCTTAGATAGTACATTCCAAACTCTCAACCACGTCCATCTCGAAGGACAAGGGCAGTAGATACATTGAAACACTACCATCTAAGAGTTCTCCTCCATGTGACTCACCATCCTAACTTGGAAATGTATTGTCGTTTCTTCATTGTCACGGAGTCAAAACACCAAACTCCCTCCCTAACAGCATTTTGGGTCAACTCACAGCATGCGGACTGTAACAGTTCAAGAAGGCAGCTCACTACCAGCTTCTCAAGGGCAACTAGGGACAGGCAATAAATATTGGTGAGCCAATGTCTACATCCCACAGGTGAATTTACAAAAAAAAAACAAACAAAAAAATTTGGTCCTTATCATTCTTCAGGTTAACTGCTTATTCACATTTGAGTGAAAGCCCCTTCTTCAGATCAGGACTCATACTGTCTGCCCATAACTTTGGTGGGAGAACTGTGGAAGCCATTCAGAAAATGTCTATCAAAGTTCATGAATTTCTACCATGTAATTTCCAAAGAATGCCATCATGTTGACATTATTAGCACTGTACCTGTTATTCCTGAAGGTGTCGCCACGAGCAGATCCATTCAACATCACTGTTACTTCTCCATGAGCCCTCATTGCATACTGCAAGTGCAATGTACACAATTACTTTCCTACCATCTAACCAATCCAATTCAAATCTAAACCACAAGCATCATTTTCCTTCTGAAAAAATAATAAAGCCCCAGTTTTATCTGACAATTGAATGCCTGCCCAGTCAGATAGGAATAAACACTGGCTGGCTTTTCATTTGTGAAGCATTGTCATTAGGTTTCCAACCATCACCCATAACGCTGCACAGTTAGAAGGGTAACCCACCTTGACTATTAAGTGGCCTACTTAGAATGTAGAAGTTATGGTCTATCGATGTTATCAGTGCTGTGGCAACATGGTGCAGATGAGACCATTCAGTCTTATCTCTTGCATACTTCTGCACATTATTAATTAGAACAAGCAACCAACGTCCTCTTTAATGCCTCAGTTAAACCTGTCTCCATCATAATTAGAGGCAATGCATTCCATACTCTAACTCCTCACCATGTGAGAAAGGTTTTCATCAACTGGCATGTGCTTCTGTAAAACACATCAAAATGGTGATTCCTGATCAGTTTGTACTAGGGAACAGTTTGACCCTATCCACTCTGTCCAGACATCATTTTGAAAACTTCTATCAAATCTTATTTAGCCTTCTCCTCTCTAATGAAATAAAATCCAACCTTTTTTGATCCACCCTCACAACTGAAGTAAATCACTGCTGGAACTATTCTTGCAAATATCTTCTGCACTCTCTCCAAATCATTTAATTTCTTCCTATAGAATGACACCCAGAATTGTACGCAATACTCCAGCGGAGGTCTATGAAGCTTAGAATACTGGATGCTTTAACAACTCTATACCTGCCTTCCAACTTTTAATGATTCATGTACACTTACAACCAAGTCTTTCTACTGATGCATACCTTTTTAATAGTATCTGACCATGTTCTTCCTACCAAATTGTCTCATCTCACATTTCTGTGCATTAAATGTTCATCTGCTATCTGTCCAGCCACTCCACCAACATGTCATTGTTCTTTTAGAGATCTACACTGTCCTCTTCACAGTTTATAAATTTTCCTGAGATTTGTCATTCTCAAACTTGGAAATTGTCCCCTGCACAGCAAGATCTAGACTACTGATATGCAGGGGAAATGAAGGTTCCCAATACCGGGGAACTGCAAATCTTCTTCCAGCCTGAAAAAAAAAGGTAGCACTCTATTTCGTATTTCTCAGCCAATTTTGAATCCACATTGTTACTGTTGCTTTTATTCCATGACTGATAACATTACTCAAGTCTAATGTGTGGCACTGTACCAAAAGCCTTTTAAAAGTCCAAACCTGCTATAAGTTAGCAGAGTAGCTAAGGCAGGTTTTTTTTTTAAAAAACCCTTTGGTTAGGCCTTGTTCTGGCCCTACAAGCAGTTCTTAGATCTTGCTGACAATGGGCCTTGTATCTCCCTCTTAGCTTCAGATGTTCCTTGGAAATTTTTCTGCCAGCATTAAGTTCTCTTGCTCATCATGGCCCTTGGACCATGGCAACTTGCATTTCATAGGAACAGGGATTGTACTATCAGCCATGGAGTCACTGCCCCAACCCGTTTGGGGTTTCTATTTGGAAATAGACTAGAGCAATTAAATGGAGGCACAGGAGATAAAATAACCCCCCAACACTAAACTGTTCAAGACAATTTCCCTCCTACTCCACTCCTGACTGCATTCAAAATTGGAATTAGGATTAAAACGTTTCTGTAGTTTACCAGGTATTTTTCCTTAAAATGACACTTTTATTTTAAAATTGATTCCTTTTCTCTTCAGTTTCATCCAGAGCTTCATCTTTGAAACAACAGAAGCGTTTGAGGTCTTTCTTTTATGCCCTAATTATTCTCACTTCAATTCTAATTTTATTCCCTCTAAATAGGCTGATTCAGGCCAACGCAAGGTCCCATGTGCACAAAACAGAGACAATATTTTGTCCAGGATGACAAATGAAAATGATCATTTTGGTGGCGACAATCATAGGGGGCATGACAATTGAACACCAATCCTGTTCACCTGATGTTCACTCATTTTATTTGCAGCAGAAAATCGCCCACATGATGATTTGCTTTCCCTTCTTTAGTTTAGGCAATATCCTTGTCATTTCTACAATCCCGTTTCCACTGCAGCTTATGTATTATGCAGCCATCTTACATGATGAAACAGGAGGTGATTCTTAAACGAAAAGGTATATAATTGATGAGGTGGAGGAATCGATCCCAGAATGGTCTTTTTGTTGTAGGGGTTGGTTGGGCTTTGACCACATTGATACAAATAAAGACTCTGATTTTATTATTACGTGAGGATATATATTGGAACTAATACCGAATAGGACATAGCTATCTTGAACCAGAAAAGATGTTGCTCCAATGTTACTAACCTCGAGCAATACACAAATTCCACCGGACTTAATTCAGTGACAAACAATATACTTACAGCTTCAGACGCTGCCTTCCAAAATGAACTTATTGAATTGTTTTCGCACTCTTTCCACCCAGGACATGCTTCAAAATTAGGCTCTGTAACAAATCAAATTATTGTGCATTTAAGTATCACAGTTGCTAATGTAAAGGAGTTGCTTGTTTAATATTGAGAATTTTTAAAAATGGTTTTAAGTGTCGAGACATTGTTTTTAAAAGAAAAACAGTATAAAACCTTAAACTCACGAATAGGTTTCTTTGAACAAAAATTTATAACAATCTCTCAGGCCTAATTTGAATGTGGAGGCACATTTTGAGAATACTGAAAGATGCAAGAGTGGAAATTGCAGAGGCAATGGTATTAGCTTTGCAATCTTCCCCAAACTCAGGGGTGGTGCCAGTGACTACAGACATGCAAATGTAACACCCTTTGCTCAAACAAGGTTGGAAAGAGGAGCCCAGTAATTACAGGCCATTCACTCAGTTTAACATCAGCAGCAGGGAAACTTCTTAAACAGTTATTTGGAATAGTCACATGGAAAAATGCAAGTTAATTAGGAAGTGCCAGCAAGCCAGAGGGTGGGGAGTCTGCAAAACTCTTTTACAGACAGCAATGGAAGCCAAATCAATAAATATTTATAAAACATAATGTCACAACTAGTGCAAAAACTAATTGTTAAAACATATTTAAAGGCAAGAACAGCAGAAAGTTCTTAGAAGTTAATATCAGCCAGACAATGAACACCAAGAATCTCATGATGGGTCTGGATTAATAACTATTGTGTTATAATCGGCTATGGAAATGACAAAGCTACAATAAAAATACTTACATAAAAGGTTTACATGTTGCATCAGTTCACAACAAGATGGATTAATGATTTTTTACTTAACCTTGTCAATGGGCCATAGACAGATGGCTATCTGAAATGCAAGTCTTTGCCTTGCTGGAAATAACTTGTCTTCACCTAGCCTGCCACAGCATGGAACCCAACCGTCTTTACAACAATACAATTTTGAAATAGCAGATGGTTTAGGGATCAGCCCTGCTATATATAATATTTAATGACAATACCCAACATCTTAACTGAGCTACAATGGAAGGAAGCCTCAGTGCAAATCAACCTCCTTTGCCAAAATTGCAAAACAGAAATTACAAGCGAGCGAATTTTTTTTCCAAAAACTTGGAAGGGAATTTTAAAAGAGAAGGAAAGGACTAAAAACCTCAACTGTGAGCTAGCCAATCATACACCTCCACAGGTGAAAGCAAAGACATCGATAGATACAAAGCATGCGAGATTCAAGTGAAGAGCTGAATAATCACTTTATCTTCTCCATTTATCGATTTTCTTGTATGTTTTTTAGGGTGCCTGTATGGGGAGAAACCCCCATCCCTGCATCAAAGAGTGTGTGAAATAAGCCTTACAACTTTTCTCACCTTACTACATGGTTGTCATGGCCCTTAAAGTCAGAACCCACAAACAAAGAGTGAACTTACCACTGCTTAGAAAGGAGAAAAAAAATCAAATCACAATCTGCTTATAGATAGGCAGTGAACAGGGAGAGATTGGTTTTAAAACTTGCAATCGGACACTAAGAAAAAAATAGATTTTTTGCTGTTAGTAAAAAGGAGCAAAGAAAATAGAAAGTAGGCAGGAGAGTGGAGTTCAGGCCAAAATCAGATTAACCAGATTCTTACCAAGTGGCAGAAGAGATTTGATGGGTTGAATGGCCAACGCCTGCTCCAAAGCCATACGTTTGTATATGGATATGTTCAAAATGGATAGGGTCTAGGTCTTACAGGCTGTTCATGCTCTCTGTCGTAAAGGATGTGATTACTCACCTGGGCTGGAGAGTTTTCCACACCAGTTCAGGCCGTCCACCATATAACCAACCAGAGTGCTCTCAAGAGGCATCACCTTGTGTGTAACACCAGTGTACTGAAGAATGAGCCCTTTGGTCTGGCTCCAGAAGATTGACTACATGGCATAAATGTAGATAATATAATAAAGTCTCAGCAGTGTTATTGAAATTCAAAAGAAACAACATGCATATCAAAAAGGATTTGGGATTGCACCCAATGGATTATTATTGTGTTGGGGCTTTCTTCCTTAAAATGAATTTTAACATTAAGGAAAATCAACAGGTAAGTACTTTATGAAATTTAGTGGAGGTCAGTGACTGACATTAATTGGAAATAATCTTTCTGCTTATTCAAACAAGGTAAGAAGTGTATTCAGATACTTGTGGCTTGCTTTATGATTAGATTAGATTACTTACAGTGTGGAAACAGGCCCTTCGGCCCAACAAGTCCACACCGACCCCGCCGAAGCGCAACCCACCCATACATTTACCCCTTACCTAACACTATGGGCAATTTAGCATGGCCAATTCCCCTGACCCGCACATCTTTGGAATGTGGGAGGAAACCTAAGCACCCGGAGGAAACCCACGCAGACACGGGGAGAATGTGCAAACTCCACACAGTCAGTCAGTCGCCTGAGTCGGGAATTGAACCCGGGTCTCTGGCGCTGTGAGGCTGCAGTGCTAACCACTGTGCCACCGTGCCGCCCACGGTGGCACATTTAGGGATCCACAAAGAGGTGGTCCTAGCAAATAAGTCATTAAAATGAGTTGATAAAACAATTTTAAAGGGATCCACAGAGTATTAATAGAATACCTGATCTAGATTATGTGATAATGTAAAATAGCTAGCAGAGAATTATTAGTCAATTTGACATCCGCCCTTATTTTTATATTAATGTCCTTCAATGAAAACATATTTATTAAAATAAAGTTGCTAATTTATCATCATGTTACATTGTTGGACAAAATCAAGTTCTGTTCCATTGACTGTCACAAAACAGAACAGCCTATATAGTTCGTCAGGTCAGCACTGGCCTTCATGAGGGAAGTACATCACATGTATCAGATTTATAGATTGTTATGTTTCAGATTGTTATGAAGCTGTATTTAGCTTAGAGGAAAATGAAGGGGACATTATGATCTGCCATGTTCTGCCTAACAACAAGCCCGAGTGCCATTCCTGTTAAAGGATAAAGTGAGGCCCAGGTTGTTTTGACAAGGTGTTCACAATTGGAAGTATTGGCAGCAACATCTGTGCTTAAGTGGTTAAACTGTTAGTCTTCAATATCTCCAGCAATTGTTGAGAAAGTCAAGTTGTGAACCATTATATACTAAACTGCTGACGTAGTTCCAAGTTCAAAGGGAGTTTGCCTCATGGGTAACTGATTGGCATTTCTACCAGGATACAAGACCCATGTGATTCATGTGTCCATGGAGATGGAAAGCCTTCAGCTCTCAAAGCTCAAGTCATCCCTAAACCTAACAGACACGGGATGTGAGAGTAAAGAGGAAGAACATCTACAGGAAGCAAATCTGTGGTTCACTGCACAGGAATGGATCTCGTGCATGCATTGAAAAGACTAAATTTGAGAGAAGAATTTTAGGCTTTCATCAAGAGAATTTCTGCAGGATATCACCCACCATTGTGGGCAGTTCCATCGACAGAGGTTAACAGGTGGAGAAAGGAACAGAATAGAAGTAAACATTTAGGAAATAAGAATCTCTTTGGATTAGATCCTGGAGAAGTGATTGTCTGTTTATAAAGAATACTGTAATGTATACACACAAACTTGAATTCTCCTTGTATTTACAGTCAAATGGGAAATGTTCCATTCTGTACTCTTCATATATTGTTTAGACAGAAGTGCTTTTAGTCTGTTTTTCACTGTAAAAGTAATAAAAATGTGCAATATTGTTGTTCAATTACTTCAACCTTACAAATAGCAGCTGGAAGACTAATAGTTGAAGTTCCCCTTTCCTGGTCACTCCTTCATTCCTTTAACATTCTCCTTTTGCAAACAACTGGGGAATAACTTTTAAAAAGCAGTTAGGGACTTCACTTCAAGATTAGATTACAGCCAGCAATACTGTACCGCCAAAGATACGAATCTTGGAACAATCTCATATTTGCCTCATGAATACCAGTGCAGATACATTGGACTACATAGGCTGTTCTATTTTGTGCCATTCAATGCAGCTCAACCAGATTTTGTCCAATAATATAAAACCAGTGATAGTGAAAATGCACTTGAAACTTCCATGTGGACTCATCTTATCACTTTCCATAACTTAAGGGATAACTAATATAATGAATCAGAATTGATATAAATTCCATCCAAAGCCCCTGGGCTTGCTCTTTAATTCTTTTCATGATTGTCTTAAAATTTCAGCCATCTGCTTAGTTTTAGATCATAGAATCCTGCCAGTGTGGAAACAGGCCCTTCGTCCCAACAAATCCATACCGAAGATTAACCCACCCAGACCCATGTCCCTATCTTATACTTACCTCTGACTGATGCACCTAACTTTCACATCCCTAAACACGATGGGAGTCTAATCTTCAGCATCTGCAGTACCCATGTCTGCCTAGCAAGTTTAGCATGGCCAATTCATCTAAGCCGCACATCATTGGACTGTGGGAGGAAACCCACACAGAATGTGCAAACTCCACACAGATAGTTGCCAAGCCTGGAATTGAACCTGGGTCCCTGGCACTGAGAGGCAGCAATGCTTACCACTGAACCATCGTGTCACCCCAATAGTTTTACCACTATTGTAAGCAATATATTATTATTCATCGATCTACATGACCAATTGGGTAATTTCGACTTGGTCATAACTTAGTGTGGTTAGAAATGATTGGTAAAGTGCTGTGTCTAGGTCCTGACTTCTTTACCCGTCCTTCTGGCACACCCACACAGGAATATCAATGGCAGCATGGAGAATTGTAATGCAATAGCAATGTGAATTTAACTTCTCTTTGGTGCCCTGTTAGGCAACATTGCCCATTCTTGGTACTCTCAACACCAAGTGGTGCAAGAGCCAATGATGTGTTGTGGAATTTATTTATATTTAGGTCTGACTGAATAAGGATAGAAAGGTCCTCTTTAGTGAAGGACTTCATTGAGTAAGTTAGTAGTTTCCACATCAATCTTTTCTTTTGTCAGCCCACAAATTAAATAGACTTACTGAATTCAATTTTACAAATTTCATAGTGGGATTTAAACCTACATCTGGCTTCTAGCTCAATGCTATTAAAACTATAATGTCAAATGTTCCATCTATTCATATTCAATGAATTAGCATTGACAAATTACATCAAATAAAGTGAAGTTTCAATATCATTCCTGTATTTTACTTTAGACTATCACGAGAGACTCCTGAAGTTCCTTACCTGATTAATTGGAATGTCATGGCCTGCCAAATCCAGAAATGGTTTATAATCCTCTGTTGTAATTTTGCATGGGTCCTTCCCACTAAATGCACTCAGAAATGCTTCCCATAGATTTGGACAGTCTTTCTTCCTGACAAATAAAAGCAAATACACCATCAGAATTAAGTAATCTATTTTCATTACTGCTGGGAAACACTGTTGCTGAAAATCCCTGACAAAAACATGCAGCTACATAAAAAGAGGCAGGATTTGTATAGTGCCATGCACAACATCCTACAGCACTTTATATCTTTGAAAAGAAACCTTATATGATGTAACTTGGGAAACACGGCCCTGGATTATCATTAAATTGGTATGATTCAGAAGGTCTTTTTTTAAAAAAAAACATATCCCAACTCCGGATTCCTGGCACTAATCCTGGGCCTTAATTTTCAGAAGAGATGATATTTGAGAGTGAGTGACTGGCTG
Source organism: Hemiscyllium ocellatum (assembly GCF_020745735.1). NCBI lineage: Eukaryota > Metazoa > Chordata > Chondrichthyes > Orectolobiformes > Hemiscylliidae > Hemiscyllium > Hemiscyllium ocellatum. Next base: position 123,110,395 of record NC_083401.1, read on the forward strand.
TGGGACTTACACAGGGCACTCTCCACCTGGCCAGCTCCAAAAAGGGGAAAATAGCTCTCCTTTACAAGTTTCATGGAGTTAGACCAACTTCTTGAAGAGTCGCGATTTATGGTACAGAGTCCCTGCTTGATTAACAGCTTTGGCTCTCTGGTCTCGGCTGAGTTGAAGTTTTAGCTGTTGATAATTTAAAGAATCTGGGTGATTGACATCTTATTATTTTGCACACATCTTATCATCACTACAGCATGCATTGCCTCCCTTCCTTTGGGATTGTCAATGACCCGATGGTATTATCGTTAGATTATTGATCCAGAGATATTGGTAATGTTCTGGGGACCCGAGTTCAAATCCTGCCATGGCAGATGGAGGAATTTGAACTCAATAAATATCTGGAATTAAGAGTCAAATGATGACCTTATTACCATTGTCAATTGTCAGGAAAAGCCATCCGGTTCACTAATGTCCTTTAGTGACAGAAACTGCCATCCTTACCTGGTCTGGCCTACAGGTGACTCCAGACCCACAGCAATGTGGTTGACTCTTACCTGCCCAATGGGCAATAAATGCTAGCAGAGCCAGTAACACCCTCATTCCATGATGATCCAAACAAGCCTCATTTCTTACTCCCATTACTGCTCCACTCATCTTCCATTCCTCTTAGATACCCTCAATGTGTCTTCTTATCTCTTATGTCCCTAAATGCCCCATTCTCTTTCCATGCTCTCTCATACCCCTATGATCATCTTTTTCCGGTATTCACCATATACAATGAGGCATTGGTAATTCTGGTAAGACTTTGAAATGTTCCTGAAATTAACACAATAAGCAGAGACTATGAAAAATTGCTTTAAAAAGAGATCACCTTACTACCACTAGTGCTATTCACAGAATCCATATCAGACTTCTTACTCTTAGATAAGCAAGCATACATATAAATTAAAAAAAACTCTTAATAATCTTTTGTATAACTCAAAATGTCAAAAGGTTTTCCCCATCCTTTACAAGGGTATTAACTTTGCTTGCTATAATTGAAGTAGATCAGTAATTTTTGAAGTTCAGCCAGGCATTTACAATAATGCCACCTGAATACTGATTTCACAAAAGCAGGCTGAACAGACACCTCTTTATAAGGCTGCGTGGAACCATATTGAAATAGAATCACCAAGGTTGATGGAAAAGTAAACTAAAGTAAAGTAAAAAAGGTAGACAGGAAAGGGTGGAATGATTCACTATATTGAATTTTCTGATAAATTCAAGGAGGGATAGTATACCATCGATAAAAGTCACAAAGAATGACATGAATGATTCTGACAGGAGCAATGATGACCATCACAAAAATGGAGGAAGAGATGTCAACGAGCCTTTGTATTTGGAGATGCAGAGATGGGAAGAATGTTTTACTGGGCTAGAAATTGATTCTTTTATTATGCATCAAAAACTCTAAACTTAAAAATGTAGTAACCCCATATGTATTATTCCTTCTTCAAAAGGATTTCTACAATTAGGGCATGGATTTAATTGTAAAGAAACCAATGAGTCTCTCAGGACTCAATCGGATTCTAGTATAAATTGAACAGCAACATCCAGCAATCATACCCACACAGATACATGCAGACATTTGAATTGCACTGTGGCAATTTCAGAGTGTTCTGAAGGACAAGAACATGGGCCTCATTTCCTTGCTAACATTTGCATGCAGCATTTGGGGGTGGGTGGGGGAGGCTCAGCCAGCTGTAATAAAGCAAGTGCAGGAGGAAAGGAGGGGAAGGATTACATCACAGCTGGAGTAAGGGCTTTCCATTGACATCCTACTTGCTTATTGACACTGGGATTTCTTCCTGGATAAAATGTCGTTAGCTGAATTGTTTTTATTCAGACAGTTGTTGGATTTTGATTTCTCCTTTAAAGAATTCATGCCTTGCAATGAAGATATCTTACTCAAGAACCCTCCTCTTGTGGTGATGATGTATTTCAATGGGTTTCAGCTCACAAACATCAACAAAAGGGATTTCGTAGAAACGAGAGAGAGCAAAAACCATTGTTTCACCAAGATACAGACCAGTAAGTCTCACCTCACCCTAGTTCCAAACTTCCAGCTCAGCACTGTCCCCATGACTTGTCCGGACTTGTCCTACCTGCCTATCTTCTTTTCCACCTATCCACTCCACCCTCTCCTCCCTGACCTATCACCTTCACCCCCTCCCCCATTCACCTATGCTACTTTCTCCCCACCCCCACCCTCCTCTCATTTATCTCTCCACCCTTCAGGCACTCTGCCTGTATTCCTGATGAAGGGCTTTTGCCCAAAACGTCAACTTTACTGCTCCTTGGATGCTGCCTGAATTGCTGTGTTCTTCCAGCATCGCTAATCCAGAATCTGGTTTCCAGCATCTACGGTCATTGTTTTTACCTTGTATATGGACTTCAGCAAGGCATTTGATAAGGTTCCCCATGATAGGCTCATTCAGAAGGTCAAGAGGAATGGGATACGGAGGAACTTAGCTGTCTGGATGCAGAATTGGCTGGTTACCCGAAGACAGCGAGTGATAGTAGAAGGAAAATATTCTGCCTGGAAGTCAGTGGTGAGAGTGGTGTTCCACATGGCACTGTCCTTGGGCCTCTATTGTTTGCAATTTTTTTCAATGACTTGGATGAGGGGATTGAAGGATGGGTCAGCACGTTTGCAGACAACACAAAGGTTGGAGGTGTCGTTGACAGTACAGAGGGCTGTTGTAGGCTGCAGCGGGACATTTACAGGATGCAGAGATGGGCTGAGAGGTGGCAATGGAGTTCAACCTGGATAAATGCGAGGTGTTGCATTTTGGAAGGTTGAACTTGAAAGCTGAGTACAGGATTAAGGATAAGATTCTTGGCAGTGTGGAGGAACAGAGGGATCTTGGTGTGCAGGTACATAGATCCCTTAAAATGGCCACCCAAGTGGACAGGGTTGTTAAGAAAGCATATGGTGGTTTGGCTTTCATTAACAGGGGGACTGAGTTTAAGAGTCGTAAGATCTTGTTGCAGCTCTATAAAACTTTGGTTAGACCGCACTTGGAATACTGCATCCAGTTCTGATCACCCTTTTTTGGGAAAGGTGTGGATGCTTTGGAGAGGGTTCAGAGAAGGTTTACCGGGATGCTGCCTGGACTACCTTATGAGGAGAGGTTGACGGAGCTAGGACCTTTTTCATGTGCCTGTCCTGACAAGTTCAAAATTAAAAAGCTTCAATAGCAGATTTTTTTTTGTCAGTAATACCCAGGTTCTGTACATCAGGCAACTACATTAAAAATCACATGGAGTAATGCTATGTCAAGGAAAGAATGATAAAGTCACTGACCCTGCATCAACATTTACTGTTCCAAGGTAGTTGAAGCATCTTCCGATCATTATTTCTTTCAAATTTTCTGTTGATCCTTTTCCTGTCCAAACCGTTTCTGTGCCAGCCTTTGCTAATGGTCTTTCTGTATAGCCTAACAGCACTAGCCCAAGAAGGAGCAGACCTATTAGGAGCAAGAAATTAATATTCTTATTATTTCTGTAGGTAAGCAGTATGAATGGCTATACATTTGAAGAATGACCAGTTCACATTACACACGAGAGAAGTTACCATTTGAAATGCTCTCTTTAGGTACAGCGATTAAATGAGATTCTCAAATGATGTTCAATGTAAGGATGATTGCAACTCACTTGTGTTTGAAACCTACAGATCTTTCTTCTATAACACACATATTAAATGCAATTTGGCTGGAATATAATTAGTGAATTGCGGACTTTTTGAATAAAGCAAATTCCCATTCACTGTTACACGATTAGATCCTTGGCACTTATCTGGACAGCAAAACCTAGCCTCAGGACCCTCTGTCTGCAAAATGCAAATTCGGTGTGTTCAGCTAAAACAGGAATGTAACAGCTCTGCAAACCTCGAAACTGAGCTTGAAACTGGGAATTATAGTCAATATTTAGAAGTGACTTTATTTCAAACCAGGGAAGAATCTGGAGGACTGGATTTCTGTGTTGGCATCACATGGTCAGTCAGAATATGTGCTTTCTGGTGAAGAGCTTTGTGAAAAGGACATTGCTATCAATGAGTTTAGTGTTAAAGTTATTGTATTATTTCATTAAACTATATGATTTAAAGATTTACTTAGATTGTGTTCTCATTTGTGTTAGGCTAACTATTATTTTTGTTTTGATTTTTACTGATATATTTTGGCGATTTGTCCCACTCTGTTTTTCCCATAGGCCCCATGATTCATATTGTGCAATTTTCCATAACACTGTCACACAAGAACGCAATTACTGCATTATGGGAGTACTCCCTGTATGTGGAAGTGGGCGGGGAGAATTGATCTTTGTGGTGTGCAGTTTTTAAAGTTGCACTCAACTTCCCAATATCTCAAACCAACGTTTGAAATGGAAGTTGGGTTTTGTCTCCAAAGACTGTGCAGAGGTCATTCTTTCATTGGTGATCACATGGTAGTCTCTGTATCTCTGTCTAGAAAACATCAGTGTCTAATTCCCTTTATACAATAGCATACAGATTTTGCTTACATTCCAATCTGGAAGATGTTCTTAATTTTTTATGTATCTGACAATGGTAACCTTAACAGCCAAAGATGCTTATCTGAAGTTGTAGCAGGAGCCGTTGGCAGATTTCACTCATTCTTTATTTAAAGAGATGAAGACAAACACAGCACTGGTTGTTGCTGAAGTTCAGTTAGGAGGATAGCATCTCGGAAAGCCCTTGGTAGATCTGGTGTGATCTTTACATCATTGTCTTGCTCCTTTTACTAGCGGCTGGTACTGCTCTGGAAGGTGGCTCAGCTCATTCTCTCAGTCATACTGAATTCCAAATGGAAGATCTACAAAGATACTCATGTCGGAAAGGAACTTGTTCAGTACAGTGTTTGAATTGCTATAAATATACTTCTGCTGCAGAAGTCTGAACACTCCCTGTAAAACTACCAAAAATAAAAAAAACTTGAGAGCTCCAAATATACACAGTACAGCACCAGCAGCCAGAACAACTAATTTAGTGACTAGCATCTAAGTCATTCATGTTTAAGCAGAGCTAGTGGAAATGGTCCTTTATTGTCTTGTTCCTTGTGAAATACTCTTGGTTCTCTCTGCCACTATTTCTTCCCGTTACCGGCTCAGAATATCACTAGAAGATCTCCTGGGGACACAAACAATCTTTTCAATCAACATTTCCAATGCACAAATCAGAAAACATGATGTACAGGATGTCCCACGGCTAACCATTTTTCCACACTTTCACTGCAGAAATCAACAAGAACGACCACTCATTGACTCCAGGAAGTGATGTGGAGGGCACACTCCTGTCTGCATCAGGGGTGCTGATGTGGAGATGGTCAAGACTGTTAGATTCCTGGAAAGTGATAATCCCCAACAATCTGTCCTGATCCACCCATGTCGGTGCAGTGGTCAAGAAAGCATAACAACATCTTTACTTCCTCAGGAGGCTGAGAAAGTTCAGCATCCTATCTGGATGTATCAACGTGTCCATAAAAAAAAAAATATGGAAAGTGTCATTGTGGACATGCCGAAGAAGAAGAGATGTTATTGTGCTTTCTTGTGCTTCCCAAGACCACAAGAAACTAGAGAATCATGAACACAGCCCAATCCATCACATAAACCAATCTTCCATCCACTGACTCCATCTATACTTCCCACTACATCAGGAAAGCAACCAACATAAATCAATGACATCACCACCCCCCACTCTGGTTATACTCTCTTCCACCCTCTTCCGTTGGGCAGAAGACATTAAAAAAAAGTGTTTACACATATCTGAATAGATTCAAGAACAGCTTATCACATTCCTCGCTTTGTTCTATTACCCTAGTGCACTTTGCATTGTATGATCTGCCTGTGCTGCAAGCAAAACAATATTTTTCACTGTACCAAGGTACATGTGGCAATAATAAAATCAAACCAAATCATATGGAACCCATTATGTAATAAAATGACCAAAAAGGTGAATTATAAGCAGTAGGAAGTTAAAAATCACAACACTAGGTTATAGTCCAACAAGTTTATTTGGAAGCACGAGCTTTCAGAGCACTGCTCCTTCATCAGGTGGTTGTGGAGTATACGATCATAAGACACAATTTATAGCAAATGTTTACAGTGTGATGTAACTGAAATTATTTATTGACTGGGAGGGAGGGAGCACTCCTGTGTGTTGGTTGTTGTGTGGTGCCCATTTATCCATTGCCGTAGTCTCTGCTTGGTCTCGGCAATGTACCGTGCCTCAGGGCATCCTTGCCTGCAGTGTATGATCAATAACACCATACAACCTTGTCATGGTAGACGCTGCAAGACGTGTCAGAACATCGACACTGATACCACTATTATGCATGGGGACACCTCCTACTATGTACGTGGTCAGGTACTCGTGTGAGGCGGCCTACCTCATATGCCGCAAGAACGCGAAGTGACTGAGCAGAGGCTGATGGCCAAGTTCGGTACCCATGGAGATGGCCTCAACCGGACCTTGGGTTTAGGTGATCCCATTGCATACACACACGCGCGCGCACACGCGCACACACACACACACATATTCCTACAGAGACACACACTCCTACAGACCATATATTCACACAGACACATTCTCTTAAGCTCACACACTCACGTGCATGCACACACTCACACACACACTAAATCTCCCTCAACCCCCACTCCCCAACACATACACACAAAAGTTTGTGGGGTGAATTTGTACTTGCAGAATTACATTTTATTTTGCTCAAAAACTGCATGAATCCATGTAAGATTCTGAAAATCTGTTTTTTTTTAAAAAAAAGTTGATTCAGTCTGATTGTGGCGCAGACAGAATCACACAGGGCACCTTACATGTTCATCAGCCTCCAGCTGTCTAGTCAAGTCCTGGAGAGGGTCTTGAACTCAGAACCTTGTCAACTCAAAGAAGAGATTGCTACCAAACTAAATCAAAACTTACATTAATCTATCCAGTTATGGGATTCTACTAAGAAATAATTGCAGGTGAAGAATATTGTACATAGAACCAACTTTATATTTGTGCATTGACTCCATATATTAATCATTAAAACAAAGCCAAATTGCACACAAAAAAAAACCAATTAGCATATTTTCAGTGGCTTAAAAAAGTGCAATTGATTTGAATTAACACAATCTAGAGAAGAATAGGTTTTTCTCATTAATCTCTGATACATCCACTTCCTGAATCTCAAACAAAATACTACCTTAAACAGTTGCTGAACATTTGCATTGATTCTGGGCATTAGATCTAACCTTGCACAAATATCAAAGGTCTGGTAATTAGATTCAAAATGTGTCACAAACATTTTTACAATCCCTAAATAATTGGATTTAAAACATGATTTTGGATGGATAAAACTCTATTAAAATTTGAATACATTTGTTTGTTCTGCTTTTTACATAGAACACCCCACATCCAGTAGCATTTTACCACGAGGTTTAGTCAGCGAGTTGAGACAATGACAAAAAACACTACATAAAATAATTGGCACCGTTTGATCTTCAGAAACAATAGTATATACACATACTTGAATCAGATTTGGAGCAAAACCACAGACAATTGTTACATAATAAGTGTTTTTACCTGTAAGGTGCAAACTTTTCAGCAAAAACATCTTCAAATTGTTGTTTCTTCTTTGGTACTGGATCAATGTTAAAAGCTACACCCTTCTACAACTATTCCCAGATTACTTCCCTTTTAAACTCTTTCCTACCCATTTGTAAACACAACCAATGTTAACCAATCATAAAGCAGACAAATCAGCCAATGAACTCGAAGATCTTTAAATCATTTAACAATTATGACCAATAGCAACCAAGTTTAAAAAAAAGTTACAGCAATAAAAGTTTAATCCTCTGAGATAACAAACATATACAATTAATACCCTATTTATGGCAAACCTATATCAGCTATGTTTATTAGTTCTGCCCAGTAACATCTCGAGTAAAATTTACTATATTATTTTATTTCCCCTTGATCTTCCTTTTAGAAACCTGTAAGACATGTATATCTGTCAATATCTATCAATGCTATTGGTCAAGACTCATACTCTGATAATACTACAGAATATATCTTTATCACTGTCAATTGGAAGGTATTACACAGCAACTCTCAGCATAGTTTATTTTCATGTTGCACATTTTTAGGGATTGGCTTTAAACTTGGCTCAGCATTAAAGGGATTAACAGCCTCAAAATTGCAGCGTAAACTTACCACAACATTAATGATTCTGCAGGCACACAAAAACATTTAGGACCAGTGCAATTCTGAATATCTCCAGTCCACAATCACGACTTATCCAGCTCCTTCTCCCCTGCCCGACCCCCAGACTATACTTGCTGCCAGATTGACAGCTTCCCCGCTGCCTGATTTGAGATTTTGCTAGAATCTAGAGTTGTTCATCAGGATAGCTGCATGACCCACAGTACTTGGCAATCTTATTTAAACAAGGCTGAGGCTTCAAAATTTGGCGTTTCACCCCCAAAACAGGTGCATGGCTGGCACATTCTTCAGAGTTGGTTGTCAAAGTTGATGCCTTGCTGAGTTATACATTGCTCAGTAACCTTTGCCTTGAATATGGCCCTACTGTAATCAGACTACGCCCTGTTCTTTGTTCCTTTCTAATTGCAGTGGCATCAATAAAGGAAATTAATTCCAGCTTTCAGTTTTCTTTGCTTTTTCTCAAATAGAGATTGTCTTTGAATAAAACAATGAAGAAGTCAACTTGTTGCACGTATGCTGACTCCTTGTAAAACCTAGAAAAGTGCAGCAGGTTAGGCAGCATCCAAGGAGCAGGAGAATCGACGTTTCGGGCATGAGCCCTTCTTCAGGGAAAACCTGCCTTTGTAAAACTTGCCTAATGTACCTCATTCCCCTTTCCATGTGGCCCAGCTAGCAATCCCTTTTCGTTATCTGTTCTATCAAAACCCCTCATATTTTTAAAGCTTCTCTGAAACACCACTACAATGGTTCAGACATTTTGGTCACACTCTATCCTGGATTCACGTTCTTTGCAAGTGTCGTCCAACTTGTGTTCGGGGCATTAAGAAAGGACATCTGCTGTACCCTGTACTCAGGTGCTCTGATAATATCCAAACTCAATTTTAATTTGTCTGAAACTGCAGAGCTCAGTCTTACTGTCAATCTGGAACTCTCGTTGTTCCACTGACTGCCAGCAGGTAGTGCTGTGCACCAGTCTAGTTCTAACCCTTACTTTCAACCCTTGAGTTTCCTGCTCTCTCCTCACCATTATCTCTACTCGGGTCCATTTTTTTTCTCTCTGTTTTCAACTTTTTTCTTTCCCTCTTGGTTTGCTGCTGCCCCATTTGTGTTGCTTTTCTTGCTTTCTGGCATTAAATGAAAAGCACGCTGGGCAGTCTTCCCAGAGAGTGCTTGAACTCTTTTCAATATTTCTATCATCAGCTTTTTTTTCGCTACTTAGCTTTCAGACTTCTTGAAAAGGCAGCAAAAACTCACACATGAGCACATTGACACTGAGGAGAAAGTGAGGACTGAAGATGCTGGAGATAGAGTCGAAAAGTGTGGTGCTGGAAAAGCACAGCCGGTCAGGCGGCATCTGAAGAGCAGGAGAGTCGACGTTTCAACTGTGAAGAGCTCATGCTCGAAACATCGACTTTCCTGCTCCTCGGATGCTGCCTGACCGGCTGTGCTTTTCCAGCACCACCCCTTTCCACATTGACACTGAGCCTCATAAAGAAAAATGCCTGCAAATGACCCAAATATTGATGAAACAGACAGATTTTAGTAAGTCACCTGAAGGAAGAAAGAGATGTGGAAAGATGGATAGATTTAGGGAGGGAATTCTAAACATTACTAATTACACAATCACCATTGTGAAACAATTATAATTTGAGATGCTCAAGAGTCGGAATTACATGAGTGCCAATGTTGGAGAGAGCTGGAAGACAATTATGGAGTTAGAGAGAAATGAGGGCGTGGAGGGATTTGAAAATAAAGACGAGAATTTTAAAATACAGACAATAATTCATCAAAGACATGATAGGTCAGTGAGCACAGGACGATGGTTGAATGTGGCTTAACATGAGTAGGGAAAGAGACCACAGGATTTCTAACAATCTCAAGTCATTGAGGATAAAATGCAGGTAGCTGGGCCAGGAATATGTCGTAATATTCAATCTAGAAGTAGCAATGACATGGATGAAATAATCATCAGAAAATGGGCTGAGACAGGAGGGAGGGAGCATTGTTACATGAAAAATTGAGATATGAAAATAAGTGACCTTAACTAATGTTATAGAAATATTCTGAAAATGCATTTCTAGATTAAAAATAATAAGATTACAAGCAAACTGGTTCCAACTTCGAAAATTGTCATCAAAGGGAATGGAGTTGGTGACGATGAAATAGACTCTAAAATGTGTGAGGTACTAAAGACAGTGGCTTCGATCTTCCCTTCTTCAATCTTCTGTACTTGGAGAAAATTTCTATCTGTTTGAAGGAATGTGTGCTTTATGGCTGTCACAGATTGCACGCCAAGGTCTTACAGCAGAGATAAAGATCGTGTAACTATGGAAAGCCAGCCAGTACAATTATGTTTCTTCAAACATTCCCCTTTTCATAAAAACATCAAGAAAATATCATTTAAAATTACAAGTTGCCCAGTGTACATGGTCACAATGAAAATTACCAGAAGTTGACAGAAACATGTTCTAAGTCTCATTAGTTCCACTTTCATCAGTCAGTATACATGCACTGCATACATGGTCATTAAAAAAAGTAGGTCACCCAGTGGCATGTGTGCACTTTCCCACTGATTTTTTTATCTGGTATCTGGTCATTCCAAGGCTGATGTTCCTTCTTTAGGGGAATGCCATTCCTTTGGTGCGTGCTGTTTTCATGGTATCTATTTTGGCTGATTCATTTCCATTACTGGGCAACAGTGGGCCTTTGGGACTGATGAGCTATACTCTGTGGCAATAGTGAGATCACATCTTCCTGATCTGTGAAGGAAAGGCTTATCGAGCTGTGCATAGATCCCTGTGATTGTGCTGATATGTCTAGTTATTCTTGTTCACCTCATACAATTGAGCTGACATGCCTGAATTTATTCGATTTTGTTATGATCTCTTTGGCGATTTTTACTGCCACCTCTGTATTTTCATTTGCATGAGGTTAGTGTGGAGATAGGGTGTGGTGTGGAATATCCCAAATTTTTAAAGATGCAGCTGAATTCTTCCTGCAGTATTGGAGAGTTACATCTTTAAGCAGCGTTTACCGGATTTGACTCTCTGTGAAATCATAGTACCCCAGTTATAGCATCAACATCACTAGTCATTTGATTCTAGTGAAAACTGCAACTTGCTCGATGTCCCAATATCACAACCTTAGCATTGAGGTTCACATTCTTATAAATAATTAGGAAAGAACTTTGCTAAACAGTTCACAAATAATTGTACTGCGTTCACATCTGCTACAGCTATGACCTCGTCATGAACTGGGCAAAACCCTTTCACTGTCAGTAAATGGCCTATGTACTTGATCTCAGGCATTTTCAATTGCATTTCATTCCTGAATAAAACAAAGAACTGCAGATGCTGAAGTTTGAAATAAAAACAGAAATTGCAGGAGAGACTCACTTGATCTGTCAGCATCTCTGGAGAAAAAGCAGAGTCATAGAGTCATAGAGAAGTACAGCACGAAACAGACCCTTCGGTCCAATGCCAACCAGATGTCCCAACCCAAATCTAGTCCCACCAGCCAGCACCTGGTCCATATCCCTCCAAACCCTTCCTATTCATATACCCAGCCAAATGTCTTTTATATGTTCCAATTGTACCGGCCTCCACCACTTCCTCTGGCAGCTCATTCCATACACTTACCACCTCTACGTGAAAAAGTTGCCCTTAGGTCTCTTTTATATCTTTCCCCTCTCACCCTAAACCCATGCCCTCTAGTTCTGGACTCCCCGACCTCAGGGAAAAGACTTTGCCTATTTACCCTATCCATGCCCCTCATAATTTTGTAAACCTCTATAAGGTCACCCCTCAGCCTCTAATGCTCCAGCCTGTTCAGACTCTCCCTATAGCTCAAATTCTCCAACCCTGGTAACAGCGTTGTAAATATTTTCAGAACCTTATCAAGTTTCACAACATCCTTTTGAGCTCTTCAAACTGATAGCAGCTAGGACAAGTTTGGTGTAAATGCTGAAGACAAGAAGTGCCCAGCCTGCATTTCATCTTCCCATTATAGAACATAGAACATAGAAAAATACAGCGCAGTACAGGCCCTTCGGCCCTCGATGTTGCGCTGACCAAAGCCAACCTAACCTACACTAACCCAATAACCTCCATATGCTTATCCAATGCCCGCTTAAATGACCATAAAGAGGGAGAGTCCGCCACTGCTACTGGCAGGGCGTTCCATGAACTCACAACCCGCTGAGTAAAGAATCTACCCCTAACATCTGTCCTATACCTACCACCCCTTAATTTAAAGCTGTGTCCCCTAGTAACAGTTGACTCCATTAGCGGAAAAAGGTTCTCACTGTCAACCCTATCTAAACCCCTAATCATCTTGTACACCTCTATCAAATCTCCCTTAAACCTTCTTTTCTCCAATGAGAACAGCCCCAAGTGCCTCAGCCTTTCCTCATACGATCTTCCTACCATGCCAGGCAACATCCTGGTAAACCTCCTCTGCACTCATTCCAATGCCTCCACGTCCTTTCTATAGTATGGCGACCAAAACTGCACACAATTATAGATGAGACCACATTGTGAGCAGCGTGTATAGTAGACTGAACTGAGTGAAGTAAAGGTAAATCACTGCCTTATCTGGAAGGTGGATAGTGGGGAGGGAGAAATTAGTGTCAAAAAGTGTGATGCTGGAAAAACACAGCCTGTCAGGCAGCATCCGAGGAGCAGGAGAGTCGAAGTTTCAAGCATAAGCCCTTCATCAGGAATGCCTGAAGAGCTTATGCTCAAAACTTTGACTCTCCTGCTCCTCAGATACTGCCTGACCGACTGTGCTTTTCCAGCACGACACTGCTCGACTCTGATCTCCAGCATCTGCAGTCCTCACTTTCTTCGAGGAAGGAGAAATTAAACAGGCAGGTGTTGCACATTCTGCGATGGCATGGGGAGGTGCTGTTAGAGTGTGGGGAGATGCTGAGCATGGAGCAGGTATGGACCAGGCTGTCCTGAAAACAATGGTCCCTGCTAAATGCTGACAAGAGAGGGGAGAGACACATATTCCCATCTATATCTCCCAAGTAATATCTGGAACATACTTAGAAACTTATTTTATCCAGCTCACTTGCCTGTAACTCTCTTAGCATTGACGGTATTAAAGACCTTTGCATTAGCATTTTGTGTTAAACTTTTATCAATGGTTGATATGGATTGGTCGCATCTCTTTAAATCCTCATTGACATCCTTGGATTTATGCACACCCTTAGTTTTCCAGGTTTTTTTCACTGCTACCATGGCCATTAATCCAGTCTGCAGGAGTTGTCACTTTCTTGATTACGACCTACCTCGCCAGCTTTTTGACCTTGTCCTACAGAATCGTAAGCTGCATGCATCCTCTTGATCTCTGTTTTACTTTTCCAGGACTTCTTTCTTTGGTCTCCACCTGAAGCGATTGCATCCGAACTGTGAAACACCTGATGTTGTATGAAGTGGTCATTCTAACAGTCCCAAACTACTTTTAGACCTGGCAATGCCAACTTATGGTATGGCCTAGAGTGCTTCATCATAATCTTTGGTTGTTCCTCTTCAGCAGCCATTTCTTTCAAGTTGATTTCTTTCTTTCTAGCCAAATACTTATATGCAAAGTAATTCAGCGTTTTGCAGTTAAATCACTGCTTTTGTCATGCTGGAGAAGCTTTCTTTTCTGTTATATGATGTTCTTAGCAATATTTGTATCCTGTCCTCTTGCCTAGATCTTTCTTTCTGCAGATATTTCTTCTTTTTATCCAGTCTATTTGTCTTTGGGCTGGAATATCTCTGAGTATCTCTTCACCCGTTAATTTGCTGTTGCTGTTGATTGACAATCTCAGAGCTTGTGTGTGTATTGATAGCTTCCTTAAGAGGTAGTACAACCTTTCTCAGCAGGTGTGCTCACAAGCAGGATCCCCCTCGTGGCTAAGAAAATTCAATCTCTTTCAGTTGCCCAAAATCTTATAATTCAGCTAGAAATATCAATGTGGTCGCACACTGATCAATATTCTGATGTTGAATGCATACCATTGATAAATAACTTTAATGTGGGGTTAAATGTTTGTCTTCAAAGCTTTCAGAATCTCTCCCGTTTGGCTTTTCTGCTCCCCAGTGAAATCCAGAGTGCTATACACCTTGTAATATTCTTTGTCAGTACTGACAGCAAGGCTACCTCTCAAATTTGCACAGTCTTTTATTTAAATATATGGTTATTTGATAATGTTACACATAGAGTTGAAAAAATTCAGTTTTCACTGATATCTCCCTTAATATCCACAGCAAAAGGGAGTTGATAATGCACCACCATTTGACTTACCTAGTGATTTAAAGTTGGAGACTGTTTTGTTTTTCTTTCTTTGTATAGCTTACAGCAAGCCCGTACATTTTTGACTACTCTCCTCTAAGTGATTTGTGCTTAAAGGCTCCCAAAGACTGAACCCTGACAGCAGAGGAAGATGTCACATGAATGAGGTGAATCAGCCAGTACATGAATTGTACAATTGCATTCTGCCAAGTGTTCTTCATCTAGCACTTAACAACAGACAAGTAGTCTGACAACTGAAGGTTGTTCAAATAGAATCTGAGGCATAGAGTTGTTGTCAGTACCATCTGCAAACAGGTTCTGTATTTCCGTGATTGGGAGTGTGTAGGTGAGAAGTCAGGGTTATTGTCAAATTGCAGAGCTAAGTGTGTGAGTGGAGTGAGAGATAAGAATAGAATTACCTCAGTGTAATCCCACCCTGTTAGATGATAGTAGAGAGTGAGAGAGGAGGTTGATGTGATCAACTGCTTCAAAGGTGCAGGAAGATGAAGAAAGGTAGTTCACCTTTGTCACAGTCACATAAGATATAACTTGTGATTTTGATAAGAGCCGCTTTAGTACTGAGATAAGGTGGACATCTGATTGGAGGGATTAAAGCACAGCATTCCAGGACAGATTTGGGAGGCAATGTCACACCCTTCCCATTGGAGAGGAAAAGGATGTAGGAGATCAGGCAGTAGGTTGGCAAAACCAAGGTTTCAATGACTGCATTTGGAGGAGAAACACAGCAGATCTGAATGAAGAGGAATTCCCAAAGAAGTGAGAACTATTAACAATATCAGTCTAGAGTCAGAAAAAAAATCAAATGATGAGCACTGAGCCAAAGAATGAAATATTTGAACAGATGATCAAATAGTTGGATCAAAATGTGTGGTTTTAAGGAGCAATCTAAATGCCAAGGACACATTGGGAAAGTGTGACGTTTATGGGGGTGAACATAACATAGGGCTGGGGTTTGAGGGCGGAGGTGCGGGATGTGGACGAGATGCGTTGGAGGGCATCTTCAACCACGTGGGAAGGGAAATTGTGGTCTCCAAAGAAGGAGGCCATGGTGTGTTCTGTGGTGGAACAAACCCCATCCCTCCAACCATAATAAGGACAGAACACCCTTGGTCCTCACCTTCCACCCGACCAACCTTCGCATAAACCACATCATCTGACGACATTTCTGCCACCTCCAAACGGACCCCACCACCAGGGATATATTTCCCTCCCCACCCCTTTCTCCTTTCCGCAAAGTCCATTCCCTCCAATGACCATCTGGTCAGGTCCTTGCCCCCTACAACCCACCCTCCTGTCCTGGCACCCTTCCCTGCCACTGCAGGAGTTGCAAAACCTCCTCCCTCACCTCCATCCAAGGCCCCAAAGGAGCCTTCCACATCCATCAAAGTTTTACCTGCACATCCACCAATATCATTTATTGTATCCGTTGCACCCGATTCGGTCTCCTCTACATTGGGGAGATTGGACGCTTCCTCGCAGAGTACTTTAGGGAACATCTCCTGGACACCCACACCAATCAACCACACCGCCCTGTGCTCCATTTCAACTCCTCCTCCCACTCTGCCGACGACATGCAGGTCCTGGGCCTCTTCCACTGCCACTCCCTCACCACCCAACGCCTGGAGGAAGAACGCCTCATCTTCTACCTCAGAACACTCAACCCCAGGGCATCAATGTGGACTTCACCAGTTTCCTCATTTCCCCTCCCTCCACCTCACCCCAGTTGCAAACTTCCAGCTCAGCACCGTCTCCATGACCTGTCCTACCAGCCTATTTTCCTTTCCACCTATCCACTCCACCACCCTCTCTGACCTATCACCTTCATTCCCATCCCCATTCACATATTGTACTCTGTGCTCCCTTCCCCCACCCCCACTTCCCATCCACTTATCTCTCCACCCTGGAGACTACCTGATTCTGTTCCTGATGAAGGGCATTTGCCCAAAACATCGATTTTCCTGCTCCTCGGATGCTGCCTGACCTGCTGTGCTTTTCCAGCAGCACTCTGATCTAAACTATGATGACAATGAACTACCTAAACCGAATAAAAAAAATCCTCCTGAAACTTTTTATAGGCACGTAGCTTCAAAAGTCCTAATTGTTTGTCCTCCATGCTTATATATCCCGACATCAACTAAAAAGATCACTGCCATCATGCTCTTCTTCCAGAATGTCATTAGTTAATATTCGTATGTAGGTTTACAGCCACAAACAGGACCTTCCAGGTGTGGGCATGTTTTAACATGCTAGTGCCAAATTTGAAAAGCCAGAAGCAAAGGAACAATTTTCTACAAAAGTCAATTAGTGGGAAATTGTTTCTTTGCTTCTGGCTTTTAGAATTTTGCAACAACTGTTTAAACATGCCCACATCTGGAATGTTAAGGATTTGGAGGGATATAGGTCAAATGCTGACAAATGGGACTGGATTAATGTCTTGACAGCATGTACAAGATTGACCGAAGGATCTGTTTCTGTGCTGTGCATCTCTATGACTTTACTTGGCATTATTTGCTTATCTCTTCCCTCAGTTGCATGCCCTTCTACAAGCTAAATGGATGGAAACTACAATCCAGCTGCAAGGATGGGTCAGCCCTAACACAGGATATACTCACTTGACGTGCCTGAGTATCAATAACTCAGGAGGCTCAGATTCTTATGGTAAGTCACTCCAGATGGCTGCAGATGGTGGAAGACCTCCTTCTTAGTGAACCATGTAACCATGTAGATACACACAACCCTGTGCCCAATAAGATGCCTGTCACTGGAGGCCCATAATCATTCCCCATTCCCATTCACATCTCCATCTCTGACTTTACAATTAGGCACTCTACAGCCGTCTGGACTCAGCATTGAGCTGAACAATTTCAAATTGTAAACTCTATTCCCTGTTCTGTTTTATTTTCTTTGCCTGTTCCACTTTTCTTCCAGTCAGCAACACACCTACTCTAGGCACACCTTTTGTTTCTTCCTGCAACTCCATTTCTTCTGGGCTTGCCGCTGTCATTCAATCCTTTGATCTCTTGCTGCACAGCTGTCACATTGCTAACTTCTCCCTGTTCTGGTTCTCTCTCTGTACAGATGCTACCTGCCTTGCTCAAATCCTTTCTAGCACTGTCTGTCTTCATCTCAAATGTCCAGCATCTGCAATTTTCTTGTTGTTTGTTGACTCTGCATCCTCGCCCAAAACCCTAAATGACACTCTTCTGAGGTTTCTTTCAAGGTCAGTTTTAATGATTTTCTGATGTATGCTGTCATGTAACTATGACCACAGTAGTCACTGACTTTGCTAGCTGGTTAGAACCAGTAGAGAGTGGGGAGCTCTGTTGACCTCTTATATAAATATTACTCAACATTGTTAATGTCCACCTCTTCCATTTTAAACATTTAAAAGTATGAGTCAACTATACAGAGTCTCTGATGTGTTCTGAAGCGTTACTGCTTCGAAAAGAACACTACTCAACACTGTTAAGAAGAAAGCTGGAAATCTGGCTTTAACTTGTGTGAAGAACAGAAGAATTCAAACTAACAGAGTTTCCTCCTTTCCCCTCACATCTGGGAACACTTCAACTTCCATCTTTTAGGAGAAAGTGAAGATTGCGGATGCTGGTGATTCCTGATGAAGGGCTTATGCTCAAAATGTCAATTCTCCTGCTCCTCGGATGCTGCTTGACTGACCGTGCTTTTCCAGCACCATACGTTTTGACGACAACCTCCATCCTTTCCTGTATTATGCTCAGGTTGTAGTTCAGTCTCAGGAAAATGCCAGTCTTTCTTTCTCTCTCCTTCTAATCATACATTTTGTTAAATGCAATTTGACACTAGTTGTGAGTGTGGTCCTGGAAAAGCACAACAGGTCAGGCAGCATTCAAGAAGCAGGAGAATCGACATTTCCAGCATATGCTCTTCATCAGGAATGAAAGTCACATTTTGGGTTATGAGGGCAGAAGCTGGGTCAAATAAATTGATTTAAAGGAGTATTGTAAAGTTGAAAAGAGAGGTGGAGAGATTTAGGAAAATAATTGCAGACATTAGGCTCCTAGCAGCTGAACAACAGCCAGCAATCCTTGAACAATTAAATCAGGGATATTAATATCCAGCTCTTCCATTTTAAATATTTAAAAGTAGAGGTCAACTTTATGAAAACATTAAAATTTCAGATGATTTCTGAAAGTTTACTGCCTTGAAATGCAATTGCATGGCTCATAGAATTCACATTTAAAGAGGTTGAATTTTGAAAAATCGTTTCCATTGGAAAATTGAATGCAGTGCTGAAGTAACATTTCCTTCAAATAGGAGGCAAACATACCTAGTTTCTTTTTGAACTCCAATATAGCTGGTTGCATAAGAAGTGTAGTGATTACAGTATTTTTGGAAAGGTGTCGTGGGGACAGGAAATGCTACAGAAACTGAGATGGGAAATAAAAACCTGGAAAGAGCAAACCAGCCAGCATTTTCCCACAGATGTACCTGGGACAATGATCCACTTCAGCACTTTTATGTGTTTTGTTACCACCTTGAGTTTGTCTTAGGTAACTTCTTGGATTCAGACGGTATCAGTCACACATGGGCACAGACTGACAGATTCACCTTTCTGAGTTGTTGACTCCCAATGCTCTACACTTTAAGGATACAACACTGGAACGTAATTTGTTCATATCAAAGTGTGAGGTTTGGCAAATGAGGTAGGGGGCTTTAAAAGGCTTTAGGAGAATACATTTAGTTGACTCAGGAGTTCATAGAAGTCAACTGAATAATTATTGGAGAAGATTGGATGAAAACAATTGCTGGAGCAGAGTCTACAAAGACCTAAAAAGATAACCAGCATCTTACAGTCCTAGCAAAGTTTCAAAAGTGTCATGACCTTGGAATGGCACTCCTGTTGTAAGCATAACCCCTTACTGGGAATGTAGAATTCAAATCCATATAAATAAAACGTACTTTGTTCTGAAAGGAATTAAGCAACTCCTGTTGTTTTTTTGCAGAATTTTACTAAAGCCAAGCAAACGTGTACAATCCTACAAATGCAAAATGATTCAGCACAAGCTCCCAGACATTATATAAGACAAAGCTCGGACCCCAGCGTGATCTTCTGATTAAATACATTTGCAGGCTGGATGGTTTGGCAGGTCCACACATTGCAGCAGGCGAATAACTCTGCACAAGAACGAGAAAGCAAAATGTGTTTCTTAGAAAATTCTGTGGTCAGTGATTCCCAGATCGTGTGTTTAACAGTGAGCTGGGGCATTTCATAGGGTGGCAGGTTAGGAAAATTTGGGCACGCAAACCTTAATCTTCTATTCATTACACAAACTGGAACAACTCAGACAGTGAGACAGTATTACAAACTTTGCCTTCAAGTGCCTCTTCCCATCTGGAGTGTCCATTCAGAATATGGCTCTTTCTATTGGCTACCTGCAGTGAATCAGGTAGAATGGAATAAACTTCCCAATCTTTTCATGCATTTTCATCTATTTTATGGAAGAAAAAAATAGATGTGATTCTAAAATTCAATCCGCGGTGCACACAAGCCTGGATTATCCTATCATGGTATCAGAAAGGCACTGCTTATTTTTGAAAAATAGATTCCAACAAAGGTCCAAACAGTTTATATCAGTGAGTATTCTTCCATGGAGGTGAACATTTCTAAATACATTTACCATCTCTGTTCCCAACTTTCTTTAACAGGTTTTACCAAACTTCACTGGATTGTTGAGCTTGGGAGCTAATCGTCAGACTCAGGAATAGAGCTATGTGGAAGACGAGATAGACTTGGGCAACTTAAGCTGGATAGAAGGTTATAAAAAATGTGAAGGCTATTGAAAAGGTAAACACAATATCACTTTAAATCACATTGCAAGATTAGAAAGGTATGGTGCCTTGGGAATGATGACCATCACAAGCCATTACAGAATGGCTTGCAACAGCCCACCCTCCCAATCAAGGAATTGGCTCTAGGGGGTGCAGGAGAGGGAAGACTCTGGTGAGGGCATGGGGTTGATGCTGTTGAAGCCAGAGGAGGCTTGCCACAGGAGTGACCATGCCACCAAAGGGTCAATTTGTTAAACACAGAGTGTCTGATTAAGGGGGCATCAACTAAGCCCTGAAGGAATTCCTGCACTTGGCGATTTCCCCTGTAATGGAAGGCTTATACACTGGTAAAGTGGTGATGGGAAGAGGCTTTTAAATAGTAAATAGTACTGGAAAGAAAAGCTGGCTCCAACCTCCCACAGTTGGCAAAATGCCCTGGTGGGCATACAACTACACGTCACTCAGTGTGTGAAGTAACTCATGATAGGCTCTCTCTCACATGCAATGTAATTACATTTTCTTCAGAGATTGGTGACTAAAACGTGAAAGAGTTCAACAGCAATTGAAGTTTCAGTTAATTCCCTTTATATTCTAGTGTTTGCTTAAAATACAAATGAATAATGAGATAAAGAGATAGTTTTATCAATTAGACAAACATCCAATTTATTAGTTCAGATTCTTTGGTTGTGAAGCCCAAAGACACTTTGTTATATCATTTCTGATAAACAGGAAACATCACCACATCAAAAGTTAACTGGTGCCGATCAACCGTACAGCAGCAGCTCACAAACATGGATTACTTTTTATCTGCACTTAAAAAAAGTGAGAATTTGCATGGTCATTCAGCTGACAGATGTTATAGTGAGCAATTCCTTTCATCATGGACATACAGTGTCAAATTAAACTAACAATATTATCTAGCAACTCCATTACATATTGAATGGCTGCCATCAACAAGAACTTGCTGTGCAAAAGTTTCGGCATTGGAGCCAAAAATAGCAAATGAATTGGTTCTTAACTGCTATTTACTCAAAATTGAAGTGTATCAATAGAACAATTAAGAACATTGCTGCCTGATGGCCAGTTACTGATTTATGTCTCCCCATGTCTTATTGAAGTCTTGCTTCATGTGGACTTCCAAATAGAGAGTATGGAAGTTAGTGTCTGTAACTATCCAATAACCACTACAGGTGATCTAACCCAAATGAGACTTTGACAGTATGGGTGTCTCTGCTCATGGGCATGGATCATCCACCACATTTCTTTGAATTAGCCCCATATCAAGATTTGGGAAGGGTGTCAGGTGAGGCCGAAATTGTTTATTTAATTTCTTTCCTGTCATGCTTCGAGCACCTCTTCTGCCATCTTGTAAAGAACATTTTGATGAAGAGCAGTAGCTTCAAACTAACTAAATCAGTTTTCTAATAGGGAGTTTATTGCTTAAAAGTGCCACTGTTTACTATAATAAAATAACACGTGTACCTGTAATTGTCTGTGCAAGAGTAGCTGAAATGTCGTCCTTTTATGATGTCTTCAAGATCTTTCACAGTGCCTGTCCCACAAGTCTCCCTAACAGAATGAGTAAAGATGAGCACAAACTTAATAGAAAAAGCTTGAGTGTTGTCTCATATAAGAGACGTTACCGTTGCAAACCAATAGTAGAGATTACTCTCAGTACTTATCACTACTTTGTTTGCCATAAGGGTGCACTGAAAAACATGCTGTGTGTATTAATTTTCTGATGTGCATTTGGGTGTGGAAGATATCTTTCCAGAAAATTCTATCCCCCTAACAAAACAAGTAAAGCAAATGAAATGAACAGCTACTGTGTACACGATTTTGACCACCATATAGTTCACAACATGAGGCAGGAATGGGGATAAGTTCACACCACCAGCTGCCATGCTGGCTTCCTGGCATCATGCCATCTTCCAGCCATTCTCCAGAGGGCAGATCAGGGTGATGGCAACCCGCTTAGGTAATTTAGTAAGATCCTTAAAAGTCTAATTAAGGCAAATTCTAGTGTTATCTTTGTCTAGATTAGTACAAATAAAGCTACAAGGTTCTTGTGGTGCAGTGGTAGTGTCCTTAACTCTGAGTCAGGTGGCCTGGGTTCAAGTACCACCTGCTCCAAGGAAATGTAGCAACATCTCTGAGCAGGCTGATCAGGGAATGCCCACAAATGAATCTGAAGGTCAGTGTAGAGGTTGAATAATGGTCAACTCTTACTGCTATCAGAATCAAATCCTAATCCTGCTCTAAAGACACTTTAGTGGGAAAAAGATAATTTGTCAAACTAATAAACTGTGGAAAAAGATGTTGCTGTTTTAAAAACAATCATTTACTGGAACTTATTGAGAGTTACATCTGTAATGTTTATTATTCAGGCTATGGGGAAGAGACTAGACACCACGGCTTCTTGGTGTGTGTGTTCAGGGCAAGAGTCTGGCCAGTGACAGACTTTTGGCTGGTTTTTCAACCAGGACCAGTTTGTTTGTTTGTGTGTGTGTCTGTGTCTGTGTCTGTGTCTGTGTGTGCGTGTGTGTGTTCAGAAATACTCAGCACCATAACAATTTTTTATTTGGTTCTCAGGGTGAGTGGCTACTGCTTTGTATTTGGACAAACAGCAGAAAGAGCCAGCTGGTGAAAGAGAAAACATTTTAATCCATTTTTGTGAGCACTCCCTCTTCTGTGAATGGAGATTTGAAAGAGATTTCGAGCAGCTTGCTCTCTGCAAAAAATATCCTTGAGATACATTGAAAGAGAAAATCTTCAAAAAGTGAATGAAAGATTTAGAGCTAGTGTATCCACGACATTGTGGCCTCATCAAAGAATTGAAAGGAATTGGAATTAAACGGAAGGAGAACCAACCCATTGATACCTGTAATCTGGACTGATGCCATAACTCTTTCACTTACTTATTTATTTCTTTCCCACCCATATATGTCTTTTTTGACTGAGTCCAGGAGCTTTTTAAAAAAGGTGTAGAGTTATAAGTTATAAAGTTATAAGTTAGCAATTCATGTTTATTTTGTGCCATTAAAACAATTTATACTGTCACCTTCTTATATGGTCTTCACTGCTTCTTTAATGACTTTTAAAACTTACTGTCCCTCTCTTTTCCAGTTTATTTCCCATTTATTGTCAAGCAATGTTTCATTACGAAAGGAGAATCAGGAAGGATTGTTATACACACAATATATACTCCATTTCTTTTTTGCCTTCCACTACCTTTCTGCATAAATTTTCTTTGGGCAGCACTGAAAGCAAAAAGTGTCGGAAATCACAGCAGGTCAGGCAGCGTCCGTGGAAAGAGAGCAAGCTAACGTTTCAGGTCCAGATGGTTCTCACCAGAATGCTGAAGAGTCATCTAGACTCAAATCATTAGCTTGCGCTTGCTTCACAAAAGCTGCCTGACCCGCTTTGATTTCTAGTAAAAAGTGAGGACTGCAGATGCTGGAGATCAGAGCTGAAAATGTGTTGCTGGTTAAAGCGCAGCAGGTCAGGCAGCACCAAGGAACAGGAAATTCGACGTTTCGGGCATAAGCCCTTCATCAGAAAACTTCATCAGGATCAGGCTTATGCCCGAAACGTCGAATTTCCTGTTCCTTTGATGCCGCTTTGATTTCTAGCTTTTTTTTGTTTTCAGTACAGATACCAGCACATGCAGTATTTTGCTCCTTTACTTTGGAGCTCTGTTATTATAACCTTATGTTATATATTCTATTCACTCATTTTCTAAATAGTATTTCTCTCATTTATTCTCCACTCTATAGTAAATTGTAATACTGTGACCAATCCCTCACATCCATTGTCACAATCACTTGGATTTTGTTCAGTAATGGCCTTTTATTAACTATTGTCTTTCTGCCATTATTGATTAAAACATATATGTAACCTGAAACCTTTCTCTCCTTTCATTATGGGTTGTAATATTTAACCATCTGCATTAAAACAGGGAGAGTAAGAAGTTGATACTTTCCATTGTATCTTAAAGAATAATATGGAATGAGTTGGCAATATATTGTGATTGCCTGACAGTTGATTAGTCCTTTTCAATTTGTCTATTCAAAAGGAAGCAATCCTTAATAGTCAGGGACAAAGGGAATCAAAGATAATATTCAAGGAGAATGGTGCTCTCAGGACTCTCATTTGTGGTTTCCAGGTATAGGCTTCATGTTGACATTTGTATGTTGCCTGGTTGAGGTCTGGTCCCCTTCTATCCTGACAAGTGACAGGCTGGAATTAACAAATGGCTCCCAGCAGGACAGAAATTGCAAGATGACCTCAAGGCAAGGTGATGGGCTGGGGAAGGCTTTACCTTGAGTACCTGTCCCTGGTAATTGGGATGGGATCAAACAAGAGATTGACATGAGGTAAGCCATCAACCCTTAGAAATGCAGCATTTAAACGGGTGTTCCCAAAGGGAAGCATGCTGACTTCAGATGGAGGAAGACTAAGGAAGAGGGAGGAAGATCAGGAAAGGAATTTTCTAACACTTTAATTAGAGAGCTGCCACCACCAGCTACAGAGATTAATGCTGTGCTTTCCATTCCTTAGGGGCCAGTAAGTCAGTTGTGACTGTCACAGGTTGTATGCTTTTCCTAAATATTTAGTTTCTGCCTCATTTTGCTGCTTCTTAATGAAATGCCTTCAAATAATTTTTGAACTCGATTCATTTTTTCGGTAATTTACAACACCTGAAAAACGAACCTTATCCCATTTGTACTAAACTAGTGACAGTTAGAAAATATCACAAGGCTCTTACTTAGCTTTTAAAATGCAAACTGTTTCGACAGGAGATGAAGAGTTAATATGATGTTTGTTTTCATTTATGGGTGGAAAATATATTGCTATTGTCAAATATAAGAATCAACACATCATCTTTACCTAACAGGTCCATCAATATTGTTCATGACCCAAATCTGTATTTCAGAGATTTTGTCATTTCTTAAATTCGGAAGCTCATGTTTAGCGAAAAACCTGCAAAGAAGAAAAGATGAGACATTTTGTTGTTGGTACAGTTTGTGTATGCTGATTTATTTTGTTTTATCTGATGCTATCTGTATTTGCATATTACAAACAAGACAGAACCAATCTAATAAATTGGTCTTGTGTAACTACATCATCTACATTGGGTCTCAAAACAACACTTATACGGGTGGGCAGGTGAAGCAATTTTGCTGAGATTAGATTCCCAACAGTATGGAAAAAGGCCCTTTGGCCCAACAAGTCCAGACCAACCCTCCGAAGAGTAACTCACCCAGACCTATTACCCTAGAAATAGGTAATATTAATATTACCCTAGTAATAGGTAATAGGTAATAGTACGTCTGGGGTAATAGTAATATTACCCTACTCTAGGTTTATCCCTGACTCATGCACCTAACACTATGGGCAACTGAGCATGGCCAATTCACCTGACCTGCACATCCTTGGATTGTGTCAGGAAACTGGAGGAAACCCACGCAGACACAGGGAGAATGTGCACATTCCACACAGACAGTCCCCCGAGGCGGGAATCGAACCCAAGTCCCTGTTGCTGTGAGGGAGCAACGCTAACCACTGAGCCACTGTGCTGCCCTGGTTGAAACCATGGTTTAAATGCTGACGCAGGAAAGAAAGATGAGCTAGTGATGATAAAAAATAATCAACATTTTGTAGTAATTTGGAAACTAAGCTTTACTCAGCTTTGTGTGGTATTTCTGAAGGAGGACAGACACAAGGACAGCCACAAACCTTTTTCCTTCTTCAAGTGGATAATTCATTACTTGGCAGAAATTAAATGGAAACAACCTTTCACTGCAGAATAGGTTGTTTCTATTAGTGGAGGATGAGGAATTCGGAGATATTAGAACTCCAATATACTCATTGGGAGGACCAAGGGGAGACGATGGAAGAAGATTCTCAGATTTTGGGCCATTTGATTAAGAGATTTTTCAGCATAAATGGATGAGTTAATATTTGGAAAGGAATGTTGTGGAAGGAAATGGGGTTACAGAAGAAAGTGCCACCACATACAGCAGCACAGAGGGCTGACAGGCCTCCTCATATATTGTAATTTCATTGCATTACAACTCTCCTTATTGAGTCAAACATCAAGATGTAATTTAGAAATGTTGGTGTTGAGCTGAACTTAGGAAGCTACTCTCTGTGAGAAGAAGGATTCAAAACACTAATCCCCTGATTTTGTGAATCACTCCAGATGGGACTGAAGTAGGACAGAGAAAGGGGAATGGTGAATTGGGAGGGGTACTGAGTGCAGTAGGTGTTGGGGTGCCATACTTCATTCAGAATGCTCCTGTGAAGCACATTGTGGTAGATATATAGAAAATAGGAGCAGGAGTAGGCTGCTTGACTTTTGAGCCTGCTCCACCATTCGTGGATGGTTGTTGATCATCCAAAACAGTACTCTGTTCCCTATCCTTTGATCCTTTTCACTCTAAGAACTATATCTCACAACTTCTTGAAAATATCCAGCGTTTGGCCTCAATTGCTTTCTGTGGCAGAGAGTTCCACAAGCTCGCTATTCTCAAGGTGAAGAAATTTCTCCTCATCTCAATTTCATGTTTCATTATATCAATGATGCAGTGTAAGCTGTTGCTATTGACGATGAGATGGTGGCAGCAGTAAACTACTCTGTGGAAGACCACCTATGGGACAGAGATGGATTTCAGAAAAGGGACCTTTAGAAGGACAACACAAACTAATCTGGAGATGTGGCTGAGGGACTCATTATCTGTCCCCTGTACAGTGGACCCCAGGTTCAAACAACATTCAATCTGTGCCCACTGACTCCTGTTTCGATTCTGCCTACTGGGACATACTGACAGCCTAGTCTGGCACAAAAGCCTGCTCTGTGCTGGTAAATCTATAACTGACCATTCCTAGTAGGATTCTAGGATTAGGCCAGGAACCTTCATCATCTACCTCACCCCGATACACAATCAAATCTGATCTTGACAGGTTGAAAATGCTCAGGATTATTTCTGTCAGAAACAATATGCAGCAATTAAACCAGAAAAAATCTAAGTTTTGGTTCCTAATTTTGGCCGTAGTCCTCAGTTACTGAAATGCTTGATAAATGCCCCAAAAGGGAACATTCTAAGCTAATGCATCAAACTCGTTCAATGGGCAAATCAAAAGAAAAAGAAGTTTTCACAGAAGATTTCGAAATGAATTAGAACAGTCTTTCTCTTACCCTTCTTTTGGAAAAGTTCCATCTGAAACCGAACCGTTCAGCATCACTGTCACGACTCCTGAGGCTTCCTTTGCATACTGAAGGCAAATGGCAAATTTTAAATCGCAGTGTCTGATGTGTGCGCAAATTCATTTTGAGAACCCGTGTTTGTAATCATTATTTAATATGTTACCATTTAAAATTGTATGAACTTAGAAATGAAGCTGAAAATAGACATCACTACAGAAATGTAAATAATACCCTTCGCACGTCATTCAATAAATTGAATATTAACTGTATAACTGTATATTATTTATTGAAATTTGGAATGAATATTTTCAACCATTCCTCAACTACAAATCCATCATGCTAGCTGATACTTTCTATCAGTCATTCAGTACCATTGAGTTGATGAGAGAACTGCAATAAGCCATCAAATCACTGTGAAACAACACAGTCAATGTGGTATTCCAACTCTGAATCAACAAAGCTGGAGGCATTTGCCCATAACAAAGCTCTGTGTACTCATTCTCAGATTTAGGAGGAAAAGGAACTCCCCCGCCTAACTTCAGGAATGCAACAATTGCATCTATGTTCAAGAAGGAAGGCAAGTCCTACTGTGGAAACATTGGAGATATTTGCCTCTGTCCTTGGTGAGAAAATCTTCATACACATTCTTCAGAATTACTCACTTTCTGTCAGTGAGGAAATCCTCCCAGGGAAACAATGTGGTCTCCTCTACGCTGGGGAGACAGAATGCCAACTTGCGGATTGTTTCAGAGAACACCTCTGGAACACCTGTACCACCAATCCCATCGCCCTGCGGCTGAACATTTCAACTCCCACTCCCACTCCACCAAAGCCATGCAAGTCCTGGGCCTCCTCCATCACCAAACCCTAACCACCCGACACCTGGAGGAAGAACGCCTCATCTTCTGATTTGGTACACTTCAACCAGACAGGTTCAATGTGGATTTCACCAATTTCCCCACTTACCCTTCTCCCACCTTATCCCAGTCCCAACCTCCCAACTCTGCATCACCTTCGTGAACTGTCCAACTTCCTTCCCACCTCTCCGCTCCACCTTCTCTCTGACCTATCATTTTCACCCCCACCTTCATCTACCTATCGCACTCCCAGCTACCTTGCCCCAGCCTATCCCCTCCTATTTATCTCCCAGCCCCCTTGGCCCACAAGCCTCATTCCTGATGAAGGGCTTATGCCCGAAATGTCGATTCTCCTGCTCCTCGGATGCTACCTGACAGACTGTGCTTTTCCAGCACTATACTCTCAACTCTGATCTCTAGCATCTGCAGTCCTGACTTTCTCTGGTTTTATAACTTGTGGTAGAACCTCTGACATGGTCCTTGTTAGAACAAATACAAGATAACTGTAGACAACAACTCAAGGAACACCTGATTTAATTCTTTGACTTGACCAAAGCATGTAACTCAGTAAATGATGAGGTTCAGGGGATTGGTCTCAAAGTAGTGGAGTTCAAGAAACTTAACTCACAGTCAGACCGCAATCCTATAATTGCTTCATGATTTACCTGCAACTCTCTTGAGTGGAAGATCTAAAACAGACAGTCCAAGATTTGGATTGTTGTCAAGCAAGGTTGTGTGATAACCCCATACCATTTACAAACGGCCTAGCAGTGGCTGTAGCCCATTGAAGTGGAAAACTCTAAATTCAGTTATCTCAATGCTCAAACTAAACTGACTATTGCCGACCTATATAATCTACAGTTTGAAGGTGAGTGTAATGAAATTGCCTGCTTAACATTGGATATGTAAGCCACACTTGACAAAGTATGGTTTCCTTTGATAAGGCACAGACTGCATTTGGATATTAAACAAACTGAAAAGGACAAAGAAAGTTCTTCAAACACATTCTGAAGCTTTCTTATACAATTGCAGTGTGCAATTAGGAAGGAAAATAGTTTTGGCCTTTTTAGCAGGTGTGTTAGACTCCAGAGGTAAGGATTCTTTGTTAACATTGAGTAGGAGTTTGGTCAAGATACATCCAGACTACTATTCACCGTTTGACCTCTCTATTTAAGAAGATATACTTATCTTAGAGGCAGTACATCAAAGGTGATTAGTTCATGCGATGAGAGCATTGTCCTTTCATGAGGAGTTGAATAAATTGTTATTTGTAAAATTGAGAGTTGATTTTATTGTAAGGTGCAGAGTCTCAGGGTAATAGGGTAATTAATTGAGATGAGGAGGAAATTAGTTGTGAAAAGAATCTTTGCAATTTTTTTTATCGCAGATAGTTGCGGCTGCATGATGATTGAGCGATATTCCAGTTGGGTGAATATTTTGACTAGGGAAATTAGGAGTGCGGCGATTGGGTTGAGGAGTTTAGGTTGAAAATCTGTCATTCTATTAAATAATAAAGCAAGTTTGAAAGGTCCAATACTCTCCTCCTACCGCTGGTGTTCTCAAGAGCATTTTATAATCTCAAATAGTTTTAAGAATAAATGCTAAAAAAAAAGGCTTGTCTATTTATGAAGACAATAGGGTTAAATTGAGTATGCATAAGGATGCAACAAAGACAGAACTGGTCTTGATTCTCTGCATATGAGATGCCCAACATTCAGCTTAATTGCAGACAATGGTAGTTAAAATGGTGTGGGGCCTATAACAGGCAATCAAAGCCATACTGCCTGTGCTGTGACCCACCCAGTTTGAACTTCATCCCCAACCATTCCTTGAAATAATTCTGATATCTTTTTAAATACCAGTACCATATCATGCAAGTTTAAACACTTTGCTTTAATATTTTCATCCCTTCCCTCTTTACTATCAAAACAAACTAGAGGTTTTCCTCACTACTTTCAAGATAGATATGGGAAATCTTTTCTGTAGTCACTGCCT
Organism: Hemiscyllium ocellatum; assembly: GCF_020745735.1. Lineage (NCBI taxonomy): Eukaryota > Metazoa > Chordata > Chondrichthyes > Orectolobiformes > Hemiscylliidae > Hemiscyllium > Hemiscyllium ocellatum. The sequence goes on from NC_083401.1 coordinate 123,140,834, forward strand.
ACAGCTGTACTAGTCTGAAAATGCCCAATCTTGTCTGATCTCGGAAGCTTAGCACACTCAGGGCTTGGTTATGCTCAGACAAGATACTTCTTGAATACCAAATGCAGCTGTATTTCAGGACACTTGTGCCTAGGTGGTAATGTCCCTATCTCTGAGCCAAAAGGTTCATGTCCCAACTGTTCCAGGAATGTGTCATAACTAACCTGAACAGTTTGGTTCAAAATACTGGTATTTATGATGAATGAGCTACAGCATCAGAATGATGTTTTCAATGTAGCAAATAGTATTTGCTCATCCTTGACTGTTTGTATGTTCTTTTGTTCTCTTAAAAAGCATTGACCTCTCACACTGAATCAAACAGATGAGAATTTTTACTGTCTGCCAATTAAAAAAGGTATTTTATGAGATGCGTAAAAAGTTAAAAGAAATATAAATCAATTGCTGCAAAACTCATTTTGATTAAAAGTCATGAAATACTGTAGTTCAAAAATAGCAGAATCAAAGAAAAAAAAGCTGCAAGTTATTAAGGTAATACACCTTCATTTTGACTTTTAGAACGCAACGCTCAATTAAATATGATATTGTCAACAGAGAAATACTTGTTGCCAGTCCTTGTCTGAAACATTGATGCCTAATGAACAATTGTACCTGCTTTGTTGATCACTCCCTATCATTAAATCTGACATTATATAATCATAACTTAGAATTCAACTTCAAGCTTATTTACCGTTTGTTGCCATGACAACCGTTCCACCTCGGCAATATTGCCTTACTTCAACAAAATAGCAGCCAAAGATTTGTTATCTGATTATTCCGGCTCAACTTCTGGAATGCTTTCTTTGTTGCATATGAACCTGAAAACTGCAACTTTAAACTATTACGCCACCTCCACATCGACCGCCACTGAATTCCCAGTAATTAATGGATTTATCTCAATGTGCTTTTCCTGGTGTATAACCCTCCCTGGGGTCCACCTCAAGCTTACTGTCTAATATTTATCTCCAAGCTCTGTTTGACTATTGCCGACACAAGTGATTCTATTTCCCCTGCTATGATGAAGATTCAATCTGCTTGGCCCACTGTAAGGAAATACATTTTGATCGAAAACAACGCATTAATCAGAGTATACATGTAAAGGAAAGAGACAGAGGGGTGTAAGTGAACAAAGGATGCCAAACCCATCGGATTCAAAATTGGTCGCCAGGTCATTTCGGAACTTGAATTAATTGGACTCTACAGAGTGCATGCCTGATTCAAACATTTTTCAAAATTTAGCTTCAGATTTCCTCATAATACTTGTAGTAACGGCCAAATGAGTCATATCTCCAGAGGCGGTTCACAAGTCACTACAAGTTCTACTTAGACCAGCAGACTATACATGCTAGGAGTGGAGGTGAGAAAAACGTTGGTGGGAATTTGACAAGAGCTAAAGTTGAAAAATACCTTTTTGTTTGAAGCAGATTGGAAAATTATGTGGTCAATTTGAATAAGTCATTTTTCCTGGAAACCACTAGGGTAGTGAGCCATAAAGCAAAGTCTGCTTTCCCCAGTTGGATCAAATGTTAAAATGCTTTTAAAGTATGCAAGAAGGTCAAATGACTTTGGCTTTCAGACCAAGGTTGATAGAAAGCATGGACCAGGTTTCTCTAGTAACCAATCATTATTATTTATGATAGGTAATTGGATTATAGGTACAGATAAACAGGAACCTTGGATGACGAGAGCGGTGGAGCTTCTCGTCAAAAGGAAAAGGGTAGCTTACATAAGGTGGAGGAAGCTAGGGTCAAGCTCAGCTCTACAGGATTACAGGCAGGCGAGGAAGGAGCTTAAAAATGGTCTGAGGAGAGCCAGGAGGGGGCACGAGAAAGGCTTGGCAGAACGGATTAGGGAGAAGACAAAGGCATTTTACACTTATGTGAGGAATAAGAGAATAGTCAAAGAAAGAGTAGGGCCGATCAGGGATAGCATAGGGAATTTGTGTGAGGAGTCTGAGGAGGCAGGAGAAGCCCTAAATGAGTTTTTTGCTTCTGTCTTTATGAAAGAAGTGAACTTTGTAGTGAATGAAATGTTTGAAGAGCAGGTGTGCATTCTGGAATGGATAGAGATAGAGGAAGCTGATGTGCTGAAAATTTTGACAAACATTAAGAATGTCAAGTCGCCAGGCCCGGACCAGATTTGTCCTCAGCTGCTTCGGGAAATGTAATTGCTTCGCCACTTGCGAAGATCTTTTCATCCTCGCTCTCCACTGGAGTCGTACCTGAGGACTGGAGAGAGGCAAATGTAATTCCTCTCTTCAAGAAAGGAAATAGGGAAATCCCCAGCAATTACAGACCAGTAAGTCTCACATCTGTCATCTGCAAGGTGTTAGAAAGGATTCTGAGGGATAGGATTTATGACCATCTGGAAGAGCATGGCTTGATTAAATGCAGTCAACACGGCTTTGTGTGGGGCAGGTCATGCCTCACAAACCTTATCGAGTTCTTTGAGGATGTGACTAGAAAGGTTGATGAGGGTGGAGCTGTGGATGTGGTCTATATGGACTTCAGCAAGGCATTTGATAAGGTTCCCCAAGGTAGGCTCATTCAGAAGGTCAGGAGGAATGGGAATCAGGGGAACATAGCTGTCTGGATACAGAATTGGCTGGCCAACAGAAGACAGTGAGTAGGAGTAGAAGGAAAATATTCTGCCTGGAAATCAGTGGTGAGTGGTGTTCCACAAGGCTCTGTCCTTGGGCCTCTATTGTTTGTAATTTTTATTAATGACTTGGATGAGGGGGATTGAAGGATGGGTCAGCAAATTTGCAGATGACACAAAGGTTGGATGTGTCGTTGACAGTATAGAGGCTGTTGTAGGCTGCAGCAGGACATTGACAGGATGCAGAGATGGGCTGAGAGGTGGCAGATGGAGTTCAACCTGGATAAATGCGAGGTGATGCATTTTGGAAGGTCGAATTTGAAAGCTGAGTACAGGATTAAGGATAAGATTCTTGGCAGTGTGGAGGAACAGAGGCTTCTTGGTGTGCAGGTACATAGATCCCTTAAAATGGCCACCCAAGTGGACAGGGTTGTTAAGAAAGCATATGGTGTTTTGGCTTTAATTAACAGGGGGATTTGGTTTAAGAGTAATAAGATCTTGTTGCAGCTCTTTAAAACTTTGGTTAGACCGCACTTGGAATACTGCATCCAGTTCTGGTCGCCCTATTATAGGAAAGGTATGGATGCTTTGGAGAGGGTTCAGAGGAGGTTTACCAGGATGCTGCCTGGACTGGAGGGCTTATCTTATGAGGAGAGGTTGACTGATTTCGGACATTTTTCATTGGAGAAAAGGAGGAGAAGAGGGGACCTAATTGAGGTATACAAGATAATGAGAGGCATAGATAGAGTCGATAGCCAGAGACTATTTCCCAGGGCAGAAATGACTAACACGAGGGATCATAGTTTTATGCTGGTTGGAGGAAAGTATACCGGGGTTGTCAGAGGCGGGTTCTTTACACAGAGTTGTGAGAGCATGGAATGCATTGCCAGCAGCAGTTATGGAGGCAGGGTCATTGGGGACATCTAAGAGACTCCTGGACATGCATATGGTCACAGAAATTTGAGGGTGCATATATGAGGATCAGTGGTCGGCACAACATCGTGGGCTAAAGGGCCTGTTCTGTGCTGTACTGTTCTATGTTCTACGCTCTAGATAGAAATGATTGGCCTATAATACTATTAACTAAAACTCTAATCTCCCTTATACACACACACACAAATAGGCAAAGTAGATTATTGGCAGAAATAGAATAAACTGAAAAGTTAGCTCAGTGGGTTTTGCTTCTCAGTTGATGATAAATGACTGCTTGGCCAAATGCCTTGTTGTTCAAATGTCTCCCTGGATATAAGGAGTACAGAGTGGCTGATTCCCTTGAACTGAGTCTCTGATTTATCAATTTAAGAGTTACAGCTTCCAACAGTTGCTACAGGAAAAGTGACTGGTTTTCTTCAGCCTTAAACTGAGTTTTTTGACTGCAGAGAACCAGCAGCTTCTGGGCTGGAAGAAGATCCACACACTTCTTTTTCCTCTCTTTGTGTTTGTAAATTGTTTTCAGCATCAAGCTACTCAACCATCTAAGAGCCAATCGCACAGAACATCCCTGTCATTAGTAACTGCCACTAGGTCACAGACCAATCAATTATTTGTTGCCTACAATAACTATATCAATGCAGACCCTTGGCTCCAGACTATCTACAATCTGAACTTTAATTACAGTTTGCTCAAACAGTTGCTCACAAGATGACTGGCATGCGTATCAGGTTATCTGTTTTCAAAACTGCCACCACTATTTCAAACATTGGTTTTTAAAACAGCTGAAGTTCATTTCAGTCCCTCGTTTTTAAAAACATAAAAATAAAAGGACACAGTCCTGACACAACTTACTGATTCAGATGCTATTTTCCAAAAGGAATTCACTGGGTTATTTGTGGGGCAGGTTTCATAGTTTATGCCTGAAAAAATAAAAATGTGATCAATAAAAGGTAAATGTAACATAATAGTCACCATTAAAGGCACTGTCTATGTTTGAATGCTTAAGTTGAATGCATGCTAGTTTGGTATGAGGCAACTATAATTTTGAAATAGTTTTGATTTTATTGTATTTATTGTTTTCTGTAACCTCTCTTACAACCTCACTTAGTACAGAAGCTCTTGTCTGTATTTTGTAGCCTGCCTTGCTCTTTCTATCTGGTCTCCATGAACCTTTGGCACTTTAGGCAATCTGTGACTTCAAGTTTCAGCCTTGCTGGAATGATTGCACTTGAGAGTCATTTAGGTAAGGGACAATATCCAGGTAACAAATGTGGATCGGTGCTAGCATTTCTTCTCAAATCAGCAGGATGTGGTTTCAGTTCCATTCCAGGAACAGTACACATGTGGAGGCTGACATATCACTACAGCAGAGAGACTTAGAAAGGCAAGGCAGCCTCTGGGATCAGTTATTCTTTCTCTTTGTCTCCTCAGCAAGCTAGTGGGATAGTACCACGTACAATTTTGTACAACAAAACTTCAACCTTCACATTTATTTTCTGAGAGTCAAGGCAAATTGGGTTGTGACCTAATGAACAGAATGTACAGACTCTGGGTTGTTGAAGGTGGGGGAGGGGCTGGTCAATATCAATGCAAATTATTGGAGGTCAGATGTATACTTATCCAAGATTGGAGTAGGCTTTAATCCCATCAAGTAGCCTAGGTAACCCTCCAAATACGTAAGTACGAACCCTCCAAAGTCTCTAATTACAACGTTGGGTTTTCAGAGGTTTCCAGGTTCAGGGGAATCTCCCAATAGAAGTTTAAACTTCCAGGGCAGTCCGTGTAATCTCTGCATCGGGAATACCAAGTGGTCCCAATATTCATCTATAATGCTGTATCTAGTATCAGATAGCTAGACTGTGCAAGGTCTATGCAGTCAGTAATGGGTTTTGTGCTCATTAGATACCTGGCCAAAGGTATCACATTCACAACACAATTTAGCCCCATTTATTTCTGACATGCCTTTGTAATACACTATAATCTTTCCTGTACATTATGAGTGAGAATATTAAATCGCTGTAGTAATCATGTATCTCACCAGGGGGTTCACGTTGTCCACACCAGTCCAAGTTATCTGCCAAAAAACCAATCAGAGAGTCACCAAGAGGCATCATCCGCCTGGCTTTATCTGAATATCTGTGCACCAGAAGCTTGGTATTTTCCCAGAATAATGCCTGTAATTAAGTTAATAGCATCAGTTATTCTATTTAAATAAGTACAGCTTTTTGACAGTTCAGGACATAGAGCAACTACTGTGGGAATAGTTAACCTCATTCATGGGATGTAGGCATCGTTGGTTGGGACAGCGTTTATTCCTCATGCTTAACTGCCTTTGAACTGATTGGATCACTAAGCCATTTCAAAGGGCAGTTAGGAGTCAATCAAATTGCTGTGGGTCTGGAGTCACGTGAAAGCTGGACCAGGTAAGGAAGGCGGATTTGCTTCTCTGAAGGACATTTGTGAACCAGATGGTCACCATCAGACTAGGGTGAACTCCAAACCTTCTTAATTGAATTTGACCATCTATTATAGTGGTTGTTGAACTTCTAACCCAAGAATATTAGTGACATTACAATTGTGCTCACACCGTCCCAAATCATGTGAAAAGAATTTGAGTCTGCTATGTGTTAATGCAGGATTAGATAGCTTTTTATTACTACTTCTAATGAAATTCCAGATTTTCTCACATACTTTATGTTGCTATTGGTAATAGCAAAATTAAAGTTTATCTCACTGTGTCACTCATATTTAATAAACAAAGGAAATGTTTTCCTGGATCCTTTTGGGAATCAATGAGTTCAAACTGAAACCACCTGTGAAAGAGCTAAAAGTTCTCAGATTAAATATTTACAGTTCCTGTAATCACATTTTTCAGGCAAAAACAAAATAGCAGAAAATGTGAAAATGTACTCCTTTGAACATGATATCACAAGGCATGAAGGTCACCTTTTACAAACTAAAAGCACTATGACTTTGTTGCTTATTTTAAGGCTGTAATAAACACCACCTGTAGGAGGCGCAAACATCCAAGCCAGAGCCAACAATGACACACCCAGTTGTGATGCTGTCTCTGCCATGATCCAATCACATCCAAACTGATACCTCGCCCCTCCCATCCTGACCACCTCCTACCTCACCCCACCCCAAAAACTCCCCAACCTGTCAAATTCAACAACTTCTGAGCTGACACCCTGCCCACACCCAGACTCACACCCACCATACCCTCCCCACACTCAGACTCACACCCGCCATCCCCACCCCACACCCAGACTCACACCCGCCATCCCCTCCCCACACCCAGACTCACACCCACCATCCCCACTTCACACCAAGACTCACACCCGCCATCCCCACCCCACACCCAGACTCACACCCGCCATCCCCTCCCCACACCCAGACTCACACCCACCATCCCCACTTCACACCCGCCATCCCCACCCCACACCCAGACTCACACCCGCCATCCCCTCCCCACACCCAGACTCACACCCGCCATCCCCTCTTCACACCAAGACTCACACCCGCCATCCCCACCCCACACCCAGACTCACACCCGCCATCCCCTCCCCACACCCAGACTCACACCCACCATCCCCACTTCACACCAAGACTCACACCCACCATCCCCACCCCACACCCAGACTCACACCCACCATCCCCACCCCACACCCAGACTCACACCCACCATCCCCACTTCACACCAAGACTCACACCCGCCATCCCCTCCCCACACCCAGATTCACACCCACTATCCCCTCCCCACACCCAGACTCACACCCACCATCCCCACCCCACACCCAGACTCACACCCGCCATCCCCTCCCCACACCTAGACTCACACCCACCATCCCCATCCCACACCCAGACTCACACGCACCATCCCCGCCCCACACCCAGACTCACACGCACCATCCCCGCCCCATACCCAGACTCGCACCCGCCATCCCCACCCCACACCCAGACTCGCACCCGCCATCCCCACCCCACACCCAGACTCACAACCACCAAACTCCTCCCCACACCCAGACTCACACCCACTATCCCCACCCCACACCCAGACTCACACCCACCATCCCCTCTTCACACCAAGACTCACACCCACCATCCCCACCCCACACTCAGACTCATACCCACTATCCCCCCCCACACCCAGATTCACACCCACCATCCCCTCCCCACACCCAGACTCACACCCACCATCCCCCCTTCACACCAAGACTCACACCCGCCATCCCCACCCCACACCCAGACTCACACCCGCTATCCCCTCCCCACACCGAGGCTCACACCCACCAAACCCCTCCCCGCACCCAGACCACACCTATCCTCCCCTCCCCATACCCAGACTCACCCCCACCAAACCCCTCCCCACACCCAGACTCTCCCTGAGCTGACACTCTCCTTATCACACTCTGACCTCTGCCCTCCACCCAGACTCTCCCTGACCCGACAACCGCCCCTGCCCTGACTCTCAACAGCCTTACACTCTGCCACTGGCCAAGACCTGATACCTGATCCAACCCTTGAGCTATCCTCAGCACATTTACCTGGCTTCCTGGCACACTGTTCCTCAAATTATGTAATCGTAAAGAAGGTTATGGCCAAGGAATCGGTTCTAATAGTAACTAGGATTTCTGGGCAATTGTCTCCCCAGCCAACTCTGGTTTAATTAAAACCCACTGAAACTCATTGTGTCTGAAAATAGCTTAATCAGTTAGCTCACGCAATGCTTAATAGTTTTGACCAGGAACATAGAAACTATCTAATTAGCAAACCAGGAACCCGATTACATGATGAAAACTTCTGGTGTACATCATTTCAGTCCAATATTAACATTGTCTGCAAGATTCTCTCTACAGAACAGCATACTATGGGAAAAATGCAATTGCACAAGGGAAAGCATGTTCTTAGATTGCATGAGAGGGATTTACCAGAATTGTGCCTGGTCTGGAGTGTCTAATTCATGACGAAAAATTGGACAGATGGGAGTTGTTTTCCTTGGTGCACTGAAAGTTAAAAAGAATGCTGACAAATTTGATGGGGCACAGATAGGTTAGTTAGGAAGACCCTTTCTCCATTAGTAGATGCTATGAAGTTGAAAGAGTGTATAGTCACTTTAAGAGAGAAGTGCCTTCTCTGAGCTGAGTGATTCTGACAACACACACACACACACACACACACACACACACACACACACACACACACATATATATATAGTCACCATTAGCTTGGGATTGTGTTTTGATGATAAGGCAACCAATTAATTTAAATTATGCCGAGGAAACCAAAAAAAACTGATCGAATTTGAATTTAATTGTATTGACAACATCAGACCAATGAGAGGATACAAGTCTTGGGTTCTAAAAAAGCAAGGTCATTTTGAAAATTAGTCAGAGCTAACTGCCCATCGAACATGAGAGCCAACCACCAAAAAAAAACACCTCCACACTCTCAACAAAATCTCTCAGAAGGCATAATCTATTAACGGTACCGAGGAATTTTATACAAAGACACTCGCAGTAGAAAGGAAAAATCATAGACGACGACCCAGGGAGAATATATGTGCGTGTGTGTGAGTGTTTATATGTGCGTGTGTGTATATGTGGGTGTGTGAGTTGTGGCTGCATGTGTATGCATGTATGTGGATGTGTGGGTGTCTGAGTGCATGTGTATGTATATGTGGGTGTGTGGGTGCATGTGCGTATGTAAAAGTGTGTGTGTGTGTATATGTGGGTGCATGGCCGCATGTGTGTGCGTGTGTGTATATGTGGGTGTGTGGCTGCATGTGCATGTGTGGGTGCATGTGCGTGTATATATGTGGGTGTGAAATTGTGTGGCTGCATGTGTGTATATGTGGGTGTGTGTATGTGGGTGCATGTATGTGTGTGTGTGTGTATATGTGGGTGTGTGGGTGCATGTATGTGTGGGTGTATATATGGGTGTGCGAGTATGTGTATATATGGGTGTGTGGGTACATATAAGTGGATGTGTGGGTGTATATATGTGGACATGTGGGTGCATGTGAGTGTGTGCGTACGTGGCTGTGTGGGTGCGTGGGTGTGTACGTGTGTGTTTATGTAGGTGTGCGGGTGTGTGTATGTAGATGTGTAGGTGTGTGTATATGTGGATGTGTATATATGTGGGTGTGTATATGTGGATGTGTGGGTGTATATATGTGGACATGTGGGTGCATGTGAGTGTGTGCGTATATGGCTGTGTGGGTGTGTACATGTGTGTATTTATGTAGGTGTGTGGGTGTGTGTATGTGGATATGTGTGGGTGTGTGTATGTGGATATGCATGGGTGTGTGGGTGTGTATATGCGTGTGTGTGTATATGTGCGTGTGCATATATGTAGATGTGTGGATGTATATATGTGTGCTTGTAAATGTGGATGTGTAAGTGCATGTATGTGTGTGGGTGTGTATGTGTATGTGTGGGTGTGTATATGTGGATGTGTGGGTGTGTATATTTGGGTGTGTATATGTGGGTGTGTGGCTGCACTTGCATGCGTATATGTGGGTGTGTGTGTGGCTGGATGGGTGTGTGTGTGGTTGTGTATATGTGGGTGTGTGAGTGTGTGGCTGGATGTGCATGTGTGTGCATGTGTGGGGGTGCCTGGCTGCATGTGTGTGCTGTGTGTATATGTGGGTGTATGGGTATGTGGGTGCATGTATGTGTATATATGTGGGTGAGTAGGTGCATGTATGTGTGTGTGCACGTAGGTATGTGGGTGCATGTGCATTTGTGTGTATATGCGAGTGTGTGGGTGTGTGTGTGTGTGAATTATGTGTATGTATATATGTGTGTATATATGGGTATGTGTGGGTGTGTGGTGCACGTGTGTGTGTGTATATGTGGGTGTGTGGGTGCATGTATATTGTGTACATGTGGGTGTGTGAGTGTGTGGCCGCATGTATGTGTGTGTGTATATGTGGGTGTGGGGCTGCATGTGTGTGTGTATATGCGGGCATGTGGGTGCATGTGCATGTGTGTGTGTATTGAGTGCTTGTGCAAGTGTGTGTGGCTGCATGTGTGTGTGTGTAAGTGGGTGAGAGAGAGTGTGGCCACATGCACGTGTGTGTGTATATGTGGGTGTGTGGGTGCATGTGTGGCTGCATGTGTATATTTGGGTGTGTGGCTGCATGTGTATTGTGTATATGTGGGTGTGTGAGTGTGTGGCCGCATGTATGTGTATGTGTATATGTGGGTGTGGGGCTGCATGTGTGTGTGTATATGTGGGTGCATGTGCATGTGTGTGTGTATTGGGTATGTGAGTGTGTGGCCACATGCACGTGTGTGTGTATATGTGGCTGCTTGTGTGTGTGTATACGTGGATGTATGGGTGTGTGGGTGCATGTGCATGTGTATATGTGAGTCTGTGGGTGGGTGGGGGTGTGTGTGTGTATATATGTGTGTCTGTATATGTGGATGTGTAGGTGTGTATAGTTGTGTGTGTGTGTATATGCGGATGTATGGGTGTATGGGTGCATGTGTGTGTTGTGGCCACTCTGCCCTGGATTTGTAAGCACAACTGAACCAAACCTCTGTTTTAACCCTAAAGAGATTGTTGTGGCTCATTGAAAAATTGGACTTCACCAGCAGAAGATTTGGAGGGAACACACCACAGTCTTTATCAAAAAGCACCTGACGATGAAGCAGCGCTCTGAAAGTTTGTGATTTCAAATAAACCTGTTGGATTATAACCTGGTGTTGTGTGAATTCAGACTTTGTCCACGCCAGTCCAACACCGGCACCTCCATATCAAAGGGAAAAGAAATAATAGAAAAAAATAAAAATACTTCGGCCAATGAACAGAAAAGGAGAAATACTACGTCATTCAGTTCATCCCTCCCTTTTATCAAGTAACAGAAATTGGAGACTCTGGTCAAATTTTCAGACTTGTTTCAAATAGTTTAAGGCGAGACCGAAGGGCCGAAAAGTCTGACCAGAGTCCACACCTAAGAAACCAGCCTGAATTGGATGTTCAAAGAAACCAGCTGAAAGCCAGGAAAGAAAAATCCAGATGCTGAACCAAAATTTAAAACAAATACACATAACTCTGTGAATTCTCCTAATCATAAAATTAGAACAAAATGTTACATTGCAGTCCAAAGATGTGTGTAGGAAAGGAATACTTGTCTAATAAAACTTTAGCCACTCTAAGTCTAGGACAATGGAGATTTATAGCTTGAGATGTAGATAACACTACCAAGTGAAGCCAAGAGATCAAGGTACTCCAGAAACCTTGAGCATTTAAACCTCAATTCACATCCAGATCAGGTGGAAGGAGAATCAGGGCCTAAAACTGATTTGGGAACTTGATGCTTGCTGTGTCTACAATCTGGTTTCTTTAGTTGGCACAGCAATCACTATGTTATTCTTCAGATCCCAAAAAAAGGGGAAGATCATGGTCATGCTCTACCTTTGTCTTATCCATGACTGTAATATCATCAGTTATGCAAAACCAGCCAGAGAGATTCTCAATCATCCTATTCATACGCTGCTGAATAGGTTTTGTCTAACGGATAGTCCAAAAGGTAACCAACAGAAAAAAATACCATCCAAATTGTAGGCTGGATGTAGTGAGCTCCTGGGATTATTCCAACAAATATATGGAATAAGCCGTGTTTTGCAAGGAGTTTGGGAAAGAACTTCCTCCCTGAACATTTAGGATTTAATTTACCAACATTGGTATTTTATATGGACACCTTCTAAGAGAAAACTTGAAGCACCGTGCATCCAGGCTTATTCTTATGGTACCATCCTTCTTGAAGGCACACATGATCAACATACACCAATCTAAATGGTCTTCGACCTTCTGAGTTACAGTATTTTTGTTCCATCTTGTTCAGTTTGAATCAAAGCTTCTCCTGATAATACAAAATGTACTTATATGAAGGACCAAGAAATGGGGCTGCATCATCCTCAGGATGCACTATTGGATCACTCTGAGATGGTCATAATGACTTGGACGGTGCAGTGAAAGAGAGACTCACTGAGATCCTAATGTAAGGCTTATGCCTGAAACGTCGATTTTCCTGCTCCTCGAATGCTGCCTGACCTGCTGTGCTTTCCCAGCACCACTGACTGTAATCTCCAGCATCTGCAGTACCTACCTCAATTGGACAGCTAGCTCACACAATGAAGAGTAGTTTGGACTAGGAACATAGAAACACTCTTGTTCATCTGGGAACCCAATAACATGACCAAAGTTCCATGTCTCTGAAAAGGTCATTTAATTGTAACTTCTTATCTGACTTATTTTTGTATGTGAAGAGTTATTGTTAACATGGGAACAGATGAGTTATGAGCAAGAAGAGACCATTTGGCCCCTTGAGACTACTCAATATGGCTCATGCAATTGTAACCTGAACTCCATATTCCCACCTTCTCCTGAAAAGTTTCAACTCCATGTTTACCGAGAATCCTTCCATCTCTGCCTTAAACAATTCAAATATTCTACTTCTACTGCATTTTGTAAATTAATGCCAAAGCCTTAATCTGAGAAAATGAAAACCACCTCATCTGTGACTGAGATGGTGAGCCCTCATTATTAAATAATGACCTCTAGTTCTAGCAGTTTCCCCAAGAAAAAAAAAATTATCTCTGCATTGACCTTATCAAGCCTGCCCACAATTTTAGATGGTTCAATCAAGTTCCCTCTCATTCTCAGGAACTCCAGCAGATAAAAGCCTAAACCATCCAACCTTTCCTGATATGACAAACCCCTCCAACCCACTCCCCTACTATAGGCAATAGTCTGGTAAGGCTTTTGTGTACTGCTCCCAATGTCTTTACATCCATCCTTAAATACAAAATCCAATACAATACATGGTGCTCCAGATCTGGTCTGACTAATGCTCCGTGTAGAGTGGTGCTGGAGAAGCACAGCAGGTCAGGCAGCATCCCAGGAGCAGGAAAAGCGATGTTTCAGGCAAAAGTCCTTCATCAGGAATGACGTTTGCCTGAAACGTCAATTTTCCTCTTCCTTGGATGCTGCCTGACCTGCTGTGCTTCTCCAGCACCACTCTAATGTAGACTCTGATCTCCAGCATCTGCAGTTCCCATTTTCACCTGATGCTCTGTGTAAATGATACATAATCTCTTTACTTTTGTATTCAATTCACCTTGTGACAAATTATGACATTCTATTAGCTTCACATTGTGGCTTGTTCAACCTCTCCAGAAAAAATTCCAGAAAAACTTTTCAGTTCACCTGAAAAATGAGTCAAAAACACTGCTACAACTGTAACCATTTGAAGAAGAGATTCTGTAAGATCTGCCTCTTAAAAAGAACCTTCACGGGTCTTGAACGGTTTAAGCTCAGTCAAAAATTATCTGAATTAATGTTATAACTTTGGAATAATTGAAAGTTCAAGTACTTTCCTTACCTTACTGTCTTGCTTCATTGTATGCTTGTGTGTGTGCACATGTTGTAACAATCATCCATCGAGTTTAAATGCATGAATAAACCATGGCTTCATCTTTAACTATAGTTTGTTGCAGATCGTTTAAAAATTGGATTTAGCAAATAAAGGGTTTTGTGGTTCACCACACCTTACCTCAAAAAGGAGGAAGGTGAAAAACACCACTGGGTAGAGACGAAAGAGGAGGAAAATAAAAAAAACATCCGATTTACAATCTCATTCTTATATGTAACAAATGGTTCAATAGAAGGAAATAAATGTTTTTCTTTACATCAGAATGCTGCATGCATTACAGCAACATGTGACCAGATCGTTTACATTTTACAAAGTAACAAATCACCATTCAACTTGAATCACATACTAAAAGAGTGTTTCCGCATTTTCAAGTAAGTTTACCTTATCCCGAGGGATAGCATGCCGTGCCAGATTGATAAAATCCTTATAGTCAGTCGGAAGGACATTGCTGGGCTCCTTATAAGCAAAGGCATTTCGAAACGTTTCCCAGATTGCTGAACAGTCCTTTTCTCTAAAATGAAACAATCATCTTCGAATGTATTTCTGTATCAATAGATAATACTATTGAACATGAACAAAACAGCCATAGTATATTATATGAAATAATACTAGGTGTTAATTGATAAAATAAATAATATTAATATGGGAGACAAATTCAATAACACTTGAACATATTAATTTCACCCTGAGGTATAGCAATAGCAAACTATTTCCACCTTTTTCATGACGATCCATTTTTTCCATAAGTGTTTAAATAATTATGCACATTTGCATTCAGTCAGCATGGCCAAAAAGATACAACTAGATATTGCTGGATTATCCTGGAATAAGACAAACAAGAACTTGCATTTATGTAGCATTTTCATGGCAGCTCCATTGGCCAAAATGATTTCCAGCCAATAAGTACTTTCTGATTGCAGCCGGTGTGTAATACAGAAAACCAATTCAAGACACCGTTTGAGAACAACGGGAGAAAATTTTAAAACAAGTTGTTTTCATTATTTTCTTTGAATATTTTTATTTTTGGTTAGATGAATACAGGTGATGGGAAAAAAGGCATGACCCACAATAGGAGATTGTAAGCATGGGAGTATTACTGAATGCTAGTCCTCTCTGCTTCCCCTCCACATCACCCAAGAAAGGCAGTCTTAGATATAAGAGCATTTTGATGAATAATTATAGATCAAGGTGAGAGGAAATTAGTTTGTGTCCTGTGTAACTTGTCAGATCTTGGATAGTCTTTGTGAGCCTGGGATTACTTTTGCTTCATAGAGATGATCAGTGACCAATGACATAGCCAGGATTGCTTGTGACCAGGTTATTTATGCCATACAGGTGCACACAGCATCCATTTCACACAAGGACCTCACATCATAGAGCCCATTTGCTCAGATAAGAATAAACAAACTCTTACTCCACCCATTCGGGGTGTGGTCAAAGCCATTTCCCATTTCTGTTATGCATTCAATAATCACATGAAAATGGGAAGCAAAGCAGGTCACATCTGGCAGGGTTAACCACAGACCATGGGTGACCCACCTCCCTCCCTTCAATTGGACCCTGACTGATCTGCGTGCAACTGAACCCTAACTGATTTATCACAAATTCCTGGACTGTTTACACTGGAATTAGGGGATGGAGAGTGGCCCACTTTTCACACTGCAGTGACATTACACCCTTGACCCTGATACACCTGCAAGTGGCTGTTGATTATGTCCAAGCCTCTGGATTGAGAACAGATGCTCTCCTTGACTGACTGCGGCAGGACCAACTAACCTGATGACAAAACCCCTTGACTTGACTGAGGTCTACTTCCCTTCAACTTGGAGAAAAGAGCATTTGGTTGAAGCATATTCAGTGTGCTTTCTATCTAAGCTACTGCCATAGAGTGTCAGTGTGATACTGACATAGCACGCTGCATACCGCAACAAATCCATTCCCTTAACTGATCGCTGCTGACAGCCACCAGAAAGTGCCTGGCCTTTACTGCACCAAACAATGGGGCAAGACAGAAAGATTGTCAGCCCTTAAAGACTGAATGAAAAGATAAAATGCTAAAAAAACCCAGGAGAAACAGAGATACTGTGAACATCAAAGAAGGTGTGAAGTGAATGAGTACAAGCAGAGTAAATGAAGAGTGCTCTGATGCAGCCTGGTTCACTCTGAGAGGTGGGTGCCTGTCCCTGTGTGCAAAGGGGCCCTACAGCTGCAATTTAACAACAGATGGAGGTACACTTTATAGTGTAGCACTGAAGAAGAGACAGTGAGGCTGGCATGTGCCCATCGCCAAACTTTGTGAACAGTGGGTGGGTTGCAGACAGTTGCTGCCCATGGAGCAAAACCTGAGATGCTGGGGATTGCTGTTCCTTGATGGAGGGCCAGAAGAGCAAGCAGCCACCAGGTACCCACTCTGACTTTCACACTGGGATTTGTAACTGTGCCGTTCCTTCCCTGCTTGTGCGATAATAGGAAACCACATATCAATAAGGTGGGATTTCAGTACGAATGGCATGGAAATAGGCCACTTTCCACTCACTATTAATTCGCATATTATTACTAAAAATGCAATTGCAGATTCGGATCACTGGTACTTTGGCAGAAGTGGCAGACGATCTCTTTCTAAAGATTTGAACTTCATGGTAACCAAAGTGTTTAAAAATAAGAGAAAAATGTCAAGACTTCGAACATTGTATCTCTTCATTCAGAAATTAAGTTAAAGACTGACAGCATTATTCTAAAAGTTATAATTACAAAACATAACATCGAAATTTTCCTAAGAGTCTAGCTGTGAAACTTTGTAAGTCAAAAAAACTTTGAATTTGTTGTGACTTTAACAAAGCTTTTGACATTCAAGTTTCCTCTCGACAATCTTTCAGAAAGGTCAGAAACCCATAATCACATTTTAAAAGTCTCCAAATCACGCTGCTGAGAAATCCACGTGTCGATTATTTGACAAATACCAAAAGGGAATTCGATTCCAACAGCAATACATCAACACGAACAAATTCACAGAAACTGAGCACAGAGTGGCCAATGTATTCAACAAATCTATGAGGACCATACAAAGCAATAGGTAATTGTTTAAAAATTGACAACACCCATGTAAATTGCTTTCCTTCATTTTACTACACGTTAAAATTCTAAATAAAATTACTAACATTATTTGAGAGAACGATGTGGCCTGTACCTGTTAAATTAATCAACATCCGCCAGAGCATCTGACATAATTATCATGGTAGCAGAAAATTTTCAGTCTCATTATGATCCTGTGCCTCTCGTGAACAGGTAGCAAAGCTGTGCGCTAGAACACTAAGGATATGTGTTCTTGCAAATTGCAAATGCAAGGCTTTTTAACAATGCACGTGCCTTAAATAAATATTATGAAAATAAATTATTATGGTTTCTGATATTCTATTTCTTTTGAACTATGTTATGATCATCATAGATACTAATCACAGTTAAAATACATTTAGAGTTAAAAGCTGAAAGAATGATAAGTTTTCATAGTTTAGGACATTTATTGTAACAAGTAACTAAAGCACAATTATCTTTTATATGCAATTTATACTTTTCACCACAGAATAGAATATCCTCCTAATTTCAAACCTAATTTTTAAAAAGCACACTGCAGGGTATCCATATATAGATACCCCATAAAGCTAACACACAGGTAATCAGTGTCAGGTAATCAGTAAGACTAAAAGGAATGTTGCCCTTATTTCAAGGGGGTTAGAGTACAAGAGTGGGCAGTCTTGTTGTGCCTGTACAAGGAGCTGGTAAGCCACATCTGGAATACTGTGAACAGTTTTGGTCCTTTTATTTAAGGAAAGATGTCATTTCATTGGAGGCAGTTCAGAAATGGTTCTCTAGAATCATCCTTTATATGGAGGGAATGTCTTATGAGCAAAGGTTAAACAGGTTGGGATTCTACTCAATGGAATTTAGAAGCATGAGAGGTGATTGCATTGAAACATTTAGGATTCTAAAGGAACTTGATAGGTCAATGCTGAAAGGATGTTTCCCCTCATGGGAGAGTCTTGGACCATCGTCTCAGAATGAGGGGGCATCAATTTCACTCTGAGATGAAGAGGGGAAGGACAGGAAAGTGAACATGAGGAGTGTCTTCAGATCAGCCATGTGTCTTGTGTTAGTAAATATACAATCTAACAGCCCACTCTTTTTCATCTTGGAGCTAAACACTCAGTTCAAAACACAACTATTTACAACCAACACTCCAACCACTTTTCTGTGACTTCAGAGACTCTCAGTTTCTCTACTTTTAACACACAGCTGCTGCTATCGTCTCCAAGTGCAAATACTTTGTATCATCTTCCCAGTAAAACAAACCAAGTCCTCTTTTGTTGTCTAACAATTAAACCACCAGCCTTGTTTTCATGAAGACTTCAGAGCAGGTAATAAAATTTCTTGCATTTTACTTCGCATTTAAAGATCTTCAAACATGACAACTGTATAAGCCTTACAATTTTAGCAATCTATTGTTAAGATTTAGAGTGATTGAGCACTTGCATAAATGTGAATTGGGACAGAGAGTATAGATTTGTAAAGGGCAAGATTTGTAAAGATAGATTATTGGGGAGGTCAGCAATGAAGTTTATCCGGAAATGTCAATGAATGTTGTTTATATGGATTTCTGGAAGTAACTTAGGAAGGTTCCACTAAAGGGGCTGTTAACAAAACTGAAAACACACGGGACAAAGGTAACCTTTTGAAAAGGAGGTAGAAAATAAATTAAGGGTAATGGTTAAGTTCCAAATAGTGTAAAATGATTCACGGTATTATACAGTCATATAGTCCAACCAGTCCATGCTGAACATAATCTCAAACTAAACTAGTCCCACCTGCCTTTTCCAAGCCCATACCCCTCCAAACCTTTCCTATTCATGTATTTATCCAAATGTCTTTTAAACTGTGCAATTATACGCACATCCATTACTCCCTCAGGAAGTTCATTCCACACACAAACCACCCTCTGTGCATTTCATTGTATTCATTAATGGCTTCATAATTTGTAATGTTTTTCTGGTTGCATCCTTTTAGTCAAACCACTTGTAGCACAGCTGACCATCACTAGTAGGTTTTGCAGTTGGCATCATGCTTCTTACCAATGAGGGTTAATGACCGCGTGTAGAAGAAGAAAGTTAATGCCCAGTGGTTCTGATTTGTACCACCATGTACTCTTAATAAAGAAACCATTGTCTTACCCTACTGTAGGATTCACTACTCTGATGTAATTATAACATCTGCCAATTATGATCTCCTCCAAGTTGCGAACTGTACCATTTCCATGGTGTGACTTTACCAATGCTGAGAAATCCATCAGCAGGATTCCAAGCAGTAACACGCTGCATTTCGCCATTTTGCGAAATTGAGTCTCAATTTCAATTACAGTGTTGCAGCATAAGTTCCATGTCTTCACTCGTCCTTGAGCATATCACAATTATATGGAAAATATGGCAAAATATATGTAATAATTAACTCGTTGAAGAACTACTAAAACAAACAGGTTTGATAGCAGTTGTCAACAGAAAATGCTGAAAACCATCAGCAATTCATTCAGCAACCATGAAAAGAAAGGAATTTATACAGAGTTTCTGATGATGGGGAAGTGACTGTTTTAGCCATTAGATCTGGCTGGATCGCATAACCCACCATCAGGTCCTCACTTCATCTGATAAAATGTCTCAACATGGAATGCAAAGATAATCCCCCACTCCTTTGCTTTATTATACTCTATCTTCTGGACACCTTCTTCCACGTACTTCCCCTTCATTTCCAATAGTAAATCCAAGGAACTCATGGACTGCTTCCTCACCAAGTCTGAAGCTATCTGACAAGTGCTTCTGTCAAAGACCCCTTCTGTCCTAGTACTGAACCCAAATCATTCACTTGTTTTTCTCACATCTTTCCTCATGACCTCTTTGTACTCATCTTGTCCAAGAGGTACACTCCCGATCATCAGTTCTATTTCCATGAAACTGCTGATCAACTAATTCGCTTTTTAGTTCAAAGCAAAGGCACAGTGCTGCAAATGTGGGAAATCTGAAACAGAAACAGAAATTGCTGGAGAAACTCAGCAGCTCTGGCATTATCTATGGAGAGACACAGAGATAAAATTTTGAGTTAAATTTCATTCTTATTCAAAACCCCACTGCTGAGTTTGTCCAGCATTTTCAGTTTTTAATTCCCCTTCTAGATCCTCCTGTTCGCTGGGCCTCCATGTTTAAATTTCTCCACCTGATACTTGCCATGGAACTGTATTGAAATGGGTCATACTAAAGTCACAAACAATACCCTAAGAGTCTGTGACCATGGTGAACTAACTCTCCTCATCTCCCTGATCTGTCTGCAGTCTTTGTCTTATTAATCACACCTTCGTCCTCCAACAAACCTCCAATACCATCCAGCTGGGTGAGACAAATTCAGCTCTTTCCAATCTGAGCAACTAAATTATAGTCAGATTATCACTTGGAATGACTTATCTTCCTGCTCCTTCTGGTGCCCCCCCCCGACAATCTATCGCGTATTTCTTGCCTAAATACTGTCCATTCACCTCATTAGGTGGAGGCACAGCAATGGGTTTCACTGCAAACTAACTGCTCACTGCTCCACCTCACTATCTCCATTCATGACTCTTCCATTGTTGTAAACTGATTGGATTTGTAGTTTGACAAATAGGACTGGATAAACAGAAAACTCTTCCAATTCATCCTTACAAAGAATGAATCTGTTTTCTTCAGTTCCCACCCCAAATGCAATTCGCTTGCTATTACCTCAACCTTTCCCTAACAACTTTGCGAATTTGAAACACATTGTCCACAATCTCAACTTAAATTGGACTCTTTCCATTAAATATGTGTGCAATCACTAAACTTGCTTAGCGAGTTTTGAGAAGATTTGTAGCTCAGGTTGAGGTTCTTTGTCCAGTGGCCCACTGCAGATGTTACCTAGTATATTGACAAAAATTAACCTTGCAGCTCAGCGAGCAAACCTACATCCAGAACTAAACTTGCTTATTTCTTTATCCATAATTTTGACCCACCTGCTGCCTCAGTTCATCAGCTGCTCAAACCCTCATTCATTCCTTAGTTAACTCTAGATTTGAGGTCATCCAATACACTATTTGCTTGTACCAGGCCCATTCAATCATCTACATGTCCATTGATTCACATTGGCTCCTGGTCAGGAGATGCCATGGTTTTAAAATTCTTGTTGTTGTTTTTAAATCTTGAATCTCTCTATCTCTGGGATCACCACCAGCCTCACAACCCTGTTGGAAATCTACATTCATCTGAGTGGCCTCTTGAACATCCATATTTATAATTGCAGTAGCACTGGTGGCCTTGCCATCAAAAGACAAGGCTCTCAATTCCAGAATGCAATTCCTAAACCTTTGTCTCTCTTTCTAGAAAACACTTCTTCAAACTAAGGTCCTTGGATATACTTTTAAACACCCGTCAGCATGGGTGCTACAGTGTTAGTGCTGCTGCTTCATGGCACCAGGGACCTGAGCTCAATTCCCACCTCAGGTGACTGTCTGTGTGGAGTTTGCATGTTTGCCCTATGTCTGCGTGGGTTTCCTCCCACAATTCAAAGGTGTGAATTGGCCATGCTAAATTGCCCATTATGTTGGGTGCACTAGTCAGGGGTAAATATAGGGTGGAGGAATGGGTCTGAGTGGATTATTCTTTGGAGATTGGTGTGGACTTGTTGGCCTGAAGGGCCAGTTTCCATACTGTAGGGAATCTAATCTGTTCACCTGGTCAGTCCCACATTTTGCCCTATACACCATCGTGAAGCGCCACGGGATGATTTATAGGTTGGAGGCAAGTGTTCTCGCCACTGCAACTCACTGTTTCAACTCAAATAATATCCAACAGAGAATTTTGCTGGACCCCAATGGCCTTTGATGTTTTCAGGTGACACTCCAATTGTGTTTTGCACTCAGGTCTCACACCAATTGATTTCATCCTTTTGCCAGAACTGGAAGAAACAAACATTTTAAAAGAAACAAAGGGTGGAAAGGGACAGCTTGGAAAGCACATGCACACACAAAAGAAGACATACTGAGGTGTAAAGTGTTTAAATGGAAAATACAAGTTGGTTAAAGGACATTAGACAGCAGGTGAAGGCAAGCCTGTGGAACATTCCTCCTGCGACTTAAAGCACTACTGGGAGGAGACGTCTTGCTAAGCAAATGAAATGGAGTCAGGGGAGTAACTGAAATAGTTGTCCATCTGGTTGCTGACAATGGAAGTGATGTCCTTCAAGAGCTTTTCAGAGGAAAATGCAACACTCCCCTTGTATTGAAGGGCGACATTGTCTAATGTTCAGGCTAGTGAAGCTTCACCAGACCCTCCTGTGGAGATGGTAGCATCTTGTTAACAGCAGCTTGTAACACATTGCAGTCACTTTCATGAGCAGAGTTGTTCAGGGAGGTGATTGCTAGGCCCCACATGCTGAATCTACCCTTGCACCTATCTCTCATGCAACTGAGACTTGCCCAGGAGTCTCAAGAACAAAGAACAGTACAGCACTGAGAGTCACACGCTGTCAAAGCAGAATAAAACTATTGCTCAGTGACAGCAGGCCAGCAGGGTGGTGTGTGCTCAGGATGTATGACATAAAGAGATTTTAGGCTTCTTGATTTCATGAGCCCTATTCCTTAATATCAGGCATTGCTGAGCAAGAGAATATTTCCACATATGTGTAGATAGATCTTGTTTGAGAGACCAATCAAAGCCAGAAACTATAGAGATGATATACTTCATTATCATATCATCGAGGAGGCGATTGACAGTGAGGGCAACTCCAGTTTGTTTCTCTGATGTCAGAATGCCATGTATATACGCCAAGGGAACACGTTTACATGATATCTCCCCTACAACTGAAGCTAATGACTTCCACATGGGATAGGCTGTGGGTTCATAGGAAGCTGATGTAGTTGGCAGCATCACATGTTGCAGATGTAATAAAACAGTGACGATGGATACTGGTACCAAATGGACAACGTGGAAATTAGGAGGAGGTCTGGTGAATACAAGTGTAACTTCATCATACTCTGTGTACAGTCACTGCATTACCTTTGGCACATACCATCACATCAGTAGGACATACATTTTAAGTCATATTTCCAGCTGGCACTTTTGGCATGGAGGGCATAGCAATATAAATCTATGACTCATTGATAGCCTTTAATGTAAATAACTACAGTCCAGGCTCAAAGTGTATCTATTGAGTATCTTGAGGTCAAGGTAAATGGCAGCCATGGTTTCAGCCCCGCTGACGACTCAGACTTTCAGTATGTTCTAGTGGTTTTCAATCTTGTTGGGAGTGAACATTTCCCTGAACATGTGCAGTTTCCATGAAAAAGGACAATAATGTGGATGCTGCTCAGTAAGAAGTGGCTAACAGACTTGGTTACCTATCCTGTTGTGCAATTTGGAGAATTTTCTATTCAGAGGTATTTGGCTATTATCCCCTTTTGTATGAGCCAGCAGTGATACGTGGGTCTGGCCATCAGGTGGTCTCCCATTACTACCCTCTGTCTCCACGCTAGTTTCTCTACCTTGCACCACTTCCTCACTACTTACTGTAGCAGCACATACCAAACCCTCTGTCTGTAGGTGCCGTTACATTCAGCATACTATTGTGCTGGAGAACCTTGCAGGGGAATATCAATCCTTCAAGTGGTCAAGTCATCTGAAGTTTAATGTCACAGTGCTATGGGTTTGCACATGTCTGCTACTGCACTACCTTTCAGGCATCTGCAGCCTGCTACAGGAGGTCATCAGCCCCATCTTCTGATCCTCCAAAAAGAACAAGAGACCCATGTTGTCCTCTGAAATAGTTGAAGTAGCTGTGAATTTCTGAGTATAAATGAGCCATGGCAGCCACAAATCCTGTAATTATACTGGTGGACATTCTGTTGCATATCTTTACATTTTCTCCAAAAATATCATCAATGTTTCCAAAGACCTTCCAATTGGTTTCCAAATTTGTCACAAACGTGCGAGCAGCATTTGGCACTGACGTAAAGCAGTTCTAATTTAACTCAGTTTTAGTTTAACTCAGATAGAGTTTTAAATGTTCCTCAGGATTTGTAGGAAGTGGCTTGAACAATGTCTTGTCCCCTTTCCAAACCTCTCCCTGACAGATAAAAGCAAATTACTGCAGATGCTGGAATCTGAAACAAAGGGTCAGTTAGACTCAAAACGCCAGCTCTCTTCTCTCCTTACAGATGCTACCAGACCTGCTGAGATTTTCCAGCATTTTCTCTTTTGGTTGCAGATTCCAGCATCCACAGTAATTTGCTTTTATCCAGTGTTTAACCCACTGCCACCTCTCTTCCAGGAATGCCTACCCTGAAGAAGTACTGCTCTTCTCTCCGACAGCTTTGACAAAGGCTCAGTTAGACTCAAAACATCAGCTCTTTTCTCTCCTTACAGATGCTGCCAGACCTGCTGAGATTGTCCAGCATTTTCTCTTTAGCTCTCCCTGACAGAGCCTGTGACTTATAATAACATGGCAGTTGGTGAGTGAGGACTTCAAATCTGGGCAGCATGCATCATTTTCAATAGACTGCAGAGTCCCCAAAATTCCGTGAAAATCTAGGACAAAGCTTCAGAAGATGATCTTTCCTCAAAGGGGAAAGTCCCACTTTCACACTAAGGATACACTAGGCTCAGTCATTTTGTTAGTCAATAGCATCGTGCAAAATACTACAGATTCAGAAGTGAGTTAGCAACTCAAAATTGTGAACCCATGAACTGCTTTGGGCCCTTATCTGAAATACAACCTTTAATCTCATGACAGACTACATATACATACTACCATTCCAACCCAGCCAAAAACCAATGCTAGCTCACTGAGGTGTTTAAAAGAGCATGCCAGAAGCAACACCAGGCCTATCTACAAATGGATGTCATGCCAGTGAAACAATAAGACTGCAAGCATGCTACACCACAGAGGGAAATGTGCTACAGGGACAGAGCTAGACGATATCAAAAATGGATCAGTTCATATTGCTGCAACCCTACCACATCCCATTGTGAATAATGGTGGGACAATGAATCAGTCAAAGGGAAGAGGTCTGCTACCTTAACACCCACATCCCCAACAATGGTGAAGTCTAGCACATCAGTGCAAAAGAAAAGGTTAAAACACTTGCAAATATTCATCAGGCAGCAGTCCTGACTGGACCTGAAGAACATCACTGGAGGCCCAGGGAGTGGTGGGATCATGAAGTGGGTTGCGTGGAGAGTGAGTCAGCATAAATGCAAGGTTAACAGCATCTGCCTGTCTCACTAACCCTGCCCCAAACTGTGGTAATGGAAGGACGCCCCATGCCAGCAGGGAGACCCTGTTGGATAGAAGCCTTTTACTCCCATTGGCCAGGAAGGCTTGGTGGTGGGTTGTGAATGTTGCCCATGGGAATGCTTACCTAGAACTTAATTGCTGAGGTGGCAGGAAGGTGTCAACACACCCAATTATTTGCCCTTTATGCCACCTTCAGGAAAACTTACATGCTGTGTGCCCCTGTGCTACAAAACTTGGGCGATATTTGTTTCTGGGTTGCGAAGTGGTAAGTAACATTTGTTCCACACTGTTGACAACTAATTACCATATGTAAAAATTAAGTTTCATTTCCCATCACCAACATCCAGGGGATTATCTTTGCCCTACAATTTAACTGGACAAACCACATAAATACTTACTAGAGCAGGTCAGAGGCTGAAAATTCTGTGCCGAGTCATCTCTTGGTGCTCCAAAGCCTGTCCATCATCTACAAGGTATAAATTAGGCATATAATGGGATGCTGTCCACTTGCCTGGATGAATGCAGTTCCAACAATACTCAAGAAGCTCGACACCATCTAGGATAAAGCATCCCATTTAAATTATAAGCATTCAATCACACATCATAAACATTCAATCCTTACAGCATGAACACACAATGATTGCAGAATGTACCACTGTCTGTTCCGATATAACACGATAGCTCATATGAACCCGCGATATAAGAAAATCATGTAATAGCAGCACACTTTAAACCAATGGGACTGGAATCATGTTATAGCTAATACGAGTAAGGAAAGTTCACATTCTACAAATAATAGTGTACATTCTTCAATGGCATTATAGCCAATTTGTGTTGAAGAAACGCTTAATATAGCAGAACTGACTGCATCGACAAGTTGCACTGCAACAATTTACCAAGCTTCTTTTGACATCATAGTCATAAGATGTAACCTCTACCGTACAGCAGACAAGGGTATTACAGGCATGGGAATATCTCCAAATGCCCCTCCAAATCACACACCACTGACTTGGAAATTGAGAATCCAGAGTCACATGTAGATCAGACCAAAGAAGGATGGTAGCTTTCCTTCCCTAAAGTGCATCAGATTTTGTTTTTGCAATAATGGTCACATGGTTACCATTAAGCCATTTTAATCTTAGACTTTTGAAAAAATCAGATTCAAGTTCCACTATGGTGGGATTCAAACCCATGTCCCAGGAACATTAGGAAGTAGATTACAAGTTCAACGACATTACCATTACATCATTGCTTCCCTTGCTGGTGTTAAATTCTACTTTTTGGCAAATGCTCAGTAATTTTATACATGGTTGTGCAGATAGCCTCTTTCAAAATCTCTTTCTTCTTCTAGTTTTATGTTCTTCCTATGTACAATCAAGTTTTTATATCTATTCAATTCCATCTACAAATATGAACTACATTAATGCTTTCCAAACTTGTTTCTAAGAGCCCATTTTAATGCCTCACTTTTGGTGAGAATCCAAAGTGAAAACTGGGAGAGGAAGGAAGGAGAGAAAGAGCTATGGGTGGATGAAGGAGGAAGAGTTGATGAGAGGGTCAGAGTTAGATCGGGAATTCAAACATGGACTAGGCACAACAAAATTATGGCAGTGCTACATTTTGCTGTTTGGCCCTAGGGGTTCATTAGATTAGGACATGTCCACAGATAGAAAAAAGTGCACGCTTAAAGGGGCCTCAACGTTAAGACTTTTTAACCTGATCCTTTGCACCACAGTCACCACTCCTTCAGAATTCATGACCACAATGGCTCATCCTGCGACTCTACCAGTTTTGGAAGCCCTGGTCTCGATCCTAATCTAATTTCTTGACTCCCCTGACTGATCCCATCTGTTCACTAACTGCAATCCCAGGTTTTGTAGCTTTGTGAAACTAACCACATTACACAGCAACATTAACACGAGATAGTTTCAGGTCACTCTTTAATCCATATGGAGCAATCAGGAATGGAAGCATTGTCCAACTCTCACCTCTGGCTTGGCCAATTCCATTTTCATGATGAAAACTACCTAATGTAGCACAGACCGATGATTCAATATTCATCACCTTTGTATGATATAGCTATATTATAATTTTAGTAAACTGTAGTAGAAACTTCTTCAAGGTTTACATAACACAATTTAAAATACCACACCAAGTATCCTATCCTAAAGAAATACTTGGGGTAAACAGTTACCTACATTTAAAATCTTTCAGTAGAATGAGATTTTTAAAATAGTCACTCATGGGAAGTGGACATCACTGGCTTTTATTATCCATCCCTATTTGCCCTCGAGAAGAGGATGAACTGCCTTCTTGAATCACCTCAGATAACTCCATGAATGCTTTCAAGAAAGAGTTCCAGGTTTATAATTTAGCAACACAGAAGGAGTGGCGATATACTTCCAACTCAGGATTGAGAGTAGCGTGCAGGTGAATTTGCAGTACCCACTTATTTCCTGTCCTTGTCTTTCTCAATTATCATGGTAACGAGTTTGGAAGGTGCAGTGCAAGGAGCTTTGGTATTTTTCTGCAATGCAATACTCATTGCTGCCAGTGACGATGATAGAGGCAGTGGATATTGTAATACTAATCAAATGGGCTGCTTTGCTCTGTATGGTGTCAAGCTTCGAGTTCCTGCACTCATCCAGATCAGTGGGGAGCATTCCATCATACTCCTGACTTGTGCCAGTTAGATGATGGGCAGGAGAGTCAGGAGTTGCTTCAATTGCTACAATATTCCTAGTGTCTGAGCTGCTCTTGTTGTCACAGCATTTAAATTGGCAGTCTAGTTCTGATTTTGGTCAATGGTAATTGCCAGGATGTTTACAGTGGGGTTTCAGTGATGGAATGACAGCTTGAATTGCCTTACTGGAGATGATCATTGCATGGCATTTGTGTGGCATGAATGTTACTTGCCACTTGTCAGCTCAAAGCTGGAAATTGTTGCATTTGAACATAAACTGCTTTAGTATTGGAAAAATCATAAATGGTGCTGAACATTGAGCAATCATCAGCAAACGTCCCCATTTCTGACCTTTTGATGGACGCAAAGTCATAAATGTAGCAGCTGAAAATGGTTTGGCCAAAGACACTATCCTGAGGAACTCCTGCAGAGATACCATGGAGCTTACAGCCCACCAAACACCACACCTGTAATAATCGTAACAAATTCAGCCAGCTGGACCTCACAGAATAGGAGTGCCCTAATTGGGGCTGTTAATCTGGCCCAATCAGGGAGCCTCGGCTGACATAAAAAGGTTGAGTGTCAGCGATACTGACAGTTTAGTGGCTGACTCTGTATGAGGCAGTACTATAGTCAAGGAATGATGGATGTGGGGTGCAATTACAATGTTTAAAAGACATTTGGTTAAGTACATGAATAGGAAAGGTTTGGGGGGATATGGGCCAGGAGCAGGCGGGTGGGACTACTTTAGTTTAGAATTATGTTCGGCATGGACTGGCTGGACCAACAAATCTGTTTCTGTGCCGTATGATGCTATGACTGTTCAGATGTAAACAAAGGGTGACTTGGGGACTGAATACCAGCCTCTCTAGAATTACTTCAACAAGCGTCTTTCTTTGTGCCAGACATGACTCCAACCAACAGAGAGTTTTCAATGTTTGAACCAAGCCTTCAATGAGATCAGGAGCTGAGAGGCTCTGATGGAACCCAAACTGGGCATCACTGAGCAGGTACTGCTTGATAGAACTGTTGATGATACCTTCCATCACTTTTTTGATGATCAAGAGTGGCCACATGGGGCGAAATTTGGCTGAATTGCGATTATCCTGCTTTTTGTGGATAGGACATACCTGGGCAATTTTCCTCATTGTGAGGGAAAAGCTAGTGCTGTCACTGTTCCAGGACAGCTTGGCTAGGGATGTGGCAAGTTCTAGAGAATGAGTATTTAGCATTATTGATGGAAAGTTGTCACAGCCAATGACCTTTGCAATATCCAATGCCTCCAAGTGTTCCTTGATATCACATGGAGTGAACTGAATTGGCTGAAGACTGCCATCTATGATGCAGGGGACGACTGGAGAAGACTAAAATGGATTGTCCATTTGACACTTCTAGTTGAAGATTGTTGTGAAATTTTCAGCCTGACCTTTTGCACTGATGTGCTGGACTCTCCATCACAGGAGATGGGGGTATTTGTGGAGCCTTCTCCTCCAGTGAATTGTTTAATTCGTCCATTATAATGTACGACTGGAATTAGAACCGATCTACTTGTTACGGAATGACTTAGCTCCTTTTATGGCATGCTGCTTATGCTGTTTGGTGAGCAGTCCTGTCTTGTAGCTTCATCAAGCTGACACTTCATTTTTAAGTAATATCTGGTGTTGCTCCGACCATGCCCTTCTGCACAGTCCACTGATACAGCATAAAATGAGGGTGTGAGTGTAAGCTGCAATGAGATTCTAGTTTTTTTAAAAAAAGTGACATTCATAAATTTAACAATGCATAATTTAATATTTCAATACCTGACAAGTACATTTCTCTATAAAAATACAAATGTGGATAAAAACATGTATAAAATTCTTATATAAAACATCTGCAAATCCTCAGAATAGAATCACAAATGGATTAGGGTTTACAAAAAAAACTAATAGCACACCATATTTTATGCAAAAGATGTAAAATGTCAACAGATTCCATACAAAATCTTACTTAAATGCTGTTGGAGCAGTGTGTACCATGTTTGGCTGCACAGTATAGGAAGCATAGCATCTAATTTGCATTCTATCAGGAAAAGTAAATATTAAGACCGATACAAATTTAAGGTGTTTTCATTCAACAAGAAATTTTGGGATGATTTGTTAGAGGTGTTTAAAATTAGATATGAGAAACGATAGAACCATTAATTTTAGTGATTTAATTCAACTAGAACAAAGCCACATAAATATAATGCAGGTGATTTAGGGGAAGACAGCAGTAGATTTTGATTTTTTTTAGATTAGATTAGATTTTACAGTGTGGAAACAGGCCCTTCGGCCCAACAAGTCCACACCGACCCGCCGAAGCGAAACCCACCCATACCCCTACATTTACCCCTTACCTAACACTACGGGCAATTTAGCATGGCCAATTCACCTGACCCGCACATCTTTGTGACTGTGGGAGGAAACCGGAGCACCCGGAGGAAACCCACGCTGACACGGGGAGAACGTGCAAACTCCACACAGTCAGTCGCCTGAGTCGGGAATTGAACCCGGGTCTTCAAGCGCTGTGAGGCAGCAGTGCTAACCACTGTGCCACCGGATTTAGTTATAAAGATTTTAGGCTATGAACTGTATTACCAGAATTAATGACTTAAGCAGTCAATTTCAATATTTAAGAACTTGGTTAGATTGAAGGGAAGAGAATAAAAGGGATATGGGAACAGAGTAGATAAATGCTTGCTAGTACAAAATTTAAACATTGCTAAAAGGAGACTAGACACCGAGGCTTTTCATCTTGTACTCATCAGATCCAGGATGCAAGAAAAAGACTTGAGTGAAAGAGAATGAAAATTATATAAAAGATACATTTTGTATAAAATGGCTTGTCTTTTTTTCCAAATCTATTTCTTCCATTCTCGTTTTGGTGAGTGCATGACAAAAAGCTTTAACATCTGTTTCTTTTTAGCAAAGAACACAATAGACACATATTTGACCACTGCTCAGACAGAATATAAACATGGATGACTCCTGGTTTATGAGTTGTAATTTATATCACAATCTCTGCTGATGTTTTCCAATATTAAAAACATTACATTTTTTTTGTTGTAATTCAATGTAAATAAATACTTGTAACACACAATTAAACTCATTTCTATGAAACAATTGGGTTCCATATATCTTACATGATCCCTGGAAGAATGGACTGTCACAAATTCCATTACTCTTATCATGCAAGTTATTTGAACAAATATATTCGTACAGTTGACAGATTTACAAAATATTATGGCACATGTAAAATGCTATTCCTGTGGCTCTCAGCAGACAAATCAAATCATTGTACAATTATTGTTTTTGAGTAAAAATTATTGTCTTAAAAACTACAAGCACACCTCATATATTAAAACAGTATTTACTGTGATGAGTAAATTGATTAAACATGGACTTTAGAGGTCCCACATGGTTTTCACTAAAGTAACAGAATGTGAATGGAATGAAATAACATAAAATATTGTAGGATTAACTTATTTTCAATTATTATGACCTGATTAAGCAAAGGAGGAATCAAATTACATTGTTTAATTACCATAGATGTCAAACACTTTCTGTGAGGAAGAATAGCTATATGGCCTAGGTAAAAAGTTGAATCATGGGTTTATATTTTTATAACAATTTTTATGGCCCAGACTAATGCAAATTCCAGCAAAGAAATATGAAAATAGTTTGGTATAAAAAGCTTTTAGTCAAGGGACATTTGAAATAGTTCATTTTTGTAACTTAATGTAGGTAATAGGTCTTTGTATATTTATATGATAATTTTGAGCTTTTTTTCATGTTGTTGTATCTCACTGTGTTACTTTGTTATTTTAGCTCTGTGACAATGAACAATTCTTATTAATGTGGCATACTTCTCTTTTAGAGAATAAAAGAAGCCAGTAACTTTCAAAGGAACATTTGTTAATTTGTTTCAGGCATCACCCGCTATCACGATGTCACACATAGCTCTTTTAAATAAAGAATATTGATAGGATATTTTTTGAAATCAAACTTTAAAAAAAAGGTTGGTTGTAAATTACTTCCACTTGGTATTAACTTCACTCTGTGTTATGTTTAAAGCAAATAAAACTATGATTGGATTCAAAATTTAGTGCAATAAAGACACAACACCATCTCAAGTACACAGGATATAAGCAATGCTCACTTTTCTGCTGAAATCAAAAATGGTAAGGATTATAGTTATATTTTTGTTATCTGCTGCGCACCAAGGATGCCACATAAATCCAAACAGACAAAATGTTGTTGGGATACGGGTGAACATAC
The DNA here is from genome assembly GCF_020745735.1 of Hemiscyllium ocellatum. Classification (NCBI taxonomy): domain Eukaryota; kingdom Metazoa; phylum Chordata; class Chondrichthyes; order Orectolobiformes; family Hemiscylliidae; genus Hemiscyllium; species Hemiscyllium ocellatum. Next base: position 123,173,163 of record NC_083401.1, read on the forward strand.
ACAGCCAAAGCGAACTCCACCTGAGGAATCATTGTGTTATGGACGCCAGTGCTATGTACAGCTTCAATAATGGGACTCAATTCAGAGAAAGACATATTAATGGGAAAGCCAGAAATCTGCAGAGAAAAAAAAGTGACAGAAAGTGAATGAAGACCAACTTCTTCATTGAGCAACAACAGCCTGTTCAATAACCAGTACATTAATTAAATGGGGCAACGACTCTCTAATACTTAAACAACACTTTTAAGGCAACCTAAACTAAATGGTGAATTCTGAATATTACAAAAGCCAAATTCTGAAGCAGTTCTGAAGAACAGTCATATTGGACTCAAAACATTAACACTGTTTCTCTCTCTGCACTAATGCTGACAAACCGGAATCTCTTCAGGAATTTCTGCTTGTTTGAGAATTTTTAATATTGTCTATCTATCTAATAATGGAAGAGAAGAAGAAGAAAAAAAGGTGTTTTCTTTGATTTGAAGCGTGGAACTATTTAATGTAAAGACCACAGCAGGGGTTGTTTAAATAACATTGGTCAATTCAGTCAAATTATGCTGCACAATTGGATAATGCATACATACATGGAATTGGTATGGACCATACAGCAAGTTTCCAGTATGAACAAGGTTTTTTGATACCATCTCAAAATTACATTTCATACTTTCTAAAATAGGTTAGGATCTCATACTTAACATCAACAGAGAAATGTACTGAAGGAACTTAAGGGACTAAAAGACAATAAATCTCCAATCTCACAATCAAAACACTCTAAAAGAGGTAGTTGCAGAGAGACTGGATGCAATGGTTATGATTTTTCAAAATTAACTGTGTCCTAGAATAACCTGGGTAGATTGGACATTAGCAAATGTAACTCTGATATTCAAAAGGAAGGAGAGAAAAAACACAGAATTACATGCCAGTTAGCCAGAAAGACATCAAGAAAATGCTAGAATCTATTATTAAGGGAGTCTTAACAACCACTTAACAACGCACATGGAAAATCATGCCATGATCAGACAAAGTTAACACAGTTTTGCTGTAGAAAAATTTAATAAATTTCTCTGAGTTTTTATAATTGTGGTGAATATGGATAATGGAATTTTAACATACTCATTTGATTGTTATACTTGAGACGTTTCATGGACTAAAATGATTTTCAAAAAGAAACATGGGACTAAAATGACTGTAGTGGTCACTTAATCACAGACCGAGGTAGAAAGTGGAATAATGACATAACAAATGGAATAAATAAAATGACATGCATTGAGATCATTATGTTGTTGAAAGACCTTAAAATCAGGGTCATGAAACTGACAGCTCCTGCTCTATTTCAGACATTTATGTTAATTTCACACATTGAGAGACTGTGCTATTTGGTTTGACAGCATAGATATGGAACAAAAAAACCCCAAAGACCTGTGGGTGCTAGAAATCAGAACCAAAAACAGAAATTTCTGGGAAAATTCTGCAAGTCTGGTAGCAACTAACAAGAGAAACAGATTTCACATTTTAGGTCCAGAAACCCTTCTTCAAAATGGAAGGTGATATGGAAGTGGTTTCCTCTGGCTGCCGTGAACAAGAACATGATGGTACAGACTTTAGACAACGGTCAATCATTCAGGACTGAGATGAGGAGAAATTTCTTCACTCAGATAGTGGTGAATTTTTGAAATTCTTTCCCCCAGAGTATTGTGGATACTCCAGTGAACATATTCAATATTGGGATGGACAGAATTTCTATCTCCGAGGAAATCAAAGGATACGTAGGAATATGGAGTGAATTAGATTGACTGTTATTGCAATTAATGTTGAAGGAGACTCAAGGGACCCATGATTTATGCTTAGTCCTATTTCAAAAAATCTGCTTTGATTCATTTATTCCTTCACAGCATTCCTTCACCTTTAAATACCCTTGCGATGGAGATGGTGAAAAATAATTTAAATGTACAAACATACTAAAATGCCAGATTTGCAGGATCATCAGTCCTCAGAAATACTGCTCCTGTAGTGAATCACTGCAGTTACAGGTACAATGGTCAGGGTTGTGAGTGATGCCAGACAATTGAATCAGTAAATTTTAGGTGCTGATGGCAAAGTTGAGTCAGAGTTTGAACCTTGTGGGACAGCAGGTCTAAGGTATTTCAGGAAGAGCAACTGTGTATCTGTTAAGCACAAATGAGGAAGGAAACAAGAAATCAGCTCATGAACTCAGTGCCCCAGCCATGATGCTCACTTGTTGTTGAGGGTGAAAATGGGAGGGAGGCTTTTGAGCAGCAAAGAAGAAAGCGCTGAGGTGTGGAGGAATGAACAAAGTTGTGGGAGATCACCACTACACTTGCAAATTATTTAGAACAAATAATAAATCGAATTTCTACATTTCATTCAATCTTAGGAAAACATATTTGGGTTTTAAATAACTGTATAAACCAGTAAGTTTCTAGCATAGCAAATTTTGATCCCTATCCCAACTTCCTGTACTGTGTTGAGTTTGGAATTGGTTATTACCCTATAGTCTCCAAGCTGATTTTGCAGTTCTGCGCTATGGTCATCTCCAACTTCCCCACCACGGCTGAACTCCAGCTTTGGCAGGAACTGGCGAAGGGTAGCGGTACAGTATCTGTTCCATCGAGTTGGATGCCTTGGTCTCCATTCCATAATCTTCTCTTTCAAGATCTTTTCAATCCTGCATGAGATGACATAAAGGATAATTTAGTTTTTAAAAAAAATTATATCAAGTACCTTAATCCCTTTAGAGGACTGATCATGTACAATGGAGAACAGTTTAATAGGTTTCTTTAGTTCTGCAACACTGTTCTGGAACGGTCTGAGGTAAATGCCATGTTGTACACTCTGTGTGTGTGTGTGCAGGCCCCCTGTATATGGACCAGAAGAATGCAGCAAGTGCACACTGTGAGCTCAGTCAGTTATAGTCACAACTTGATGTCTGATCTATTTTGGAACTTGACCCTTTTTCTGAAATATATACAACAGGGATTCTCTCGAGTGATATTTAAAGTCAGGCTACACCATTCTCCTTCTAGATGAGGTACCTTCACTATCTGACTTGCAGCAGTTGAGTTATCGGAAGTCATCTTTGACAAGACGTGTTGCCAAAGGTTTGGAAGTAGTTTTGTACTTTTGAAGGCTTGAGAACGGCTGCAATCAGGAGGTTCACAGTTTAGAGGGAGATGGAGTAGGAGGTGGGAAGAATGAGGACTCTCAGCAGAGACCTTTCCCAGGTAAGTTTTCCAGGGTTTCTTCTCCTACCTCTGACCCAACCAGAAACAGTGTGTTTGGCAACTGTGCTTCACTGAGGAAGTGATAATGTAACTAAGACACCTCCATATAGACCTGCAACTTCAAAACAGGGCACGGATGACCCACTAACCGGCTGACAATGTGACCACTAGTCTCAGAGTCTATACCATTTGGTCCATCCTGGTTGAAGTATATGACAGTCAGTAGGTCAATAGTTTGTATATCACAATACCAATGAGGACACCAAGCAAGGGTCCATACTTAATTGTTTTTTTAAGAACAGATAGGAGGAGGAGTGGGCACATGAACAGTTTGTTTCAGGTACTGATAACACTTCTTAGGATAGGGTCTTCTGACTGGGTCAATGGTCAGGGCCATCAGGGTGTGTCTGAGTGAGACAGATGAAGGCACTCACAAGGCAGGATAGCAGGAGCCCAAGCCTTTGTACACACCTGATCATTTTAAGGATCTCTCAGTCTGTTTGATGAGAGTGTGGACTGCACAGTGGATGAACTAAACCCCATACCATTGTATTACAGAAAGTTAATAAAGCAGAGGGCATGAATAGAAATGTAGCGATCACAGGGGACAGTATATTCAGGAGGACTGACAGTTCTCTGTCCAGGCTGTGCTTCCTGCCCATTGATAATGAGAGGAAATACACTGGGAGGGGAGGGATACGGATGATGTGATCCACATGGGCATCAATGACTTAGGTAGGCTGAGGAAAAAGTTTCTGCTGAGAGAGCCTGAGCAGCTCAGGGTTAGATTAAAAAGCAGAACTTCAAAAACTAATAGCTCTAGATTATTGCAAGAGCCACAAACTAAGTGACATAGGGCAAGCAAAATTAGAGAAATGAATGTGTGCCTTAAAAATTGGGTTGTGAGGAACATGTTTCAGTTGACATGACATTGGCTTCAGCGTGGGAGCTGTACAGTTGGGATGGCCCACACCTGAACTGTGCTGGGATCAGGCAAATTGTACAACTAGGATGGTAAACAGGGTTTTTCACTAAATTGGGGGTGTGAAGGGATCAAGTGAAGGGTGATAAAGTGAAGTAAAAGGTAACAACAACAAAAATGAATATGGGGACTTTTGAGTAATGATTGTCAGAGTGTGATAGGAAGGGACAGAACATACAAATGTAATACTGGCACGGCAGACATGACCAGAAATTGTAAAAATGGTCAAAAAAGGGGTTTAAGACCCTGCATTAGTAACAAGGTAGATGAATTCTTCATACAGATGGAGATACGTATGTATTATCTGATAGGCACTACAGAGACAGCATGGTTGGTGATCAAGATAGGGACCTAAATGTGGAAGGTATTTCACATATTAGAATGATAGAAAGCTAGGTTCAAAGTGAAAAGGTGGTGCGTGTATGTTATGAACTGTAAGAGGAAGTGGTGGAAGTGAGTACAATCACAGCATTTAAAAGGAATTTGGGTGGAAATATTAATAGGAAGGGTTTAAAGGGACATGGGTCAAATGCTGGTAAATGGCACTCGGTCAGATTGGGATGGCTGGTCAGATGAGTTGGACCAAAGGATCTGTTTCTGTGCTAACAAAAGATACTAAAAATCACAAATTCAATGGAGAGTAAATCAGTATTACTTGTCCTGAAGCTCTACTGCAGCAGCCTTGTCAGTACGGCGATAAACCAGCTCTTCTGGCTAAAACAAAAGCAGCAAAAACACATGAACATGTAGAACACATGTCAAAGAATCTCACACAAAACAGACAATACTGGTACATTTTCAAAGACAAAACTAACTGAATCAATTTATGGCATTAGCTACAAAGATACTTTACCTCATAGATGTTTGCTAAGCATAGAAGGAAATGATAATGACATGAATGTTTACATCATGGAAAGAGACCATTCAGCCCAGTGTGTTTCTGGGAGCACTTTGTTAAACCAACCTACAACTAACCTCACTCCCATACTCCTTTTGATAACTTTATCAATATTTTGAAACATTTTTCTTCAGAAGATAGCAATGACAATCAACCACCTGCTGTGGTAAAGCTCAAAGCTCCAACTAACACCCCCCTCCCCCACCACATCAGTTTCATTTTTAGTCCCTCTCCTCACTCAGTGTAACCCCATTATCTTTGTTTCTTATTCACTCTTACAAAGCCAGTTACAGTTTACAAAAAAGTAACTTAAATCTCCTGTTAACTTTTGTCAATCCATTGAACATGTCCCTGTGTAACAAGGTTATCCTTCTCAAAGGAATTTCTCTCTTCTCACATTTTCCTATTTGATCTATACTGTACAAACTTTATAGCTGTTCTACAAGTATAATATCCATTTCATAATGGGATACCTAAAACTAAATCTAGTCCCTTGTGGTCAAACATTCCTTTGGAAATCTTTATTCTTTTTGTTTACTTTCATCCTCTTATCTATGATGACAAAAATGGCAATAACCTTTTTATATTTGACTGTCTGCATTTGAGCAGAGAGAATTGCTATATACTCATAGATGAGTCAATCTTTATTCCATTATAATGCTCTTGTTGGATTTTATTTGGGCCCAATGAAGAATGCATATTCTTTCTGTATAAAAGTCGACACTACCACTTTTGACCTAAAACACTTCTATAAAATTCAATGTTTACATTAGTACATACAGTATTAAGTTGATAACCCCAACCCCATTTACAGTGTCAAATATTTCCCGTTTCTGTTTATTCTTCAAAAATATATTATATCACATGCATTCACATTAATGTCTTTTAACTGTTTGTCCGAGCAGAATATTTATTAGTACTCTATCCAAATTTATCCAAAATGTTGGAATATTTTCTATTGTTGAACAATCAGCCTGCATGATACATTTTCTACTGAGTGAATTAGTTCTTGCTTAATTGACTCTTCCTTAAGTTGCTACTTCCGTTTATAACACAACAGCTTTGCCATGATCAGTCATTAGTTGCTGGTTTGCATTCCAACTTTTGATGACTGCCTCTATCTAGCTGCACACCTACATTGTTGTAGCATGCACTAGCACACACTTTTCACTTTATTCACAGTGCAATAAAACATCACTGTACTTTTCTGACAAATATTTGCAGCATGACTAACATTTTAGCCACTATTTTATTCATATTATAGTCACCTTATAAACAGAATCTCTGTACAACTGTACCTGCACACTTGACAAGCCAGGAAAAGGAAAGTTTCGTGAAAAAAATGGCTTCCAAAGGTTGGGTTTGCTGGTGTCAAAATGTACACGCATGACAGTTTCATATTTCTGTACATTGAACCAGACCTAGAAAATAAATCCCACAGAGATTAGCCCAAGAGAGAAAAAAATTGTAATGGAGCCTTTTCATATATTACATTGATGTTAGAAACAGCAACAGTATAAAACACTAACTGATTAATCACACTTTCCAAAAGTGCATGTTAAGGATGTAATGTTTATATAACATTTCTTTGTTTAGAATCTGGAATTTCTATGTATGAAACAATTCATCAAAGTAATTCATCAGAGCTTCATCATCAGACTGGTTTTAATTTAATCACCTTTCAGGATTCAGATCCTTTGCTAGATTTCACTGCCATTTCAAGAAGAATGTTTAAGTGAGACTTACATTATCAGCACTAACCAAACAGCTGACACTCTGCAATGGACAGAACGCATCAAACTGTCCATAGTACTGTCCAGTGGTGGAGTTCCAGATCACATACTGGTTCTGTTCATAGGTCAGTACATATGCTGTTGGGCCCTGAAAACAAATTTGAGCATTGTTTTATCATGAACATTTTTATATCAACTCATAAAAAGATTACGTTAAAAAATTAATGGTGACATAAATCTGAGAAGATAACTACAAGGTCAATGTCGTTTATGTTGTTTATATGGAGGTTTCACACTTCTAGGTCAAAATTTTCTGCTCTTGCTAGTGGTGAATTTGAAGGTGGGAAAGGCATTAAATCAGTTCACTGATAGGTAGCTGAACCCCATCGCTGTCCCACCTCAGCCAGAATTAAATTCTAGGCAAGACGACCCATGGTCACTTCCAGTTTCTGCCAGTTGAGGCCCTTGAATGGACAATTAAAGACCATTAAAGGGCCACATCTAACGTACACTGAGAATAACCAAGTCGCAGTTGGGTCTGTCATCAAATGGCCTGGACAGAACTACTCAAACAGTGTGGATTGCTCTATTCGCCAGACAGAGGTGACTGCTCAGTGACTGGGAAGGAGTTGCCTGGTTAACATTGATTTTGAACTGCATGAAGCCACATGGATTAGGGCAAACACAGACAAGGAAACACCCTGCTGATTACTGCTTACTGTCTGCCCCTTCACCTGATGAAGATATTGACTATCACCTGGATAAAAGTCTGAGGACGACAAGAGCAAAGAATAGACTCTGGGGTGGGGGGGGGGGGGGGGGGGGGGGGGGGGAGGACTTCAATACCCATCACCAACAATAGCATCATTACTGCCTTAGCTGCGCAAATCCTCGAGCTGCTGGACTGGACCTGCCGCAAGTGACAAGGGAGTGAAAAATCTATTTGACCTCATCCTCACTAATCTACCTGTAACAGATATGTCTTTCTGTGATCATGTCAGTAGCAATGATCATCAAAGTCTTGTTTTCTCATTGAGAATACTATCCTCCATGGGGCGCATTTTGAATAGATCGAGTAACTCAAGACTGAGCATCCATGAGATGCCAGTATTCAACTAAAATCAAAATCTCTTGTCTTGGCTACTCCTATTTTACCAATTTATCCTAATTAACCTCTTCAGAGATGTAATTACACACTTCCAGAGGAGGTGAGACTTGAACCTGGCCCTCCCAGTCCAGGAGTAGGTACACTACCACCACACCATAACAGGGCCGTTGGACCATTAGCATCAAGCCAGGACATGAACTCAGATTCAGAGAAGAGGGTAGGAGAGCATCCCAAGACCAGCAACAGGCAAACGTAAAAGCAAGGTGTCAGTCTGATGAAGGTGCAACACAGGACTACTTCCAAGCCAAATAACAGAAGCAGCATGCAAAGACAAGGCAGAGTGATCCTCAAACAGTGAATCTGATCTACAAACTGTGGCTTTGCAACATACAGTTATGAATGGCAGTGGGCAAATAAAATAACTAACAATAACTAACAGGTGGAGGATCCACAAATATTCTCATTTTGAATGTCTGGGGAGGACAGCACATCACGGCACAAGGTAAGACTGAATCATTTGCATCCAACTTCAGCCAGAAGTGTACGCTGCATCATTGCCTCTTCGGGAAGTCCCCAGCATCAAAAATATCAGTCTTCAAACAATTTGATTCACTCCATGTGATTTCAAGAAATGGCTGAAGACAAGGCAATGGGCCCTAGCAATATTCTGCAATCATACTGAAGACTAGTGTTCCAGAACTAGCTACAACCCTAGGCCAGTATAGTTATAACACAGTCCTGGAGTTATAAAGGTCAAAAGCATTGTTTTCTCAGCCTATCAACATTCCACTTTTCAAAAACAAGGGCCAAACTATAATAACCCCATTTTCCAGCACTTGGCCCATAGCGGCACGGTGGCACAGTGGTTAGCACTGCTGCCTCACAGCGCCTGTCAGACCTGGGTTCAATTCCCGACTCAGGCGACTGACTGTGTGGAGTTTGCACATTCTCCCCGTGTCTGCGTGGGTTTCCTCCGGGTGCTCCGGTTTCCTCCCACAGTCCAAAGATGTGCGGGTCAGGTGAATTGGCCATGCTAAATTGCCCGTAGTGTTAGGTAAGGGGTAAATGTAGGGGTATGGGTGGGTTGCGCTTCGGCGGGTCGGTGTGGACTTGTTGGGCCGAAGGGCCTGTTTCCACACTGTAAGTCTAAGTCTAAGCCCTGTATACATTGGTATTGCAAGTGCACACCTAAATGCTTATTAAATGTTTTGAGAGTTTCTGTCTCTATCACCCTTTCAGGCAGTGAATTCCAGATTTTCAACTCTGGGTGAAAGACAGTTTCCTCACATTTCCTTGCCTTAAATCCATGCCACACAGTCACTGATATCTCCACAAGATCTATCCTATCTACGCCCAACAACATTTTATACATCTCAATTTTGTCACCTCTTAATTTCTTCAGCTCCAAGGAAAACAACCCTAGTCTATCCAACTTCGCTTCATAACTAAAACTTTCCAGCCCAGACAACTTCCTCTGCACCCTCTCCAGTGCAATCAGACCCTTCCCACCCGACAATGTAGAAAATTGCCCAGGTACGTCCTGACCACAAAACGCAGACAAATTTAACCCTGCCAATTACTGCTCAACCAGACTATAATTGATCAGCAGCAAAATGATGGAAGGTGTCATCCATAGTGCCACCAAGCTCCACTTACTAAGGAATAACCTGCTCATTGCTCCTTAGTTTGCACTCTGGCAGGCCCACTCGGCTCCTAATCTCATTACAATGATGGTTCGAGCATGGACGACAGGGATGAACTCCAGAGGTGAATTAACAGTGACAGCTCTTGACATCAATGCTGCATTTAACGGATTGTGGCATCAAGGAAACCTGGCAAAACTGGAATCAATGGGAACTGGGGAAACTCTCTGCTGATTGGAGTTATACCTGGCGCAAAGGAAGATGGTTGCTGGAGATTAGTCTTCTCAGCTCCAGGACCTCTCTGCAGGGGTTCCTTATTCTGGGTCCCACCATCTTCAACTGCTTCATTCACGACGTTGCCTCCATTATAAGGTCAAAAGTGGAGATGTTCACACTGATGACTGCACGATGTTCAGCACTATTAACAACTCCTCAGATGCCAAGACAGCCTGTGTCCAAATGCTGCAAGACCAAGCCAATACATAGGCTTGGGCTGAAAACTGGCAAATAACATTTAAACCACATAAGTGCCAGTCAAAGATCATCGTCAACAAGTATCCTACCATCACCACCTGGTGTTCAATGGCATTGCCATCAATGAAACCCCCACTTTTAATGTGCTGGGCGTTACCACTAATGAGAGACTGAACTGGATTAGGACAGAGGCTAGGAATTCTATGGAGAGGAACTCACCTTCTGACTCCCCACCATCTACAAGGCACAAGTCAGGAGTTTGATGGAATACTCCCCTCTTGCCTGGATGTGTGAAGCTCCAAACACATTCAAGAAGTTCAACACCATTAAGTACAAAGCAGCCTGCTCCATTGGCACACTACCAAGCACTTTCAACATTCAATCTCTTCGCTACTGTGTCAGCAATATTTATCATCTACAATATCCTCTGATGGAACTCACCGAGGCTCCTTGCACCTTTCAAACCCATGGTATCTACTACTTTCAAAGAAAAGGACAGTAGATGTATGGGAGCACCATCACCTGCAAGTTCCCCTCCAAGGTGCACGCCAATCTGACTTGGAAATATATCATTGTTCACTCGCTGCCACTGGGTGGAAATCCTGCAACTTCTTTCCTGACAGCATGTTAGGCATCTCTGTACCCTGCAGCAATTCAAGAAAGTAGCTCACAAACACCTTCTCTAGGGTTGACCAACTAGGGATGGTCATCAAATGATGGCGTGGCCAACATTGCCTAAATCCCACAAATCATATGTTAAAAATAGAGAAAATTCTGGCTGATTTTCATCTCACACCCTTGTTTCTATAACTCTTGATACCTTTACCCAACAAAGGGACAAATATCTCTCAGTTGTGGGATTTTCAACTGAATGACCCTCAACTGTTTCCAGATTAGTTACATGAAGAGCAGCTTCCTGCAATAAGTCCAGAAAGATCTTAACATTATGACAATTGATCTGGATGTCCTTAATAGAGGAAATAATTTCCTTCCATCTGACCCATCATCTTCAATTAGATCGTCACTTACTCATTGATCGCCAATTTAACACATAAAATTATAGGAATCTTCTCACAGACTTTGAATTACAGGAATCGTCATTTTATGAGAAGGGTTGTCTAAAGAATTAATTTCTCTATGGAAACTCTGCCAACATAGTAATTAAGAATACACAATCTCTCACCTCAGGGATGGCAGTTCCTATCACTAGCCAAGCTTTCTTCCCCATTGCTAGGAAATAGTTACAGAGCAGAACTGCATGTTCCTCTTCATCACCTGCTAACAAATTCAGGAATTGCTGCATTGAAAGGAAGACAGAAAGAAAAATGTTGATTTGAAAATAAACCTATATAATCACTATAGTAATCCTGATCCCCAAGCATAAAGGACTTGGCAGCTGAAAAGTGTTGTTGATGAAGACCCTATGTCTTCACAGACATGGGTGACCATTGTTAGATATATGTAAAGTGAGCATTGATGTTTTAAAGCATAGAAAAAATACATACGGGTCAAAATAGAGGCAGCTGCAGACTAAAAGCCCTTTTCCCTTTTGATTATGCCCTCAGCCTCAAAAAAACACCCTTAACACACTGGTGTGGCATCATTATATCGGTCACATCTATCATCTGTTTGGTCTTTCAGTCTGATTCCAGTTTAGAGCTGAATTAAGATGTAGTATTTTGTTGCTGTACTGGTGAGTGAAGTACAATTTACTTTTCCGTTCTGAGAAACGTGAATGGAAGTTTCATCCTGTCAGGGTACCGTAACTCAGATAGCTAGACTATGGAGGATAGAAATGAAATCTAAGGTGGAACCTTCTCCGTTCTGCTGTGGCAGGAGTAATAGTGAGAAAAGTGTGAAAATACAGCAGGAATAAAAAACAAAATCAGATCCTCAACATCAAGGAAAGTTTTCCCAAGTTTCCCCCAAATGGTGACTTCAGAATTTTGTCATTAAGAGGTGACAACCTTGTTCCCATACAATTGCAACTCATTAAAGTCCCAATTCACTTAATTTGGACGCCATTTCCAATTCTCTGCTCCTTCTGAGCAAATAAATGGTGCACATTCCTGACGTGTTAATCAGCGTGGTGGCTTCAGCTCACCAAATGCTTGTCCCTCTTGTCATGCAACTCCTTCTTCACAATAATATTCCTACATACTCCACAGTCACCATCACTCTTGAACCCTCATCCAAACAAGTCAACATCGACAATTCACTTGTCTCACCATGTCATTGTCACCCTTCACAGAACAACACAAAAACTACTTCAGCCCTTCAATGGTACACTGGAGTTCAGAAAACCTTCAGGCAGGTCATTTTATATGGAGGGACAGACATGTTCCTTGTGCATTTACAAAGGACACTTTTATGTTCGCAAGGATTTGTGAACCTGATGTCTCTTAGCTTGCTTTCTTCAGGCTTACTCACTTCAATTCTTACTTGTAGGCTCCCAGCCACTGTCTATTTCACACTGCTTTCTTAGCGCAAACATGACTTATAGGTTACCGGACCCTGTGAGACTTTCACCACGTCTTCAGTGCACAGAAAGAGGCAGACAGATTGTGACAATGGGAAGCACTGAGAAAGTAAACCCGTCAGTCAAGTAGGGGTTGACATGTCACTCTGCAACACCATGTTACATAAAAGTTAAAACTGGAGCAAACACACTGCATGTGCTTCAAGCCAACAGCCATTTGCAAAAGCCAAAGGGAAGCTGTCCTTGCAGGGTTGACAGGAGACTACTGTCAATCAGGGGCTACGGTTGTAGTCAGTCAAGGGGCTTGTCTTATTCTGGGCCATAGGGTTGATCAGCATTTAGTTCAATCAGAGTCTGGGGACCTGTGTCCTTTGTAATCTGGGGACTGAGCCAGTCAGTCCTGCAGGCCAAGTGCAAGAAGTTCAGGGCTGACAAAGGCCGACGTGACATGAGCCTGAGACATCAGCCTGGGGAATAGGCTATGGTCAGTCCTGGCTTCCCAATCAAGTCGGTCTGGGGCTAGGCAGGTCCTGTTAATCCTGGGAGTTTGATCAATAATATTCAAGAAGCTCTTCAAAGGAAAGGGCAGTCAATGGACTGATGGGGCAAATGGGCAAAAAGTGTGGAGATGAGCCTCAATGGATCACTGAGGGAACAAGCGAAGAGAGTAGGCTGAGATCTCAGAGAATAGCAGAGGTCTGGAAGCTCTGGAAACTGGGCAAGAATTCAAACAAGTCACGTTAACTCTGACCCTTTGCAAGGGAAGGCTATAGGGTCAACAAGGGCTTAGGAAGTAGTGTCATGAGATCTCTGGGGCGAACTGGGGATATTAGGAGTTTTGTTATGGTGATCCAATGGAAACGTGATGAGAGGGATTTTGGCTGGAAGATAATAAGGCCTATAGAAGCGGCAACACAAAAGGTAACAAAGGAATGAGGGACATTCATGCTCCATTTGGCAGAGCCATCAAGTCATCCAAGGTTAGCATCTTGCCATGTCAAAAGATACCTACAAAATAAATAGTGAACACTCAAGTACAATTGTAACATTATGTTTAGATTAGGTTAGATTAGATTCCCTACAGTGTGGAAACAGGCCCTTTGGCCTGACAAGCCCACATCGAGCCTCCGAAGAGTAACCCACCCAGACTAATTTCCCTATATTTACCCCTGACTAATACACCTAACACTATGGGCAATTTAGCATGGCCAGTTCACCTAACCTGCACATCTTTGGACTGCGGGAGGAAACTGGAGCACCCAGAGGAAACCCACACAGACATGGGGAGAATGTGCAAACTCCACACAGTCCCTGGTGCTGTGAGGCAGCAGTGCTAACCACTGAGCCACCGTGCCGCCCCATGAAAATATGTTTTGTGGATACATCAGAATTTCAAAATCTGTTGAAGTGAATCTGTTGAATGGGCTGAAATAAAATGGGAACTTTCTCTGAAAGGCTGTCCAACTCCAGTCACACCAAGGGCAGTATAATTCCAGCTTTAAAGCCATGCTCGTCTGTACATTATTTTCTCTAAAACACAATGTAATTTCTTATTATAGCGAAGAACACAAAATTCCAGGAGGAGGGTAACACAGGTATTCAATAACTTACATCTGAAGTGCACCATAAGTCACAAATACCAGCAAAGGAAATACTGTCTGGAAGAAAGGGCATCAGAGAAACATAACGAGCCACCAACTCCTAAAACATACAAGAGCAAGAAATATTTATTTCTTAACATGTATCAATACAAATTGATGAAATAATCTATTCACATCGACACAAATGTTTTAATTAGAGTAAATTAGCATCATAATTGCACCTGTCGTGGAAATCAAACAGCATACAACTGATGAATGTTTTATGTGCATTGTATTAGCAACATCAAGGTTTTGTAAAAAGTTGTCTCACAGTAATTACCACTCTACAAATTAAACTATTTTGGTGAAGCCAAAATGCATTTTAAAATGTGCACAAGTTTATCAAACATTCTTGTCACTGCAACACATTACGAAATGAATGACTTTTTAAAAGTGTGGAAGAGGAGAGCAAGGGTGGTAATCAGTTTTCACTTTTTATTTACATGATAATTTTTTTTGGGTGGGGGGGGGTAGGAATTAATACAAAAAGCATTTGGGTCTTGCTCTCATCTGTTCAAACTGCTCACCACTCCACTTCCATCCTGGTGTGCAAAAATAAACCTCGGCTTTGCTCTCCCCTGTAACTTGCCTTCTTCAACCCCACCACCCGTGTCTCCTTCATGCTCACTTCAAACAGGGCGAGAGAAAGTCCTGGATATTTTTATCAACTCGATCAATAAAACTCAATTAGCTGCCCTCACAAGTCTGTTTAGTAGGCCACACTTCCTTTAGTGTTCCTATTGTCCAAATCCTGAACTTGCAACTTTCTTCAGTTTCTCCTCTATTCCCCATCATGTCCTCCCCAAGTTTTTACTTGCTGATATATGAGACTTACATTGTGCTCACTTGAGCCTATTCCCACACAAGTGCCTACTGTTAAATTTCCACTCTTGGTTTGCTGATACTGTTAACAGTTCTCTTCTTCAGATGTTGTCCCTTTTTCCTGTAAACATGCGGTCAACATCCCTCTTGTCCCTCCTCGCAAACTACTGTCTATTTCTAACTCTCTCCCTTTCCTCCTCAAAATCTGTGAATATCCTTGTTGCTGCCTTCCAAATTCACTCTCACCTTTACTCAAACTCTACATTTGAATTCCTCCAGTCAGTTTCTGCACAAGCCAGAGTAGTGAAACGGTTCTTAACAGAATCACAAATGACATCTTCTGTGACGGTGACAAAGTTGAGCTATTTCTCTCCTAGTCTTTGACATGGTTGACCAATGTCTCCTCACTGTCATCCAGGGAGGACTTGCAGCTGGTTCTATTCTTATCGAAGCAATCACAACCAGAATCAATACACTGTGGGTCATCCTACACCACTACTGTGGTTCAAGAATGCATCTGACTGCTATCTTCTCAAAGACAATTTGGGATGGGTAATAAATGCTGGCTCAGCCAGTGAAGCCCACGTTCCCTGACTGAAGAAGAAAAGACAGAATATCACATGCAATGGCTTCTTTTTCTGCTCTTGCACTCTGATATCACGCCTGTATCTCATCTTTAGTTCCCTCTAATTCTCATGTCATGCTGTCTTTTGGTGGCATCATCCAGAGGGTCATACTTATTTCCATTGAGGGGACCCAACTGCACCTCTTTAACACATCTCTTGACTCCTCCATAACTATGATCAGAAAGCTGATCTGTCATTCAATACTGGATTTTTAGGAATTTCCTTCAATTAAATATTGGGAAGACCAAGCACTGCTTCCTAGCTACCAAACCCATCGCACTCTCTGGTTGGTCTGAAATTATAGCAGACTGCTCACATACCCAATACCACATTTGATCCCAATCAAATGTTTCTGACAAATCTATTCACGTTATCACTGAGATTGCTGACTTCCACCACCAATGTGGCAAGTGACTTTGCCTTGTCACTGGTCAACTGTTGCTAAAGCTTTCAACCATGTTTTATTATCTCTAAAATGGTCAACTGCAATGTACTCTTGGTTGCCTTACCACATTCTACTCTATAAACTTGAAGTCATCCAAAACTCTGCTCTCTGTATCTTAATGGGCAGCATATCCTATTTATCTATCAACTCCTGTGTTTGCCAAACTATGTGACTCCTCATCAAACAATATGTTGATATTAAAATTCCCATTCTTGATTTCACATTCCTTTATGGTGTCACCCTTCTCTAACCCTGGAATCACCTGCAATCCCACAACCCTCTGAGATATCTGTAACTATCTAATTCTGGTGTTTGAGCATGCCCAGTATACAAGCTGCATCACTGCCCTATGCTGTGAAATGTCTTCCCTGTATGTCACTGTGTTGTTATTTCACTCTGAAGGTTTTGTGACTTTGAAACACTTTGTCTCAAAAGATGGTAAAGGCAGGTGTACTGAATATTTTAAGGTGGACGTCGATAGGTTTTTGTTAGTCGAGGAAATCAAAGGATATTAAGGGGGGGTTTGAAGATTACATGGGAATGTGGAATTTGAAACACCATTGGATTAGCTATGAAATTATTGAATGGTGACACAAGTTTAATGGGGCTGAGTAATCTACTTCTATTTCACATGTTCATATGGAAAACCACTTTGTCTGGTTAAGGAGTCAACAAAGAGGAATCGCTATATAAAAATAATGGTCAGCAAGTGAGAAGCTGTTGTGAACACATCATTTATACAAGTAAGTTGTTAAAAAACAGAATCCTTTGCTGGGGACAGTGAAGGAAGAAGCAATAATAGTTGTTAAAGGAGATGTTCAGGTAAATATTTGGATCAGAGACAGATGCAGGATTATGCCTCCAATTTATGTCTTGGCCCACAACACCAACACTCTCCAACATTCCTGATGATGGGCTTATGCCCGAAACATCAATTCTCCTGCTCCTTGGATGCTGCCTGACCTGTTGTGCTTTCCCAATGCCACACTTTTTGACTCTGATCTCCAGCATCTGCAGTCCTCACTTTCTCACAGTACAATTTGTCTCAAGTGATTCTCGCAAAAAAAAACAGCACAGACATTCTGTGGTGGATGATAATCGGAAGTGATTTAGATCAGTGAAGCAAAGGAGTTTTGGGGTCAATGCCATAGAATAGTTTGCTTTCTGAGAGCCACTGGTAATTGGACTGGATTCTCTGTCTATCCAACAGTTCATTTTATAACTGATTCTTAAGTATAAATTTAATTAACTATTCGGGTAAAGTTTGCAAATGATACAGAATATATCAAATCAAGTTTCATTTATAGTTGTCATGTAAAAAGAACTCACTGTTGTGGCCTCATAATCCTGAGGGAAGGCATCAAGGAGCTCCTGAGGTGGAGAAAGTGCTTTAATGAATCTTGTAACGAAAACCAGTTTGCCAGTGAGATCTGTGACCAAAGTGACACACCTACGATTTGGAAACTTCTGTTTCACTTCCTTCTGGAACTTTTCTGCTTTTTGAAGTAGCTTCTCATCCTCCTGAGTCTCAAGCTAAAAATCAAATCAAAACATTAAGTACCAGGAAGAATTTATTTTAAAATCCAGCAAAAATCTCTGATATGACACTAAACACTAATATGAATCATCAAAACAAACCACAAGTAAATTATCACACATATTACACTCATCAGCAGACAGAAAGATGTTATTTTGTGATAATTAAACAAAAGTTAGCAGTTTTTAAGATGTACAATGTTCTGAGAAAAACTAAATTTAAAATAATCTTAAGCTATTGAAACATTTAAATTATTTGCACGAATATTTTGCTGTTCATATTATAAGCGCAAAGCATTAAACCTGCAAGGTGAGGGATAATTTACCTTTTTCAGCATCTCAATCATCTACAAAAGAGCAGCAAAAATTAGAGAGAAAATAGAGACAGATATAAAGAGCAGGAGGTGAACAACTTTATAGGTATAGAAGCTGATTAGATACAAAAGTTGAATAAAGCAAAACTTCAAAATCTAAAGAGCACAGAACAACATTTCACAATGCAGAGTGGTTTGCTTAGGTAAACAAAATACCTACATATTTTCTCAGAAATTTTGCAGTATATTATTCCCTTTGATGAGCCTTGTCTATTGGAAGTTCACATTAGAAAATATTACGACTCAACATTTGTTAACCATTTATTTTAATTGCATAAAAAGTAAGTGAAGCGGGTGATAACTGTTGCCACATGTGTACCATAAGACAAAACAACCCATAATAATATAAAGGAAAAACATTGTTGCTCTGGCTACATCTAGTATTCTTTTCTTTGAGAAAGATTCAGCTGCGTGTTTTCTTCTTCATTTTCACTACGTGTGACCATTTTCTAAGGAGATGTCCATTTGTTTGGTGAATTCTGATAACACACATGTTGTTGGATAACTTAAAATATTAATACCAAAATGGTTAATGGTTAATGAAATATAGTCTCTATTGTAATGTAGAAAATGTGGCTAAAAGAAACTGCAGAGCAAATTCCCACAAACAATAACAAAATAAATGACCAGGTCATTCATTTTTATGTTTAAGTTAAGAGATTCACGTTGATGATAATGCTGGGAGAAACCCTTTACTCTATTTTAAGAAACACAGATGGATCTTTTATGTAAACCTGAGTGGCAGATAGCACCTTGGTTTTAACAGCTGAAGAACCTTTATCAGGCACTGATTCAATTACAGATGGAGCTATGTGCTCACTTCCATTTCCACTCATTCACGGGATGTGGGTACCACAGGGCTCAGCCACATTTATTGCCCATCCCTAATTATCCTGGAGAAAGTAGTGCTCTTCTAAAATTGCTGCAGTTCATTGATGAACCTACAGTGATGTTAGGAAGGATTTTGACACAGTGACAGTAAAGGAATGGCAATATATTTCTAATTCATCATAGTTTATGGCTTGAAGGGAAACTTGCACATGACAGTGTTCCCACGGCTCAACGGTCCCCGTGTGCCACATCAGAAAGACAGCATCTACACCAGCGAAGCGCTCCCTCTGTACCCCAGCAGATACTCTATCGGAGGAGGTGGTAATTTTAAGTATCAACAGCAGCAGTTTAAGAAAACCTTACCACCAGGTTTTCAAGGGCAGTTAGATTTGGGGAATAAATATTGATCTAGCCAGTGAAGCCCACATCCTGTGGATAAACAAATAAAAAGACAACCTACAAAAAATATTGGGGCAATTGTTCAGTACTGTCTATATTAGAAATAGTGGGAATGCAGGAAACACCTTAACACATCTTTAAAACTACAAGTCTGACTTTTGTAAAAATACATTTTGTCAATTAGCATCTATAAGAAAAAGAATGTGTGTGTAGATACATAATAAACATAACAAATGAAAACTGTAGAAAATTACATCAGTTAAAGGATGTTGACATTGCTGGAGCCAGATCCCTCACTAAATACAGTGGCAATAGAGTAAATGGGAAAAAGTGAATTTTCAGCCTGTTTCACATCTTTACAATGGAAATTAAAAATCATGAGAAGTGTAAAACAGCCAAAATATTATCACCAAGTAAAACTATCCCTACTGAGTTATGTTATATCATCAAGCATTAGAAATATGTCACTGGTTAACATTTGCACAAAACACACTATATGTAATTTCAAATTCAAGTCTATGGTGGTCTTATGCACTCTGAAATTTGATATTTTTTCCTGGTGGCATTATCCTGTATGATAATGAAGGTTTGATTGTATGTTCTCTCACTGAAAGCAGAAACTTTTTCCAGATTGAAAAAAAATTAATTAGTTAACATAAATACCCTTTTGTTAGTAGTTAACATAAATATCCTTTTGTTATGACATTACATTGCTTGGTAAATTTCATTCTAATATTTAAGTGCAAAACCTACTCTGCAATACTGGAAAATAACTGTTCCACAATGCTAGCTGTGCAGTCAAAAGCTCCTGTTTCAGCTGTTTCTCCTGCTCTGCTCTTCTGTCAGCATTATATTCCTTAGACTCTGGCTCCACCAAGCACTGTAACTATTCCTAAGATCTGGGGAAAAGTTAATTCAGTTAGACTCTCACTCAACATGAGCTGAAGTACATCTCACATAGATTCCTCAACTTTCCTTTCCAGCAACGTCATTTAAACATTCAATTCCATATCAGAAATAACAATGGGAGCGGAATCCATAATTTATGAAAGAGATGCATGTAATTATTTGAAAAATAATTAAACAGGGCATGGAGAAATAGCTAGGAGAAAGAGAACCCAGGGTTCCATCACTATGTCATGTCTGCATCACAACACTATTTTCATATGCATATCATCTAATTGGGGCAGAGGGGAGCTTGGCACCAAATTAGTCACCTAGAATCGAAACCTGACTCTAGAGGGCGTTTCTCAATTGTCGGCCATAACCATAATCGGATTGCTTTTGGCCTTGCAGAACGGAGCAAATGGAAAAACAGACAGTAAGCAGCCTCACACGGTTCATCTAAGTGTCCAAATGGTCACAATGAAATACTACAAAACATACCAATTGCGAGTATAAAATAATTCCATTCTTGAATTAAGCTGATTTCTATTGAAAGTATGAGTATATAAATATTAATGATTTGCTTTGGTGAAACGTTTCATAATCCTGTTTGGACACATGAAAAGGATCTGGCTCTGACAGCTTGAAGTGAATTTTAGGAGGCATTTTCCGTGAAAGCATTTTTAACATTGAGAATTTATGTTACCTTTTCATTTACAGCTTCTCCAAGTACAAGGTGAGGCTCAACAGTAATAAAGAGGGACAAATAAGAGCCTTCACTTAAGCTTCGAACTGCCTCCCAACCCCTTTCACTTGACAGGTTACGCTCTTTGCTGTAGCCCAGAAGAACTGGTGGTGTATTAATCCTGAAGGTGCCATCAATCTATAAAACAGACAATTCAAAAAGTGATTTGTGAAACCAATTGCACGTCCTGACAGCGTTTCTCCATTGTTGTCAAATCTGAAAATAAAAATGTGTCAAGTTACAGAGTTAGGTTGGTTCAAATTAAAAGCTGGAGTCTAAAGTGGGAGTTAATCGGTCTGCAGCAAGTTGCACAGCAACATCTAACAAAGGTGATGAATAACTAATCGTTAAATGACAACACACAAAAGTTGTCCAAGTCTCACATTTTACAACATGATTTATGAAAATGGCATTTTCATTGACTGCTTCAGCACAAATGTGTATTGAAAGTAATAATGTTCTATAATTGACAAGTGTTGTGATTACCAGTGCAAAAAACAGTTACTGCAAATTTTTTTTACACTAAAAATTAATCAGATGCAAAATATAGAAAGTCTAAAACTTTCAGGACAGTGACAGTGTTGGATTTCAAATTTTTCTCAAGTATGGATGAACAATAAATTTCTCAGAGATAGAGAGAAACAACTGATTTCTGATCCTCTCCCCTGAAAGCAGCTGAGAATGTTGCATTTGTAAGTGCAGTGTTCGCACCAATGGAAGAGGCAGCTTTGTGTCTGAGGATTAGGGAGGGCCAGGTGGGGAGGCAGACCTTAAAACTCAGCAATGGACTTAGGTCCTGTACAAAACTCTTTCTGATCCTATTCTTTGGGGTCAAGCTAAGAATGGCCTCTCAATTCCCGTATTTTCTCTGCCCTGGGTGTGGCCTCGGGAAACAAATTGTTTTCACAAAGCTGGGCTTTGCCAGTTGTACAGTATGGAGCCTCATTAAGTATAAATAAGTCGTCGGAGATTTTCAAATGGCATACTTAAAAAGAAATCCTGCCAGTATCTGTTTTTAATCCAACTTTTGTTTTCTCTTTCTCCATCTGATTTGATCGAATTGACTTTGCTTAATTCATTCTCCTTTTCAATTCTTTCATTCTGCGTTGTGTTCACAAAGGTCCCTCAGATTTGTTTCTCTCAGATTGTTGCATCAGCTCATACTTGTCAATAACATTGTTGGTAAAAATGTTTTGAGCTAAAAGAGGTTGAATCGTTGGAAAACATGGCCCCATATAATTATAAACTAATTCTAAGCACCAAAAGCAAAGTTCAGTATTCATGTCAGGCCTAGCAGACATTGAAAGAAAACAAAATCAAAACACTCTTTTCAAAAATTACAATCAACCGTAACAATTTATAAGTTGCAGCATTTGTGAGTTTTTAATTTGCACCCTCTGTGCTTCCTTGGAATCTCTTGCTGAAATTTCACTGGAGGCAGTTCAGAGGAGGTTCACAAGGATGATCCCTGGTGTGGAGAGATTGTCTTCTGAGCATAAGGTGAACAAGTTGGGACTCTACTCATTGGAATTTAGAGAAATGAGACGTGATCCGATCATACAGGATTCTTAAAGGGCTTGACAGCGTAAATGCTGAGAGGATGTTTCCTCTTACCGGAGAGTCCAGAACCAGAGATATAACACCAGGATTAAGGGTTGCCAATTTAAGACCAACATAGATAGATTCTTGATCTGTAGGGGTATCAAGGGTCATTGGGAAAAGGAAAGTGGGTGAGAGAAGTGTCAAATCAGCCATGATCCTGGTGACTGGGGAGGTAAGCTCAACGGCTGAACAGCCTACTCCCATTCCCATTTCTTTTGGTCTTATTGTCTATGTCTCCCCAAATTGGCTACTGGTTGTGCCCTTTCACTTGAATGCCTTCGCTTTCTGAGTACCAGTAGACATAAATATTTTTCTTTAAAATCACAAAGTTATCAGAGAAGTTAGTCAGGTTCAGTAGGGATACGTCAAGTCTTCAGAGATTGGACTCTGAGTACAAATGCAAGGGCACCATTTTGCCATACAGTTTGTTCAATGGATGTATCTGGACCAGTGAACCCAGGTTTAGTTCCCTCATATAAGATACCATTGTGGCTGTGGAAAAGGATCAAAATCTACAAGAATGATTATTTGCTAGTTAGATATGCTTAAGCAGCTGATTGCTTAATATACTTATTGCAGAGCAGTGTACCAACTTCAGGGTAACTGGATAGAGGTTTACATCGTAATGAAAGAGCTGGACAGTAAGCCTTTTGATAGATTTCTTTTCTTTCTTTTGAAAGAGCATACTAGTTTGTGTGGAAACAGCCAGGTGTCACTCATTTAACTAATACATCATCATTAAAAAGTCAGAGAAGTAGATGTTCTTTAACCAGAGTATGAGACCACAAATGTCTGTCTAGCTGCTGACACTCTACATGCCTTCAAAAGAGAACTGGATGAGTTTCTGGCTGACCATAAATTGCATCATCTCAAAGACAAATGGATCAAGTGATAACTTATTTTTGCTTGATTGACCCTGGATTTGTTTTTTTGTTTTCTCTTTATTCAGAAATTTCATGACTGCAGATGAAAGCATCAAGCCTAAGTGCTCCAACCCTCTTCAATCAACTGAAGGCTTCCACTGTCATGACTTGGAACTATATCGCAGGGGCTGAGGAGATTGACTTCCATTGGGCTGTCTCCCATTGAGCTACGTAGGACGCCAGTCAGAAGATCATTCTCTCTCTGACTCCCATTGACTCCAGTTTTGTAAGGGTTTCTTGATGCATCACAGCATCACCTCACCTCAAGGGGAATTGATGGCCTGGTGGTATTACGGCTGTACTGTCCTTTCAGGGACCCAGGTAATGTTCTCGCCACTGCATTTGGTGGAATTTGAACTCAATATTTTTATAAAAATCAGGAATGAAGAGTCTAATGATGACCATCGATCCTTGTCGATTTTCTGGAAAACCCATCTGGTTCACTGATGTCCGTTAGGGCAGGAAACTGCAATCCTTACCTGGTCTGGCTTACATGTGACTCCAGACCGACAACAATGTGGCTGACTCTTAACTGCCCACTGGGCAATAGGAATGGGTAATAAAGTGCTGGCCTAGCCAGTGATGCCCTCATCCCATGAATGAATAAATGAGGCCTTGGTGTTAATAGCAGTCATTTGCAACTCACAGATACAAACAATAAATTCTCAAGATCTTGAGCTGCAGAGCTATTAATTATGGAAAAAATAAACATGCAAGTATAATCACACAAAGTTGGCAAAGCGACTGAGTTGCAAAGTGGTGAAACTTGCATAAAACAAATACAAATGACATAGGCTAGCTTTTGGATGCATATATTTCTCACATAAATTTACATTTTACCATTATGAAAATACTCTCCACTATAGACAAACAAGACTCCTTACCCTGGACTGGGAGTAGATGGTACTGAATGGGATCTGCACAGCCCCTAGCCAGTGTCGCTCAACACGGGTATGAACATCACTTCCTCTTTCTCTGTCATCCTAAAAACCGAGAATTATTTTTCAAGAGTTCATATGATTTTTTAGTAATGGGGTTGATTTTGTTAAATATGACAATCATTTAAGGTTACCTCGAGAACATCATAAACAACTTCGTCGAAGACATTGATGAACACGTCATCAGAAACAGACTGCAGACTTGCTGTGCTGTAATCGCCATTTGGTGCTCTAAATCAAACAAAACAGGCACTAACTGTTACAGCACTCACGCACCAGCTCATCTTTGCAGTTATTACTATTTAATAACAAATTCTTAAGAATTAGTAAATAATTCCTCAGCAAGATGCTTTGTATCGCTATATAAAAATCACGCTGAACAAATTAGGAATAGTCTACCATTGTGCTTGTATCAATTTTGAAAGGGCAATCAATCAATCCCACTCTCTTGCTCCTTCACCAACTGACTGAAAATCTTGCCTTTTTAAGTACATATCCACTCAATGTTATCCCTGGGGGTACTGGATCCAGGGTAAATCACACTGTGCACTCTTCACCCAGCCATTCTCCTGCTTCTCCCCACCACCCCATAACTCTCTAGCTTTTCCTAACTGTCTGGGAAAAAAGGTCCTTTGCATTGTTTATGCCTAACTGCCTTCAAGCTTAAAAACAAATATAAGGTTACACTGTGCAGCTCTCAGCTATTCAAAGGTTACCCCATCTTGACTTCTAGCTCCTCCCAGGTGCCTATGGTCACAACATGAGGTCGCTCATGGGACGAAGGACAGTCACTCTAGCGATGCATTGTCTGCACTGAATTACAAACCTTAAAGAAAGGCCAGAACAGAAAATTAAAATGATTCATAAAATAACCAGAAAATACTAAGAAAATAAAAACATACTAAGTTGTAATATGGTAGATAATATTTATTTAGTTCATCTATGGGATGTGGATGTCAATCTCTGGCCAGCATTTATTGCCAGGCCCCTAGCTACCATTCGGAAGGTGGTGATGAGTGAACTTCTTGAACCGCTGCAGTCCATCTGCTGTTAGGTTGACCCACAATGCCCTTAGGGAGAGAATTCTAGAATTTTGACCTAGTGACTGTGAAGGAACAGCGATATATTTCCAAGTCAAGATGGTGAGTGGTTTGGAGGGGATCTTGCAGGTGGTGGTGTTCCCGTATATCTCCTATCCTTGCCCTTCTTGATCAAAGTGGTCAAGGGTTTGGAAGATGCTGTTTGAAGAGCCTTGGTGAATTTCTGCAGTGCATCTTGTAGTAGTACACACTGCTGCTTTGAGCGTTGACAGTGGCGGGAGTGGATGCTTGAGGATGCGTTGCTAATCAAGTGGGCTGCTTTATCCTGGATGGTGTCAAGCTTCTTAAATCTTGTTGGAGCTGCACCTATCCAGGCAAATGAGAAGTATTCCATCACACTCCTGACTTGTGCTTTGTAGATGATGGCTAGGCTTTGGAGAGTCAGGTGAGTTATTTGCCGCACCATTCCTAGCCTCTGACCTTCTCTTGCAGCCACTATATTGATATGGTGAGTATGGGAGATTTAGTGATGGTAACTCTATGGAATGTCAAGGGGTGGTTGTTAGATGGCTTCCTATTGGAGATGGTCAATGCCTGGCATTTTAATGGTATAAATGTTACATTTAGTTTATATCCTCTAAAGTAGAAAAAGAAGCACTTATTTTATAGATAGCAAATGGTATCATGTGTTGGCACACATTCTTCACACTTGTGAAATGGATCCTGTACTACATTCAGGAATGGCATTCCTGATGAAGGGCTTATGCCCGAAACATCAACTCTCCTGCTCCTTGGATGCTGCCTGACCTGCTGCACCTTTCCAGCAACACATTTTTCAGCTCTGATGTCCAGCATCTGCAGTCCTCACTTTCTCCCTGTACGATATTGTCACTGTGGAAATTGTTTTTAAACAGTATAAAACATTGATAGAGAAGAACCAAAGAAATATGAAACTGAGATTAAAAATGTTAAACCAAAAGGGACAATAACATTTATTGGTAGACTATTCAAAGATCATTGATCAGATAACAATATCTGTGACTCAACTCAGAATTACTGGGGTACTATAATAACTTCCACAGATGCACGCAATTACATCTAAAGGTTAGAAGCCACAGAGCTTCTAGAAACAAGCAATAAACTTACATACGTAAGCACCACAAATTTGCCAAAGCAATTAATGGCAATGCGTTGAAACTTGCACTTAACAAAATTAAATCTTATGAAATACAAACTGTGTCGGCTAATTTGCAGGTACAGCAAGTAATTACATATACTTCCCACACAAATTAACATTTCACGATCTTAAAAACAGCCTGCAAGGAAACTTGTAAATTGACAAAATTAGTTTTTGACTTTTCTTTTAGTTTTAGATAAAATGCAGTTAGTGTAATCTAACTTTCCCAGCCTCAGAATGCCATAGGCAATGCCAAATCAGTTGGGAAGATATGGGGAGGTGAAAATGAGATTCTTTACAGCGAAAAAAAAGTTTAATTGCGCAACCAAGTGGTGAGGGGAGAATCAGAGTGGTGATCGGCAAGTGGCCTATTTGCACTAATTAACATCATGTCATTACCTATTCTCGCCTCACTCATGCACAATTGCCTGTTCTCCCTCATGGTGAAGAGAAATCAGACGATAACCATTCACAATGGGAAAGTCAAACCGCGTCACCTGCTGCTCCAGCTCAGCCAGTGATCTCCAACATGTCAGGGCATGCTCCACAGACAGTGACTGTATCTCCCACCCCATCACCAGGAAATGGAGATTGGCATCAGACACACACCAGTTTTTTCATAAAACCACAGTACATCTCTCAACCCCTTCGAATACAGTTCATCCCTTCAATCCAGCACCTTGGATCAAACTGACCCCTTTCATCAGTACGCTGATGTCAGGCTGATTTGAATGGTGATGAAGAGTTTATGCCTGAAATGTTGATTCTCCTGCTCCTCGGATGCTGCCTGACCTGCTGTGCTTTTCCAGTGCCACCTTTTCCAAGTCTGACCCTTCAAGATCTGCAGTTCTCATTTTCTCCTGATGAATGGAGGGACAGACACATATCTCATGCATTGAAGCCTGATTTTTTTAGCGCTCATTTTGCACTTACAACATCCCTGCCTTGCTTTGTCTTTTTTTTATGTGGCCACCATTCTTCCAAATGACGGTGGAGAGGTCTCCTGAGCTGGAGCTCATCTTGTCCATTGCTTTTCTTTTCTCTTTCTCTCTTTTCGCATTTTTTTAGCTTTTTCATTTTACCTCCCGTTCTCGGGTGGCACGGGCAAAGTCCAAGTTGAAAGCCAGCACGGACATGGACTCTCGGCCTCCGTGTGGAGTCAGATGTCTGGTACTCCTGCCTCAAGAGTTGGAAGGACTGTTATTCTGAACTCTTATTTCTGTACTTTTCTAATCTATTGCTGAACTTTTATTTCTTTATTTTCCCCCTTAAGAATTTGTACCTAGGTACCAAAGATGGTGCAGTAAGTGGTGACTTGTCAACTTTTCACTGTACTCATGTGAGTACATGTGACAATAAAGCTAATTCCAAAACTTACAGGCTGACAATGTTTCTGTCTTATCACATTTCCTAGCAGGAGATGGACATGTTGTTGCATGGTGCTGTGCTACATCAATGTCACAGTACCAGCTGCTTAAGTGGCAAAGACACTGCATGTGTTTCAAACAAACGGGCATGTCTCAAAGTCTGTTAGGAAGGGGGAAGCTGACGTTTTCTCATCTTAGACTGCAGGTACTTAACAACCTGTTTTCTATGCAATGTTACCTTTCTTAAACAATGTAAGGGTTCAGATTAGGGTAACTGTATAAAGTTTCAGAAATCCTCCCACACTGGTACTACATAGATTGAATGAAGTTCCACTATGTCAAAGGTCCATATACAAGCATTCCATCACCCTCTTTGTCAAAGCCCTCCATGTCCCAAATCATCGTATGTGCAAATACTGACTGCTCACATTGTTAGGGCATGATGGTCCTCATGTATACGTTTTAAAATCAGGACTGATGAATTCATCCACAGCAGGGATTATCATCACTGGTGCAGTACAACAAAGATGCAGAGAGATTGAGGAGGGACAGTTGCACAAGACAGCCCAAGACCAGCAAAAACCTCCAATGGCTGCCAAGTTGCATCCACATGAAGAAGTCGTTGCTATAAGATGTGTAAAAGAGGTTTACCAGGATGGTGCCTGGATTGGAGTATATTAGCTATAAGGAGAGTTTGGACAAGCCTGGATTGCTTTCACTGGAGCGTCAGAGGCTGAGGGTGAGTTGAAAGAAATACATAAAATTATATTGGCAAGGATAGGGTGAATAATCTCCAAAGTGAAAATGTCAAACTCTAGAGGGAATAGATTTAAGGTGATGGGGGGGAAATGTTTCAAGGAGATTTGCAAAGCACTTTGTCTTTTAATGCAGAGTGTGGTGGGTGCCTGGAACACGTTGCTGGGGAGATGGTAGAAGCAGATATGACAGGAATGCTTAATAGGCTTTTAGACAGACATATGAATATGCAGAGAATAGAGGGATACCGTCCATGTGCAGACAGCTGGGATTAGTTTATAATGGCATCATGGTTAGCACAGACATGGTGGGCCGAAGGGCCTATTCCTGTGCTGTACTATTCAATGTCTACAGGTCCCCTCAGGATACAGAGGAAGTACAGGAGGTCACTTAAGCAGGAGGTCACTTCTCCCGTTACTAAGACAGTTGATCAGACAGGTGATGATGTAAAGCAGAACACTTATATGGATGTGAGATTCTATTTCCAACGAATTCTCTACAATCCCATCTTTATGCCCTGTGAAACTTTTTTTTTGCTTCCTTCCCATTATGTTTACTGTGTAGGGCAGTTCCTGGCTAATTGTGGAAATCTCAGGTGGTCTCTTCTGCTGCTGGTGAGTGCAAGATAAAGCAAGAAAGACACATGGAGGCATGATGCATAGATCATAAAGTGAGCAGCAGACAATTGAGAGAGAAAACTCACTGGGGCTCATGGACAGAGACCCTCTATTAAACATGCAAACAGTGTCGATTGTATCATTGAGGGAAATCTGCTGTCCATAGCTGGTGTGACTCATATACATGTGACTCACAGCAATGTGGTTGGCTCTTAACTCCCTTTTGAAATGCCGAGCAAACTACATTGTTGAAGAGTAATTAGGGATGGAAAACAAGTGCTGCCCTAGTCAACAACAAACACATCCCATAAAAAGAATTTTTAAAATTGATTTGGAAGGAATAGATCAAAAGGATCAAAGGCCACTTTAATCCAAATAACTACTTTTTAAAAAAGCTTACCTGAATGGTATTTCCAATTCTTCATTCCAGTTAGGGTTTTGACCTTCTGCAGTACTGGTTTGACGGACTATACGTTGGAATGAAACTTCCACGAAAGGACGCACTGAGGTCTTTGACAAAAAGAAATCCCAACGTTAGTCTGCTTATCCTCAATATGGCTTTTCTCAGTTTTTGTACAGCTCATTTTTCATACAGATGAAAAACTACCATCCCAAACTGGGAAAATCAGGGAACAGTGTCACTTCAAGATATTTCAACTTTGCATTAACTCATCGAGTTAAACAACAAGTCAGTTCATAAATTATCATTGTGCTTGCGACAAAGCTCTTTAAAGAGTAGCATACACATAGGCCAAAACAGACACCATGTACTAAACACACCAAAACAAAAACTTGCATTTCTGTAGTGTTCACTGCTAGTGTAGTAAAAATGTCCCAAAGCAATTCACAGTAGTATTATTTAATAAAATCTGACACTAAACTGTATAATGCTACATTATGGCAGATGACCAATAGATTGGTTAAAGAGATCGGTTTTGAGCAGAAGTTGGAGAAACTTACGGAGAGCAGTCCAGAACTTAGGGTCTAATTTGAATGCACAACTGCCAAAGCTGCAGTAATTCAAACTGAGGTATACAAAAGTTCAGAATTGGAGGGGTCAAGGTATCTTAGAGGTTTCTAGGGCTGGAGAGAGTAGAGATAGACAAGCACATGGCACTGGAGGAACCTGAAACAAGCTTGAAAATTTATGGCTCCAAAAATCTTCATGGGTCAGATTGGAGACAGGAAATATGGAAGGATAGTTCAATTAGTGCACAAAGCAGCTCAGTTTCTAGTTGATATGGTGCTGATTCCACTGAAGTTGTTCTAGTCGAAAGCAATGTCTTCCTGTTGATGCTTATGTTTTACAGTAAAGTGAATGATTTAATTTGAAGTATTCATGACAACTAAAAGGATTGATAGGTTTTCCAAACATTCTGAAACTATTATTTCACCTTGTGAAAACTAGCATATTACACTCAAGACTGAGTTTAACCTCTTATCCTCCTAAAGCCCTGGGTTCAAATGTTTTTTGGCTGTCCCAATGTAGACTAGTGTTTTCTTTTAAATAAGAATGTGTTCTCAAGATGGTAAGATTCACAAGGCCACATGTACTGTCTGCAGTTATAAGCAGCTGTCATCAGAGTCTAACACTATGGAAGAGTAAGTGAACATGCCTCATCTGATGTTCCATAGGAGCAAAAGTTACTGACGCAGCAGCTAAGGATCATTGGTTTGATGATCCTTTCCCTCAGAAATCCCTGCAGCAATATGTTGGAACTTCGATGACAGAATCCAGCCATCACAACCATCTTTGTTTCTGTCAGGCAAAATTACAGTCACTGGAGAATTGAGCTGATATTGTTCAGTAAATGAGTTTCAGTACAGATCCCTGTTGCTATTCTCTGTTGGATGCAGCATTATGTTGAGAGGAGATTTCTCATCAACTGTTTGCCATTCAACTCTTAAATCCAGTAATACTATGGGTCTGATGAAGTTTGAAATAGAAGGTGTTTTCTTTTGGTTGCCTGCTGCAGCAATAGCAATGGCGAGAAAATTGGGAAAAGCGCAATAAGAATGAAAAAAAAAATCAACTCCCCAATGTTGAAAAATAAATTCCTACTTTCCCATAAAGTTTACATGGCAAGTTCTGAATCTTGCTAATGAGCAGTAATTACCTTATTCCCAGGTATCTGTATCTCATTAACAGCTAATCTCACCTCATTTTTATATGCTTCACATCTTCCTGAGAAATGAGGCAGTGCCAGTTCCCGACAATAAAGTCAGATTAGTTACCTGGCAGCACAGCTCACTTCTCCATCATTTCCTTGCATGCTCTGCGAACACTGTCCTCTTCCACCTTCTCTCTATTCAAGTGGGCATCGCTGATTCATCAGCTTCACCACATCATCACAGCTATGCAACCCACTCAGCATTTTAGCCCTTCAGGAGTTCACCTGCAGCTCAGGGCACGGTTAGTGTTTGTACATTTCTGCCTGGTTTGTTTGGCCACAGGGGTACACACAGATCTCATGCATGTGTACATGGTGCATCTTATGTCACTTGAATTACTTTCTTGGTGCTCACAAATTTTGCACTTACTTGGAAGTTAACAGCCTCTCTGGCTTGCACTGCTTCTCACCAAATAGGCTCTTCAGTCCTAAATTACAGACCGACAGCCTCTGTCACTCGCACTGCCTTTTAATGCAGTAGGTTCTTCAGCCAGAACTTATAGGCTGCCAGCTTCCCTGGTTTGCATTGCTGTTTTGTGCAGAGGAACAGGCAGACAGCTTGTTACGATTCAGAGCCGTGAACAGTTTAAGGGGGTAGATATATCACTGTACAGCACCAGCCCACATCAATGTCACAGCTACAACAACAGATTATGTAACAACACAGCATCTGTGTTTCAATCAAATTCAATCATTGCTGGCAGTCAAAGGAGACCAGCCCTGAGTGAAGTGAAGGAGGTGATGGCAGCACGATGGTAACGACATTGGATTTATAATCCAAACCTTTGTGATTGGAGTTTAAATCCCACCATGGCAGATTCCAACATCTGAATTCAATAAAATCTAGAATTAAAATCCTAATGATGACCAAGTAAACACTATTAGAACAACTCTTCTGATTCACTAATGTCCTTAAGGGAAGGAAATTGCTGTCCTTACCTGGTCTGGTCTGCATGTGAATCCAGACCCACAGCAATGTGGTTAACTCTTAACTGCCCTCTGAAATGGCCTAACAAGTTACTCAGGTCAAGAACAATTAGTGATGGGCAAAAAATCCTGGCTTAGCATTAAAAAAACTGGGAAAAATAAATATGACCTAAAAAAACTAGACATAGCTCAGAAAAATAACTACAGCTAGTTATTGGTAAAGGGATCATCTCATTGCAGACCAGTGTTTTAGCTATGGTTACTCAGGCAATTGGTTCTACTAGAGTTGGCGAACAGTGCCTTTGCAGTCCAGGGATTGGGCCATGGTCAGTCCTGAAGGTTAGGAAGAGTCATCTGGGTATCACAGGTACATCGGTCAGTGTGGGGAATCCATTTGAAGATTGTGCTGTCCTCCCAACACAGTCCAGAGGCTAGCCATAGTCAGTCAGGGGTCTGGGTATTAATGGTGAGAGTGCTCATCAGTGGCATTCTGTACAGAACTGGCAAAAGTGGGAAGCCAAGAGCCTGAATCTCCCAGCATCATTGTCACTATCTACGGCTATCAGAGAACCAATGCAGGCAGAGATTAAAAATATTGCGAGCCATTATCAATGAACCTTGTCATTTGGAGCAGGACATGAACTCAGAAGGACTGGGTGACTGCTGTTGGTGGCTGCCATGTCGTAGCTGCCCTGAATTTTATTCCAATGGCTTCTTCCAAGGAACAAGTGAGACCTGTGTAGCATTTCCTATTCCTCGGTCCCCAAATGAATGCAGAACGTCACAGGTGCCATTCTCTCCATATCGCAGTTGTTGATATCCTTTCTCTCTGAGGAGGAGAGTTAAGCAGCTTGGGCAGTGGGATTCTCCAGCACTGTTTGCTGACACCGATGCAGGGTGCTATAAACTGCACTCATGCTGCTTTAAGACAATGTACTGAAACAATGATATTGCTGATGAAATTATACCTAATAATGGTCCACAACTTGTACATGAAAACTTTGTTTGCAGAAAAATACAGTTTTCACGAAGTAGCCAGTTCACTACACCATTCACAGGCTAACAATGAAAGAGAGAGAGGTGTAAAAATGATAAAAATGCTGATGACAAAAAAAAAGTTGGAGCACGAGGTTTACAGTATGACTGAACAACACTGTGAGTAACACTGGTCTTCAATGGGCTAAATATTCAGCAACAGAAGCTCAGACCTAATGTTGCATTACAAGACCATGACCATATTAAAATTACACAAAATAAGCCAAAGCAAGCAAACAGCTGAAGTGGTACAACCACAGACAATGGACAAAAATCATATTCTGCCAGGGCAGAACGTGTGAATAAACAATCAACATGCTGAAGTTACAGTTATCAAAAAGTGGAATAGCTACAATAATGTCTTGTCCAAACAACAACTGGATTTTCCAGGAGAAACCAAAGAGCTTTGATATCTTTATAAAACATAAGGAGTGATTCACAGGAATACTATTGAAATTGGGTATCTGAAACACATCCTACAGCAAATTCCTCACAGAATGTAACCAGAGTCCAAGAGTTGAGAACAGTCCATCAACCCAGCCAACAGCACTGAGAACAAGATCAGAAAGAATGGTAAAACCACCAGAAACTCAGCATATGAAAATACAACTTCTTGGTGGGATGGAGGTAGTCGGAATGTACGTAGTTTAATAACTTTTTGGAAGTTAAACTGGTAAGAGAATGTGGAGGAAGGAGTTAATGTAAATCAGTCAGTGATGTAACTGATGATGTTAGCATTACAAAAACTGAAGAGTCTGAACTGGAGATGGCATATTCTGTGAATAAAGAGTAAGAATTACATTACTAATAATCTAGCCATGGGAATAGTAGAGTAGATGTACAGCGGGATACATGTACAGTAGAGGAGGCAAGATTGACTGCCCAAAATAGTAGAAGAGGACAAGGACAAAAGCCTCCTCCACATTGCTCACAATCCCAAACCAGTCCTGATCTCCCAAAATGACCCAACAGGAGCAGGCAGGTGGGACTAGCTTAGTTTGGGATTACATTTGACATGGACTGATTGGATCGAAGGGTCTGTTTCTGTGTTTTATGACTCTGTAACTGGCCGAAAAGATCATAGAGATAAAATTGAATTTGTGTAACAAATCAGCTTGGTGTCATTCCTTTGAAGGACATTAGGGCATTTAATAATGCAACATAAAGGTTCAGACTATAATTTGTACCTCTCATTTATTATTTAAAGATTTCATAACAATACTGTATTTGGATTTGTAAAATTGCATTGCAGAAACGGGCTTATATTTTGATCTGCATAAAGGTGCTTGAAATTCCATGAATAACAAAAAAAAGAGACGTTGGTGACAACAATAAATTAAACAGAGTTCTATATTCCCCCTTTATACATCTAGTCCCCAAGCCTCTGAGTTTCCTGTTTGTTCCATACCTGGTTAGTAAACCATTCATGGCTTTGAGTAGGACTCTGAGGTATCTGAGAGGCTGAAAATGTTTCATTAATGGATCTTGCTGATCTGGATGTCAGCGCTGGTTTGCTGGAAGAAAACAAAGAAAACTTTTATCTTCAAATGATGTTCTATTAAATAAACCTGCAAAAGGAGAACTTTAGAGTCTACGTTACAAACAATATCCAAGAATATGCTATGCATTCATTCAAAGGCAAACTGATCGAAGGATAAGTAAGTTTTAACTTTCAAAAAAACCATTTAAAGAGTTAGGATGCCACTGGCTGAGCCAGCATTTATTGTCCATCACAAGCTGCTCTTGAGAAGGTGGTGGCGAGCTGCCTTCTCCAACCAGCGCTGTTTATGTGTTGTGGGTAGACACATAACACTGCTCTGGAAAGAGTTTCAGGAAATTGGCCTCGCAACAGTGAAGGAGAAGGGATGTATTTCCAACTCAGGATAGTGAGTAGCTTGCAGGGGAATTTGCAGGTGGTGGTGTTCACAAGCATTTCCTTATCCTTCAAGATGGTAAAGATCGCGGGTTGGAAGTTGCTCTTTAGGAGCACATTTCTGCAGAGCATCTTGTAGTTGGTATACATTGCTGCTACTGTGCTTCTGAAATAAAGGCTCTGAATGTTTATTGATGTTATGCCAATCAAGCAGGCTTCTTCGTCCTGAAAGGCGCTTAACTTCTTAGTGTTGTTGGAACTGCAGCATCCAGACAAGTGGGGAATATTCCATCACACTCCTGATTTGTGCCTTGCGAATGGGGGCAGGCGTTGGGGAATCAGGAGGTGAATTACTGCAAGATTCATAGCCTCTGCCCTGCTCTTGTAGCCGCTGTACTTATATGGAAAGTTCAGATGAATTTCTAGTCAATGGGAACATCCCTAGCAGGGAATTCAGTGTTGGTGATGCCATTGAATGTCAATGAGCGATGATTAAATTCTCTAACATTGGAGATGGTCATCACCTGGCACTTGTGAATTTCAAATGCTACTTGAGAAATGTTACAATCAATAACGAAGTAATAGGATAGTAATAATTTCAAAGCAAAGAAAAAAATCAAGTATTTTGCTAGTTTACAAGTTTTGATCAAATTTTCTGCAAAACACTTCACTGATGATTATTTAATCACAGTAATTGTTACAAAGCAATATCTAAATGCTCAGAGATGTACAAAAAGTCTCTCAATGACATTCACATTGTATATGAGCCTGGAGAGATTGGTCAGTTCAGTTAGTTGGAAGGCTGGCTTGCAACAATGACTTGGTAATCCTCAGGTTAAATTTAACACCAGTCATCTCTCTCCACACAGAGCAGCCTTCTGGACCTCTGGAACTATGGCGACTTTACTTACTTGCTGTTTATGAGCTTGCAAGGGTCTGCAAGCATCAATACTTGATTGAATATAATAAGGCCCACATGCTGTGACTTTGTGGGATAGTAAGGTAGGATATTGGGTAAGTTAGACCTAAGGCTAGGTTCTCCCATCAGTTTCTGCAGTAATACAAAGCCTAATTTTATAACTTCAAATTAGAGTAGAGACTCTTCTCTTATTCAGCCAGAAAGTTCCTGCGCTCGTACTCATTAGAACATGTAAGTGCCTAAAGAACCTACATACCAAGATGATATGGGTGGCAACACAGACAACAAGTATTGCTTACCCTCCAATGGATTTACGAATAGGTACATCATAGGCTCGGATAATGTTGACCAAAAGTTTGATGTCTCCATCAGAAAGGTTCTGGGCTGTAACTTTTTTTCT
Source organism: Hemiscyllium ocellatum (assembly GCF_020745735.1). Taxonomy (NCBI): domain Eukaryota; kingdom Metazoa; phylum Chordata; class Chondrichthyes; order Orectolobiformes; family Hemiscylliidae; genus Hemiscyllium; species Hemiscyllium ocellatum. The sequence continues at coordinate 123,209,767 of NC_083401.1, forward strand.
TTCTTTTCTTCGTGGTCTAAGTGGTCTCCTTGGTTCAGCCAGTTTGAACAGGCTGATACCTAACATACTATTGGGCACAAAATATTAAATTTTGCTCAGCACAAGTTCTATGCCATTCACCATCACTTCTTAAAAGCAGCAAATGATAATTGCAATGTGAATTAAATTCTATTCAATAAAAAGCAAGCATTGATAGTAAGATATCTTAGTGATCGACATGGAAAGAAAATGATGAGAATAGTACAACATACCGTGAGTCACCAGAACTGCACAGAAAATGGAAGAATAAAGAGAGATGAAGATACATGAAAGGAAGCAAAGTAGTGGCAGACCTAATACTTTAAAATAAAAATACTTTTTATAATGAAATGCAAGCATTTTATAACAGAAATATTACAAAGGAAATTGAAAAGAAACGTGCCCTTTATGCTACATTTTTGCTTATACTTAGACATTTTTCTCAACTTGGTGACATGTTGCAAAGATACTCTCATTAAGGTCTACAGTCCAGATCATGGTCTATCACATACAGTAAATACCTGACCATGTCGTGACCTTAGTGGCCTAAACAAAATCCTTCATACTACATTTACTTCACTAAATATTACCAGGTTATTGTCACCATTAAATGCCCTCTTGTAAATCAGTTTCTCTCTGTACAGATACTGCCTGAATGCTTCCAACATCTTACACCTTTATTTGAGTTCACCTGAGACTGATGTTCACTGTTCAGGCAGACTGACTTACTCAGCAACTTGATTTAAAAAAGAAAATAAATAAAGAGAACTACAAAAATGTGGAGACACTCTTATAATCTGAAATCAATTAATCACAAAACCAAGCAGGTCAAGACATATCCATGCTCATTCCATTCAAGTAGTTATAAAATGGATGCCAGAATGTACAAAAAGAAAAGCAAAACATAAAAAAAAGCTTTTGCTAGTTCTTTAACATTTGGAGTCAATGTTTGACTGATTAGCAGTTCTAGATATGAAAAAACCTATCTGTGCAGTTGAATTCAAAATGTTGCTGTTGGAAAATGATGAAAATTGCCTGTTGCAGCTGGAAGTTCACATACCCAGTTGATGGCTGAAATCTCAATGAAGCTGGGATAAAAAAAAGCCAAGTAGTCATGCACTGGCCGAAACAGTGAAATAATATTCACATATTTCCATGAGCAAAAATAGATCACGAGCTACTGGAACAGCTTCTTAGTAGAAACATCAGAAATACTCTGGGGTCCACAGTGAACATACTTCCTGAAGCACATTGTGCTTTGAAGAAAGCAAATGCTCCAGCAATCGTAACATTTCTTTAAACAAGTCAAATACCAGAGATTAATTGATGGTTAGCCAGAATCCAGACATATATTTTTCTAGTCAGAATTTTACTTGCACCCCACCAGTTCCCATCACACTGAGCATTTGTCTCGCAGATATATAGACACCCAACCAAGTTCTCATCCATTTACCTCTTCATTAACATGCCTTGTTATTCCATTTGGTTTCATGTGTGTATGTTCTCTCTGGAAGTGTGATGGCAAAGCACTGCCAAAGATGGCTGAGGGCTTGTCTAGACCAGAGTAAACCTACTGTTTTGGAAAACATCATAAAGTAACTCAAAATCTGATTTTCAATTATTGGAGAGCCAGTGGTTTTCAGACAGCGGTATCCTGATTCCCTCCTTGTCTTCCAAAGTAAAATGATTGCCATCGTATGAAGAATAAGAAGAATAAATAATAAAAGACATTTTGACATTCAATTCTGATTTTTAAAAAAAATTAACCCCATTAATAAGCAGACAGTAAGATGTTTTAAAATAATGCAAAGTACAATACACACCTTATGCTGGGGACTGCTTCCTCAACAACCATATCTGACAAGATGTAATGATGCTTTGCCAACAGAAATCTATTTTTTACAGAGTCCCGTACCTAAGAAATTAAAAATATGACAATTATTCCTCACTATCAGAAATACTTGTGCAATTGCTACAGTAGTCATTCCATGTTACATTAAGCCATCCTTACCATTGTCTTAATTACCATTGAAAACAATTTAAATATATTTTTAAAAAATCCTTTCACACTGGTCTAACCGATACCTTGTTCAAATTCCATATCACTTCGTCACTTTTATTCTACTTCTTAATTCCATTCCCTTTATCGTGGTGTCTTTAACTTACATTGAACATTATGCAAACTCTCTACACATCATCTGGACTCTAGCAATAAAAGAATTCTGTGATACAAGTTGCCTTGTCCCTAAAATCATTATTTTCAACAAGGAATGGTATTATTCCTTTTGTAACTATATCCAAATAATTTGTAAGTATGGAAAATAAACCATTCCAATACACTACTCACATGATATCAATTCAATAATTCATCAATTCACCTCCCTACTTTCCCAAGCCAATCAGTTCCATTTTGCTATCCCAGAACTCTGATTTCCACAAACAGTTAAAATAAATGAATCAGGGCCGTTTGATTTAGTAGACTCTGATTTAACAATTACTTTATCATTTTCAGAAAACATACCAGATGTTCGGCAAAACCTGTAGGCTTACAGTCCTTGGATGGTCCTTTTGCTCTTGCATGAACAAGAATTTGGCACACCAAAGTCATTTTGCAAAATTTGCTTGGAAAATTGTAGTTGACAGTATATTGCCCCAATCTAATTTATTAGTGCATGACTCACACATGACTCATAAAGTGAAACTTTATGTTTTTGATTTGAGTTTGCTCCTCAATAATTATCTCCAAGAATAGCTCTGACATATCTTCTGATAGTTTGGCAGTTCTTTGTTTCCCTTCCTTTGTAAAAGGTAAATGATATACTTTAACATTTCTATCATTCCCTCTTTATAAAGTACAAGTTATCTCCTTGAGCTTTAACAAAATCCTTTCATGAGATTTGGGTATCACTGGCAAGGCCGGCATTTATTGCTCATCCTTCGATTTGGAATTATATTTGGGTCAAACTAAGAAGGAATGGCAGATTCCTTCTCTAAAGGAAATTAGTAAACTAGGTGGATTCTTATAATAATTGATAATAGTCTCTTGGGATTTATGGAGACAATTTTATGTTCCAGCCTTTTTATTAACTGAGTTTAAGTTCTAACAGCTGCTATGGTAAGATATGAGGGGGTGTCCCGAAAGCATTAGCCTAACCTTCTGGATTTTTAGTCCGCTCTTTGACTGCACTTGAGAGGAAAGAAATGTATATTTTGTTACGTTTTATATTTGTAGACTAATTTCATTGACAGTTATTTTGCTAGTGCTGTTGGGAGGTGCACTAACTCAAGAGATAATATTCGAGAAGAATATGATGGTGCACAAAAAACCTGGAGAGACAGATGGCACTAGTGTAGTGAATAGTAAGTTAATGTGTGAAGTTGTCGTAATGGAGATGGTAATGAGGTCAAAAGCATGATGACTGTCCATAAACGTGAATGCACACATCTTAGTCAATAAGATTGGGTAGTTACAGATTGCCATGTGGAATGTGATGTTGTGGCAGTCACAGAGAGGTGACCCAAAGGCTGGGTATTAAATATTCTTGGATACAAATGCTCAGAAAAGATTGAAAAGGATCGAAGGGAGAAGAGTTGGCAGTATTGATTAAGCAGTCAATTGAGTACTGGAACAAAGACAGAATCAATTTGACTGGAACTAAGGAACAAAATGGACACAATTATATTGTTCAGTGGCCAACATGAGCATTTATAATGGAGGATTTCAATAAAGACTGGCATAGTGGTAGTGTAAGGGACAAAAAGGGGCAAGAGTTCCTAGAGTGAGTTTAGGAGAATTTCCAACAGCAATACATGCCCAGCCCAACAAAAGGGATGCACTGTTGAATGCAGTTCTTGGAAATGAGTCAAATCAAGTCAATCAATTGCCAGTGGGAACTGTGATCATTGTATTGTAAGTGGAGAATGCCAATTGCCAATTCAAAGTGACAAAAATCAAATGGCAAACGGCTGACTTTAACAGGACAAGAACAAAGCTACATAGGACCGGAGTGAAACATTGACTGGAAAACCTATGACAATTAATGGGCTACCTTTGTAAGAGGATGGATCAGGTATAGTCAAGTGTATTTCCTTAAAAGATAAAGCACACAAATGCAGAGATCCCCAGGTGACACAGGAGTTAGAAATCAAGTTTAAAAAAATTTTGTGTGTTTCTGAAGGTGCCCTGTAAAAAGTCCAACTGAGAGGTCTTTCCTTTTAATCACTCTTGAGTTGCGGACATCACTGACAGGCCAGCAATCTGTCCATAGTTGCTCTCGAGAAGATGGTGGTCAGCTGCCCTCTTAAACTGCTGCAGTCCATGTGGTGTAGATAAGTCCACAATGCTATTAGGAAGGGACAGTGAAGGAATGGTGATATATTTCTAAGTCAAGATGGCGAGTGGCTTGGAAGGAAACTTGCAGATAGTGGTGTTCCCATGTATCTGCTCCCCTTGTCCATCTAGGTGGAAGTGGTCATGGCTTTAGAAGTTTCTGAAGAATTCCAAGAGGAATATAGAAGTTTGGAAGGGAGGTGAGAAGCATATTAGAGAAGCAAAAGGAAAAACTGATGGTCAACATGTAGGAAAATCTTCTCTTGTCATATCAACAGAATAGTAGGAGGTGTAAGGCTGATTAGGGACCCAAATAGCGATTTACACAGGAGCTAACTGCATAGCTGAGATATCAATTGAGTACTTTGCATCTATCTTTTTGCCAAGAGTGAAATGGCATTCAAGCAATGGTGTCAGAAGAGCAAAATGTTGTTAGAAGATTTCAAAATAGACACGGAGGAATTGTTGGATTGAATTGCTAGTACTTAAAAGTTGACAAAACACTGGAAGGATTTTGATGGAACTGAGAGTAGAAATTTGCTAGGGCATTAGCCCCAATCTTTCAGTCATCCCTAGATTTGCGAGAAGGTGCTGTCGAGTAGATAATTGCAAATCATCCCCTTATTCAAAAATATTTCTATGAATTAGCAATTACAGAGCAGTCAGATTAATTTCAGTGGTGGGGAAGCTTCTAGAGCCAATTATTCAGGATAGAATTTGTAGACACATGGAAAAAAGGTGTATTGTTTAGGACGAACTGGCATGGATTTCTAAAGGGAAAATTATATTTTACGAACTTGTTGGGTATTTTGAAAAGGTCATGCGGTTTACGTGGACTTCTCCTAAGCATTGAAACATTGTAATAGATCTGTGACAAAAGTTTTAGCTTTTGGACTGAAAGGTACAGTAGCAACATGGACACAAAATTGTCTGAGTGACAAGAAGAAATCAATAACAGTTCATTTTGCTTTGAGCTGGAAGAAGCTTTTTAATGGAGCTCTCTAGAGGTTGCTATTGGGAGCTTTGGTTTTCCTGATAAATAGTCTAGCTCTTGCTCTGCAGGGAATATTTTCAGAATTTGTAGATAATCCAAAACGTGAAAGTATTTAAACTGTGAGAAGGACAGTGTAATCCTCCAAAATGACATAGAAAGATTAGTGGATATGTGGCAGATGAAGTTCTATGCAGAGGATTTTTTTTTATTCATTCACAGAATGAGGGCATCACTGTCTGGTGCAGCATTTATTGCCCTTCCTAAATTGTCCAGAGAGCAGTTGACAGTCAACCACATTCCTGTGGGTCTAATGTTACATGTAGGCCTGACCAGATAAGGATGGCAGTTTCCTTCCCTGAAGGATACTAGTGAACGAGATGAGTTTTTACAATCGATAATGGATTCATGGTCATATTCACGGTCATCATTATATCGTTAATTGCAGATTTTTAAAAATTGAAATCAAATTCCACCATCTACCATGGCTGGATTCGAACTCGGGTCCCCAGAACATTATCTGGACTGTTAATCCAGCGACAATACCACTAGGCTATTACACTCCCCCCCACCTCCCCCCCCCCCCAAGAAGACTGAGGTGATGCATTATGCTACAAAGTACATCAATACCCAATAAAAAATAAGACATACAATTCTAGAGGATATTTTGGAGCTGAGCTAGCCGGGTGTACATATAAGTCATTGGATGGGGCATGTGGTGTGGAGAGAGCAGCTAATAAAGCATACAGAATTGAGGACTGTATTAATAAATGCACAGAGTACAAGAACAAGGAGGAGTTGCTGAACTTGTACAACACACTTGTGTTAGAGTTCTGGATGCCGCACTGTAGTAAAAGGTGTAAATGCATTAGAAGAGATTTACAAAAATTGTTTGAAAGATGAGCAACTTTAGTTAGGAAGATAAATTGAAAAGGAGATAATTGGAGAGAAGACAGCAAAGAGGAGATTTGGCAGAAGTTTTCAAAATCATGAGGGTTGGATAGAGTTGATCGGGAGAACTGTTCCCACTTGTGAACAGATCAAGAACTAGAGGGCACAGATTAATGTGATTTGTAAGGGAAGCAAATGTCATGCAAACAAAAAAAAACTTTTTCCACACAATGAGTGGTTTGGGTTTAGAATGCACTGACTGGGGAAGTGTAGTGTAGGTAGAGTCAACTGAGGCATTTAAAGGGGTGCTGGACAATTAACTATATAAAAACAATGTACAAAGGACAGGGGAGAAGCAGGAGAATGATACTAATTCCCAAAGCTCGTTTGGAGAGTGAGTAAAGACACAATGATCCAAATGGTTTCCTTCTGTGCTATAACACTTTGATTCTGAGATTTTTTTATAACATATGAATTCTATTTATGATGTCCTTTCTTTCCCCCTCCACCCCCCATCCCCCCACCGCTACCTCAAACCTAGCTTTGGCTCTATTATCCCACGGCACCCAAGACTTTCATGAAAACCCTTTATATCTGGTTCAACCACATTTAAACGGCATCTTAATCAGTTAATTTTTAAATATATCCCACCATTCAAAACATCTCCCTGTTTGATCTGACATATCTTCAAAGTGATTTACAATTCCTTTGAGCTAATGTGGTTGGGGAGGGATTAAACTAAAATAGCAGGGGGGTGGGAGGCTATACAAGGAGACAGTATAGAGGGAATCAAAAGCAAAAATAATTTTAAAAAAAACAAATAGGGAAAAATAAGAGAACAATAAGTTTTCAGGGCACATAGAAACCAACTGTACAAGCTTCTGTCAGTATGTGAAGAGAGCAAGAATTAGTAAAAACAAATATAGGCTCCTTACAATCAGAAAAATGGGCATTTATCAAAGGGAAAACTAAAGAGATGGTTGATCAATTAAATACATTTTTTGGATCTGTCTTCATAAAGGAGAACACAAATAACATCATGGTCTCATGACAGACAGGAATTGAGGAAAGCAGTATTAGTAGGGAGAAATGGTGTTGAAGAAATTAAAAGGATAAAGGTCAACAAGTCCTCATGGCCTGATAACCTACATCTCAGAGTACTTAAGAAAATTGCCCTCGAAATGGTGGATATATTTCAAGATTCTTTCAATATGAATCTTTCAAGATTCTCTAGACTTTGGAATAGTTCATACAGATTGAAGGATAACTAACATAATTTCACTATTTTAAAAAAGGTTAAGTCAAAACAGGGAATTGTAGACTGGTTAGCCGGATATTGGTATTGTGAAAATGTTATAGATGATTATAAAAGAATTAGTAGCACAATACTTGGAAAAGACAGACATAATTATGCAGAGGCAATGCTGACTTAAAAGAGAGAAATCATGCTTGATAAATCTATTGGAAGTTTTTGAGGATGTAACTACTGGAGTTGATAAGGGGGAACCAGTGGATGTGGTTCATTTGAAGTATCAGAAAGTGTTTGATAAGGCCTCGCGCAAGAACAGCATGGTGGTTCACTGCTTAGCGTTGATGCCTCTCAGCGCCAAGGACCCATGTTCCATGCCAACCTCCGGTAACTGTCTGCGTGGAGTTTGCACATTCTCCCCATGTCTGCATGGATTTCCATCTGCAGATTAGGTGAACTGGCCATGTTAAATTGCCCAAAGAGTCCACAAAATGCAGGATAGGAGGAATAGCCATGGAAATGCAGCATTACAAGGTTAGGGTGGATCTGGGTGGGATGTTCTCTGGTGGGTTGCTGTAGACTCAATGGGCCGAATGGCATGGTTCCATACTGTAGGGATTCTATGATTCTACCTAGAGATTAGCACGTAAAGCTGAAGCACATGGGATTGAGGTAGTCAACTGACATGGGTAGAGAACTGGCTGGCAGGCAGGAAACAAAGATTAGAAATAAATGGGTAATTTAGAGTGGCAGCCAGTGACCAATCAAGTATCTCAGGGAACAGTATCTGAACCCCAGCTATTCACAATAAATATTAGTGATTGAGATGAATGAACTAAATATAAGATCCCGACACAAAGCTATGTGGGAGTGGGAGTGTGAGGAGGATGCAGAGAAGCTCCAGTGTGGTTTAGACAAATTAACTAAGTGGGCAAATATATGGCTGATGAAGTATACTGTGGAGAAAAGTGAAGTTATTCACTTTCGTAGCAAAAACAGGCAGGCATATTATTATTCAATGGCAATAAGCAAGACCTGGGTGTCCTTGTACACAATTGCTGAAACTAAGCATGCAGGTTCAGCAGCCGCGAAGAAGGCAAATGGTATGATGGGCTGCGTAGCAAGACAATTCAAGTACAGAAGCAGGAACGCTGCAATTATATAGGGACCTGTTCAGAGCACACCCAGGGTATTGCATGCAGTTCTGGTCTTGTTCTGAAGAAGCATGTTCCATCTGTGTAGGGACCACAACACAGTGTCGAACTGATTCCTGGGATGGCAGGACTGATGTATGAAGACAGACTGGATAAGTTAGGTTTATTTTCACTGGAATTTAGAAGAATGAGAGGGATCTTTCAGAAACTTTAGAATTCCAACAGCATAAATGCATGAAAGATGTACCCAATGACCAGGCAGTCCAGCACCAGGGATCATTTGTCTTTAAGGATTGAGGAGAACTTTCTTCCACAGGACGGTGAACCTGTGGAATTCTCTGGCACAGAAAATGCTTGATGTCAAAACATTTAATGTTTTCAAGGAGATAGACATAATTATTAGAGCTAAAAGGCTCACAGCTTAATTCCTTAATTATGATGGTCAAAATTTGCCAAATATGTGCCAGGCTCTTTAGCCCTCTTCCCTGAAGACTAACGTTTTCCATGATGATTTTAGTCTATTCAAACATTCCATTACATTTATGTCGAAGTCATTTTTTCAGAATATTTGCTATCAGTATACTTGCATGGCTCTCACCCCTTTTGACTGCTGGTTATTGTGGTGGAACTATTTTTTTTAATGTTTACCTTAGCAACATGTCTATTTTAAATCTTTCTTTATCCCTCTGATCATACTTTTGTTTCTGCATAATATAGGGCTGAATCTTGCTGGAAAAATAATGGTGATTAAATGAATGAAAGCATTAATGAGAAAATTAGTCAACAATTTAATGAAATTAGAAGATTTGGCGAAAGTTTATAAAGACCACAACTTTCTAACTGCGTCACACAATATTCCAGTTTAAGAATTTACTGCAATTGCTCATAATTGGCCATTAAACTAGTTAAGCTGGTGATTAAAAGTGCAAATTCCCTTTTAATGACCTAATAATTATATTTCTATAATTACAATCAATCTCTTTTGTATGTTCAGCCTACTATTAAATGCACACTTAACGTCTAGCAAAGTAATGAAAAACTTTCTCAATTCATCTGCTTTAGTTCCACACTGCTTTTAATTGATATAACTCTCATTAATCTGGGCCAGAACCTTCTTATCATGTTGATCATTCTGTTGTCATTACTCCTCAAGTGGCACAAATTCTATATCGTACATGTTCTGCATAATAAATAAATACCAGATAAAATGAGATTTCACTCACCGGATGTACAATAAGATCAGTAAGAATTTCAGTGTAAATAATTCACAGATATGCATTCAATGAAAAGCATTGAAAAAAAAAACTCTTTTGTAAATTGTTCCTATAACACTTAGTCACCTAGTTTGATAGCTGGAATTATACAGTGCTGAACTGCAGTTGTATACTTATTCTTTGAAAGTAGTGCCAAATCCTAAACCTATGCTGGTTGTATATAGATTACCTTCTGGAGGAATCTAGCTACTAGTGCTCTGTGTGGATCAAGATGGCTTGTGATATCAACTGTATCTTTTTCATGACATTTCTTCTCATATTCCTAATGTAAAAAAGAAAATAAAACAAAGCATGGTACACAAAGTTAGGTTGGTTTACAAATAGATTCCAAACTTAGCAAATTTCTTCCTCAGTCTTTTGTTGATTAGCTCATTCACCCAGTTTCTTCCTTTCTCTCAGGGAACCCCTGTGCTTATTATGCTAGTGTGACTGAGCTCATAAACTCAATGTGCAGAATGATGACCCTAAAAGGTGGAAGGAGGCCGTTTGGTTCATTGAATCAACATCGATCTTCAAAAGGGCATCTCACCCAGATCTATCCCTCCTACCCTATCTGCAAAACCCTGCATTTCCCATGGCCAACCCACCTAGCCTGCATATCCCATGGCCAACCCACCTCGCCTGCATATCCCTGGACACAATGGGCAATTTAGCATGTTCAATTCACCTAACCTGCACATCTACGGACTGTGGGAAGAAACTGGAGCACCTGGAGGAAACCCACACAGACACGGGTAGAACGTGCAAACTCCACATAAACAGTCGCCTGAGACTGGAATCGAACCTGGGTCACTGGTGCTTTGAGGCAGCATGTGCTTTGTACGTTTATGGGATTGGTGTATACAAGTAGATTGGGTCTGAAAGGTGTGCAGGGTAAAAGCTTTGCAGCAAGACCTTGTGAATATGTTCTCAGTTTTTTTTATTGGGGAGCTCACAAAAAAGTTGATCAGGGCTCACGGCAGTGCTTCCTTATTGTAAGTGAGCAATTTTTTCATGATAACTTCGATATTGACGCTAAGAACAATCTTCCGATTTTCATACTGAGGAACCTAGCAATGTTAACAGTCATTACAAATATATTATTTGCATGGAATACTGTTCTTTGCAAATTAATCTGATGGTTCATAGCTGAAGCCTCATATAGAATTTGCAATCACATGTTTTTTGAAGTGGAGGTGCCAATGTTAGACTGGGGTGGACAAAGTTAAAATCACACAACACCAAGTTATAGTCCAGCAGGTTTATTTGGAAGCACCAGTTTTTGGAGCACTGCTCCTCCATCATGTAGCTGTGGAGCAGGATCATAAGACACAGAATTTATAGCAAATAATTGAAACAATATATTGAATAATATGGGATGTAGGTTTGCTCACTGAGCTGAAAGGTTCATTTCCAGAGGTTTCATTACCTTACTAGGTAACACCTTCAGTGGACCTCATGCGAAGCAATGCTGAAACTTCCTGCTTTCTATTTATATTTTTGGGTTTCTTTGGGTTGGTGATGTCATTTCCTTTGGTGATGTTATTTCCTGTGGTGAAGTCACTTCCGATTCCTTTTCTCAGGGGGTGGTAGATCAGGTCTAACTCGATGTGTTTGCTGATAGAGTTCCGGTTGGAATGCCATGCTTCTAGGAATTCTTGTGCATGTCTTTGTTTGGCTTGTCCTAGGATGAATGTATTGTCCCAGTCGAAGTGGTGTCCTTTCTCATCAGTATGTGAGGATACTAGTGATAGAGAGTCATGTCTTTTTGTGGCTAGTTGGTGTTCATGTATCCTGGTGGCTAGTTTTCTGCCTGTTTGTTCAATGTAGTGTTTGTTTCAGTCCTTGCACGGTATTTTGTAAATGATGTTAGTTTTGCTCATTGTCTGTATAGGGTCTTTCAAGTTCATTAGCTGCTGTTTTAGTGTGTTGGTGGGTTTGTGGGCTACCATGATGCCAAGGGGTCTGAGTAGTCTGGCAGTCATTTTCGAGATGTCTTTGATGTAGGGGAGAGTGCCTAGGGTTTCTGGACACATTTTGTCTGCTTGTTTGGGTTTGTTGCTGAGAAATCGGAGGAGTGTGTTCGTTGGGTACCCATAAACAGGTACTACCTAAATATCTTCAATACAAACCTCCCCTTAACACCCTACTAGCCACATAGCAGAAGATTTAGGGAAATGAATAATGATGTCCACAACAGACTTCGTAAATACAACAGGGGAATTTTGCATCAAAAATCTTTACTTAGTCATGCAACAGACCATGAATGGACAGCTATAGATATTAGACAACGACAAACACAGAAAATGAAAAAACTAGGCCTGCAGAGAAAACTAGATAAACTTACACAAAGTAACAACACTGACAACACAGAAGCATGAATAAAAAAAAACTTATCTGACCGACCCTTAACAGACACTGAAAAAGCCGTCTTAGTAAGAGGATTAAATTACAACTGCCAGGGTGCAGACAAGAAAGATTTCTTAGCAGCATTAGAAACAACACTAAAAGACAACCAACTCACAGGAGAAACCCAACAATCAATCAGACAAGTAGTTGCACCAACATTAAGCAGAAAAAAGGAAGGAAACACACTCAATACACAAGAAAGGAAAACACTGGAAAGACTAAAAAAAGATAAAAACATTGTTATCCTACCTGCAGACAAAGGACGCTTGACAGTCAATCTAAATCGAAGAGGCTACATTGAAAAAGCAAACTCACTACTTACAGATACCAACACTTACCAACAAGGACTGTAACAAACAATACATTTGACAAACAGGCAGAAAACTAGCCACCAGGATACATGAACACCAACTAGCCACAAAAAGACATGACCCTCTCTCACTAGTATCCTCACATACGGATGAGGAAGGACACCACTTCGACTGGGACAATACATCCATCCTAGGACAAGCCAAACAAAGACATGCACGAGAATTCCTAGAAGCATGGCATTCCAATCGGAACTCTATCAACAAACACTTCGAGTTAGACCCGATCTACCATCCCCTGAGAAAAGGAACAGGAAGTGACTTCATCACAGGAAATAATATCACCAAAGGAAATGACAACACCAACCAAAAGAAACCTAAACATATAAATAGAAAGCAGGAAGTTTTAGCATTGCTTCGCATGAAGTCCACTGAAGATATAACCTGGTAATGTAATGAAGCATCTGGAAATGAACCTTTCAGCTCAGCGAGCAAACCTACATCCAAAACCTCAACCTGAGCTACAAATCTTTTCAAAACTCACTATTGAATAATAAGTATTTGTTCAACATATCATTTCAGTTGCATGAAATCTGTAATCTTTTGCTATAAATTGTGTCTTATGATCATGCTCCACAGCTTCCTGAAGGAGGAGCAGCGGTCTGAAAGCTAGTGCTTCCAAATAAATCTGTTGGACAATAACCTGGTGTTGCGAGATTTTTAACTTTATGCGTTTTGAAGACAAGATTACTCTGCAGCACATGTAGTATTACAGTAAGTAACCATGAAGTGAGAAGGCAATCTGTCTAACCCTGGGACTCACTATATTTACTTTGATATTGAGCATGTAAAAGCACATTCTAATTCTTTGAAGATTTGAGATCTAGCAAGTCTATCATGTCAGTTCTGAAGATTCATCATATTGGATTCAAAACATTTAACTTTGTTTCTCTCTCCACAGATGTTACCAGACCTGCTGAGTTTCTCCAGCATTTTGTTTGTTTCAGATTTCCAGCATCCTCACTACTTTGCTTTTATTATCATGTAGAGTTGACTCAGTTCTCAAAGCTCCACAGCCAGCCATGAAGAAGCCATGACAGGGTATTCCAAACTGGAGAAGTTGTTCGAATCCTCCCAGTTCCCTCTCCTGATTAGTGAGCAAGATTTTGTTGCTTGCAGAAAAAAAAGAATCTGTGAAACTTTGGTCTTCCAACTGACACAAAGTTTTCTGAATTAAAACTAAATGAGTATGGTGTATCCCTACAATGAGGCTGAATGCACCTCTTCCTGAGCAAATAGACATGTTGCAGACTATCAAGTGCATCACACATCCACTTCTGAAAATCTTATGGAGAACCTTTGTTAAATTAAAATGGCTGGCGGAAACTTTGTGACACTTCCATATGCATTAAGCTTAGCAGCCTTCACTAGGTGCCTAATCACTTGATTTTGTTGGAGCAATGACAGAGGCAGGAGTGATTTTGCCCTCGTCCTGAGTAATCAATGCTTATGTAAGTGTAGTGACATCAAATATTTACAAAGTTTGATTTAACGCTGCTTTTGTTTAAATTTTAGTAATATTTTACTGCAATGTGAGATGGACAGAACTCACTTTTATTAATCAAAAGTTATGAGTTTAACCTTTACTGCTAGACAATTTACCAAAGTGATCTGGGTTTTCAAGTTAATATAGGTGAACAGGCGATAACAGCTTTGGTGGAATACTGGATTAGAAAATTCTTGCCTTAAAGCTACCTTTATAATCAGGAGTGATGAGTGAATTTGTGACCAGTTTCACAGCTCTTCGTCTCTCCCCTGCAACTTCCAGAGGGAAGTCTTAAATGGTACAACTTCATGCTCTTATCAGAAAAGGAACCACTGACATTGCCCAGCAGAAATCTTAGCAGTTCCATCTTCTTTGACCTCAACAGAAAGCATGGCAACTTGCTTACCAGGCCAATGACAAATATATTTGGACCATTAAACAAAAAAAAGTTTACAGTTGAAACCATTTGCCACTCCCCCATCTCATAGGCATCCAAAAAATACTGTCACCAGCTCTTTGATGCCAATAAGCCCAACCCCGGATTTGGCCAATGCTCATTCAGGCAGGTGGTCCGCAAGTACAACAAACCTCATTTCCCAAAGGAGCAGCCAATGAAGAATTTATAAGCTAACATTTCGAGGAAGTCATAACCTCTTTGCTTTCTCACTTTGCAAGAGAGCCAGGGGTATGGGGGCAGGGTCTTGAATGACCAACACCCAATGCATGACCAGCTTCCCATGCTGGGCAGAAGGTCGAGTGCCATGTGGGTGCAGATGTTAGGAGGGAGCTACTGTCAGAGCCTGAGCCTCCTGAGGCAATGGTATCAGTAGATGTCGAGTTCGCTGATCCATTGCCTTTTGACCATCAGCTGGGTTCTCATTTCCTTCCATCTGTATCTCAGTGGCCATTACTTCTAGTCTGTGGAAGGACATGAGAAGGCAGCTGGTGCAGCTGTCAGTGTTATAGAGTCATACAGACAGAGTCACAGACATGCATACTGCCATGGGAAGCACCTTGCATTAGAGCCTCAGCATTGTTAAAGGAAAAGCTGCACAGTCTGTCTCTATGGTGCTGTGAATGCTGTTAGGAAGATGTACAGCTGAAAGTGGGTAAAGTGCCTTCCAGCCATATTATAATTTCCCATTATGCATCTTTTAACAATACATATGCTTGCAAGAGCAGCTTTTCAGCTTATCCATTTATTACTTGGAATAATCAAATCATAGTTTGTCAGTTACACTGAGACAGTTCCTAGTTTATTGATCGCTTCTGTTCACCTCTGGTTTGGAGACAGTCTGAGACTGCTCCCATTTTGGTTATGAGGGACTTCTCTCAGATAATCTCTCTTTATTGCCCCTTTAACAAATTCAATGATCATCCCTCCTCAGCTGTGAGAATTCCAGACTTTTTTTTTTCTGAAGCTGCCTGGGGAAAGACAGGAGGAGATATGAAAATGATGAAATAATTGTCTGATGATACTTAGGAACCTGGAAGGATTTCCCTCATTAACTCTGGTTCACTATTCCAGTACCACTATCATATAAATGATTTGCATATAAACATAGGAAGTATAGTTAGTAAGTTTGCAGATGACACCAAAATTGGAGGTGTAGTAGACAGCCAAGAAGATTATCTCAGAGTACAATGAGATCTTTATCAGATGGGCTAATGGGCTGAGGGGTGGCAGATGGAGTTTAATTTAGATAAACGGGAGGTGCTACATTTTAGAAAGGCAAATCACGAGCACAACTTATACACCTAATGATACGTTCCGGGGAAGTTTTGCTGAATAAAAGAGAATTTGGTGTGCAGGTTCATTGTTCTTTGAAAGTGGAGTCGCAGATTGATAGGATAGCGAAGAAGGTATTTGGTATGCTTGCTTTTATTGGTCAGAGCATTGAGTATACGAGTTGGGAGGTCATGTTGCAGCTGTACAGGACATTGGTAAGGCCACTTTTGGAATATTGTGTGCAATTCTGGTCTCCCTCCTATCGGAAGGATGTTATGAAACTTGAAAAGGTTTAGTAAAGATTTACAAGGACGTTCCCAGGGTTGGAGGGTTTGAGCAATAAGGAGAGGCAAAAGGGACAAATTAGGTTAGGATATATGGTCGGCATGGATGAGTCAGACTAAGGGTCTGTTTCCATGCTGTACATCTCTATGACTCTATAAAGTAACATACTAGATTGTAAACAGACTGATCTTCAAGAACAAACATTTTAAATGCTATGGGTCATACCTGGAAAATCTTCTCAGAAATCTCACGATCTAAAATCGGAACTTGTTTAAAATTATGGAACTCTGCCACCTCCTCATTTCGAAGCTGTAGAAGTCGGAATCTCTTGGATTTATTAAAAACTTCATCTGAAACAAAGTTAAATTCTTCTTGCAGCTGCTCAAGCCTGAAGTAATCATGGTCAAGAGCCTCACCACTTGTTGCGCTCTGTCAAAACAAAAACATTGTGTTTGGGAAAACAAAAAGCAACATGGACTCGCTTTTCTCACCTAGCCTCCTTTCCTGAAGTATGACTTTGTAGCTCCTTAAGTACAATGAGATACTGTATAATGCTTCACCGTAAAGGAAAACTATACCAAAAACAGGAATTGGAGAAATTTGGAGACGGTGCCTGAACAGATGGATCTCTTGAAAAGCCTCGGAAATCAGAACTGTCAAACTTCATTACCCACTGCTGGTATGAACACCCAAAACGTAAAGTAGTTAACCCATCTCTAACAACTGGCTTGCAGGGTCAGTAATGTTGGTCTTCACAGGGTTATATCTGTATAATGGTGGCAGCAAAAGACTGTGAGAAACTGAACAAGAATAACTAACTTGCATTTTATGACACACCTCTGGAGCTGGTTGGGGGGGTGTGTGAATGTTTGAACCTGGGACTCCTCACTCAAAGGAAGGGACACTACCACTACACATCTCTTACACTTCCTATGTGTTTTGAAAAGCAACTGTGTTGTGATTTGAACAAGGCAATGTTTTCTGTTGAATAAAGAATATTTTTGAATCAACGTATTCAGTGATGTTATTGGACACCTTTCAAGCTGATGGGATTTGAACCCAGGTCTCCTGGTTCAGAGGTAGGGACAACACCATAAGAAAATAAGAACGTAAGAAGTAGGAGCAGGAGTAGGCCATTTGACCCCTCAAGCCTGCTCCACCATTTAATAAGGTCATGTCTGATCTTTCATGGCCTCAGCTCCACTTACCTGCCAAATCACCATCTACCACTGTGTGCTCAAGAGCACTTGTTCCTGCACATGCTATTTTTAATGAATCCGTCATTGCCAGTTGTGGATTCCATTGCCCAGTTACTAACCACCATATGGAATTTCCATCACAAACCCATCTGTCCCTTTCCTTTCTTTCTTAAAATGTGCTTCTTCAAACCTATCTCAGCCAAAATTTTGGTCAACAGTCCTGAGGAATTATGTGGTTTGAAGTTAAGTCTGATGATGACCCTGTGACGTCCATTTTAATGTAGTGAAACTTCCCAATGGTCAGTGGGCACAGGACTGATACTGGGTCATTTCATAATTTAGGAAAGCAGTACTTTGGATAAGCTTCAGCAATGAATGACATGTAATCCTACTTCAATTTGAACATTAAAATAATAGTCATTGTTTTATTGTAATTATGGGCCTGAACTGAATGAACACATCAATGGAACCCATCCACCAGGTGGAAAACCAAGTGCAACCCAGTCAAACAGGTTGTAGGAGTTTGACGTGGGGATGGGTTAGCTATTTTATTCACTTACAGTCATAGAGATATACAGCACTAATTCTGGACTCCTCCACCACAGTGAAGACCTGGTCTATTTATCCTATCCATGCCCCTAACGATTTTATAAGGTCATCCCTCAGTCTTCGATGCTTCAGGGGAAACATCCCTAGCCTATTCAACCTCTCCCAAAAGCTCAATCCTCTAAACCTGGCTATATCCTTGTAAATATTTTCTGAACCCTTTCAAGTTTCACAACATCCTTCTGATAGGATGGAGACCAGAACTGCACACAGTATTCCAAAAGTGGTCTAACCAGTATCCTGTACAGCCACAACGTGACCTCCCAACTCCTACACTCAATGCCCTATCCAATAAAGAAAATCATACCAAATGCCTTCTTCACTATCCTATCTACCTACAACTTTACTTTCAAGAAACTATGAACCTGCACTCCTAGGTCTCTTTATTCAGCAACACACCCCAGGACTTTACCATTAAGTTCTGCTCTGATTTGCTTTTCCAAAATGCAGCACCTCACATTTATCTAAATTAAACTCCATCTGCTACTCCTCAGCCCATTTGTCCATCTGATCAAGATCCCGTTGTATAGGTAACTTTCTTCACTGTTAACTACATCTCCAATTTTGGTGGTCATCTGCAAACTTACTAACAATACCAAAAGAGAAAATGCTGGAAAATCTCAGCATGACTGGCAGCATCTGTAAGGAGAGAAAAGAACTGACATTTCGAGTCTAACTGACCCTTTGTCAAAGCTAAAAAAAGGGAGAAATAGGGAGGTATTTATACTAGGCTGAGAGAAGGTGAGTTATGGCTGCAGAAGCAAAGGTAGCAATAAAAAGGTGATAATGACAGTGCATAGAGAGATTATAGGGAGATTAGGAGCTGTGAGTGACCAAGGCTGAAGCCAGTGCTACGTGACAAAATATGTGAGGGATAGGGGAGGGGGGGAATGGGTGAAGCAGAGGCAAAATGGCAAACAGAGGAGAAGGGCAGCAAAGCAGGTGAAGAAGAGGAAAAAAGTGATGAGAGAGTGAGGAGTGAGAGAAAGAGAGACAATCAATAAATAAGAGGTACAGAAGTGAAAAAAATATATAAAAAAGGAAAATAAAATAAATAAAATAAAATTACTGAGCAGAATGAAAACAGAGGGGTCGAGATGGGGTAATCATCTGAAGTTGTTGAATTCAGTGTTGAGACTGGCAGGCTGTAACGTGCCTAGTTGGAAGATGAGATGCTGTTCCTCCAATCCCATCTCAACTCCTGTTTTAATTCTGCTCAGTAATTTTATTTTGTTTTCCTTTGTTATAAATATTATTTTCACTGTTCTGTACCTCTTATTTATTGATTGTCTCTCTCTCTCACTCCCCACTCTCTCATCACCTTTTTCCTCTCCTCTTCCCCTTTGCTACCCTTCTCCTCTGTTTGCCATTTTGCCTCTGCTTCACCCATCCCTCACAGATTTTGTCACATAGTACTGGCTTCAGCCTTGGTCAGTCACAGCTCCTAATCTCCCTATAATCTCTCTATGCACTGTCATTATCACTTCTTTATTGCTACCTTTGCTTCTGCAGCCATGACTCACCTTCTCTCAGCCTAGTATAAATACCTCCCTATTTCTCTCTTTTTTTAGCTTTGACAAAGGGTCAGTTAGACTCGAAACGTCAGCTCTCTTCTCTCCTTACAGATGCTGCCAGACCTGCTGAGATTTTCCAGGATTTTCTCTTTTGGTTTCAGATTCCAGCATCCGCAGTAATTTGCTTTTATTTATTTTTTACTAACTATACCTATGTTCACACTTGTGGCACGTGGGTGTCACTAGATGGCCAGCATTTATTGTCTGCCTCAAATTGTCTTTGAGAACGTGATTGTGAGTTGCCTTCTTGAGCCGCTACAGATCATAGACTGTAGGCTGTTCCACAGTGCTCTCAGAGAGGGAATTCCAGGATTTTGACCCAGCAACAGAGAAGGCAAAGCAATATATTTTCAAGTCAGGATGGTGAGTGGCTTGGAGGGAACTTGCAGTTAGTGGTGTTCCAATGTATCTACTGCCCGTGACTTCTAGATGGAAGTCCTTGAGTTTGGAAGGAGCTATCTAAGGATCTTTGGTGAATTGCTGCCATGCATGTTGTAGTCGTACACACTGCTGCTATTGCATGTCAGTGGTGGAGGGAATGGATGCTTATGGATGTGGTGCTAATCAGAAGCTGCTTTGACCTGGATGTTGTCAAGTTCGAGTGTTGTTGGAGCAGCACCCATCCATGCAAGTGGGGCACATTCTATCATACACTTGACTTATGCTTTGTATATGGTGAACAGGCTTTGGGGAGTTACTCACTGCAGTTTTCCTAGCCTCTCAATCTCCTTTTATAGCCACTGTGCTCATGTGGTGAGTCCAGTTGAATTTTTGATCAATGATAAATCCCAGGAAGGTGACAGCGTAGATTTCAGTAATGGTAACACCATTTAATGTCAAGGGGGGGTGGTTTGGTTACACCTTATTGTGATGATCATTGCTTGGCATATGTGTGGCGCAAATGTTACTTGCCATTTGTCAGTCCAAACCTGGATATTGTCCACATCTTGTTGTGTGTGAACACGGACTACTTTAATATCTGAAGAATCACAAGTGGTACCAAACATGTCAAACTATCTTCTTATGTGCTAGTATGACTCCAACCAGCAGAGATTTTGCCCCCTGATTCCCACTGATTTTAAGTTTTGCTCAGGCTCCTTGATGCTACACTCTGTTGAATGTGGTGTTGATGTCAAGGGCTAGGAGAAAGTGAGGACTGCAGATACTGGAGATCAGAGTTGAAAAATGTGTTGCTGGAAAAGCGCAGCAGGTCAGGCAGCATCCAAGGATCAGGAGAATCGACGTTTCGGGCATAAGCCCTTCTTCAGGAAGAAGAGCTTATGCCCGAAATGTCGATTCTCCTGCTCCTTGGATGCTGCCTGACATTGATGTCAAGGGCTGTCATTCTCACCCTACCTCTGGTAATCACTCTTTTGTCCATGTTTGAACTAAGACTGTAATAAGGTCAGGACCTGGTGGAACCCAAACTGGGCATCACTGTGCAGCTTGACAGCACTGTTGATGACACCTTCCATCACTTTACTGACAATATAGAGGGGAGTACTGATTTATCAGCAAGGAGAGGGTGGTATGTGCTATCCAGCAGGAGGTTTCCTTGCCCTTGTTGACTTAATCCTGTCAGGTAATAATATTTAGTTCTGGATGCACAATGGAATATTTCAGTAAAGGCGGCCCTCTGTGATCTGTAGGTCACCTGATAGATCACTTGCTCTTTAATAATGGCTTCAGCTTTGCTCTGATGTTAAGAGGAAACATTCCTTCTGTATACGGACTATCAAAACCTTTGATAATTTTGAAGGCCGCAATGAGATTGCCACCTAACCTCTTCCTTCTGAGCAAAATGAAACCCAGCCTGTCAATCCTTTACTGATATAGTAGTTCAAGTGTTTTGCTCAATAATATTCATAATAAACAAACTCTGCATGGCTCTGAGTGATTTTTCCCATGCTCTTCATCACTAAGTATACCACCAAGCTCTCTGGCAACCTCCTCGGGAAACCGTGCAGTACGAGAGGTGAAAACACTTATCAGTATTGGAGCCCTCTGCTGGTACACATCTGGCAATATATTTCAAGCTCAAAGCACACCACCTCAGACATTACAAAGCAGGGAATGCCCCATACACCCTGGTGCTCCACCACTGAGGCACTGGCTGGAAAACCCTCCCTCCTTGCAGACAGGGAGGTGCAGGTGCACGTGGTTGTGGAGAATGGGGCCATCCTTTCCCATGTGAACTGCCACAAGAAACTGCATCAGCAAACCGAGCCAGACTGAACCCAGGTAGCAGCACGAGCCAGTGTTATTCCCTAAGTGAAGTCGGAAGCCCAGAACTACAGCAACAAAGTCAACACTTTTCTACATTCTGCAAGGGTAATGTTCTTTCTACTATCTTACCCTCACAGGCCACCATGCACTGTAAACTCTGCCACTGTATCACATATCATCAAGGTCCAAAGCCCACAGTTCTCCCTTATTATTGCATGCATCACGTCCACACAGTGGTTCTCACCCACCTTGTCTTCCCAGAGGATTAACCTTTCCTGCCAACCTCATTCTGTAAAAGTACCAATCCTTTCTACCCATTGTGTTTCCTACTCACTCACTGGGCACACCTCCACATCTCTGCTACTCCTGTACCATCACTAAGGGCTCTTCCATCGGCCTCCAACATACTTAGTCCCTTCCTTCACCTCATTGTAAGAATCATTGGACCACAATCAGATTGGGTTGGTTGGGGGGGGGGGGGGGGGTGAGGTTGGAGATAGTCATATCAGGCTGCTCACTGCCTACAAAGGAGAAAACATTGTACAGTTAGCTGGAAAAGAACATTGCTGCTCATATTGGGATGGTGAGATCTCAATGGCTAACCGACCTGCTGCTTTTTCATTGATCCGTTCTACATAACTAATCCCTCTCTTCAATGCAGGCACTAAAGGCAAGCAGCGAACTTCTGGTAAGAAGAAGCCAACACTGGAGAGCGTCAGCTCCAACTCCATCTCTGAGGAAGAAGTCAATGAGCCCTCAAGCAACGCAACAGCAAAGCTTTTACCTTCACTTCTGCAAATCCCATCGATGTTGAGACACTCACCCAAGTGAGTATTTTACATAGTTACAATCTAGATGCACAATCTGGTGAGTATATCACTGACAGGTCTATGCACGAGACCAAGGAAGAAATACCCGAGGTCACTGACACTTAAAGGAATGTTGCAGACGAGGCACCCTGCTCAGTCCCAGGTAAAAGACAATCCCATGGCCTCCACCATATCACCAAACTGCACAGGCAGGCACAGGAATGGCAGGCAGTCAGACATGTTGGAGGATTCCATCAATATTATTAGCACCATGCTGGCATGTTTGAATCTGGTTGTCTCTACGGGCAGGCTGGTGATCGCTGTGGAGACCAGGATCAATGCACACAGTGTCCCCCAGATATGCTCACAGATCTGCATGTCATCGTTTCAGTATACAAAATAATTAATGTTTAATGGATCAAGTACGACTGCTGCGAAGCAGTGAGAAAATTATTCATCTGCAGTGAACCTGACCCACAATGAGAAGTCAGCTCAAACATCCATGCTATAATGGTGCTCTCAGCAAGTGATATTCCAGGAATGCTACAGGCTCCAAAATTACAGGTGCTAGAACCACAATAAAGGATCTGCTGAAGTATAATTTCCAAACAGTGGCCAATGAATGGAGTACAAATTAAGAACTACAGCTAGGTTTTGGTAAGGCACCTCTTTTAACAGGATATCTGGGAGCATAGTGCATGGTGGACACATTGTAAGAAGATGCTTCAACTGTATTGAAGTGCTGCATTGAGAGGGACTAAGCATACCATACATGGATTAATCTCAGAATTCTGTACTCAATAATCTTCTGAGGTACCATCTGATAATTACCAGCATCTCAGGTATTAATCAATCTAATAACAAACCCAAAACATGACTACTAAGAATCCACAACGTTACTTACTCATTGCTTGTGTTTTACATCATGTTAAACCAAACCACTATGGTGTTTGGAAAACTAAGCCCTTTAAACAAGCAATGATTATTGCTGTAATATAATTATTAAAACAATGCATGGTGGACAACTGTAATTTACAGCAGCTAGACCATGTAAATCTTTACAGCACTCATCTTGGTTCATAATACAATAGAAAAATACATTTTTCTTGATTTACCTTACATGCCCTTACCATTATTAACTGCATCAGAGACGCATTACTGGGGTCATTTGGATCAAGTCTGGACTCTGCTGCCCACCTAGCCAACTTTTTCATGTCTGTTAATCCAGATGTTCCAATAGACAATATAGCATCCATGTGTTTCAAAGATCTAAAATGAAAATAAATATACACAAGTGCTAATGTCTTATTAGCATTCAGTTCTTTAAAAGAAAAAAAATACAGAGTCACAATGGCTCCAGAGTTTGCCAAGGTGAAAATGCTAGAACACTTTGGGAATCCCAAGCCCTGCACCTGAATTTTCACGGGAATTTTTCAGCTTCTTCCACTGGAAAATGAATTCAGAGTCCCTGGTGTCTGGAATCAAGAGTGCGGTGGTTTGATCAGGTAAAATAGGTCTCAGTGCATTTCTTTTGGATGGACAGGATATCGCCTTGGACAGCTAAGATACTCCTGTGATACTGGCCCAGCACATTCTGGAGGTGGGGCTTAGCAATGTAATGGGGAGGTGCCCTTGGAACTGTGGATAAGATTGTGTATAAAAGATGTACATACCCCGTGGAACTGTCCAACTTGTTGAGGCCTATCACCACGTGTCGACCTATCAAGCAGTGTCAAGAAATGTCAAAATGTGTATTTATGAATGAGAGTGCTTTTCTCAATAATGTGTAATCTGAATTATAAAAATACAAGTAATAGATCTATGATTTTATTCTGTTTACATGGAACTTATGGATATTCATTGAGTTGGCATGGTAGATGAAGAAAACATATTTGGTGGGTGAAAGTAGCATTAAGTTGACATCTGGGTAAAAGGATCATAGCTGAAAATGTGTTGCTGGAAAAGCGCAGCAGATCAGGCAGCATCCAAGGAGCAGGAGAGTCAACGTTTCGGGCATGAGCCCTTCTTCAGGAATGCCCGAAACGTCGACTCTCCTGCTCCTTGGATGCTGCCTGACCTGCTGTGCTTTTCCAGCAACACATTTTCAGCTCTGATCTCCAGCATCTGCAGTCCTCACTTTCTCCTAAAAGGATCATAGGGAATAGGTAGAGAGTGCTTTATGCATTGGCATGGGTGGGGAATGGGGAGTGTGGAGTGTGGGGAGATGTTGGGCATGGAAGATTAAGGTTGGAGGAGCATCTTGTATTTCTCCCCTTTTCAAGTGATACAGTCCGGTTTTTATCTGATTTTGAGACACTGTTGATGAAGGTAAGTCACCTTTCTGCAAGGTAAGGTACCTTTTTGCAGAGGTAAGGAAATTGTTGGGATTGTAAAAAGTTAGGCCAAAGGGCCTGTTCCTCTGCTGTGCAGTTCTATGTGAAAATACATAAGCTCACTGGGACTGACCAAACTGTGAAGAAGCTATTCAAAAACTTGTGGAGTTAAAAATAAAGTGCTACATTTTAGACTGCCTGTTCACACAGATAATTATGTCATTTGTACTGAATGGATGATTTCCCAAACTATCATTTTAACAATGGGGTGCTGGTGAATGGACAGCTCCAAATGGAAATTCTTGGTACATAAACAAATGTGCATTTAAGCAAAACATTTATTTCCTACAGGATCAGCCGAAACAACTTCAACTTATTGGATAGTTTTTTTGTACCAATGAGTGTACTGCATATTTTTTTCAATGTGGTATCAATAGACTGGCAACTTTATTTTCTGTCAGGATACATCCTGGTGCCTATGTGTGCATAGAGAGGGAACAGCAAAGACTGATGAGTGGACAACAAAGTTGGTATCAATTTTGCACAGGGGGTGCTCACCAAACTGACACGAACTTACCCTTTTAACTACTAATCCTTCTGCATAAGTTCTTGGAAATGTCATGCTTTGAATGTAGGTGTAATTAGGTTTTTAATAATGCACTAACTTTATAATCATTGCCAAAAAGCTTCCAGGCTTGAAAAAGTAGTCTATACTTGTGGATATGAGGAACAAGTTATGAAAGTGACAGTTATTGACTTTTCAATGCCTGTTCTGGGGATTTCAGATTTGATCTTAAATCCATACGAATGTCACAATTGTTTATTTTGCTCTCTGTAACATATAGTTAAATGTGAAAAACAATGAGAAAATATTATTTTTCAGTTTGTTGCAGTGAAAATACTTCAATGTGCTTGGTTGCTCGATGACCTTGACAATGCTGGATGACTGGAGATTCCCTGGACTCAGTAGCTGATTCAAACTATTGTCGGGAAAGGGAAAATGTTTGCCACTTAGATCATCTGATCACTGTGGGCAGTTCTCTTGGAGGTTGTAGCACTATTGTTATATTGTAAAATCTTGGCAATATTTCAAAGCAAGGTGACTGATTTACCTTTGAACCCCAACAGTTTCATGAAGCACTGGTGGTATCAATGTCACACCGTCCTCTCTGACAGCCCAGGAGACACTACAGGCTAACTTGCCAGAAGTCAGCAGGACCATCTGATTACTTCCATCTGCTTCAAAGGAAAATGGCACACCTACGACAAAAACAACTCAGAATTACTCTTCTGAAAATCGACTGACAATACAACAATTGATGGATTAAGAAAACATTAACAAAACTTTTTTTTCTCTCTCAAAGGGTTGAGTGACTTTGGAGTTAGCCCCTTCAAAAGGCAATGGATGTAGAATCTTTTTAATGTTTTTATTGCAGAGTGTTTGGGGCTTGATTACTAAGAGGATGAAAGATTATCATGAGTATACAGGAATCGGATCAGCCATGATCTTATTGAATGGCAGAACAGGCTCAAAGGACCTACATGCCTACTCTTGTTCCCTGTTGTCTTTAGATAATTGAGCAATTTTACTACAGCATCAATAAGTGCAACCATCACTTTGTTCTTTTAGCTGTGATCGATATATTAAACGTTAACAAAGGTTTAGAGAGAATAAGAGCTGAAAATGTGTTGCTGGAAAAGCGTAGCAGGTCAGGCAGCATCCAAGGAGCAGGAAGATCGACGTTTCCAGCATGAGCCCTTCTTCAGGAATAAGGAAAGTGTGCCAAGCAGGCTAAGATAAAAGCTAGGGAAGAGGGACTTGGGGAGGAGCGTTGGAAATGCGATAGG
Organism: Hemiscyllium ocellatum; assembly: GCF_020745735.1. Taxonomy (NCBI): domain Eukaryota; kingdom Metazoa; phylum Chordata; class Chondrichthyes; order Orectolobiformes; family Hemiscylliidae; genus Hemiscyllium; species Hemiscyllium ocellatum. Next base: position 123,236,525 of record NC_083401.1, read on the forward strand.
TGGAAAGAGGTTAAGGTGAGGGTGATAGGCCGGAGTGGGGGTGGGGGCGGAGAGGTCAGGAAGAAGATTGCAGGTTAGGAGGGCGGTGCTGAGTTCGAGGGTCAGGACTGAGACAAGGTGGGGAGAGGGGAAATGAGGAAACTGGAGAAATCTGAGTTCATCCCTTGTGGTTGGAGGGTTCCTAGGCAGAAGATGAGGCGCTCTTCCTCCAGTCGTCATGTTGCTATGGTCTGGCGATGGAGGAGTCCAAGGACCTGCATGTCCTTGATGGAGTGGGAGGGGGAGTTGAAATGTTGAGCCAAGGGGTGGTTGGGTTGGTTGGTCTGAGTGTCCCAGAGGTGTTCTCTGAAACGTTCCGCAAGTAGGCAGCCTGTCTCCCCAATATAGAGGAGGCCACATCGGGTGCAGCGGATGCAGTAAATGATGTGTGTGGAGGTGCAGGTGAATTTGTGGCGGATATGGAAGGATCCCTTGGGGTCTTGGAGGGAAGTAAGGGAGGAGGTGTGGGCGCAAGTTTTGCATTTCTTGCAGTTGCACGGGAAGGTGCCGGGAGTGGAGGTTGGGTTGGTGGGGGGTGTGGACCTGACGAGGGAGTCACTGAGGGAGTGGTCTTTTCGGAATGCTGATAGGGGAGGGGAGGGAAATATATCCCTGGTGGTGGGGTCCGTTTGGAGATGGCAGAAATGACGACGGATGATACGATGTATATGGAGGTTGGTGGGGTGGTAGGTGAGGACCAGTGGGGTTCTGTCCTGGTGGCAAATGGAGGGGTGGGGCTCAAGGGCGGAGGGGCAGGGCTCAAGGGCGGAGGAGCGGGAAGCAAAACACTTGAACTATTATATCAGTAAAGGATTGACAGGCTGGGTTTCATTTTGCTCAGAAGGAAGAGGTTAGGTGGCAATCTCATTGCGGCCTTCAAAATTATCAAAGGTTTTGATAGTCCGTATACAGAAGGAATGTTTCCTCTTAACATCAGAGCAAAGCTGAAGACATTATTAAAGAGCAAGTGATCTATCAGGTGACCTACAGATCACAGAGGGCCGCCTTTACTGAAATATTCCATTGTGCATCCAGAACTAAATATTATTACCTGACAGGATTAAGTCAACAAGGGCAAGGAAACCTCCTGCTGGATAGCACATACCACCCTCTCCTTGCTGATAAATCAGTACTCCCCTCCATATTGTCAGTAAAGTGGTGGAAGGTGTCATCAACAGTGCTGTCAAGCTGCACAGTGATGCCCAGTTTGGGTTCCACCAGGCCCTGACCTTATTACAGTCTTAGTTCAAACATGGACAAAAGAGTGATTACCAGAGGTTGGGTGAGAATGACAGCCCTTGACATCAATGTCAGGCAGCATCCAAGGAGCAGGAGAATCGACATTTCGGGCATAAGCTCTTCTTCCTGAAGAAGGGCTTATGCCCGAAATGTCGATTCTCCTGCTCCTTGGATGCTGCCTGACCTGCTGCGCTTTTCCAGCAACACATTTTCAGCTCTGATCTCCAGCATCTGCAGTCCTCACTTTCTCTTTTAGAGAGAATAAGGAAGATGATAACATTGGATAGAAAGGACAAACTCGAAATAGACAGTAATGATGCAAAATGAACATGGGAGGGGAATATAGCAAGTAATGTTCAGAGCTATCATTCTTTTCTTCAGTATAATTTAGGATTTATGAATGGGAAAGAATAATGAAAAATTAAAAGGTAAAAAATATCAGAAGGATTATTTCTGGTGTCTACTACATGAGGAAGTACTAACTATATAGTGACTATACAATGATGAACATCCTACAGGGCTTTCAGATTAATATAAAGAAGATACTTGATCAAATGTTGGAACTGATAACCAACTTATCCTCTCAAACTAAATTTTATCAATCGTAGAGAAAGAGAAACACAATTGGTAATGTAGCGGCTAAAATCAATACAAAAGGACAATCAGATACTGGGGAGGGCAAACAAGACTTAGAAACAAGTCATTATAGCAGATAGATTTTTTAAAATGGTGGCAACAAACCTTAGTCGAGTGTGTGATGCTGGAGAAGCACAGCAGGTCAGGCAGTATCCGAGGAGCAGGAGAATCAATGTTTCGGGCATAAGTCTTTTATCAGGAATGAGGCTTAATATTGATTAAGGGTTTACGTCAATTCTCCTGCTGCTTGGATGCTGCCTGACCTGCTGTGCTTTTCCAGCGTGACACTCTCGACTCTGATCTCCAGCATCTACAGTCCTCACTTTCTCCTCGACAACAAACCTTACCCTTGCAAACACAGAAGGATTGGCTCAACAACAAGCTATGTAAATCAGCTGAAAAGCAGAAAGAACTGCCCATATAATGATATTTTTAAAATATACAGCTACCATAGGTCAAGAAGAGGAAAATCCTGGTGGCCAAACCTCCGTGATCTCTGAGGATTCAGCAAATAAGTCAGGAACTGCTGTTCCTTCTGGTAGTAAAGCTCAACTTCATAATAAAGATGCAAAGCATTTTCAGTCCAATTGAGAATTGACCCTCAGTGAAAAGCAGGAAATACCATCCATTAAGGCTTGCAGCTATTGCTCAAAAGAGGAAGTCTCATTGTCGCTGGTGAGACAATTTGAGTGGCAGGATGTACAATGTACAGCATCTCTAATATTTCATGCTGCTTTAGTGGATCTTTTATAAACCAGACGACAAAGGATGCTACTCTGTTTCGACATCAGGATGGGCAAAGCTGTATATCAAGAGTAAACCTACATGTCATTGATCTCTTCTTGTGATATTCATTAGCATGCAGAAAATAATAAACAAAAAGGAATTTTCAGAAACATTTTCAACATCAAATACCCAAAGACAATGATAACTTGTACATTTTATACTTCAACATTAAATTTAATAAATGTTGGGAGTGTTGGATGTTTTAGTTCACAAATTTTAATGCAAAACAACAACTGATGCAAGCAGAATGCTAATGTTCTTTTGTTTCCCTAAATTAATAATCTGATCACTTTAAATTGAAGGACAAATATACCCAAACGATCAGTTGCTTTCTCGTTGAGTAAAATTACCAAAGCTTTGAAACTTTGTTCTTGAAACCTACCACTTCCAACTCCCTCATGGTCAAACGTTATACGGTGAGCATTGCTAAACTCTATTTCATCAATTAGGGCACTCCCTGTGAGAACAGTGGTTTCTGGGATGGGAATAAAGACTTCTGTCTTTGTGCTGCTCATTCCCATGGTTTCAAATATCTAAAAACAAGAAAGAAAATAAAACACAATAACGTCATGCAAACAAATTAATTATTGCTAAATGTGTTGATTCTTGCCAAAATGCAAAAGGCGATGGCTTTCTTTGTCCCAGGATTCTCTGACACATAGGTTGAACTTTTAGAAGAAATTTAAGTGCAACATACAGTGGTACAATTAGTATATAAAATAGATTTCAAGCAATCTAATTATCATTCACAATTTAGAATCAAAAACTCGCCAGTTAACATTTGACTATGGTAGAAACCAATCAGGCAGTATTAGCCAGGTGATAACTCCAAACCGATCAATTTTAATTTATGCAAGCCATCCTTTCCAACTGAATTACAAACATTTTGCCAGGTCTTTATGTATAGTACTAATTATTTTAATTAATGCTGCTACAATTCCAGACCACAAGACCGCCAAATTCATGTCACTATCTGGTCTAGGGACTAGTTACTTTCAGAACAGAACAGTTTATTCTAGTTAGTTCAAACTAAACCTTATACCAAAGTTTTATGAAGTTAGAACATATATATTGCAATTTACATTTTAACATTCACAATTATCATTAGGTAAATACGATTGACAGACAAACTATACAGAGCACATCAAGTAGTAGATGTGTTCAAGACAAAGTACACAGATTTCTCAGCAGCTCACCAAGATGTCAATGACAGGATCTATCACCAAATTTGATAAAAACTTTATTTACAACGGCTTCCAATTGTTCACTTTCAATGATCTAGCTGTGGACCTCCCTCAGAAATTGTACCGTCATGAACTGCCTCAAATGCTGCTCATATCTTGACATTTGTTCTCTCCTCGAGACTGCATTCTACTGGATTCATGAGGCAGTACATGGGTACAGTTACAGCTCATTTTCAGACAGGTAGCTTCACTAAGCTGACACTGCTACTGCGTTTCTCAGAGTCTCAAATACTGCTTGTAGTCTTCTTGCCCTCCTCATTCTCAGATGCAATCATCAATGGTACTCCAGGGCTATTCATGAGCTCTAACACTCTTCAAAATATTACAAACTACTTCCCACCATTATCTCAACTTCCCAGGACCTCTCCTGAGTCCTAAGTGTATGGAGTTATCTCATGGCTCCTGGGACTTCATACTGAACTCCATTTGCACAAAACTAGTTTTCAGAGACCTTCTCAGCAACACAGCGAACAGCAGCACTTGCCCTGCATGAAATCTATCTCCCTGTTCCTCTCAGGGAATCAGTCATGAAACTCTCCCTTTTTTTGGCCAGTCCAGATTTCATTTTGGGTCAAATTTTCGCACCACTGCCACCACATTGCATCATCTGAGGTCGGCTGAGCTGTGCCTGATCTTGGCAGTCCCTGACAAAAATTGGAAATTATAACTTTAAAATGTGTGGTCGGCCCCATTTTGCGCATGTGCTGGAACTCTAGTGTATGCTAGGAATTGTAGTCCTTGACCTCAACCCATGAAAATAGCTAAATTTGGGATTTTGTTTTGATGATACTTCCATTCGAAATGGAAGATAGCTCTTTCAAAGCTATTATTTACTAAATTTATAAATAGGTAGTTACTTTTCTTATGAAAAATAATTGGATGCAATTGTGATTGGTAGATTACAAGAATTACATAAAATTACCTAGGCACAACTTTTTCAATCAACAGTGTGGAAAATCTGTAATTATTGCATTTATTTGTAGCATTGTACATGTTGATAACCACAATGTAACATGTAGCACTGAACTCCACTATTCACACCAAAATAACAAAACTACAATACTTTGGTCAGTCCAAAGGACCACCTGATTTAACAGAAATCTATTAAGGTTCTGCTAACTTCATTGCATTAAAACCTAGCAACTTACAGATATAAATTTCTTTAGCTGTGATGACATGATGCACACTTAAATTCAATATGTAGTTTAGGAAAGTAACAACATCCCTCTGTTGTACACAGCCTTGGTCAGAGCCCATTGCAGTATTGCATTCAGCTTTGTGCATGCACCACAGCAATGATAATAATGGACTGGAACTTGCAAGTTTTCTGCACAATTTTGCAGCATTTGCTGCTCTTATCTTTCTAAATCTGAGCACATTAGGGTTTTGGTTAACAGCAGATTAAAGCAGAAATCCTGAAGTCACAGTTTACTACCCTTAACAGACTATACTGGGCACAAAACATGCTTGATCAACAAAGCTTTATTTGAAATCAGTGATGAGCAATCTTGCTTCACTGTTGACTACAAAATCTATGCCATAGTGGTTTAGGGAGGGGTTTAGGCATAGTTTGACAAGAATGATGCTGTCCTTTACAGATTTCATTGTCGGATTAAATGGATAAATTTTGCTTCCATTTGAATGCTGGCTTTGAGAGGTGAACTGGGAAATACGAGAAATCAAGTTAATAGAAGAAACTTCCTCTCATGAGAGAATCAAGAACATGGGATAAAATCTGAAAAGGTCTTCCTCAGAAGAATACGAATGACAAGTCAATGTGGTTGCAAGTCCTATCCTAATATATTTTCTTAGGTAAGGGTAAGAAATATGAAATATGGTGTGGCAAAGTGGCCAACGGCTGAAGCAACTAGGCCCATCATAAAATTGACTGAACAGTTTCTGCAAGCAAGGCCTGATGGAAAGTAAAGAGGTCATGGTTCACAGAGTCATAAGCCAAAAGGAATCAGCCCAGACCTGGAGGACATATTGAACAATAGGACAGTTGTTATGACCAGAAACGCACTGAGATGTACTCAGCCAGAACAATAGGATGAGGCGTTATGTTTGTGTATCTTGGAAAGGGATAAGTACACCGCGCCTGACATGGCTTAAACTCACTGGATGCTGTGACCCCATTGGCTGAAGCTAGTGAGCATTCCAGAAGGGCTCAGAAAGGTGAGGGGGGAGAATGAGAAAGGACACATGGCAGTTGTCCCCTCAGTGAAAACTCGGACAGCAAAGATTCCATCACAAACTCACTTTCGTACCAAGACAACTGAGTGCACCCATTGATTGAATTCAGTGAATTGAATCCAGCAACCTAACCAAGTTCACCTGAGTGGGCAGTACATGTGTAGGCATTGGATTCTGGATTAGTGGTGCTGGAAGAGCACAGCAGTTCAGGCAGCATCCAAGGAGCAGCAAAATCAACGTTTCGGGCAAAAGCCCTTCATCAGGAATAAAGGTAGAAAGCCTGAAGCGTGGAGAGATAAGCGAGAGGAGGGTGGGGGTGGGGAGAAAGCAGCATAGAGTACAATAGGTGAGTGGGGGAGGGGGTGAAGGTGATAGGTCAGGGAGCAGAGGGTGGAGTGGATAGGTGGAAAAGGAGATAGGCAGGTAGGACAAGTCATGGGGACAGTGCTGAGCTGGAAGTTTGGAACTAGAGTGAGGTGGGGGAAGGGGAAATGAGGAAACTGTTGATGTCCATATTGATGCCCTAGGGTTGAAGTGTTCCGAGGCGGAAGATGAGGCGTTCTTCCTCCAGGCGTCTGGTGGTGAGGGAGCGGCGGTGAAAGAGGCCCAGGACCTCCATGTCCTCGGCAGAGTGGGAGGGGGAGTTGAGATGTTGGACCACGGGGCGGTGTGGTTGATTGGTGCGAGTGTCCCAGAGATGTTCGCTAAAGTGCTCTGCTAGGAGGCGCCCAGTCTCCCCAGTGTAGAGGAGACCGCATCAAGAGCAACGGATACAATAAATGATATTAGTGGATGTGCAGGTATAACTTTGATGGATGTGGAAGACTGGTTTAGGGCCTTGAATAGAGGTGAGGGAGGAGGTGTGGGTGCAGGTTTTACAGTTCCTGCGGTGGCAGGGAAAGGTGCCAAGATGGGAGGGTGGGTTGTAGGGGCGCGTGGACCTGACCAGGGGGTAGTCACGGAAGGAACGGTCTTTGTGGAAGGCGGATAGGGGTGGGGAGGGAAATATATCCCTGGTGGTGGGGTCTTTTTGGAGGTGGCGGAAATGTCGGCAGATGATTTGGTTTATGCGAAGGTTTGTAGGGTGGAAGGTGAGCACCAGGGGTGTTCTGTCCTTGTTACGGTTGGAGGGGTGGGGTCTGAGGGCGGAGGGGCGGGATGTGGACGAGATGCGTTGGAGGGCATCTTTAACCACGTGGGAAGGGATATTGTGGTCTCTAAAGAAGGAGGCCATCTGGTGTGTTCTGTGGTGGAACTGGTCCTCCTGGGAGCAGATTGGGAATACGGGATGGCATTTTTGCAAGAGGTAGGGTAGGAAGAGGTGTAATCCAGATAGCTATGGGAGTTGATGGGTTTGTAAAAAATGTCAGTGTCAAGTCGGTCGTCATTATTGGAGATGGAGAGGTCCAGGAAGGGGAGGGAGGGGTCAGAGATGGTCCAGGTAAATTTAAGGTCAGGGTGGAATGTGTTGGTGAAGTTGATGAATTGCTCAACCACCTCACGGGAGCACGAGATGGCACCAATGCAGTCATCAATGTAGCGGAGGAAGAGGTGGGGAGTGGTGCCGGTGTAATTACGGAAGCTCAACTTTTTCCAGATCCACATTTTATATGAAAAGATGCAAAGTGAACACTATCATTATACCCTATTCCCATTGTATCAGTATATCAGGGGATATCTGTGCGATGTTTCCCAATTTAACCATCAGAAAATTAGAACATTAAAATAAATCATAGAATAAAGCTAATCCAGACCCAAAGCAATGTACTGTCACAGGGAAACTCAAGGTGTATAGGGGGAACAGCATCAGAGGATGTAGTTGACTATGTGTAATGTATGTTATTGGCAGTAACCAACACCATGGCCTCCACACAGGGGAGTGTAGAGGACAAGGGTGGGATAATTAAAGTGTAATGTTGGTGATCATTGAACGGAGAGGACAGCTGGTTGCAAAGTTCAGTGTGGTGGGTCTCCATATTGGGAGGAGGGAAGTAAATGGGTGGAAATGGGCTTTCGGGCTGGACCAAGGTAAAAGGGCTAACCAGCTGGACCCTGGTGCTGGCAGGGTTTGATAACATCTAATATAGTCTGCAGGAACACCTTCAACCTAAAGGGACAAGGACATAACTGATAGATGTATAAATTAAAAGTTAATCGGGTTGTTTAAATATGTGGAGCTGATCAGTGGGGCATGACTTTTGTAGATAATTAGCTTATTGAAAAGTGTGGACTTGAGCTCTGTTTAAATAGTTTATTGGACTGTAAGAGTACACTGTGAGCTGTGTTCTGTGTTATCATTTCTTACAATGTGGAATACAACTGGAAAATGACTGGGACAATGCGCAGGGTGGATGAAGTTAGTTTGATGGGTGATAAGTATGAGACCCATATCTATCAGACACTATGACATTGCAGAGGCAAATTCTCAAAGCAAGCATTTGAACACTGCACATACATATCATGTCCAATTATTTTGCATGCAGGTGAACATGCTTAGGATTCAAATCCTGGTCAAAGGCAATTTGTACCATACCATTGGTCTTTACAAATTGAACATTGAACAATGATCAAGTTAAAGGCAATGATGACCAAAAGCAATTTGTTACTTGAGCAACTTTTAAGTGTGATGATGGAGATGGAGACCATCGCTTCATCATCTGTCATGTACCTTTATTGATGTACTGAATGCAGTGAAAAATGGAGTGATTGATGTGGGTCTGGGATGTAAAAGGGTCAGAATGCAGTGGGCATTTTCTTTTGATGTAATGTACTGGTCAACCAGCGAATGTGGCAATTTCAAATTGAAATACACACTAAAGCAGCTGAATGATGCAGACATGATGCTCAATATCAGAATGCAGCATGTTTCAACTCTTGGGTAGACCCCCAACTGACTGTTCTGAGACCTGAGAACCTCTTTGCTCCTTATGTTCCCAAGATAGGACATTGCCAGCAAGAGTCTTGTGCCCAGCCACTGGTGGCATGGTGCTTACTGTGACTGCCTTCCTAAGAGGGTAAAGGTGGGTGGAGGAGGACCAGGGCTGATACCAAGCCCAGGAACAGCAACAGGCTACTATGAAGGTTGGGAAGCATGTGATTCAGGGAGTGATCACAGTCACTAGGGCCCCTTAGGATGCTTGGGGTCCACAGAAGGACAAGAGCTTTTTGCTCCCTATCTCCATTCCTGAGCTTGAGCAAGCTGCCAATGCAGACGCATTATGTCCCAGGTCACTGTGACAGAACTATGTTGGATTCTAGAGTAGGATGTGAGGGCTACAGGAATAGGAGATCATCTCTACTGATGGCTGTACAGGTGACAGCCACTTTGAACATCAAAGTGATTGGCTCCTTCCGGCGACTTGTGTGGGATCTCTTAATTGTATACCCACAATGCATCAGGACAGTGAGCATCTGTGTCAGATCACACTGGGCCAGTTTGTTTCTTCATGTGGAAATCGTTAAGATTCAGGAAGATACCTGGCAAGCCCTGGGCTCAGAAAGCCATCGACTGCACCCACGTGGTACTGACATATCACAACACTGCAGAATTCATCAACAGGAGAGGTTTCTATTTGTTTATGGTGTCCTGGTGATCTGTGATCATCATTACCACTTCCTGAAGGTGTGTGCTCACTAGCTTGGCATGACTGCCACATCCTGGAGCACTCTTATAAACCTGATCCATTGGAGGGCTTAGGGGCCTTACAATGCTGAAGACTGGGCTATCCCCTGTGACTATGCATCATGACGCCGTCGTACAGCCCCCTGACTGATGAGAAGCACAGATACACTGCTGTCGATGCCTCAACCAGCGCTGCGATGAAGCAGACGTAGGCTGCTGACAATGCGTTCCCACTACATGGACCAGACAGAGTGTGCCACATTATCCTGGCGTGCCTTGTTCTGAACAATTGGAAGGGGCAGTGAGGCAATGTGACAGACGCTGAGGGATTGGGAGAACAGTCGACTGAAGGGAAGGAGGATGAGGATGTAACAGAGGAGGGAAGTTTGCTTTTCCTTGCAGATTCAGCTTCTTGAAACAGTCCAAGACAAAGCAGTCACTTAGCCTGGTCCCCCATGCACCACATTAAACACAGACTCCCTCCACTAATGGCGCACATAGCAACAAAATGTACCACCGACAAAATGCAGTGAAGCAACAATTGAGGCCTCTTCGACAGCACCTTCCAAACCCATGGCCTCTAACCACCAGAAAAACAGGGCAGCAGGCACATGAAAACCCCAACAATTACAAGTTCACACACCATCCTGACTTAGAGTTATGTCACAGTTCCTTCACTGACACAGGGTTCAAATCCTGGAACTCCTTCCTTAACTGCACTGTGGGTGTGCTTGCACCACATGGAGAACAACACAGCAAGAAATCAGCTCCATCCTACCTTCATAGTGGCAAAAGGGATCGGCAACAAATGCTGGCCTTGTTAGCCAAACCCACGCCCCATGAGTGAATAAAAATATTTTTAAAATTCATGCCATGATGCCAGAGTTTGGATCTGTAAGTGAGTTGTCCAGCCTGCCCCGTTCTGCTGCAGTTACTCAGACTCACCAGCAGGCTCAGTGTGCTCCTACTCCTAAAGCCTTAACCTCGTTCATCTCTATCATTCCTGGGAATAGAATTTCCTTATTGTTATTCTTCTCTCATATATGAGCCTATTATCTCTGTAAGTGACCCGGTAATAGGACATAAATGGCCAGCTGAGGGATAGTTACGATGAGTATCTGAGCATTAATGGACAGAACAAGGAGAGGAAAACCTTGCTGGGAAAGTTTGTGTTCTATATTAGAGTTCAATCAAGGTTATCAACTTGTGGAGAGTGTATTCCTGGAAATTTCAAACAATGGAGTCCAGACAACAAATAACTTTTTTTCCCATTGTTCCACATAAAACTGAAAATAATTGTGGATGCTCTAAATCAAATACAAAAACAGAAACTGCTTGTAAATCTCAGCAGGTCTGACAGTATCTGTGAAGAGAAATCAGAGTTAATGTTTAGGGTCAAGTGACTCTTCCTCAGTTTCATCATTCCAGCTAAGTGGTTGTTCAACAGGCCAATCCTCACAGGCACGACATTCCCATGGGAATTGGAGAATAGACAGGCTTTTCACTATCCAATTGAAGGATTCCTGGTTCTCAGTCAAAAAATCTTTTCTCCCATCCTCAAATATAGGACTGATACAGAAACATTCAGAAACCACTTTGGATTTGAATAAGCCTCCAAGTTTGCTAGCAGTGGTGAAGATCTATCTTCAGTTCCCGGAGACTCCAGGATCAACAGGCAGGATTGGCATTCCATGCCCATATCATTTTCCTAAAAGTAAACCCTCTCTGCTAGACAGGTTAACAAGGTTAGATCACATGGAATCTGGGAGAGCTAGCCAGTTGAATATAAAATTGGCTTGAATGTAAAAACAGAAGGTGGTGGTGGAGTGTCGTTTTCAAACTGGAGGCCTGGGACCAGTGGTGTGCCACAAGGATCAGTGCTGCGTCCACTGCTTTTTGTCATTTATGTAAATGATTTGGATTTGAACATAGGAGGGATACTTAGTATGCTTGCAGATGGCATCAAAATTGGAGGTGTCATGGACAGCAAAGAAAGTTACTTCAGAGTACAATAGGATCTTGCTCAGAGGGTCCAGTGGGCCAAGGAGTGGCAGATGAAGTTTAATTTAGATAAATGTGAGGTGCTGCATTTTGGAAAGACCAATCAGAGCAGGACTTATATACTTAACGGTAAGATCCTGGGGAATGTTGTTGAGGAAAGAGACTTGGAGTGCAAGTTCATAGTTTCTTGCATGTGGAGTCCCAGATACTCAGGATAGAAGAAGGCATTTTGTATGCTTGCCTGTATTGGTCAGTGCATTGAGTATAGGAGTTGGGACTGTACAGGACATTAGTTAGGCCACTTTTGGAATACTACATTCAATTCTGTTCTCCGTCCTGTTGGAAAGATATTGTGAAACTTGGGAAGGTTCAGAAATGATTTACAAGGCTGTTACCAGGTTGTAAGGTTTGAACTACAGGAGGAGAGTGGGCTGTTTCTTTGCAAAATCAGAGGCTGAGTGTTGACCTTATAGATGATTATAAAATCATGAAGGGTATGGATAGTGTGAATCACCAAGGATTTTTTTCCACAGAGTAGGAGAATCCAACATTTGAGAGCATAGATCTAAGATGAGAGTGGAAAGATTTAAGTGGGATTTAATGACAACGTTTTCTTACAGAGAGTCGTGCATGATTGGAATGAGCTGCCACAGGAGGTGGTGGAGGCTGGTCCAGTTACAACATTAAAAAGACATCTGGATGGGGACATGAATAGGAAGGGTTTAGAGGGATATGGGCCAGATGCTAGCAAATGGGATTGGATTAATTTAGGATATCTGATTGGCATTGACGAGTTGGACCGAAGGTAAAAACAATGACTGCAGATGCTGGAAACCAGATTCTGGATTAGTGGTGCTGGCAGAGTACAGCAATTCAGGCAGCATCCAAGGAGCAGCGTAGCCAACAAAGAGACAGGCATAGCTGGGTCCCATACATGTGCCCATGGCTACCCCTTTGGTCTGGAGGAAGTGGGAGGATTCAAAGGAAAAATTGTTAAGGGTGAGGACCAGTTCAGCCAAACGAATGAGAGTGTCGGTGGAAGGGTACTGTTGGGTACGTCTGGAGAGGAAAAAACGGAGGGCTTGGAGGCCCTGGTCATGGCGGATGGAGGTGTAGAGGGATTGGATATCCATGGTGAAGATGAGGCATTGGGGGCTGGGGAAACGGAAGTCTTGGAGGAGGTGGAGGGCGTGGGTGGTGTCTCGAACATATGTGGGGAGTTCCTGGATTGGGGGGAATAGGACAGAGTCAAGGTAGATAGACAGAAATTCAGTGGGGCAGGGGCATACTGAGACAATGGGTCGGCCAGGGTGGTCAGGCTTGTGGATCTTGGGAAGGAGGTAGAAACAGGCAGTGAAGGGTTCCCGGACTATGAGGTTGGAAGCTGTGGGTGGGAGATCTCCTGAGGTGATGAGGTTCTGTATGGTCTGGGAGATGATGGTTTGGTGATGGGGGGTGGGGTCATGGTCGAGGGGGCAGTAGGAAGAGGTGTCCTCAAGTTGGCGTTTGGCTTCAGCGGTGTAGAGGTCAGTGTGCCAGACTACCACTGCGCCCCCTTTATCTGCTGGCTTGATGGTGAGGTTGGGATTGGAGCAGAGGGATTGGAGGGCTGCGCGTTGTGAGGGTGAGAGGTTGGAGTGGGGGAGGGGGTAGACAGGTTGAGGCGGTTAATGTCCTGGCAGCAGTTGGAAATGAAGAGGTCAAGGGCAGGTCATAGGCCAGCGCAGGGTATCCAGTTGGATGCAGTGTGTTGGAGGTGGGCGAAGGGGTCCTCGGAAGGTGGGCGGGAATCCTGATTGTGAAAGTAAGCTTGGAGGTGGAGGCAACGGACGAACTGTTCGACGTCACGCCGTGTATTAAATTAATTGAAGCGTGGATGGAGGGGGATGAAGGTGAGTCCTTTGCTGAGGACTGATTGTTCGTTTTCAGTGAGGAGGAGGTCTGGAGGGATGGTGAAAACACGGCAGGGCTTGGAGCTGGGATCTGGTGTGGTTGTGGAGCTGGGAGTGGGGGCGGAACCTGTAACTGGAGTGGGTGTGGTGGTGGGGGAATGGGGGTGGAGTCATGAGCAGGGGTGGTGTTCCCCTCGGGGTTCTGGTGCGTGGCGATTGTAACAGTGGGGTCTGTGGGGGGAGTGTCAGCAGAATGCAGGTGAGTGGCGCTGGTGGGGGCGGAAGTGGTGGTGACCATGTCAGTAGGGGTAGCGGAAGTCACTGAGCATGTGGCATCAGTGATGATGTGAGAGGCAGAAGTGATGTCACATGTGATGTATGAGGAATTGTGAGGGGTGGAAATGGTTGTGGGAGTGGCCATGATGGGGCGGAAGTGACATCATCAATTAGCGTGGGGGTGGCAGCTGCATCAGCCGCATGGTTAATTGCGTCTGAGTAGTTTCCGAGGCCAGGAGAATCTTCTGGAATGCTTGAGGAGCGCTGGTTATGGAGGTGGGTAGATAAAATTTCGTTGTACTTACAGTCTTTGATGTTTGACATAGAATTGAAATACTGTTTGTTGAGAGTATGAATTCTCCTGAGGATGTAGTACAGAGTGGGTCCTTTGCAATTCTGAGAGAGTGTGGCCCTCAGCTGAGGCAGGGTTGACTGTAGAGAGGTGTGTAGGCAGTCAGCTTTGGGACAAGGTTTAATTTAATTTGTTGCTCAAGGGTTTATTTAACTTGCAATTGTTTTAATAAAATTGAACTCGAACCCCAGTTCTTCATTTTTCTCAAATTAAAATTGGGTAAATGCATTTTTGAGCAATAAACTGGTCAAAGGGTCTGGAAAGGAAGTTCTACAGGCCACCAGTGGGGAAACTGAAGATGAAGTAGATTAAACAAGCCTATTCCAACAATCCATTCAATAGTGGCTGATCTCTTGTCCGTTTCCCTTATCTCATTATTCATTCGGTCCTCAACTGTCAGGGGTAGATGGAGTTGTGAAGATCAGCCCTGATCCAACAGAATGCCCCTTAGGGGTTGAACGGACTACTCACGTGAAATTATTGCTCAAAGCAAGGCAACTGGATATATTTAGATTTATGCCAATACACTATTCGTTGGTATAGAATTTATTTTCTCCAAACTTTGAGCATTTTCTTCTGCTACCTTTCTGAAACAATCCTTTTGTGTCTTTGAGCAATTCTAACCATCAGGATGCCAAATCTCATCACTGGTCTCTGCTGGGAGGCAATATGATGTAAGCTCTAGTCACAGGACTCAGAGATAAAATCAGCTGCTGTTTACGTCCCAAAGACTCTCGTTAGAACATGTAGATTAATGATCGTGAGATGAGAACAGAACAGGATTGAGCCATGGATCAAGATTAAAGCTGGCACATGACAAATAATCAAGAGTAATATGCATTAACATAAGGGAAACAAAAGAAAAAAAACAGTAATGGCTGAATGTTACAGTTGCTTTGGCAAAGTTTGAGTTGAGCTGGATATTTTGTAGAGATTTGTGCTGCAAGGACTAACAGGTTCTCTCACTGTGTCTCATCAATCTCTCCTCATTAATTACTGCCCCACCCCATTACATCTCTCAAGTCCAATCCTTGCCCCACCTGACCACACACTATTCCTGGAACAACTCGCTACTCAGTGGTCAGTCCAGAATTCACTCCCATCCCTTAAGCCTGCAGAATCGTTTAAGAGCCCTCTGTCAGTACAGAGTTCCGAATATTTTTCTCCAGACACAGCAGACCTAGCTTTGCAGGCAGGGTCCCTAGAGGTCCTGCTGGATAGGGTAGTGCACTGGAGGGGCCTTGTTCATCCCCCAAGACCAGTGGAGCCTACAACACCAGATCATGTCAGCCTGGTCCGCGAGTGCTCCCTAGAATATGGGAGTCTCGGTGCTCAAGAGGAATTCATACCATTATAGGAAGAAGGTCAATGTCTGACAGGGTAAGTTGCACATCTGCTTTTTAATACTTCATACTCACCCTATTGCTGCTACGGTACCCTTCACTCAGCAAGGTTCATGCCATAGCACTCTCACTAATGCCTAGAACATCTTCCCTCACTCACTGTGAAGAGCCCAGAGATGCACAGGCCAAGTCCATGAACTGGGTAAGTGTCCCTGAGCACAGTGTCCTTGCAGCCGCACTACAATAATACTTGCTGGTGAAGTTTGCAATTCAGCACTGAAGTGCAGTAGCGACTTGCAAGTGGATTGGAGATGTGCCACAAGAGTTCTTAAATGCTGGCACGTGCTGGATACCAATATCCGTGGATGTGGGAGTATGTGGACAGACGTTGGTGCTCTGTGTCCAACATGGAGATTGTTTGGAAGAAGTAGCAAGTTGAATTCACCAGAGGCTAACTCTGGTTTCCTTGTTGAGTTTTTCTGATGTCTAGCTTGCTTGGTGAGTTTGGTGAGATGGGAGTGTGAATATTAATGAGGCAACCATACAACATTAAAACAGGTCTCACAAATAATAATAACCATCAACTGACACCTCGCCATTGCCTAGCGAGAATCACATCACACCGATTGCAAAATATAGAGCTAGATATTGAGATGTGCCTCATTGCACTTGTTCCCGATTTTGCCATACATCCCCCCATAGTCCACATCACTCAGACCCCTATAAAAAGATTCCGCCCAATGTATTCAAGTAAATATTAAGAAGCACCCATTCAACTCGGAGAACTGCTCCTGTACAAATACCTGGATCTTTATGCTTTCGGGCCAGTTGATTATTTGCACATTGAATATTTGTCCAAAATGAATCCTGAAGTCAGCAGATAATGTTTGGCTGCTGGTTCTGGAGACCTCTTTGTTGTTAAAAATAATTTTGGCATACAGGGTGGACCTCTGTACATCTTGCCTTCGCAGCTGTTCTCCTCTGAGAAGAAAACATATTTTCATAGATTTTTACTAAATTTTGACTTACTTTGCTCTACAAAGTAGAGCAAACAAAAATTGGATGGGAATATACTAGAGGTAAGCAAAGTGTACAGTGAACGCACATTTTTAAAAAAGCCATTATACTTGAAGGAAAGTTACACAATCTTCAATTTAAAAATTCCACAGCAAGGTAAAACCAAAGTAATCTTTTCAAATACTACTCAATTTTCTACAAGAATCTAGAACAGAAAATGTTTTAACATAACAGAATATTAAAAAGCTATTGTGCATTTTCAGAAATTTTTAGTTCTTCTGATCTCAGCAATTAGATGGGCAATAAACACTGGTCTAACTAGTGACACCCTCATCCTGTGAATGAATAAAAAAAAGTTAGACATTCACATTACTTGCTCCAAATTACAAAAGAACTACTGAGAATGAGAGCGTAGAGTTTGATGCCTTTCGGCCCACCACATCCATGTCAGTTTTATCATTTTTGTAATAACTTGATCTCTTCACCAAATTGAAGATAGTTTATAATCTATTACCATCTGCATCACTTCATCATAAAGTTAAATCCAATGTTCCATTTCTAATCTAATGCTCTTCTCACTCCACAGCATGCTGAATGAATGAATTTTATTTTCTAACGTTATTCTTGCCTCTTTTGCACATCATTGTAAATCTGTGACCTCTCATTCCTTTTACAACAGGGACCAGCTTCTCACCACCCACTCTATCCAGCTGCTCATGATTACGAAAACCTCAATCAAATCTCCTCTTAGACAACTTCTCTCCAAGGAGAACCGTCCAATCTATTCAATTTATCCTCATTACTGAAGTTTCTCATCACTGAACCATTCTTATGAATTGCTCTCCTCAATACATTTGCAGCATTCCTATAAAGTAGGGAAAGTTATCTCTTCATATTTGCAAGACTTCAGTTTCTGCAGGGCTTGTTAAAATATAGTATAAAAATCAAGAATTTGCCAGTTAATGTTAAATTTTGTTGCTACTTACTCTTTGGAGTGGATAGGCAAATTCACAAGTACAATCACAATGTACACAGCTTTTATTGTACATTGAATGGAAGGACACGAGCTTGTGGCCATAACTTACCAAACAAAATCTGCTCCTAATAATCCTATCTGGATGCTGCTCCAGAAAGAGCTTATCATTTTTAAGTGGGATGGCATGGTGGTTCAGTGGTTAGCACTGCTGACTCACAGCGCCAGGGACCTGGGTTTGACTCCAGCCTTGGGTGACTGTCTGTGTGGAGCTTGCACATTCTCCCAGTGTCTGTGTGGGTTTCCTCCGGGTGCTCTGGTTTCCTCCAACAATCCAAAGATGTGCAGGTTAGGTGAATTGGCCATTCTAAATTGCCTGTAGTGTTTAGGGATATGTAGGTTAGGTGCATTAGTCAGGGGTAAATGTAGAGTAATAGGATAGGGGGTGGGATACTCTTCGGAGGGTCGGTGTGGACTTGTTGGGCTGAAGAGCCTGTTTACACACTATAGGGATTCTATGGTTCTATAAATAACCTCAGCTGAGCCGCAGACTTTCTCAGACTAGAACTGAATGAAGGAAAAATAGAACAAAGTGCATCAAAAATGGAGAGACAACTTCTAGGAACCTCTGATGATAAAAGGGCGTTGTTGATGCAGGCCTGCTCTGAATCTTTTCCTTCAATATGAAAAATATCAGTTCGTCAGGAAAATTAAGTTTTGAACAAGCTGTTGGATCTCAGTAGTCAGGTCATACAATCTCCAACATGTTTGAAGAAAATAAAACTTTTATAGCTGCAAATCTAAAAATTTATGACAAAGAGTTCTAAAAGTGTGAAAAGCCGTGACAAATCAAGAGCCATGTTCTGTAGGAAGTGTGCACAGGGAATTTTTTTAATACGCAGAGATTACTTTGAAGTGAATCATCTCAGCACAGCTATCATGTATTCTATAAATTTGATAATTCAAAAGGCGCAACATTCTGGTATAAGCCTTTTCACTTCTCTCTTTCTAGCTGTTCATCAGAAAACCAGGAACATGCCATTACCTTGGACACTGGTTTGTAGGTGTGACAGTGGCTGTCATACTCAGTTCAGGAATCAGAACAGGTTCTCCTGGTTTACGACGAATTCTAGCTGCTGTTGTTCGAACTTGCTGCTCGACAAGTGAAACATCCACTGGTTCTGGAGGATCAGGCTTTGGAAATTCCTCAAACGTTGAACTCTCTTCTGTATCATCAGTCTCCTGCTCATCAGAACTTTTCTTCTTTTTCTTCTTTGTTTTCTATCAAATGACAGGAGTCTAGTATCAGGATTAATTTTTTAAAAAATAAATATAAGTTTAGACAATGGACATTTGGACTGCTGTGATAGAGAATTTGTAAAAAATAATTTGAAGGAAAAATGAAATAGCGTAATGTTTACTGATGAGTTCTTAACTAGATTTGATACTTTGGAGAGGCATGCTGGTACCACGTTTCTTTGGGCTAAAAATTTCCTAAAAGCAGCTTTTGATTGGTTACGTTACAGTTTGTCACAGGGTTGAGGGGAAAGCAGCTGCACTCCCATCTTCCAATCCCTACAAAAAGTCTCTCTCTCTCACTGTGTGGGTGGAAGGAAACCAACACTAAATGACTCCGAAAAGGAAGAATTTCTAATGTAAGCAAAAATCTGGGGCAACCTGACAGTCAATGCGGTCGACAGCAACGTGCTGTCATCCCCGGCAACCAAAGGAACTGTGAGAAGGACACCTCATCCCAATCTGGTGCTTCTGCATTTTCCAGCCATAATATTTCTGCAAAACAGCCTTTCCATCCAATTTGTGAATGAATATGAGTGTGTTGGGATTTTAAAGGGAATATAATTTATTTTATGTTTTAGTAAATAATAATCCGTTTTGCCACTTATTAAACAAATAGGTATGTTTTCTTGTTTATTGATTAAAGCTGATGTGAGTTTTTTTAAAATTTGTGATAATGGTTATAGTTAGACATATTAAACTTCTCAGTGATTAAACTGGTCACTTATATAGGTTTGTGATGACTTGTGGAATAGTGAAGCTTGATTTCCAGTGCACTCTGCCCATCAGAATCAGAGATCTCCAGCACAGAACAAAGGTCCTTTGATTCATTGTATCCCTGCCGATCAATAACAGCCAGCTAACTATTCTTCTGTCATTTCCAGCACTTGGTCCATTGTCTGCATTGCTCACATCGCAAGCGAACATCTGAATACTCCTCAAATGTTATGAGGATTTCTGCCTCTACCTTACAAACAGTGAGTTCCAGATTCACACCATATTCTGGATGAAAAAGTTATTCCTCACATCTCCTCTAAAATTTCTGCCCCCTACCCCTTAAAACCGTACCCCCTGGTCACTGATACCTCCATTAAGGGGAAACGTTTCTTCTCACCTATCTGATCTCTGCCCTCATAATGTTATACATCTCAATCATGCCCCCTCTCAGTCTCCTGTGCTCAGTAAAACAACCCCAGTCTGTCCAATCTCTCACCATCCCCAGGCAACATCCTTGGTATTAAGACATCTTAGTCCTACAAGACCATAGGGCTGCTCTCTAAATTAGAGAGAGGTGATTGGTGTGGTTAAACCTGAAGGTCACCATGCCGCAGACAAAGGAGAGGTTGAGAGAGAGAGACCTTCATGCTAACATCAGCCAGTGCGAGAACTGAACCCACGCTGTTGCTGTTACTCTGCATAGCCAACTGGGCTAACCATACCCCTAATCAATATCGTGACACTGGGAAACATCTCAATTACTATCTATAGACAGCAATATCAATCAAACATGATCTCAAGCATGACAACTGAAAAGTAAAAACAAAAGATAGATTCTATTTATTCTTCTAAATACATGTTTGGATTTCTGTCTGAAGTTCCTAAAACTGCAGGTGGGAAAAAGAATCTAGGCTTTGTGTAAATTGGAGAAAGGGGAATTTACAGGCTGCGATTCTCTTAGATTTTTGTTGAACTTGAATAAGCTGATTATCAGTTCATAAAACCCAGGTGATTGCTTCATGTCGCCCGGCTAATTTCATAATGGGTGTGGTGGAGGAGCAATCAATGCCTTAATGAAAAAGAGACATTTCATTCTTCCCTCAGGCAGTAAGCATGTTGGTCATAAACAAATGCATTCTGTTTAAAGAGAATGAACTAAACATGTAGCAGATAGACAGAGCCAAAATAGCCTTGTGAACCAGTAACCTGGAATGAAATGTGCCTTTTAATCAGACATTAATCTAACTGTAGTTAACCATATTTATAATAATCATAATTGGCAGGCAAGACAAAAGCACAAACACAAACCTTCGCCTTTCTCCAGGCCTTCCATTCTTCATACTTCTTTTTATATTCCACTAGTTTATTCTCATATTCTTCTTGGTAGTCTTCCATAAGTTCCGCGACCTCAGTTTGGATTTCACGTTCATAATTTATTTCATCAGCTTTCCGGTTAATCTCTTGCCTGCAATATTGGCATATACTTGATTTTTAAAAAAAATATTTTAGGGCGAAACCCTGTTAGAATCATTCAGTAGACTAGGTCTGTTTTCATTGGAATTTAGAAGAAGGAAGGGTGATCTTAAGGAAACATATAAACTTATGAAGGGAATCGATAAGATAGAATCAAGGAAATTGTTTCCACTGGCAAGTGAAAGTAGAACTAGGGGGCATAATCTCAAAATAAGGGGGAGCAGACTTAGGACTGAGTTGAGAAGGAACTTCTTCACCCACAGAGTTGTGAATCTGTGGAATTCCCTACCCAGTGAAGCAGTTGAGGCTACCTTGTTGAATTTTCTACGGCAAAGATAGATTTTTGAACAGTAAAGGAATTAAGGGTTATGGTGAGCGGGTGGGTAAATGGAGCTGATTCCACAAAAAGATTAGCCATGATCTTACTGAATGGCGCAGCAGGATCGATGGGCCAAATGGTCTTTTTCCGCTCCTACGTTCTTAAACAGACACAGAAGGTAGTCCACACATTTGAACAATCAAGTCCCAAGACCAGGTTGATATTGATTCTTGGTCTTCACTTTAAAAAGCAGTGAACTTCTGACACCTCCATACTGCCATAGGCTGCCTGTTGGAAAACTGCTGGGTGGAATGGGGCAAGCAAAGGCTGGCCATTTCCCTCAGGATTGGCCTGTAATGTTCCTTTAAGGAATGCTGGGTAAGCAGGACATATAACTAATAGAATGATTGAGGCAAGTGTCATGTCTGAAACAAACACAGAGAATGGTGGAAAAACTCAGCAGGTCTGGCAGAATTTGTAGGGAGAGAAACACAGTTAACCTTTCAAGTCCAGTATGATTCTTATTCAGAACTTCCTTGAGTTTCTCCAGCATTCTGTGTATGTTTCAGATTTCCAGCATTCGTTGTACTCAGCATTTAAGGTCTCAGGTCTGCTCGGCTCAATTGCAAAACATACCCTGAAAGGGAAAAGACATGTAGCTTCCTGTCTGTTCCAAGTGATTGCTTGGGACAGTTGCAAAGCCTCTATACTCTCACAGCATAATCCATGAGTCAAGCGTAGAGTGAATGCAGGATATGTGCTTCAAAGGTCATTTGTTTTGTCTTTTTCTCCCCCTCTGGAAAATTGACCTAACCACTGAAATGGACTTACTGTTACACTCTTCAAAACAAAGTCCAAATTAAATTTTTAAAAATCTAAAAAGCTTCAGAATCTATGGTGATTTATTCTCAGCATAAGTGTAATTGTGCAGCAAGGCAGGGAATATCTGATAGGAATTCACTCCTGATTTATATTCAACAATCCCAGCTGGTAGCTGAACATATGAGCATATTAGGAAAAGGAGGTTGAAATCAAATGTGATGTTTGATTTGATCTTATAGGCTGCAAATACTCTGGGTCCAGACCTACCCAAGAATCATGGTAAATATAATAGTCTACCACACGGTTATCTGAGCTTGTGATCCCAGTGTGCCACCCACTTCAGAAAACATTATATAAACATTACTCATCCTACAGAGATACTGGAAAACTCTGTTGAAGGATTATGTATTGTATTCAGCCAGCCCATCCAATTGTCTGGTTATACTCAGTCTGTGGCACTGGCTAGCTTTGCAGAATTTTTCCAGCTGCCAGAGGTCAGACTTCAGAGAAGACCTACGTTATTGATATAACTGGGAAGAGAAAACCGTACATCCTTTGAATACTGGCATGTGTTGGAATCAATTGCTACACTATTGGACATGGTAATGAGTTGCAAGCTAGACAAATTCAAACAGATGTGACAAGTCGTTTGATTTGTTTTCCAGACCTTGATTCAATAATGGAAACCTTAAACTGAATACCAATGACCTGGTTCAATAATTTTTCCCTGCCCCACTACCCAAAATGTTGTAATAATTTATTACAGATAGTATCTGGAAATGATTGTGATGTTGTAATTTCATCATAGGGATCAGCAGATGCATGTACGCATTTCAATATCGGAATCATTCTATATATCTAACATTTGCGTGCTATTTCCATCACATTTTTGGCAGACATTTGTGTTAAGCTCTTCCATTATAAATCCTAATGTTCACATTCATCATGGGTTTTGTCAATCATTGATTTGCACCATCTGGTCCCTGCGTTATAACTTCTTTCCATTTGCTATTTTTCCTCCTCAGTAACTTCAATTTAATCAAAATAGAAATTTAACTGATTTAATATTTTGTTGAGTTTCCTCAACTTTCTGCTCACTATCTAGGGGTCTCCAACTTACAAACATCTGACTTAAGGATTCTTGTATTTAGAAGTGCCATCTCGTCAGTGATGCAATTGTAAAGACCTGACATACAAGCGTTTCCTTGTACTTACAAACAACTATTTTATATTGCCCTGCATTATGCTCTGACTTGCATGATACCAATCGATTTGCAAACAGATTAGAGAATGGAACATGTTCACAACCTGGGGACTGTCTGACTTTTCTTCTTGATGGAAGGCAGGGACTGAGGTAAAGAAGGGTGTCTGAGATGGTCATGCTTTTTACAACATTGTAAAATAAGCTCTAGGCCAAAGTGCCCAATGAAGCATATTAGAAATAACATATAAGGATAGTAAAAATTGTCAGAAGTTTACCTTCTAAGACACAGTTTTACAGGCGTATTAGTAAATTTCTGGAACTCTCTGAGTGACTTGATGTCTTTCCACACTTTGATAAGGTTCTTCAGCAGAGTCCAATCTTTCTCCTGTTCCATGTGACACATTCGTCGGGTTGTTCTGTGAAATGACATTTGGACTGATTATTAGCTTATGGTCACAACTAACTTGAACTGAATGAAAAAAATTCCACTCTTGCAACCATTCATTGAACATTAGTCTGGTGTAATAGTGTTAATGTCTAGATTTTAGTGAGACCTTCCATCCCTTTGCATTGCTGGTTTCCAAATGATACCATCGTATTGTTAAGGATCCTGCAGTAACATCTGACCAAGAAAAATGACAGAACCTATGCCACGAGTCATTTTGTGAGCTTAAATGTGCCTATTTGATCTGACTATTGAATTCAAACACTAGTAAATATTTTAAAATTGATAGCACATTAATTTACTATACAATCAACTTCCAACACTTGATGCCTTAATTTTTCTAGTAAAAGACTGGAAGAAAATAAAAACAGAAAATGATACTAATACTCAGCAGGTCTGGGAGTATCCATGGAGGGATGCATAGAATTAACATTTCAGATTTGTAGCCTTTTATCAGAACTAAGAGAACTGAAATGTTAACAGTTTCACTTTCCATAGATACTGACAGACTTCCTGAGTACTGGCAGCATTTTCTGTTGTACGAGTATCTTGCCAACATCCTTAACAGAGTTCACCTTTAAGCTTTCTATCTGTTGCATATACACATTGTTGAGAGTCTGCCTGGCAATCACATGATCTAAAACATTTGCAAAACTTGAACATATTTGTCTTCTGAAAACTGGAGACTCATTATTCTTTGCTAGGATGGACATAAGGTTCAGTACTATTATAGTGTTCCTGAAAATTTCAAACCACATGCATTCACGCACAAAGTCAAGCCTACGAAAGCAAACTGTCAGCATATGATAGTTCACCAGTATCATGTTTAGAAACAATCATTTTCAAATGCAAAAGCAATCGATTCAGTTGGATGTTTTAGATTGTCCTCTTTAGACTGCTGCTGGACCAGCAAGTGCAGGCAGACCCCACAAGAATGCCACCATCTTACACCAGTCACAATTCACGAATCAGTCGAATAACAAGAGACATAACATAGACTACAGTTCTTATTCAAGAAACACTGGCATAACTGAAAAGAAAGAAGAATGGAAAAAATAAAACTACTGGAGTAATAAAGCCTTGCTTCAATTGTATAGGAGCTTGATTAGGCCAGACTTGGAGTAGTGTATGAAGTTTTGGTCTTCTTGTCCCAGGAAAGATATTACTGCCACTAAGGGACAAAGGTTCACCATGGTGGCAGGACTTTCCTGTGAGGAGAGTTGGTCAAACAGTGTCTGTATTCTCTAGATTTTTGAGGAATGAGGTGACCTCACTAAAACTTACAATATACTTAATGACATAGACAGGGTAGATGCAGGTTTAGAACCCGGGGCTCAAAATAAGAGAAATACCACTTTGATTAGAGAGGAGAAGATTTTTTTAAATTCTTTGTGGTTGTGAATCTTTGGAATTCTCAACCACAGATGGCTGTGGAATCTTAGGCTTTGTGTATGTACAGTGATAGATAAGTTTCTGATTGCCAATGGTACACAGGGGTAAGGGGATGATGTGGGTAAAAGGATTGAGTATTCAATCAACCACAATTATATTAAAAGGCAGGGCGGGCTCAATGGGCTGAATAGCTGACTCAAGTTCCAATGTTCCCATTTCACATTCTTCTCAATTAGTGAAACTAAAATCTCAGCTTCTGTCGTGAAGAAAAAAATGAAATCACAAGAGGAAAAGCCTGAACTACAGGTTGGGGATAAATACAAATTTGAAAATATCAACTGAGATGAAGAAGTCTTTGCTCAGCTTGCAAAGATTAAAAAAGAGCTGAAAGGAACAGGAAGCTAGATGAACTACAAACTTTGTATCAATCTGATTTAAATGACTGCCAGTTTCTAGGAAGATCTGATGCGATCAAACATAAAGTACATCAAGCTCAGCAGTGGCAGCTATCGAGAAACTGGACTTGAGCTCAAAATAACGCTAAGAGACCAGAACTAGAGGGCATAGGTTTATGGCGAGAGGGGAAAGATATAAAAGAGACCTATGGGGCAACTTTTTCACACACGGAGTGGTACGTGTATGGAATGAGCTGCCAGAGGAAGTGGTGGAGGATGGTACAATTGCAACATTTAAGAGGCATTTGGATGGATGTATGAATAAGAAAAGTTTGGAGGGATATGGGTCGGGTGCTGGCAGATGGGACTAGATTGGGTTGGGATATCTGGTCGGCATGGACTAGTTGGACCAAAGGATCTGTTTCCATGCTCTACATCTCTATGACTCTATACCTTAAAGGGCAGGTGGAGATGCACAGCACATATATAGGAACTGCAGATCATTCATGAAACTGACCTTTCGGGAATAAATGCCAAAACAATGTTCCAATGAACAATCCAAGCAAGACATACACAAGAAGCCAAACAACTATGAAAGCAGCAAGTGGAAGAAGTCCAGGTTTCAAAGAAAATAGAAACAAAACTAAAGCCTTTGAAGAGTTGAACAGGACATGAAGGTGAAGATTATTGGACCAATAGAAAGCTAAATCCTTAACAGAATGAGAAGGATGCAGGATATAAAACCAGAAACTTCAAAATGCTATA
This sequence comes from Hemiscyllium ocellatum, assembly GCF_020745735.1. NCBI lineage: Eukaryota > Metazoa > Chordata > Chondrichthyes > Orectolobiformes > Hemiscylliidae > Hemiscyllium > Hemiscyllium ocellatum. Next base: position 123,262,966 of record NC_083401.1, read on the forward strand.
TGAGTCTTTGCAAGTGCCCACTATAACTTCCTTAATGTTGATTCAATCACTTTCTCCACAACAGACATCAAGTTAACTCTCCAACAGGTTCTTGTTTTCAACCTCCCTCTCTGCTTGAATAGAGGGGTTAGATTTGTTTCTTGTCAGTTTAATTGAACCTTTTCTGAAACTACAGACTTTTGAAGAATTAACAACAATGCATTTACTAGCTCATTAGTCACTTCTTTAAAGATCCTTGGATGAAATCCAGCTGGACCCAGAGATTTGTCAGACAGCAGCCCCATCAGTTTGATTTATGCTGCTTCCCTCTTGATTGTAATTTCATTAAGTTCCTTTCTCCTTTTGCCCATTTCCTTCATATCTACAATCAACTCTTCATTCTCGTTCTCCAGAGGACCAATGCTCACGATTCTTACCCTTTACATTTTTAAGTACCTGTACAAATTCTTGCTTTCTGTTTTACATTAATTAGCTTCTTTTCATTCTGTAATTTTGTCCTTCTGTTTAACCATTTAATCATCCTACATATTCTGTCCAATCATCTGACCTGCCACTTACCTTTAAGTAGTTAAATTACTTTTACTTCAGTTTGATGTTTCCTTAACTACTTTAGTCGACCACAGATTGTGGGACTTCCCTTTAGAATGTTTCTTTACAGCAGTAATGTTCTTATTCTGAACATTATGAAGTAGCCCTTTAAATGTCTGCCTCTGTTTCTCCATTGATCTATTCCCTAATCTATTCCAGCACTTCTATTCATCAATTATAAACTCTCAGACTTTAAAACAATCTCCTCTCTCTCATTGTGATGAGGTCATCAACTTCTTTGGTGTAGTCAGATATCAAGCACTTTTTCCCCCAAAAAAATTTTACTCATAAAATTTGCAACAAAAACATTTCAACTTAAACACTAGACAACTTTCAAGAAAATTCAACTTGTACAATTTTTATAATCTTCACACTTAGCAATGTGAATACATCCCATATCACAGATGCAGACTCAGTGCAAGACATTACAAATTAGAATTGATGCAATCAATGGAAAATTCTCCACATAGCATTTCACTCTGACGTACGCTATTACCATTTCAACACTCGTAATCTACAACAGAATTCTCTGATGTACACAGCCCAAGGTTTTAAAAAAATTCCAGCTCCATGGTAAACTATGGCTGAAAGGTCTTAGACACAAACTTTTCCCATTAAACCTTTACAGAAGCTGCACCAAACTTTACTACATCCCTCAGTGTGCAGTCCTGTACTTTGGAATGTGTCAGTCCGCAACACTCCGCCAAGGACAATCCTCACCCTGGCAGCGAGCTTCAGAGAGATTAAGGATTGTCTTTCAGGAAGTGGCTGGTCCACGATGCAGAGATAATATTTGTCTCAGGGTGCGCCCTGGAAAGAGTCCATTGAGCATTCCAAAGCTGCTCAGGATGAACCTCAATAAAAGCTACTGCATCTCTCTTCAGACTTTTTCTGCAATGGACATACCATGAGGAGGTAGATAATAGTCTCTTCTCTACCACTGTCACCTTAAGGGAAGCATGCTGAAGGAGTGTGATTTTGGGTTTGCAGAAAGGATCTGATGAGGCATAGCCCAAATGACTCTGGTAGACTGGAGAAGGAACTGACAGGATCTACTGTCTCCTCTGCTTCTGGGCCTCAGGAGACATTACATGCTGATCACCGCTTGATAAAGGTGTGGTCACAAAGAGTTTCTGCATTACCTTACTCATGGGGGTCAGGCGATATGGCATAATTTAACTGTCTGGAGCTTTCCATGATAACGTGGTCAAACCCTTCAAAACACTGGAGACAGGTAGCAAACTTGGTGTTTGCATATTGAAGGTCTCAGCTTGAAGAAGCTGCTCCAGAAGTGGTTACCAGGATGAGGTTTGTGTTGATTCTTTCTCTTCCCCTTTACCTAGAGGGCTGTACATTGCATCACTGTGAACAGGGTCCATTTTCACCCTCCAGATAAAGGGGAGGTGGACTGGGTGATTGCCACAATGCATAGTGGGAAATGGGTCTGGCCTGCACCATGCATAGCAACATGGGAAGGGCCTTGCACTAAATGATCAGGTTCTTACCCGGAATGGAGACAAAGCATCCTTCTCATGTGCTCAGATGTCAGACCATGGCTAATTATTCCTTTCCGTTTTTAATGTTGCAGCCTCTCTGATCCATATTGCTCAGTAGCTTCATTTAATCTGGCCTCATGGTGATGGGGACAGAGGATCGATTCTCAAACAGCATGGCCTTGCTCATGCCTTGATTTATGTGGGCTTTGGCGATCAGTTTGTTCTGGTCACAGATGCTTATGCATCTGCACACTGACAACTGTCCCGAACAGAAAATGGTGCCGTCATCTATGTACAGGGATTGGAGAGCCTCCAAAAACCTGGAGTAGTCACCCTTTCACACTTGCAGCCTTCCTGACAGACTGGCTAAAGCTCTATACAACATTTGAATAGAGGAAAGAGGGCAGCACTGTCTGACCACAAATTTGATCAAAAAGCTTTCTGTTTCCACACATGTTGATGGTAACTGTGCAACTGATGTTTGTGTATAATCAAATCCAGTTACAGATTCCCTCCCTAAACCCAATTTTAGGCAGCACAACCAATATACTGTCAAAGGCCTTCTCCTGGTGCAGGCCAATGAGGCAGGGTCACCTCTCAACCTCCCGTCCCACAATAGGAGATCGTATCCCTGAGCAGCATAAGTCTCTCAGAGATCTTCCTGCCAAGTACAGCACAATCTGGTCAGGGTGAGTCACTGACTCCACAGAACACCTGACCCCATCGGCTAGCTTTGGACTAGAAGTTGGTAATCCACATTCAGCAGCGAGATGGGTTTCTAAATTCTTCCCTCTTCTCCCTCCCACTTGTGGAAGTGGGTAATAAAGCCTTTCCTGATGGAATCGGATAAGCTGTCAGCCAGAAACATACTCTGAACACCTCCAAACAGGTTTTGCTTGATCAAGTCCTACAAAAATGAATATAACTTATCATTTTACTCTTCTCAAAGGGCCTTAATAGTTCCGCCAGTATTGGTGGTTTGTCTAGACCTTGGTACAGATTTGTGACAGAGGACAGGAATTACTGGGAAATCAGTAATCTGTGGATTTCACATCATAGTCTATATTAAAGGATTTAATGATTCTCAAAATGTTGGACTGCAATGACTTCGAGTCATTCTCTTCCTTCAGGCTGTTCGTCCCAGAGTTCTCTCTGTATCTTCTGGAAGTAGAAATGTAAGCATGTCTCATCCCACTCCATAAATTCTGACCAGAGATGATCTCAGAGGTTCTGAGACCATGAATAAGTCTTGCTCATTCATGTCTCTGAGATCCTCATTGATATCAATCCCCACTGACTGCAGCTGGAGAAGATAGCGCGTACTTTCCTGGAATCAGCACGTTTCCTTCCGCTCCTCTGTAACTTTCTGAACACTTTTGAAGATGTAGAACCTCTTGATGCTCACCCTGATTGCCTCCCACTAGAATCCTGGAGAGTCAAAGAGGCTTGTCACCGTTCTCCAACCTTTCGAAGCTCTTTTAAGTTCCTCAATATTTCCTGAGGTAGGTTTCCTTGTTCTTCTGGAAGCCCTTTGTCTCCTCCAGGAAGACCAGTCAGGGAGCAGACGCCAAGGGTCAGAGAAAACCAACTGGACATTGTTAGATCTGACTGTGAGCACACAGTAGACAAACAGGAAGTCTATCCTGGAATAGAAAGACCAATCTGGCCTTGACCAGGTGTATCTAAGCAGCGTAAAATCTAATCTGATCTAGTCCAGTCTAAACAGTGATGCTTCTTACAGGATTGCTGAAAATGTTGTGCAGCCTGACATCTTTTACCATTTCTAGGAGCGCCAGATTGTCTAGCTACAGCAGCGATGCTGTTGAAATCACTGCCTAGATGGCAGCAGCCCCGGGTGCTGCTGAAGGACATCCAGTTGCCCGTGGTTTGGAGGCAAGGAGAACATGTTAATTAACCAGAGCAGAGTATTTTTGTACATTACATCTGCTACGATGAAATGCTCATTCATCAACTCCTGAATGTTAGAGGTAGTGAAGTCATCTGCTCACAGAGAATATCCAGACCAGAGTTCACGAGATCGATGGTCCCTGGTCTACTACTGTGAGCTAAGAGGCAAGGTGCAGTATCACACACAACTGCTTTAATATTGGCCAGGTAATCAAAGGTTCAAACATCGTATAGTGGATTTAACACTATGCACATTAATGAAGTGATCTTTACACTCATTTTAAAGCCCATTCTTTCCCCCAATTGTCCTCACCATTTGTCTTTTACCATTCCAGTACTTAGGGCTGTTCCTGCACCTCTGTAGTGATTAAAAATTGTTTCACCTGTATTAGATTAAGAAACTGTTTTGGTCTGACCCATTTGAATTAAAGAGCCCCTGGGTGTTATCAGTGGTTTCTTGCCATTGGCAGGATTTACACTGCTTCCCTGTTGTAGAGTCCTCCTTTGATCCAATTGGTTTGGCAGAGGGTTTGGTGGGTGGATAGTTGCAGGTCTGCTTAGTCCTGATCACATTTACATTCCTATGCACATGTTGCTCCTTATTTTTTGCTGCATGCTGCTGGAGATCCTTTTGTAAAAGACAGGTCTGCAACAAGAGTGTTAGACTTTGAGCTGCCCATAAAAGACCTAGTAGCAATGCAACTGGATGCAGGATCACTCCATTTCGATTCACCTTCAGAGTTACCTCGACTTGCCTTTTGCTGGTCCAGATCCCAAACACGCCTGTAACTTCAGTACACAGTTAGGAACTTGACTATAACCTCAATGGGGTGGAGTGGGTCAGATTGTCACCACTGAAAAAGATACAATCCACTGGGGTAATTCCTTCGTCATCCTTCATTGACACCTTTGGGGCATCACTGATTATAGCTAACATTTTCCAGCTCATGCTCTCTCCACTTCTAGATAAGATCCAAAGTATTTATTTAATATCTGAGCCCTGTCCCCTGTTTCCATGCACACGTTTCCTTTTAACACCTACTCAGCTACATGTCTGCTTTGATCACTGTTTTACTCCCACTTGCTACCTTTGTGTCCTTATTATAAACTAACTTAAAATAATATCTTAAAAAGTTGGAAACATGACACTCCAGAAACAATTTGTCAGGACCATAAATATTCCTCAGCAGGAATATGTTTCTCAGCAACATTTAGTATGCAGTTAAATATCCAATTACACTCAATGCAATGTTTTTCAAGGGTTTCTACAGTGAGTCAAAAATAATAAACATTTTTAATTCAAAGAATCTTCACAATGCAGACAAGAGACCATTCAGCCAATTGAGCCTGGACTGACCTGCCAAACAGCATCCCACCCTGACTCAGTTCTCCATCCTACCTCCATGGCCAATCCACCTGACCTGCACATCCTGCACATTATGGGGAATTTAGTCTGGCCAAACCACCTAAACTGCACATCTTTGTACTGTGGGAGGAAACTGGAGTACTCCATGGAAACCCACACAGGCATGGGGAGAATGTGCTGACTCCACACAGAGAGTCACCCAAGGCCTGGGAATTGAACCTGGGTCCCAGGTAATACGAGCCAGCAGTGCTGACCACTGAATCATCATGCCACCCTAAGATCAGACTCTGACAGATTTGTATAAATCTCCATTTTTTTTAATATTATAGCCCCTTCTACACTTCTAGGTAAGTACATCACTTTTATTTCTCGTGTACAGATTATTCTATGTTTATTTTCAGATTCTTGCCCATGACTGTTGATGTTAATTTAACATTATCACATACACAACTTTCTCATTACTCTATATCTCCCTTCAAGTATAACTTCAACTTTTTCATTAACATGCTTAACCCTTTATTTACATTCTCATCACTGCCTCCCAAAAGTAATAAATTCAAAAGTTAAACTTTGCATTAGCTTTAAAACGCTTCCCGATCTTGATCTTTTCATTATTTATCAAAGATGATGATCTTTAATTAGTTCATTGACTCAATCCTCATTTAATGAGATGATTGATACAGTCTTTCTGTTATCATCCCAGAGCTTGTGTTATTTTGGCTTTTAATAACGTTAGGATGTCTTGATTGCTCATGAATGTTCCAAAAGGTGTTTGATCGAAATAGGATCCTGTTTGTACAGTTTGTTTAAGGACTTTTGGTCTCTGATCCACAAATTTCAATTTACTATTATAATTGATATCACTGCACCCCTAGAATCTCTGACAACCCTCAGTTTCCCTATTTAACCTCATGCGCACACTTGAGAAGAAAATGACAGCAAAGCCTGACAATTTCACAATTACTACCATAAATCTCAGCTCTTAATAAACTTGGTTGTTGTTGTAACGGATTCCACTGATTTATCTGCACTATTCATGAGCAAAACTAAACATGGTTATTGTACACAGCACCACCAAGTGGATGATACCAACCAGAATGAGCCATGTCATTTGATGTGGGAAGCTGGAATAACACTGTGCAAGAACAAATATCTGGTGGCGTCTATCTGTCTCAGGAAATGCTGTACCTCATTCAGCTGAGCTGTATGTAATTTCTGAACTGAAAATTGTTCTGGTTGTAGAGAATGATTCATGAATGGTAATCATTTCCAAATCTGGCATCGATGACCAGTGATGTTTAAGGTTACTGATTTTTTTTTCTCCCTGCATCTGGTCATTAATTTTAGATGAAGCTGTTTCACCTGATCCATATCATAGCTTGGAAAAATTGAGCCATTACTTCTACATATGCCACAGCACAAGCTCTGCTGACCTGGTGCTGCACTTCCCTGCAGTAACTTCGCAATGTTGCTGATTTCCTAACCTACGCATTACTGGTTTAATGCTCCGCTAGAATGAGCAACAAGTCAACAGCTTGCACAAAGAAGAGTTATGGAGAAAGGAATCTCTCCACCCAGCTCCTGCCCTTTTAGTTAAAAGTAACTTTCACATGGATATAATTTCTGAAGAGTTGGAAGTGTCAGATCTCCAAAAATATAATGGTAAATGACAATACATGTTGCAACAAGTGAAGGCTGTGTGTCAATACAGGATGTGCATTGTCAAGAGTAAAGGTCAGATCAGATACAAAGGATATAATTTCCTTCTTCTAACACAATTCTAACATCTGCTTTATGCTCATATTGACATTTTATTGTTATGACTAGTGAATAAGAATACTCTTCAGATCTATATATGTCATTAAAATCAATAGAATATGAGAATCAAAATCAGAAATTGCTGGAAAGATTCAGCAGGTCTGGCAGCCTCTGTGAAGAGAGCAAAGTTAACATTTGGAGTCCAGTGACACTTCTTCAGAACTTAAAAGAATGAGACCATATGAGAATGATGACTTATTAGAACATAGAACAGGCCCTTCGGCCCGCAATGTTGTGCAGAGGATTATTCCTAATCGAAAATAAAATAATCTAACCTACGCATCCCTCAATTCACTGCTGTCCATGTGCATGTCCAGCAGTCACTTAAATATCCCTAATGACTCTGCTTCCACCACCATCCCTGGCCAACGCATTCCATGTATTCACAACTCTCTACGTAAAGAACCTACCTCTGACAACTCCTCTAATCCTTCCTCCTAATATCTTAAAACTATGACCCCTCATGCCAGTCAATCATGCTCTGGGGGAAAATCTCTGGCTATTGACTCTATCCATGCCTCTCATTACCTGGTATACCTTGATCAGGTCACCTTTCTTCCTCCTGCCTTCCAGCGAGCGAAGTCCAAACATAGTCAATCTCTTTTCGTAAGACAAGTCTTCAAGCCCAGGCAGCATCCTAGTAAACCTTCTTTGCAACCTCGCCAAAGCCTCTGTATCTTTCTTACAATAGGGCGACCAGAACTGGACACAATATTCCAAGTGTGGTCTCATCAGGGTCTTGTAAAGCTGCAGCAAAACCTCGCGGCTCTTAAACTCGATCCTCCTGTTAATGAAGGCCAAAACACCATATGTTTTCTTCACAACCCTATCCACTTGGGTGGCAACTTTAAGATCTACGCATGTGAACACCAAGATCCCTCTGTTCCTCCACATTGCCAAGAATCCTGTCTTTAATTCTACATTCAGCATTCAAGTTCAACCTTCCAAAATGCATCACTTCGCATTTATTCAGGTTGAACTCCATCTGCCATTTCTCAGCCCAGCTCTGCATCCTGTCTATGTTGTGCTGCAGGCTGCAATAGCCCTCCATACTATCGCTGGCACCTCCAACCTTTGTGTCTCTTCAGCAAATTTACTAACCCACACGTCAACCTTCTCATCCAAGTCATTTATAAAAACTACAAAGAGCAGAAGTCCAATATTAGAGCCCTGTGGGACACGACTCACCACTGACTGCCAGGCAGAGTACTTTCCAACTACAACCACTCTCTGCCTTCTGTCAGCCAACCAATTCTGAATCCAAATAGCCAAATCTCCCTGTATCCCAGACCTCATGACTTTACGAATGACCCTACTATGGGGAACCTTATCAAATGCCTTGCTGAAGTCCATTTACACCACATCCACTGCTCAACCTTCGTCGACCTCTCGTCACCTCAAAGAACTCAATAAGATTTGTGAGGCATGACTTGCCCCTCACAAAGCCATGCTGACTGCCTTTAATCATGCTATGTGTTTCCAAATAGTCATAAATCTATGCCTCAGAATTATTTCCAAAACCTTGCTGACCACAAACGTAAGACTGACTGGTCTGTAATGGCCAGGGATTTCTCATTTGCCATTCTTTTAAAGAGGAACAACATTAGCTTCCCTCCAATTCTCCTGTACGACTCCCATGAAGAGTGAGGAAGCAAAGATCTTTGCCAGACAGTGAGTCTGGCGTTATTAGTGAGTTAAAATTGATTAACTTTGAGCACTATCACATTTGCCTACCTGATCTCAGATTTATATTCCACAAGTCTTCGCTGTGTTGCTGAGATGTGCACATTATGATAATCAGTAATGCTCTTCACTGCATTCCTTAGAGCACACAGCTGAAAACAGAAAGCATTGCAAAGTAGTCACTTGAAGAAACATTTAACACCAGTTTTACACGAAGTAGGGTTGATTGGTTTCGCACTCCAAGAACAAGAAACTAATAAAAATGAAATGAAATGAGAAACCTCTAATTTTAAAAAAATTAAAAGTTGGCTGTATGTTTTTGAAAGCAAGTAACCTGACATGGAGTAAACAACTGTTTAAATACGAGCTAGGTGAGTGTATAGATGCAACTCTGGCTAGCAATTGGTTATGGGGTCTAAGGGCTCCGGCCCGAAACGTCGAATTTCCTGTTCCTTGGATGCTGCCTGACCTGCTGTGCTTTAACCAGCAACACATTTTCAGCTCTGATCTCCAGCATCTGCAGACCTCACTTTTTACTCTATGGACTAGTGACCAGTTATCAATGACAAAGACACTGTGCCTGCCAACAATCGTGTGTTTGGTTCTCAGGGAACCAAGCAGCCTGGAGCTGGGATCAACTTAGAGAGAGAGAGAGAGAGAGAGAAATACTCAGTTCATTCTCAGCTCAGGTCTCTCTACTCTCTACAATCAAAAATAACTTTAAACAAGAAGGAAATCAGCTTATCTTTCCTGCAACTGATCAGTCACAGACTTCCTATAAGTGACTGTCACTTTGTATCTCTGAACAACCAGCAAAAGCATCTGGAGAAAGATGACTGAAGCAATGTGCTGGCCAGTAGAAGTCATAAATCAGCAACAGAACCTGGGAAAAAAAGACTAATGATCTGTCTGTCTTATTTGTTCCTCCTGCCCATGGCCTACTTTTCCTGTCTGTTTGTCTGTCTGCATGGAAGGGGGCATTCATAATGGGAATTAGAATTTCAATATAAATGTCATATGCCAATTGTTTAGAATGGTTTACCTGTAGCGAACGTCTAATTACTTGTAATAAACAATAATTCTTGTTCAGCACAAGAGAGAGATGACCTATGATCAGGATGCAGAAGTGATTTGGATAAAGGTGAGAAATTATAAAGTCAAGGAGACACTCGGGGGCGGGGGGGGCCGGAGTCCAGACCGCCTAAAGTGGCAACATGGAATGATGGAGAATAAAGGAATAAATAATGGAAACCTTTCAGCAATAACCATGGGGGACGTTAATCTTCATAAAAATGAAAACAAAATCAGATGGACAAAGGTAACCTAGAAGAGCTCACAGCAAGTTTTCAGAGAGTGTCTGAGAATGATATGTTCTGGAGCAAGCCAGTGAGCAGACTATATTAGAACATGTTTTATTCAGTTAGGTAGGATTAATAAATGATTTCATAGTGAAAGCACCTTTAAGTAGCAGTAACCATTTGATTGAATATTACATTCAGTTTGAGTGGAGAGGAGTGAATCCAAGACCTCCTTCCACCTATCCCACCTCCATCGCCCCTCCCCCTAGTCCCTCCTCCCTACCTTTTATCTTAGCCTGCTTGGCTCTCTCTCTCTTATTACCTGATGAAGGGCTTATGCTCGAAACGTCGAATTCTCTATTCCTGAGATGCTGCCTGGCCTGCTGTGCTTTGACTAGCAACACATTTGCAGCTGAATCCAAGACTAGTAATACAAATTTTAAATAGGATAATTATGAGGGCATAAAAGCAGAGCTGGCTAAAGTGAATTGGCAAATTGGGATTCTTAGGTAAATAGAAATGAAGCGACTGGCATTTAAGACAATATTTCAGAATACACAGAATAGGTAAATTCCAAAGGGAAAGAAAAAAATTTCAACCTGCTATCCACATTACAAAATAAAACAAAAAAAATTGTAGCTGCTGGAGATCAGAAACAAAAACATCTGCAGGAAGAAGGCAGAGTTAACATCTAAAGTTCTGTAACTTTTGTTCTGATGCACAGTCACTGGACTTAAAATGCTAACTCTGCTTTCTTCTTTCATATGCTGCCAGATCTGCTGAGATACACTGGAAATTTCTGTTCTTGTTGCAAACCCCCCACCCCCATCCACAAATAATTTAATAAGTTAAAGATATTATCAAACTTAAAGATGGTAGATCAGAAGATTGGACAGAGCATAAAAAAACTGTGAAGAATAAAATAATGGAAAAATTGGAGTATGACAGCTAGCTCGAAATGGAAAATAAGATTATCAGAGTTTCTATAGATGTTTGCAGTTAACAAGGTGAGCACTGGACCTGTACAAAGTGAGTCTGTTGAATTAATAATGGAAAATAGGGAGATGGCAGTAGAAATCAACACATATTTAGCATAAGTCTTCACTCTATGGAATATAAGTAATAACAAACGGTGTCCCGCAGGGTTCAGTGTTGGGGCCGCAGCTGTTCACATTATATATTAATGGTCTGGATGAAGGGACTGGGGGCATTCTAGCGAAGTTTGCCGATGATATGAAGTTAGGTGGACAGGCAGGTAGTACTGAGGAAGTGGGGAGGCTGCAGAAGGATCTAGACAGTTTGGGAGAGTGGTCCAGGAAATGGCTGATGGAATTCAATGTGAGCAAATGCGAGGTCTTGCACTTTGGAAAAAAGAATAAAAGCATAGACTTTCTAAACAGTGAGAAAATTCGTAAAGCCAAGGTACAAAGGGATCTGGGAGTGCTAGTTGAGGATTCTGTAAAGGTAAACATGCAGGTTGAGTCAGTGATTAAGAAAGCGAATGCAATGTTGTCATTTATCTCAAGAGGGTTGGAATATAAAAGCACCGTTGTGCTTCTGAGACTTTATAAAACTCTGGTTAGGCCCCATTTGGAGTACTATGTCCAGTTTTGGTCCCCACACCTCAGGAAGGACATACTGGCACTGGAACGTGACCAGCGGAGATTCACATGGATGATCCCTGGAATGATAGGTCTAACATACGAGGAACGGCTGAGGATCCTGGGATTGTATTCATTGGAGTTTAGAAGGTTAAGGGGAGATTTAATAGAAACTTACAAGATAATACATGGCTTGGAAAGGGTGGACGCTAGGAAATTGTTTCTGTTAGGCGAGGAGACTAGGACCCGTGGACACAGCCTTAGAAGTAGAGGGGGTCAATTCAGGACAGAAATGCGGAGACATTTCTTCAGCCAGAGAGTGGTGAGCCTGTGGAATTCATTGCCGCAGAGTGCAGTGGAAGCCGGGACGCTAAGTATCTTCAAGGCAGAGATTGATAGATTCTTGATGTCATGAGGAATTAAGGGCTACGGAGAGAATGCTGGTAAGTGGAGTTGAAATGCCCATCAGCCATGATTGAATGGAAGAGTGGACTCGATGGGCCGAATGGCCTTACTTCCACTCCTGTGTCTTATGGTCTAACAAAGAAATAATTGTAATCAGGAAATGGAAAGGAGGAAGGAACTCAAAAACATTACCAAGGAAATGGTACCAAGCAAACTACTGTGACCTGTGAGCAAACAGCTGGTCCTGATGAACTTGAATCCAGGGTCTTAAAAGAAGTAACTAGTGAGATAGCTATAAAATAACATAGATTTGGGCAAAATTCATTAAATTAGAAAGAAGTGTATGTAACTCCTTTATTCAAAAAGATTGGGAAAGTGGATAATTAAAGACCAATGAGATGAACATCTATCATAGGGAAGATGTTAGAAGCTGTTATTAATTGCATTGTAGTAAGGCACTTAGAAAAGTTCAAGGTAAGCAAGCAGGATCAACAAGGTTAATGAAAGCAAAATAAAATTTATTAGAGTTCTTGCAAGAAAATAACATGTCCTGTGGATGAAAAGGAACCAGTCTATGTCTTGTACTCAGATTTCCAGAAGTCTCCACAGCAAACATTACTGGGGTTTAAGGGGGTAGAATGCTGGCATGGTTAGAATACAATAAGCACAAGTGGATAATTTAATTAATGACAAGAAAGGTACATTTACTAAACTTGCTGATGACATAAAAATAGGTAGGGCATTAGAAGATCTCCCTGCTGACTTAATCTGTGGAAGTGCACCCAACTCCAGCTCCTTAAGAACTGTGTTAGAAAACTGGAGCTGGAGCAGGATGAACTTCAGATCATTTGGAAGGTAGAGGGGGTTACTGAGAGGAGTTACAGGAAGGCAGATGGGTTAACATCAGGGGTAGGAAAGGGAACGGGCAGGCAGTGTAGGGATCTCCTGTGGTGGTTCCCTTCAACAACTAGTCTTGGATACTGTTGGGGGGGACCGACTTACCAGGGGTAAGCAATGGGGCAGAGGTGTCTGGCGTAGACTCTGTGCCTGTTGTTCAGAAGGGAAGGGGGAAGAAGAGCAGAGCTTTAGTCATTAGGGACTCCATGGTTAGGGGGACAGATAAGTGGTTTTGTGGAAACAAGAGACTCACAGTTGGTATGTTGTCTCTCAGGTGCCAGAGTTCGTGATGTCTTTGGTCGTGTTTTTGGGATCCTTGATGGGGAGGAGCCCCAAGTCATGGTTCACATAGGCACCAATGACATAGGTAGGAAGAAAGGTGGGGATCTAAGGCAGAAATTCAGGGAGCTAGAGTGGAAGCTTAGAGCTAGAACAAACAGAGTTGTTATCTCTGGTTTGTTGCCTGTGCCACATGCTAGTGAAGCGAGGAACAGGGAGAGAGGGGAGCTGAACATGTGTCTACAGAGATGGTGCAGGAAGGAGAGTTTTGGATTCTTGGATAATTGGAGCTCTTTCAGGGGAAGGTGGGACCTCTACAAACAGAATGGTCTTCATCTGAACCAGAGGGGTACCAATATCCTGGAGGGGAAGTTTGCTACAGGAGTGTACAGGAAGTTCAGGGTAGTGAGGTCAGGGATAGGTTTACAAGGTCACAAGAGGGCACCGGCAATCAGGATGTTGGTTTGAAATGTGTGTACTTCAATGCCAGGAGCATCTGGAATAAGGTGGGTGAACTTGCTGCATGGGTTGGTACCTGGGATTTCGATGTTGTGGCCATTTCAGAGACATGGCTAGGGGAGGAACAGGAATGGTTGTTGCAGGTTCCAGGATTTAGATGTTTCAGTAAGAACAGAGAAGATGGTAAAAGGGGAGGGGTGGGTGTGGCATTGTTAATCAAGGGTAGTATTGCAGCAGCTGAGATAACATGTGAGGACTCATTCACTAAGGTAGTTCAGGCTGAAATCAGAAACAGGAAAGGAAAGGTCACCCTGTTGGGAGTTTTCTATAGGCCTCCGAATTGTTCCAGGGATGTAGAGGAAAGGATAGCAAAGATCTCGATAGGAGCGAGTAACAGGATCGTTGTTGTGGGGGACCTTAACTTCCCCAATATTGACTGAGAATACTATAGTTCAAGTATGGATAGGTCAGTTTTTGTTCAATGTGTGCAGCAGGGTTTACTGACACAGTATGAAGACAGGCCAACAAGAGGCAATGCCATATTGGATTTGGTACTGGGGAATGAACCCAGCCAGGTGTTAGATTTGGTGGTAGGTGAGCACTTTGGTGATAGTGACCACAATTCGGTTATGTTTACAATAGCAATGGGCAGGGATAGGTATATACCGCAAGGAAAAATGTATAACTGGGGGAAAGGCAGTTATTATGCAATTAGGCAAGATTTAGGTTGCATGGGATGGGGAAAGAAACTGCAGGGGATGGACACACTTAAAATGTGGAGCTTATTCAAGGAAAGCCACTGCGGGTCCTTGATAAGTCTATACCAATGAGGCAGCAACGTAGTAGTCAAGAGAGGAAGCAATGATTTACTAAAGACATTGAAGCTCTTGTCAAGACAAAGAAGATGGCTTAGTGAGGATGAGGTGTGAGGGCTCAGTTAGGGGAATTGAGAGTTATAAGTTAGTAATAAGATCTAAAGAGAGGGCTATGGAGAGCTAGGAGGGGACATGAGAAGTTGTTTGTGGATATGATCAAGGAAACCCTAAGGCCATCTATACGTATATCAGGAATAAAAGAATGACTAGAGTAAGATTAGGGCCAATCAAAGACAGTAGTGGAAAGCTGTGCACGGAATTTGAGGACATAGGGAAGGTGCTTCATGAATATTTTTCATCAGTATTCACATTGGCAAAGGGCAATATTAGTGAGAATACAGAGATACAGGCTACTAGATTAGATGGGATTGCAGTTGAAAAAGATTGCAGTTTTAGCAATTTTGGAAAATCTGAAAATAGATAAGACCTCTGGGCTGGATAGGATTTATCCTCAGATTCTCTGGGAAGCAGGGAGGAGATTGCAGAGCCTTTGGCTTTATGTCATCATTGTCGACAGGAGTGGTGCCAGAAGACTGGAGAATAGCAAACGTTATTTTGTTGTTTAAGAAGGGGAGTCCAGCCAACCCTGGTAACAATAGGCCAGTAAGCCTTACTTCGGTTGTGGGTAAGGTGTTGGAAAAGGTTATAAGAGGTAGGATTGATAATCATCTGGAAAGGAATAACTTGATTAGGGACAGTCAACATGGTTTGTGAAGGGTATGCCTCACTAACCTTATTGAGTTCTTTGGGAAGGTGCCAAAACAGGTGGATGAAGGTAAAGCGGTTGATGTGGTGCATGTGGATTTCAGCATGGTGTTTGATAAGGCTCCACACGGTAGGTTATTGCACAAAATACGGAGTTTCTGGATTGAAGGTGATTTAGTAAATTAGATCAGAAATTGGCTAACTGAAAGAAGACAGAGGATGGTGGTTGATGGGAAATGTTCATCCCGGAGCTGTTACCAGTGGTGTGCCACAGGATCTGTTTTGGGTCCACTGCTGTTGGTCATTTTTATAATTGATCCGAATGTGGGCGTAGAAGGATGGTTTAGTAAATTTGCGGATGACACTAAGGTAGGCAGAGTTGTGAATAGTGCCAAAGGATGTTGTGGATTACAGAGGGACATAGATAAGATGCAGAGCTGAGCGCAGAAGTGGCAAACAGAGTTTAATGCGGAAAAGTGTGAGGTATTTCACCTCAGAAGAAATAACAGGAAGGCAGTGTACTAGGCTAACGGTAAAAGTCTTGGCAGTGTAGATGAACAGAGAGATGTTGGTGTCCAGGTGCATAAATCTTTGAAAGTTGCCTCCCAAGTTGATAAGTTTGTTAAAAAGGCATATGGTGTGTCAGAGTTTATTGGTAAAGGGACTGAGTTTCAGAGCCACGAGGTCATGCTACAGCTATACAAGACACTGGTAAGGTTGCACTTGGAGTATTGTGTACAGTTCTCGTCACCGTATTATAGAAAGAATATGGAAGATTTGGAAAGGGTTCAGAGGAGATTTACTAGGATGTTGCCTGGTATGGAAGGAAGGTCTGATGAGGAAAGGCTGAGGGAACGGAGGCCGATTTCTTTGGAGAGAAGAAGGTCAAGAGGTGACTTAATCGAGACGTAAAGATAATCAGAGGGTTAGATAGGGTGGACAGTGGATGGTGAAGGCTAACACAAGGTGACACAGCTTTAAATTGAGGGGTGCTAACTTTAGGACAGATATCTGGGAAGTTTCTTTACTCAGAAAGTAGTAAGGGTGTGGAATAGCTTGACTGCAACAGTAGTAGACTGATGCCGACGTTAAGGGCATTTAAATGGGCATTGGACATGGATAATAATGGAATGGTATAGGTTAGATGGACATCAGATTAATTTCACAGGTCGGCGCAACATTGAGGGCCGAAGGCCCTGTGCTATAACATTCTATGTTACAAAGGGAAATAGATCAGATTATTCATGTGGAGAAAGGTTTACCAAATGGAGTATCATGTAGGAAAATGTGAAACTATCCATTTTGCCAGCAAGAATATAAAGAAGCATATAATCTAAATAATGAATAATTCCAGAGCTCTGAGATTCAGAAGGATCTGGATGTCCTATTGCCTGAATCACATGGGGATGCAGCAAATAATTATGAAGTGTAATAGAATGTTGTCATTTGTTGTGACAGAAATTGAATGCAAAGTAAAAAGGTTATGCTTTGGTTATAAAGTACCTTGATTATCCCACATCTGGAGTACTGTGTACTGCATGGATGCTCTTATTTAAGGAATGGATTAAATGAGCTGGAAGCAGTTGAGAGAAAGTTTAACAGACTAATACATGGAAAGGCAGGCTGATTTATGAGGAAAGGTTGGATAGACTAGTTTTTTATCAACTGAGGTTAGAAAAGTAAGAGGTGACTTGAATGAAAGATATAAGGCCCTGATAGATCTTTACATGGTAGATGTGGAAAAAAAATGTTTCCTCTTGTTAGCAAATCTATTAATAGAGGCAATTGTTTAGAATTAAGATGTCATCCATTTAAGACAGAGACAAGCAGACTTTGTTTTCACAGAGGATTGTGTACCTTTGGAATTCTCCTCCCGAAATGGTGGTGGAAGCAGAGCTTTGAACATTTTAAAGGCAGCAGTGGACAAATTCTCAGTAAGCAAGGGTTATTTCTTCTATTGAAGAAATAGAATAATCACATCAGCATGATCTTATTAAATGGTAAAGGTTACTTGAGTGGCTGGGTAATCAAATTTGTATGTTTGCATGAAACTCTCATTGATTTTTGTAAAACTCATTTGTATGACAGCATCTTGTAGGGAAGGAAATTTGCCATCCTTACATGGTATAGTTTACATGTAATTCCAGACTTTCAGTAAGGTGGTTAACATCCAACTTCCCTTCCAATTGCCTATCAATGTCAATTCAAAGGCAATTTGGAATGATCAGCAAATGCTGGCCTTGCCACCTGCCATGAAGGAATAAAATGTGTTGGCCACCCCCTCCAATTGTATTATTATTTACTCCCTCCTCTCCCCTTCACTTCATTTTGTCGATCACAAAGGCATTGCCTTTGAAGAGAAGGGCAGTGCTTGTCACTGACCACTCGGGTGTTTTTTGCTTCCTGGTGGTGGAATATGAACAAAGTTTTACGCACTTGTTTCTTCATTGTGTCCTACATCCACACACACACAACAGGGTGCTGGGCAGAAATAAGCATGACTGCTGTTTGGCAGCACTGAGGGATTTAAATAAAGAAAAGAAAACAAAACAGAAGATTAAGGAACTTTCTCCTTAAAACAAAGAGAAAAAAATAAAATGGTTGGCCAGTTAAAGGCTCAGCTTCATCTATCTGAGTAATGCTGCATTCTGCAGAAAAGCCACTTGAGGCAATTTTCAAGCCCTGCCTACAAACCCACTGTCAAATAACAGTACTTTGTGTCCATTATACTAAAAGCAGTGACTGAAAATTCAGCATTTAATGAATGAATGCAGTGTTAGAAAATAAATTGCTTTGTCAATATCATTTGATATTGAGTTATAGTACTGGGTCTTCACTTGCCCTGTTGGAACATCTGAATTGAAGTTATAGTGCTACCTGCAAGTTAGGAAGGACATTTAAAATCTTCAGCTGCGAGGCACTTTCACTTATGGCTCTCACAGCTGGTGTGACATTTGAGGTTATAACGGTCACTCCTTCATACCTCAGTCTCATACCTTGTCAGAGTAAAGGCCAGCAAGATTATGTTGCTGTCGACACAGGTACTGATCATACAGCTGGACTAACTTGGCTGCCAACACATGCTCACGGCTAAACATGGGGTGGTGTGTGAACACTATGCCAGAAATATCGATGTCCAGTTGAAAACGTCCCTGTAGTTCCGTTGAACCAGCAATGTATCGATTATCATCAATGGACTTCTCAGCCTGCAATTACAACACAAACAGAACTTGTAAAAATTAAGGAATCTGCCACAAATATACAAACTCACACTCCCAGAAATTATAACAGTCAGATTGCACTTGAAGCTGAAGTGTTTTAGCTGCATCAATGTTAATTTGTGCAATTAAATGACCGCTCAGTTATTGTTGACAGGAAATGAGGTGACCCAAAAACAGTTTATTCATTCAATTCCAATCACAGGGACTTGTAAAGATCTGAACAAAGTATGATTAACAAAACTGAGGGCACAACAAATTAGCACTGACTTTACAATACAAGTAATTAAGTGGATGGGAGAGAAAATTGGATGGGACACAAAAAGATAAAAGTGTATGTTCTCTTGTTCCTCAAATGTGTTAATTGATGCTACAAAGGGATCTGGACTGAAGTCTCAGCTTTTCACCAAATCTATATTAATGACTTTTATTAATCATCTGGGCAGTAAATGGCAGCCTTGCCAGCAACTCTCATACCATGTGACTGCCTTTTCACATTACCATTTTTCAGAGAGAAAGTGCACACTAACAAAATTGTCAAAGCAAATTTAACAGTTTCCTTGATGGTTTACAGATCAATTCACTATTTAATGTGACTTTAAGCTGTATCAGCTAATTCAGACAAACGTGTTCACTGCAACAAGAGGAACAGAATGGCGAGGCGACAATCAACACCCGCATACCTTAGTGAATGAAGGAGGTATGAGGAAATACCAGTCCGTATTCTTCATTTTAGTTGTGATCTTCGGGCCATTGAAAAATATGTTTCAGCAGATGGTGACAGGATAAGGGGTCAAATGTCTCCATTTTCACACTCTGCTATAACACTCAAAGCCTAGGCTCAGACGTGAAAAATAATAATTTTGCTGGCACCACAGAAGGCTTCTGGCATTGGTCCACTCTACCCCAACAAACATGAATATATAAAAGTGGGAAAGGAGGGGAACTTTCCTTTGCAACAACACAACATTAAAGCGCAAAACAAACATTTCCTGACTGAATGTGAGGAAGCACTGATTTATAGTAATTAGCAAAAGAAGCGATAGTCACAGAAAGAGAAACATTTCATGCACGAGTGGTTAAGATCTAGGACATGTGGTTGACGCAGATTCAGTCAGGATGTTATCGGAAAAGGAAGACTGAGCAGTGCTATGGGGAGTAGCCAAGGGAATGTCTCTGCTGAATTGCTCATTAGGTCAGCCAATGCAGGCATGATGACTTGAATGGCCTTCTTCACTGCTTGGACAATTCTGCACACTTGTGATTCAAGAGGCCAGGAACAATTTGGGAACTGAAAATTGGAGGGACAGGGAGAGAAGATTCATATTAACATTGAAGTCACTATAATGATTCCTGAGCTTGTGGGTAAGCTAAGCTATTTTTGAACTGGCTGACCAAGCAGACTCCACTTTCAGGCAGAGATGTCAATTGTCCAATGAAGCACAAAGAACCATAACACTCAACCTGAAAGTTATCTAATCCTGGAACAGCTGACCTATTATGACTTTTGACCAAGTCCAAGAATTATTGACTCAGGCGTTACACTGTGCACATAAATTTATATAATATCAATATATAAAATACATAAACATGGAGTTTCATACCAGAAACTCAATGCATACCTAGCATTGGAAGACACCAGTCCACAGCTTCCACATTTGCACAGTGAACTGTAACCTTGCAAGAATATGACCAGTGACATGAAAGGGAGCATTTTCTTAGGGATGGATGCTGTAATGGTGGCTTACAAGGAGAAAGCTACTTGCCCAAAGTAGCATGGAAAAGGGGCTTTTTCAACCAACAACATTTGAAAACCAATGTCTTAGTCAACTCCACTCAGCATTGCTGCTTAATCACAAAACAGATATAACAGTTGCTAATGAATAATATGATAACTTTGTTGGGAAACTGAGAAAACCTCCAGAGAAACAATGTGAGCATTCATTCGGAGCAGTTTGTGTCGCTTCTCTGGGCATTCTGCCAATTTCCAGTCAAAGTTATGGCAAGAGACCTGACAAACTTTAGTGTAAATTCATGGCCAAGAAATTTAATGTATAACTGTAACTTGACCCTAATGCAGATGGGCCTCTTAAACAATCAGAGATTTCCAAGAGTAACTGGTGCCATCTCTGCTTTTCCCTACTTTAGAGTGAAGGATTTGGCTTTCCGAAAATAAATCTGATATCTTTCAGTATTAATAGCTTGAAGGAGCCAGGAAAAAGGAAAATTTCAGAGGCAAGCTGATGTTTTTTCAATTGTCCATCACTTCGCAATAACAAATACCTCTAGTACTATAACAAATGATTAACTAAGATCCATCACATCCAAAATGGAGAAACTAACAGCACTGTGCTTGTACATGGCCCTATATAAAACGAAGTTTAAACACTTTGTCAGAGTGAAAGATTCATACTGCAGACTTAAGATTTCTTCATACTCATGGTCTCAATACTATCTCATTCTCACTAACATGCATGATTATTTTAGACAATGCTATTAGATCACTCTAATTATAACTACCAGCAGCTCTGCCCCAGACAAAGAATCAGGGAAATAATGTAATAAAATAATCATGTATGTTGATTAGAATGAGACAGTAGTGTCACCATGAGTATGGAGAAATCTTAAGTTTGCTGTATGAAACTTTCACTAATAAAATATTTAAACATATGAGGAACCTTATCAAGTGCCTTGCTGAAGTCCATATACACCACATCCACTGCTTGGCCTTTGTTGACCTGTCTCGTCACCTCCTCAAAGAACTCATTAAGACTTGTGAGGCACGACCTGCCCCTCACCTCACAAAGCCATGCTGACTGCCTTTAAATCACTCTATGCTTTTCCAAATAGTCATAAATCCTATCCCTCAGAATTCTTTCCAAAAACCTTGTTGACCACAGGCATAAAACGGACTGGTCTGTAATTGCCAGGGATTTCCCTTTTACTCTTCTTGAAAAGAGGAACAACATTCGTCTCCCCCAAATCCTCCCATACGACTCCCATGGAGAATGAGGAAGCATAGACTTTCATCAGCAGCTTAGCAATCTCCTTTCCTGCTTCCCAAAGCAACCTAGGATAAATCTGGTCTGGCCCTGGGGACTTATCAATCTTAATGTTTTCCAAAATTTCCAGCAGATCAACTTCATCAATCTTGATCTGTTCAAGCCTGTTTCCCAGCTCCTCAAAGTTCTCATTCACAACAAGGTCCCTTTCCTTAGTGAAAACCAAAGCAAAGAAAAACTTATTTAGGGCCTCTCCTATCTGCTCGGCTCCACGCACAAGTTCCCTATGCGATCCCTGACAGGCCCTACCTTCTCCTTGATCATTCTCTTATTCTTCACTTATGCGTAAAATGCCTTTAGGTTCTCCCTAATCCTTCCTGTCTCTTTTTCATGCTCCCTCCTGGCTCTCCAATTCTGAGCTCCTTTCTATTAAGCCTGTAATCCTCTAAAGCTGTACTAGATCCTTGCTTCCTCCACGTTATGTAAGCTGTCTTCTTCCTTTTCAAGAGAACCTCCTCTGTTCTTGTCATCCAAGGCTCCTTAATCTTACCCCTTCTTGACTGTCTCAGAGGAACAAATTTGTACATCACTTGCAACAATTGCTCCTTAAACAGTATCCATATGTCTGTTGTGACATTTCTGTGGAACAATTGCTCCCAATCTGTACTTCCCAACTCCTGTCTGATAGTGTCATAATTTTCTTTTCCCCAAATAAATATCTTCCCTTGGTAACTGCTCCTTTCCCTCTCCAAGGATATGGTAAATGTGAGGAAGTTATGGTCTCTGTCACCAAACTGTTTCACCCATCGTGAGATCTGACACTTGTCCAGGCTTATTGCCGAGCACCAAATCCAAAATGGCCTCTCCCCTCGTTGGCGTGTCTACATACTGAGTAAGGAAACCCTCCTGAACACACCTGACAAAAACAACTCCATCCAAACCATTTGCGCTAACGAGGTTCCAGTCAATATTGAGAAAATTGAAGTCAACCATAACAACAACCCTGCTATATCTGCATTTTTCCAAAATCTGCCAGCCTATATGAGTTCTTCAATCTCCCTACTGCTTTTAGGGGGTCTGTAGAAACCCCCAATGAGGTGCCTGCTCCCTTGCTGTTCCTAACTTGCACCATACTGACTCAGTAGACAAACCTTCCTCAACAACCTTCGTTTCTATAGCTGTGATGCACTCTCTAATTAGCAATGCTCCCCGCGCCCCCACCACGTCTTTTCCAGCCTCCCTGTTCTTTTTAAACATTCTAAACCCTAATTCATCTTGCAACCATTCCTGCCCCTGTGAAACCCACATCTCTGTTATGGCCACAACATCATAGTCCCAAGTACTGGTCCTTGCTAAGTTCATCCATCACTCTTATTTCTGACACTCCTTGCGTTAAAGCAGACACACTTTAACCAATACCTTGGTTTCATCACGTGAAAAACCGTCCTGATAGATTCACTACATCCGGTCACTGCCCCATCTACAACTATCCCCCTCTCAGATACGTAGCTCTGGTTCCCACCCCCTTGCCAAACTAGTTTAAACCCTCCCGAACCACACGAGCAAATCTCCCTCTCAGGACATTTGTGCTCTTCCAGTTCAGGTGCAACCCGTCTTTCTTGATTAAGTCCCACCTTCCCCAGAAGGGATCCCAATGGTCTAGGTATCTGAAGCCCTCCCGCCTGCACCAGCCTCACAGCCACATGTTAAATTGCACTCACTGACTGTTCCTCACCTCACTGTCTCGTGGCACTGGTAGCAAACTTGAGATCATCCTGCTCTTCAGCTTCCAACCTATAGTCACTTTTCAGATCCTTAATCCCTTTCCTGGCTATATCACTGTTGCCAATATGTACCACGATATCACCACCAGTGATGTTCTGTAAGGATCAGTGTTGGGACCACTGTCATTTGTAAAATATATAAATGATTTGGATTAAAATGTCGGTGGTCTGATTTGCAGACGATATGAAACTCGATGGAGTTGTGGATAGTGAGTAAGGATATCAAAGGAAGCAGTAAGATACAGATCAGCCCAAAAGCTGGGAGGAGAAATAGCAAATGTAGTTTAATCTGTACAAGTATGAGGTGATATACTTTGGGAAGTCAATTGCAAGAGGAAAGTATACAGTAAATGGCCAGACCCTGAGGAGCACAGATACACAGAGGGATCTCCCTGAAAGTGACAACACAAGTGGAAAAGGTGGTAAAGCAAGTGTCTTGCCTTCATCGGTCAGAGCAATGATAATAAAAGTTGACAAGTCATTTTGCATCTGTATAAGAGCTTGGTCAGGCCACAAGAGTGAGGTTGTGGTTGCTGCATTATTGGTTAGGATATGGAGGCTTTGGAAAGAGAGCAGAAAAGGTTTATCAGGATGTTGTTGGGTTGGAGTGCATTAAATATAAGGAAAGGCTGACAAACTTGGATTGCTTTCACTAGAACGTCAGAGGCTGAGGGACGACCTCATAGAAGTATATAAAATTATGAGAGACATGGATAGGATGGATAGTCGAAGTTATTGTCCCATGATGGAAATGTCAAATAGGGGACACAGGTTTAAGGTGAGAAGGGGAAAGTTTAAAGGAGATCTGTTAAGCAAGGTTTTTTAAAACAGAAGCAGTTGCCGGGAACATGCAACTGGGGAAGGTAATAGAAGCAGATATGACAGCAATGTTGAAGAGGCATTCAGACAGACAGATGAACAAGCAGGGAACAGAGAGATATGGACCATGTGCAGGCAGATGGGATTAGTTTAGAATGGCATCATGGTTGGCACAGGCATGGTGAGCTGAAGGGTTTGTTCCTGCACTGCACTATGATTTAATTTGAATAATTTTTAATTATGGGACATGGGATGAAGAAGCCATTAAGAACTGTAACAAGAAAGCTTGTTGATTAAACTGAATGTGAGAGTATTCTGCCTAAACACACCCCAAAGTATTCCAAATCTGTTGGGATATTGTATTGGTGTCTACACTGTACTTTGCCTAACCTCAGAATCATTGGTTTTGACAGTGAACACCAAAAGTAAAAATATTTTATTTCCCACTATTTACAAACTTGATTCAACTTAGTTGCGTTGGAATTCATCACTGGAGAATTGTTGTGCAATACTATTGTGATTTTCACAGAATTTCCTGTCCAGCTGTGTTGGCTATTCACTGCCATCTATTGGATAATAAATGTCCAACTAATGGCATAATTGGTATGGGGGTGAGCGACCTTGTGCAGAACAGAAATTCATGTCTGCACATAATCAGTGGCACTTCTAAATGTTTTCAATCAGATTTCCCTCCTTCCAACATCACCAAACCTAACTCTAGCTGAAGTCATGAATAATATGTTCTGAGGTGATGATCATGGTGAATTATCACCGTTGAACCGTCCAGAAATGAACAGCACATAAGTTTGAACCAAGTGCTAGCAGTTTGTGAACAAAGTCCAAAAATTGAATAACATTTTTATTTCACAGTTAATATTTTATGGCAATTTTCTGCTAAATTCTAATTTCCTTAGGTTTAAACCTCTCTCTACTTGAGATCAATTACAAATGGTTAATTAAGGTAACCAGTGAAACTGTTTTACTGTACCTGGGGCTGAGCACACAAGCACATGAATAGCAACATCTCAATGTGACTTTGCAAGCTTGAACAGAATGCCTGGGAGTTAGATGAGGAGAGGAAGGAAGTACAGGTACTCCTCTGTTCTTTCTAACTTTTTCACTCTGTATGAATTGGTTCTTCTTTTCTATGGGGAAAGAACTAACTATTGCTGAGTGGTTAGAATCTATTCAATTCCTATGGTTTACAATAAGCGATAAAGTCAGTAAGTATATATATATCAAAAGTGAGGACCATTTTCCATGGCTGACTAAAAATGTTAAAGACAGCATCAAACTTGAGGAAAAAGAAAGACTTGTGCAATGGCTTACAAGATAGATAGATTTAAGAAAAAACAAAGAATTGCTGTAAGATTAGTAAGGTGGGAGATATCTCAAACTGGCATGACAAAATACTTGTAAATTGTTTAAATTCGTTTAAATGAGTTGGCATTCAGCCAATTGATTTGCCATTATAACAGAACATCAGTAACCAGTAGTTAATTGAAATCAACAATGCCTACGCCTTCATTTGCATCAATTTTTCAAATAAGTTTTCGATTTCAGTTTGTAAAAATCAGTAAGTAATAAAAAGCCCATTGATCAAATTCCTGTCGATAATCAATGATATTTGCTCAATTTGTGGATTCATGAAATTGAAGACTGTATAACTGAGGACGCACAAAATAATTTCACCTTGACAAAGTCACACATTACATCTTAATTGAAATCCAAAGTCTATATTTTTAGCAAGAGCTTAGTTGGGGTAAAATTATTGCCTTGGGAGCTTATATATTGTTAAGATGCATACTTTAATTCAGTACGTATAAAATTTTAAAAAAAGGTAAAGTTGCCATAATCTTACCAGAGCATAGGGCTGCTCTCTCATTAGCGAGAAATACCTGGTGGTGGGTTTATCCTGAGAGTCACCATGCCTCAGGTGAGGGGAGAGGTTGAATAGAGAGTACTTCATTGTAACCGCAGCTGATGTACAAAATTACATGCCTTTCAAATCTAGTTTCATTTATATAGGCGAGTAGATTTAACACAGAAACTTCATAATTGATACAGCTTTGGAAGTCAAATCCTCAGCAATTACTTCAGAAAATTTCTCTCTTTATTGATGCATCGTTTTCCAGTGATATCATAGCTCAAACGCAAATATTTCCATTAGGAACTTGCATCAAGATATTCAAGGAACTGCTCTGAATGAGGAATACTCAAACATATCAGTTAAGGTTCACTTCATTATGAGATAATCAGGCAGAATCAACATGAATTCGTGAAAGTGAAATCATGTTTTTGAGTAAATAACATGGAAGGTGGATAGAGGAAAACCAGTATATGTGGTATACATCAATTACCAAAATGCAATCAATAGGATGTCACATAAAAAGTTTTTACACAGAATAAGATCACAAGGTGTAGAGGTAAAATGTTAGCATATACAAAGGATTAACTAACAGGAAGCAGAGCATAGGAATAAAGGTTTATTTAAGGTTAGCAGGCTGCAACTGGAGTGGCTGAGGTGGTACGCTGGCTCAGTGGTTAGCACTGTTGTCTCACAGCACCAGGGATCTGGGTTCGATTCAGGTGACTGACTGTATGGAGTTTGCACGTTTTTCATGTGTCTGCGTGAGTTTCCTCCAGGTGCTCTGGTTTCCTCCCACAGTCCAACGACATGCAGCTTGGATGGACAGGCCATGCTAAATTGCCCATAGTGTCCAGGGATGTGTTGGTTAGGTGGATTTCTATATTAAATACGGGATTACAGGGATAGGGTAGGGGGTGGTTCTGGGTGAGATGCTCTTCAGAGGATCATGAACTCAATGGCCTGCTTCCACATTTTGGGAGTCTAAGATTCTTCTGTGATTCTGCAACTAGTGGTGGGCCACTGGAATCAGTGTAGGGCTCAACCGTTTACAGTCTATGTCAATGATATGGATGCGAGGTGAATAATTATATTTGCTAACAATACTATAGTTAGGAAAGTTTAGCAATCTAGAGGTAGAGAATCTGCAAAGGGATGTAGACAGGTTAAGTAACAGAGTAAAGAATATTGACAGGTGAAATGTAATTTGGGAGATTCTGAGCTTGTAAACTTTGACAAGAAGAATGAAAAAGCAGTGTATTGTTTATGCAGAAAGGGATTGTAGAACTCTGATGGAGAGAAGGATCTGGATGTGCTGTTATGTAAATCACAAAAGGGTAGTATGCAGGTACAGCAAGTGATTAGGGAGGAAAATGTAATGTTGGCATTTATCGGAAGAGGCACAGAATATAAAATCAGGGAAGTTTTACTGCAGCTATACAGAACCTCGGGAAGACATTTGGAATACTGTGTGCAATGCTCAACTCCTTATTTCATAAAGCTACAATTACATTAGAAGCAGTGCAGAAAATGTTCTTCTGACTTGTTCCTAGGATAAGGGGTTTATGTTTTCATGGAACATTTCACAAGCTGGGCCTGTATCCAATGTATCTTAGAAAAATGAGGGGTGATCTTATTGAACATATAAGATCAAAGTTTGGGAGAAGATTTGTAGCTCGGGTGCTCGTTGTTGTGGTTCTGTTCGCCGAGCTGGGAGTTTTTGTTGCAAATGTTTCGTCCCCTTTCTAGGTGACATCCTCAGTGCTTGGGAGCCTCCTGTGAAGCACTTCTGTCATGTTTCCTTCTGTCATGAATCCACACGTGAACCACCCTCTGTGTAAAACATTTGCCTCTCGCATCTTTTTTAAAATCTCTCTCTTCTCACCTTAAAAATCTGTAGTGGCCGGTATATTGGGTCCAGGTCGATGTGTTTGTTGATAGAATCAGTGGGTCAGCGGACAGCAACTGACGACTGGAAGCGGCAGAGACAAGCCACTATAAATGCCGAAGGAAACATGACAGAAGCGCTTCACAGGAGGCTCCCAAGCACTGAGGATGTCACCTAGAAAGGGGACGAAACGTTTGCAACAAAAACTCCCAGCTCGGCGAACAGAACCACAACATATAAGATCCTAAGAGATTTCCTAAGGTGGATGCTGGGAGGAAGTTTCCTTTTGCGGAGGAGGCTAGAACTAGGGGACACAGTTTAAGAATAAGAGGTCTTCCTTTTGGTTGGAGATGAGCAGAAATGTTCTTTTTTCCCTCAGAAGTGTTATTCTTTCCCCAGAAAGTAATATCAGGTAATACTGAACTTAATCAAGGCAGAATTAAGTAAATTTTCAACAGACAAAGGAGTCAGGAACCATGGGGAACAAATAGGAAAGTGAGGTTGAGACCACAAACAGATCGGCCATTACCTTAGAGTGAGTGTCATACAGCACGGAAACAGACCCTTTTCAGTCCAATCCATGCTGAATATAATTGCAAACTAAACTAGTTCCACCTTCCTGTTTCTGGCCCATATCCCTCCAAACCTTTCCTATTCATATTACTATCCAAATTTATTTTGAAGGTTGTAACTGTACCCGCATCCAGCACTTCCTCAGGAAGATCATTCCACATGTGAACTACCCTCTGTGTAAAACATTTGCCTCTCGCATCTTTTTTTAAAATCTCTCTCTTCTCACCTTAAAAATCTGCCCCTTAGGCTTGAAATCCCCCATCCTTGAAAAAAAATCAATTACCAATAACTCTATCTATATAAACTTCTATAAAGCTGCCTCTCAATCTCTTATGATCCAATGAAAAAGCCCCAGACTATCCAGCTTTTCTTCATAACTCAAAGCATCCGTATCCGGCAACATCCTGACAGATGTCTTCTGAACCCTGTCCAGCTTGATAATATCCTTCCTATAACTGAGCGACCAGGACTGGACACAATATTCTAGAACAGGCCTCACCAACGTCCTGTACAAATTCAACATGATTTGCTAACTCCTATACACAAAGCACTGAACAATGAAAACAGATGTGCCAATTGCCTTTTAAGCCCCTTGTCTATATGTAAAGCAAATTTCAAAGAATTATGTACCTGCACCCCTAGGTCCCTCTTCCTACAACACCACCCAGGGCCCTATCATGAATTGTATAAACCCTACCTTGTTGTGCAAAATGCAATACTTCACAATTATCCAGATTGAATCCCAATTGCCATTTTTCAATCCATTGACCCATTTGATCAAGACTCCTCTCGAAAGACCAAATCCTGCTTCCAAGTCATAGCCCTGTTACATATTATCAAAGTTAAAAATCACACAACACCAGTTGGGACTAAAACCTGGTGTTGTGTGATTCTTAACTTTGTCCACCCCTGTCTAACACTGACACCTCAACAACAAATTATTTTGGAAAACTATTTTTGGCTCAGAAATTGAGAGAGATTTGAAATGACTACAAGTGTACCCAATGGTACAGAATTAAATGATAGTCACAGATTATCGATCTACTTGGCAAATTAATTGTATAGGAAAATAGTACTGGAATATTACAGATGAGCAGCTTTGGCATGCCATGAAACATTGGTAGACCAATAAATCAAAGTGCAGGAAGAGGAAAGCCAAGTCAAGACCGGAAATGTAGATTTACAATCGACATACCATTTTGATACCCATGAACTGACGGAACAAACTACAACTTGAAAAGGTCTTTTAGGACAGAGTTGAGGAGAAATTATTTCAAAGTGATGAGCCTGTGGAGTTCTCTGCCATGTGAAAACGTTCAGACCAAAAGATCAAAGACTTTTGAGAAAGACGTAGATTTAACTCTTACTAATCAAGGGAATCATCAGACAAGGGATAAAAGCAGAAACAAGGTACTGAGATGATTAATCATGATCATACTGAATGGTGTAGCAGGCTTGAATGTCCAAATGGCCTGCTCTTGCTGCTATATTCTATGTTTCTTTTTCTCTTACTTCAGTAATCTCACAACGGGTGATAAATCCACATATGACTTTATTTACTTGCGATTTACAGACATTCAATTTTTTCCTTATCAATACATTATTCTTGTGATATGTAAATAAAATTGCAGTTATAAAGCATAATAAACAGTCAATTCTACTATTTAATATGCTATAAAATCATTTATAGAACTATGAAGACATTTATTATTTTATTATAATGGTTTTACTTACTTTTTTATAGAATGTTTCTATTGCAGGATCCACTTTTTCATGGAGTGAGAAAATTGGCGGTCTGGTGTAGGTCTGTTTAATAGGGTTAGGTAACGCTATAATTCTGCCATCACTTCCGAACCATTTCTTCCCCTAGGATTATGAATGAAAATATTTTTGCCGAAGTTCTTAAACAAATGTTTTGCGCAAAATACAATGATTACTTATTTTCTGAAAGTGGGGTCCACGCCACTTATTATTTGTTCAACCTACCTCTTTGTTTTTAAGTAAACGATGCTCAAGGATGTTCTGGTTAGATTTGGAAACTTTTGGTCTTTCGCCAACATAAATGCCTTCATCTTCAAGAAACCGTGGCTGCATGTCTTCAGGAATCTTCTCTGATGTGGCCACTGAACATCAAGAATAATTTATTAAAGACAACCAGCTCACGGAACAACAATAAGAGCCAAAGATCCCAGCTTCCCTGAATTGGGAATAAATCCTACACAACTTCATGAGGTAGCTCTATTGTGGTATCAAATAATCTTAAACAGTACTCAAGATATGCAAGAGTTTAAGAATAATGAGTAGATATGATCAAAAATGACAGAGTATCACAGATCTGATAAGAGTAGCAGTCACCTGCCTGCATACTCTTATTGGAAAAGCTTCTGGACCCTCAGATGGTTGATACAGTCATGATGTGGAATCCAAAAGAATGGGCACTATAACTCCTATATTCAAAATAAAATTAGTTTCCAAGACATAATTATGATGTCAGCAAACCCGAACGTGACCAGGATCTGTGAAGCCTGAATAGTAGAAATAATCCAGTGGGTCTGTTATATACCTGAAGAAGAACATACATCTTGCTCCATAATATCGTCAAATACTTGGACACTTGCACATTGTTGGGGCTTGTTTTTAGCTTTTTACCAACTGTTAATATTCTGAAGTGGCCGCTCTGTGTGCTCATGACCTTCAGTCGTACTGGTTAAGCAAAGGTCTCATCAAGATGTTCTTTTCCCACCACAATGTATGCCTTAAGTCCCCACTTTTGTTCCAAACTTTCTGCTCATGAATTTTCTGTGTGCCCTTCATATATATACCTGTAATTGTCAGTCTTACAGTGCTGTTAGCAATGCATTCATCTGTTCTGTGTTGTAATCATTTGCCAGGTACTCACTCTTCAACTCACTGAAGAAAGATCATTGAACCTGAGACGTTAACTTTGTTTTCTCTTCACAGATACTGCCAGACCTGCTGAGTTTCAGAAGCAATTTCTGTTTCTTTTTGAGACTGATACTCTAGTTTGCTACCTTCTTCAGCCTAGACAATGAGATGTCAATGTGTTCCTTGCTACAGGCTTTTCTGATGCCTTGACTCTCTTTATGTGAGTGTAGAAGGAGGTTAGTAGCAGACTGTTGTAAATAACAAACATTTGAAGTAAAAGTCATTGCATAAAAGATGCTGAAGGTCTGGTTTGTACTTTATCTCTGACACCTTGGATTCTTCTGATTGATATGTTCAGTGCTGTTACTTTTGACTGATTATAAGAGTTAGATATTCCACAGGATCTCAAATATTTGTAAGCCAAGGCTATTGAGATGAAGGAATGTGTACCCAAAAGAAAGGCACTTCAGATTGATTCTGGAGTGTCTCTCACTCCATAGCACCAGATGATTGATCATCTTTTTACTGCTTTGGGTATTCCCTGAGAATTCATGCTGCATAGCTGATGACTTCACCTTCCATGGTGTCATCCAGGATTCTTACCAGAGAAATTTGTAAATGGCTTGCCACCTTGTAGTAAGAACATACTGAGTTTGTTGATAAAAGTTATTGTTTGTTAGTGAACATCAACCTTATTATTAAATATGCACAATATACACAAGAGGGATCACAACAAGACAGCTCTCGAATTCTACACAGTCACGTTCAGGTTCCATGCAATGTGTTAACATGTGACATCACTGATGATGTAATCTGATAATTAACACAGTGTAGTGTAAAGGATTAATGCAAACCACGAACACTAATTAATAGAAAGTGTTTAAATGAACATGCAAACTCCACACCAATGCGTAACCTTCAATCTACAGATCAGGTATTCACTTACTTTGGCTAAATCACTGTTCAAAATTATTAATCAATATAGCTTCACCTGCCTTGCGTTTCAATAAAGACATCAGCTTTTTAAAAATATATAATTAAGTTAATTCATTAACAAGAAAAAAAAGGAATTTCAAATACTGTTCAGACATTGCGAATATCACAAAATGCTACTTCTACCATGAGTCTTTCTAACCTCAAAATAAGCTCCAAAATTTAATCAGTCATGCTTTCTGTAGAACATCATCAATACATGCCAGAAGCCATACTTCAAAGTACATTACCTGTAAGAATGCTGGGGGTAAAAAGGACCTTTTTATCCTTCTGTTGTCGACTATAGTAGCTTTCATAATCAGGAGCCTTTATTACAAGAAAATCACGAGCTGTCTGGTCAATTATGAAGAGATAGTCATCTTCATTATCCATGTTATCTTTTACAAGTGGTTGATCCTCTTCCTACAACAACCAAGAGACAAAGTATTATTTTATATTCCAAGAAATATTTGCAAAAAAAGTAACAATTCCAAAATACTGAATGTTTAATATACTTCCATCTTGCTTAGTTACCACAAATTTGTAAGTTTTTTTTCACTGTTTTGAATTAGATTACTTACAGTGTGGAAACAGGCCCTTCGGCCCAACAAGTCCACACTGACCCGCCGAAGCGCAACCCACCCATACCCCTAACCTAACACTCCGGGTAATTTAGCATGGCCAATTCACCTGACCCGCACATCTTTGGACTGTATTACACATATGTTGCATTATTCATGCCAAATACATCAATAGTTTCATAATTTATTCACAAAACTGGACATAACAAACACTTCTTAGTTATAGATAAGACACTCCTTCAGAAACAACTTTAGGACTTTTTTTGTAATAATACTTTATCAAGACTGTGCAGAAATAGCTGTCTCTTTCACACTGAATACCCTGAAATAGGGTTCTAAGTACATCTTAATCTGGCTCAAAAAACTTAATGCTATATAACCTTGGAAATCGTAGAAAATGTTATTTTTTGCTTGAAACAAAATCTATCTCCAAACATCTTTTGTTTTTCCTCTCTCCTTAGGTCCTTTGAAGCCACGCATGCATTTAAAGAATGCTGGCAAGAGACAGTGTGACATTGTTTTACCAAGTGCATTCTGGACTGGTCAACTGGAGAAATGCTTGAAGTGCCTTGGATATGCTTTCTTTCATTACAAAATTGATTTTCAAATAATTGAGATCATGTTGTGAAGAATGCAGGGTAGGGTGAGCAAACCAATGTCCTAACTCCCATAATTAATCAAAAGTAATCACTCTGCTTAATACAGCACTGAGGAAGTCAATCTGAAGTCCAAAGGAGTAGTAATAGACTAAGAACAAATTCTTCAGTTATCTTATTGTCAACTATTGACTGTTATTGGAAAGGTTTAAACTGATAAGAACCACAGTGCTTACATAAAGTGGATGTTTAGTTAGATGTGGTATTAAAAGGCTATCGATTAATTGTACTCAGTGATGAGCCACTGCCTTCAGTAAGGAAGAAAGTAGCAAGTGATATAGGAGAGATAACAACAATGAAACAAAGGAACTCCAAAAACTGACTTCTAAAAGTATCTCTCTCTTTCTCCAGTGAACAATCTAGAAACATATCAATAAATGTTGCAAACTCTTTGGAATATTTTGATAAATGAAACCTCACCCACTGCTCATTGTGCTATGAAAGTTGCCTGGTAGATTTGCTGCATTTCCTCAGAGAGCTACAGGGCCTGCTTGGTCTGGTAATGCCCACACACAAAGAAAGGTCGTCTAATGAGAAGAGGTACTAAGATATATCGTATTGCATGATACTTTTTATGTACAATTTAAGCTGGTCATATAAACATTATTACAGAGACTATGATGAAGATGTAGGCAGGATTTCTTTGTCCTCAAGATCCTGAACGGTCTTCCCACCAAGTCCATATGACAGCATTGTAGTACATGATGTTTAAGGTACCCCTCAGCATAGACCCTTAAACTTTGGCTATGTTTTCCCCAAGCTTGTTTCCATTTCTATTTTATATTTGTTATATAATAACTTTTACTACAACCCATCTAGCCCCAAGTGTCTGACTTCATAACTGTGATGTTGAGGGCTCGCTGTTCTCCCAAAATTAGGTCCCTGTAAACATACTAAGAGTGGCACATCTCTAGGTTCAAAACAGTTGATTAGGATTCTATTCTTGAAAATGTGAGGTGTATAACTGTGCTTATTTAATCCTTTTGATTTCCTTCGCGGAGGATGTAGTTTCAACTAAAACAGACAACTGCTTTATTGCAATAATTGGAGCATCTGTAATCCCATGAATTTCCATTGTGGAGGATGGCTGCTCTGTGAATCAAACCCTTTTTTTTTGCAATATCCTGGATCACCAGATCAAGTAATTTCTTTCTGACCACATTCTGAATCTTTTTATATTAATTAGCCCTTTTCAGTGGTGGCTTCATTGAAGTTGTATGTATCAAGTATTCAAACAGTATCATTAAATTTTTATTCTTAATCTGCTGGCAAATTTGCGCAGGAGTGTGTACACTTTTAACTTCAATCTGTTGATTAATTTGTTATGATTATCTCTCTGCAATTTTATCACTAGTGAAACAGCTATGCTCACTTCCTCCATCAGCAATTTGAGGATTATTTCTTGTTTGGCATGATCTCTCTCATTGACACGAATTCTTCTTGGAAACACAAGAAAATAAAGTTTGATTTTTGAACTTTCATCTTCTGAATTACCTTGCCATCTATAACAGTCTTAAATGTTTCAAGGCTATTTGCTCAGCAATCTGTGTTGTTCCCTGAGTTACATTAGTTGTCAATGAGTTTTTATCTGGGCATACCGTTAAATTTGCTGATTGATTGCTTGGCTTGTCTCACAAACCTTGCTGATTTTTGTAACCTGAAGTCTCTGTAATATTGATAGCAGTGAAAAATGTTCAGGGTTGAGAACAAATCTGCATCTTAAAAAATGTTTTCTCCAATAAGTCCAACTTTGCATTCTACCTGGCCCATCTCTGAAACTAAATGTTCCAAACATCATTAGTTCTGTTGCCATGTCTTCCTTATATGATCGTTTGTTTAGCTCTGAACTATAGCAATGGTTTTACTGCAGTTTTAGATAGTTTCTCTCACTTTTACCATAAAATACAGAATTCCTATTTTTTACAAGTGAAATACGAATTGTGGCCTGTGTGTAAAAATGGATGATTTCACAAAAAGAAAAAGAACTGCAGATGCTGGAAATCAGAAGCAAAAACAGAAATTGCTGAAAAAACTGGCAGCATCTGTGGACGGAAAGCCAAATTAATGCTTTGAGTCCAGTCAACCTTCTTCAGAACTGATTTTAACAAGGCAAAGGTTGGTATACATGCTGAAGATGGGTTGGAGGGCAGGCGGCAAACGAGAGTGAGCAATAGGTGGAGGTGGAGCTCAGAGAGGGAGAAACACAGTCGGGTCCAAAAAAAAAGGAACATGTAATGGTTAGCCTGGAGAATCAACAGTTGCTAATGGGGACTATTAGCGGCTGACAACGGGTAGTTTGTCGTAGCAGCCCATGTGATGACAGGTTCTGGTGTTTGGGGATTAGGGAAAGGACATTTGAGAAGGTGTCCAGGCCATAAGATTATTGAACTCAATGTTGAGTCCAGAAGGCTGCAGGATTCCCAAGCGAAAAACGAGATGCTGCTCTTCCAGCTTACACTGAGCTTCACTGGATCACTGCAGCAAACCTGAGACAGAGATGTTGGCCAAGGAACATAATGGAAGTGACAGGCAACAGGAGGTTTGGGTTCATTTCTGCAGACAGAATGTAAGTGTCCTGCAAAACAGTCACCCAGTCTGCATTTCGTCTCCTCAATGTAGGAGAGACCACATTGTGAGCAGCAGATACAGTAGATGAGATTTAGTGACGTGCAAATCAACTCTTAAAGACTGAGACATACAGAGGAACCTCGATTATCCGAATACCAATTATCCGAAAATTGGATTATCCAGAGGAGATCTCGAGGTCGCGGTGGAAACATTACATCAAAGACCTATTTCCAACAGTGATCACATCTTTTGTCTACAGTGATTAAAAGGGCATCATCTCCAAATGACTGACCTCCCGCCCTGTCTCTCTCACCACACTCTCCCTGGACCTCTGTCAAAATGTTGCGGTAAAAAGGTGTGTGTGTGTGTGTGTGTGTGTGTGTGTGTGTGTGTGTGCGCACACGAGACAGAGTGAGTCTGTGCGCGCTATTAGGAGAATGACCCCATAGAGGAAACTGTAGCAGTCTTGTTGCTGGTATCCAGTCCAGCTGCCCTGGAGAGGGAGCAGGTGTGTACAGGGTCAGGGGGCTGGCGGTGCTGGACGATGTTGGGGAGTGGGGGTGGGGGGGCAGTGTTGGACGGGGTTGGGGCAGTGTTGCATGGGTCTGGGGTTGCACGGGGTTGGGGACAAGGGGCTGGGGGGGGGGATGGTGTTGCACGGGGTTGGGGGTGGGGTCTCGCTTGCTGTTTGCTGCTGCAGTCTCCTGAATAGGGAGCAGACTTTAAAAACTCCAAGTTCCAGAGGAAAGGTTATTAATTAATTAATTAATTAACAGAATAATCAATTATCCGAACGAAACAGTGCCTGCCCATCACATTCAGATAATCGAGGTTCCCTGTACTTTCTTCACAAGGGTAACAATCACAAAGGTATTTTTTTTCCTTTACAGTTGTTGACAAGGATCTCAGTTTAGTCACAGAACATTTTCAGAAATTCAGAAACCATTTTCTGATCAGTCATTTAAGTATTTGGAAATCCATACACAAAGTACATCTACATTTTTGACAGTTACCCTGCTCATGACAGCACTTGTCATATTTTATCAGAGTAAAATTAAAAAATAAACTACCAAAAAGTAGAAAAACAATTTTATCACGTACTTTTTTCTTGTACTTTTTAAATAAAGCTTACTCAGAGGGAAATGGAAGTTAGTGCGGAGGCGAGTCCCAAACTTGAGGCTATCGCAGGGAGGAGAGTCCCCGATCGGGGACCATCGCAGGGAGGAGACTCACCGATCGGAGACCATCGCAAGGGGGAGAGTCCCCGATCGGAGACCATCGCTGGGAGGAGAGTCCCCGATCGGAGACCATCGCAGGGAGGAGAGTCCCGGATCAGGGACCATCGCAGGGAGGAGAGTCCCCGATCAGGGACCATCGCAGGGAGGAGACTCACCGATCGGGGACCATCGCAGGGAGGAGAGTCCCCGATCGGAGACCATCGCAGGGAGGAGAGTCCCCGATCGGAGACCATCGCAGGGAGGAGAGTCCCCGATCGGGGACCATCGCAGGGAGGAGAGTCCCCGATCGGGGACCATCGCAGGGAGGAGAGTCCCCGATCGGGGACCATCGCAGGGAGGAGAGTCCCCGATCGGAGACCATCGCAGGGAGGAGAGTCCCGGATCGGAGACCATCACAGCGAGGAGAGTCCCGGATCGGGGACCATCGCAGGGAAGAGAGTCCCGGATCGGGGACCATCGCAGGGAAGACAGTCCCCGATCGGGGACCATCGCAGGGAAGAGAGTCCCCGATCAGAGACCATCGCAGGGAGGAGAGTCCCCGATCGGAGACCATCGCAGGGAGGAGAGTCCCCGATCGGAGACCATCGCAGGGAGGTGAGTCCCCGATCCGGGACCATCGCAGGGAGGAGAGTCCCCGATCGGAGACCATCGCAGGGAGGAGAGTCCCCAGTCGGGGACCATCGCAGGGAGGAGACTCACCGATCGGAGACCATCGCAGGGAGGAGAGTCCCCGATCGGGGACCATCGCAGGGAGGAGAGTCCCCGATCGGGGACCATCGCAGGGAGGAGACTCACCGATCGGAGACCATCGCAGGGAGGAGAGTCCCCGATCGGAGACCATCGCAGGGAGGAGACTCACCGATCGGAGACCATCGCAGGGAGGAGAGTCCCCGATCGGAGACCATCGCAGGGAGGAGAGTCCCGGATCGGAGACCATCGCAGGGAGGAGACTCACCGATCGGAGACCATCGCAGGGAGGAGAGTCCCCGATCGGGGACCATCGCAGGGAGGCAAGGCCTCGAGTTTTGAAGCCCAGTATGGTCTGGACACTCACTGCTGGCACAGACTTGGTGAAAAGGACTGTAATTTCAGTACTTTCTTTAAAAAAAACTTCTACTCTTATGGACTTTTATTCATTATTCTTTCAATTTTGTACCAAACACTTAAGAATTTGTACCTAGGTATCTTCTACCTAAGATGGCGCCATAAGCGGCAACACTGCAAACTTTTCACTGCACTCAGCGCACGTGACAATAAAACGAATTCATTCATCCATATTACATTATCATTTATGTAGCATTAGCTTATAAATTTTACTTGGTCTACATTTGGAGTACTGTGTGCAGCTCTGGTTGCCATACTATAGAAAGGGTGTGGCTTTGGAGAACTTTACCAGATGTTACCTGGATTGGAGTGTAGTAGCTACAAGGAGAGGTTTGCCAAACCTGGATTGTTTTTGCTAGAGCTTTGGATGCTGAGGAATAACCTGATATAACTACATAAAATTATGAGAGACATGGCAGGGTGGGTTACTTGGGAGTTTTTTTCCTAGGTTGGAAATGTCAAATATTAGTGGGCAGTTTTAAAGCGAGAGGGGGAGTTTAAAGGAGATGTGTGAGGCAAGTTTTTTTTCCACACAGAGGTAGGTGCCCGTAACACACTGCTGAAGGAGGAGATAGCAATGTTTAGGAGGTATTTTGACAGACACAAACAGGGTGTAGAAATTTGTAGACTATGTGCAGGTAGATGTGATTAGTTTAACATAGCATCTTGGTTAGCACAGTTATGGTTGGCTGAAGGGTCTGTTCATTTGCTGTACTTTCTGTGCTCTATGTATCTGGTCATGATAGAATTCACAGTGTCAGAACTACATTATTGAAGTTAACATAACTACACAGCAGCATCAAAACATTTTAATCAAGCTATATATTTGATAGCTATCATCTATAATTAAAACCGCTATGTTACTTCCTAAAATTCTTTTTGAATAATTTTGCATCACAGTTGTTTCTCATCTCTGGATCAAAGTAAAGTCATTCTTTGCAGTGATTAAAAAAAAATGTTACTGACTTACATGGAATCAACTACCTTTGCTTCCTGTGCTATCCTGATTCATAAGCTGATTCTAGTTCTGCCATTGTACGCATCAGCTGGAAAACAAATTTTCATCTTGCATGACTTCCTTGATAAAAGCAACTTGTAGTCCTAAAATACAGTTACATGATACCTTTGATGGAAGTTAAAGGTAGGACTGCTCCCTCATTAGAGAGACGACTGGTGATGGTTTAATCTGAAGGTCACCATGGCTCAGGCAAGAGGACAGGTTGCAAAGGAGAGTCCCTTAAGCCAACTCAACCAGGGCAGCAAGTGAACGCACGCTGTTGGTGTCATTATGGTGTCAGCCACCCAACTAGACATTTTGGGCATGTATTGGCCAGACAACTTGAACACACACCTCCTGGCACACAAAAGCCTGATCCTCCTTTCTATTTTTGTGAAATAAATTGTTAACAAGTTAGTCAGCCTGTGATGGGGCACTGTAACAAGGAGGAATAGCTAAACGGTCAAAGGAAACATGCAAAACTGCAACAGAAGCTTATCAAAATATTCTAATCAGGAGAGTGAGTCTAAATGCTAAATTGATTATCAGTGGTGGAAGAAAGTGAGGACTGCAGATGCTGGAGATCAGAGTCGAAAACTGCGGCATTGGAAAAGCACAGCCGGTCAGGCAGCATCTGAGGAGCAGGAGAGTCGACGTTTCGAGCATAGGCTCATTCCTGATGAAGGGTTTATGCCCAAAATGTCGATTTGCCTGCTCTCTGGATGCTACCTGACCTGCTATGCTTTATCAGTGGTCGAAGATGAACCACAAGGGAGTCTTAATGAGAAGAGGAAATTGTCTTAACATTATGTTGTTTATTGCATGATAGCAATTT
Source organism: Hemiscyllium ocellatum (assembly GCF_020745735.1). Classification (NCBI taxonomy): domain Eukaryota; kingdom Metazoa; phylum Chordata; class Chondrichthyes; order Orectolobiformes; family Hemiscylliidae; genus Hemiscyllium; species Hemiscyllium ocellatum. The sequence goes on from NC_083401.1 coordinate 123,303,332, forward strand.
TGACATGTTACATTGTGTAATTCAACATAAAAAAAACTAAGACAATCAGCAGACAATGATGTTTCATCTGAATCCATCAGGATCTTCTACAAAACTCCTTTCTTCCCCACCCAAAACCACTTGTCATCAGATTGCATGGGGCTTAATTCAGTCTCCCACATTAACCCTTTCACAATCATTGCCTCATACATCACAGGCCTGGCCAGTTTGTTGTCACCCAATAGTTGCTCCAATTGAGGGCAGTTAACAAGGTACAAATAGAGACCGTTCTAATTGCTATTTTAAAATCTCTTTCTCCCTTTTAAGTTGTCACGTAAAAGTAAGAGAAAAAAGATCATTCTCAGCAAACTTCATTTTGTGCAGCCTATTAATCTTTTGGCATGTTTAACTATTGGAAAAAGTACTTGGGAAAAAAAATTTGCAGTAAACGTTGGAAGCAGAATAAAAGATACAGTATTATCATGAAGATGCATAAAACTTGTCTTGGTATAATCATGGATTTAGATTGCAGAAAGGATGGACTGTACTTTGTTTACCTCTCCCTCTTCTTCTTCCTCCGCTTCTGTTCTGATAGTTGACTCCTCTTCATCCCCGTCACCCTCCAATTCTTCTTCATGGTCGATCTTTTTAAGTGCTCCAAACCGTTTTTGCTTTTTTGACTTTTCTTCTGCCTCTTCAGGTTCAGGATCAAAATTGAAGGTGAAGAAGTTATATGCCTCTTCAGCAGAAGGAAACTCATCCTATAAATTACATGAATATATCAATGTAAACAATGCTACCCTGAGAAATGTGCATATTTTTCAGCTGAAAAGACAAGGAGTAATGCTGCTGATGAATATGCTATAAATGCTAGAACTCTTTTCTTTGCAAAATCTGAATATGTCTTTCTTCTGCAAAGAGAAACTAAATATGAAATAATAAAAATCAGGTATGATTGGCATGTGTACATGTCCATCAATCCCTAAAACCACAAATCTTGTCATTATGATCTATACTACTTCATCATTTCCAGCATCGGTAGTGAAAACTTCCTATAAATTCAGTTCCTCTTCATTTATCAACAGCTAAATATGATCTGAACACAGCATTACAGTACTTCTGTTAGCCATCTGAAAATAGGAGCGTTCCCTAAAAGTTATTCAGCTTTCTCTCTATATCTGCTGCCAGACCTGCTGTGTTTTTTCCATCATTTGTTATTGTTTCTGATTTCCAGCATCAGTAATTCTTTGCTTTTTTTGACAATAAACCTAACCTATCAATTATTAAAACCACAATAAAAGTATGTACATTAGGCTGATGTACTGAATTCAGTCTAACATTTAATAGTTAAATATTTGCACTGAAACATCACTGTGTGTTATGATGAAAATGTAATAGCACATTTCTATTCCCTTTTCTAATTACGTGTATACCCGTGCTGGCACATTATGATGACTCCTGAATTTCACAGAACAAAACAATTGCAAAATCCCTTTAACATGCAGATGTCAATTGGAATTATACAATTAAACAAACAATTAATCTGCTGGCTATTTAAAATTCGTATTTTCTACTTTGTGGAATTTGGGAGATTTAGTCATTGCACAAAAATGTTATTGACTTGAAATTATAATTTATCAATTTGTATACAGACTGGATAATATTTAAAATACATTCCCAAATAAGTTACATCACAAATACATGTTCAGAAGCAAAGTATAACTATATTGCTCTGATTTAATCAGATGCACTTTGCCTGTGCATAATTTAAATTTTTTTTCGAAAAATTACTTGAGTGCACTACTATCTAGACAGGTATTTATTCTCATCCCTCATTGATGGTGAGCTGCCTTCTTGAACTACTGCAGCACATGGGGTGGGGAGTGAAGGGGGTGCTGTTCACACGCACAATTTTAACCCAAAGCAACTACTTCTCTTGAGGTCTGGGTTGTGAAGGTCACTAGTTTGGAAGGCCCAATTGATGGCATCTTTGTGAGCTACTGTTGCACATCTCACATTATTGGCACTATTGAAAGCCTACATGGGGTAGATACTAAACAAGTGAATTGTTTTGTCTTGGACAGCCTCAAGACTTTTGATTGTTTTTGGAGAGCTGCTCTCATCCATTTAAGTGAAAAGTATACCACCACACTCCTGTCTTTTGCTCTTGTAGATGTTGGACAGGCCTCGGGAATTGTGTGACAAAATTCTAGGCCTCTGACCTGCCTTTGGAGCAATGGTGTTTGTATGGTTGGTCCAATTCAATTCCTGGCGAACAGTAATCCCAAAATGTTAACAGCTGGATATTCAGCCATGGCATTGTCATTCAATGTCAAGCAGAGATGGTTAGATTCTCTTTTGCTGAAGATGGTCATTGGCTTGCATTTGTCTCATGCATGTTACTTCCATTCAAAGCTAACTGTTGTTCAGATCCTGCTGTATGAAGATATTGCCTGTTTCAGCAACTGAGAAGTTACGACTGTATTGAATATTGTGGTATCATCACCAAACCTCTCCACTTCTGACCTTATTGTAGACTGAAGGTCTTGGGTGCGGCAGCAAGAAGATGATTGGCTCCAAGATGCTACCACTGAGAAACTCCTGCAGTAATGTCCATGGACTGAGATGACTGACGTCCAGCAACTGCAATCGCCTTCCTGTTAGCTAGATATAACTCCAACCAGTGTCATAGAGTCATAGAGATGTACTGCACGGAAATAGACCTTTCGGTCCAACTCGTCCGTGTCAACCAGATGTCCTAACCTAATCTAGTCCCACCTGCCAGCATTTGACCAATTTCCATCTAAACCCTTTCTATTCATGTATCCATCCAGATCCTTTTAGATGCTGCAATTGTACCAGGCTCCACCACTTCCTCTGGCAGCTCATTCCATACACGCACCACCCTCTGTGTGAAAAGGTTGCCCCTTAGGTCCCTTTTATGTCTTTCCACTCTCACTTTAAACCTATGCCCTCTAGTTTTGGACCCCCCCGGGAAAAGACTTTGTCTATTTAGCCTATCCATGCCTGTCATGATTTTATAAGCCTCCACAAGGTCACCCCTCAGCCTCCAATGCTGTAGGGAAAACAGTCCTGATAATGTGTTGCTGGAAAAGCGCAGCAGGTCAGGCAGCATCCAACAGGAGATTCGACGTTTCGGGCATAAGCCCTTCTTCAGGAATGAGAACAGTCCTACCCTATTCAGCCTCTCCCTATAGCTCAAATCCTCCAACACTGCCAACATCTTGTAAATCTTTTCTGAACCCTTTCAAGTTTCACAACATCCTTCCAAAAGGAAGAAGACCAGAACTGCACATAATATTGCAAAAGTGGCCTAACTAACATTCTGTACTCCTATACTCAATAATCTGACTAATAAAGAAAAGCATACCAAGTGCCTCCTTCATTATCCTATCTACCTGCAACTCTACTTTCAAGATCTCTTTATTCAGCAACACTCCCTAGGACCACTACATGTATAAGTTCTGTTATGATTTGCTTTTCCAAATTGCAGCACCTCGCATTTGTGGGCGGCACGGTGGCACAGTGGTTAGCACTACTGTCTCACAGCGCCTGAGACCCGGGTTCAATTCCCGACTCAGGCGACTGACTGTGTGGAGTTTGCACGTTCTCCCGTTTCTGCGTGGGTTTCCTCTGGGGTGCTCCGGTTTCCTCCCATAGTCCAAAGATGTGCGGGTCAGTGTTAGGTAAGGGATAAATGTAGGGGTATGGGTAGGTTGCGCTTCGGCAGGTTGGTGTGCACTTGTTGGGCCGAAGGGCCTGTTTCCACACTGTAAGTAATCTAATCTAATCATTTATCTAAATTAAACTCCATCTGCCACTCCTCACTCCACTGGCCCATCTGATCAAGATCCCGTTGTAATTTTAGGTAACCTTCTTCGCTGACCACTTCACCTCCAATTTTGGTATCATCTGCAAACTTGTTAACTATACCTCCTATATTCACATTCAAATCATTATATAATTGACAAAAGGTAGTGGACCCAGCATCAATCCTTGTGACACTCCACTGGTCACAGGCCTCCAGTCTTAAAAACAACCGTCCACCACCACTCTGTCTTCTACCTACGAGACAGTTCTGTATCCAAATGGCTACATGGTTCTCCTTGTATTCCAAGAGATATAACTTTGCTAACCAGTCACCCATAAGGAACCTTGTCAAACGCCTTACTGAAGTCCATATAAATCACGTCCACTGCTCTTCCCTTATCAATCCTCTTTGTTACTTCTTCAAAAAACTCAATCAAGTTCCATGATTTCCCATGCACAAAGCCATGCTGACTATCCCTGAAAAGTCCTTGCCTTTCCACATACATATAAATCCTGTGACTATTAATGATGCAAATATCTCAGTAAAGGGCCCAACAAACACTTCCCTAGCTTTCCACAGAGTTCGAGGGTACACCTTATCAGGTCCTGGGAATTTATTCATTTTGATGCACTTCAAGACATCCAGCACCTCCTCCTGTGTAATATGGCCACTTTTCAAAGATGTCACCTTTCTATATCTTCCACAGTAAACACTGATGCAACATACACATTTAATATCTCCCCGTCTCCTGCACTCCAAGTACAGGAGGCTTTGCTGATCTTTCAGGGGCCCTGTCTGTCCCTAGATACCCTTTTGTCCTTAATGTATATACAAAAGCCTTTTGGATTATCCTTAAGCCTTTTTGCCATAGCTATCACACATCCCCTTTTTGCCCTCCTGATTTCGCTCTTAAGTATACTCATACTGCCATTACACTCTTCTAAGGATTCTCTCGATCTCTCCTGTCTAGACCTGACATGTGCTTCCTTCTCTTTCGGAACCAAAACCTCAATTTCTCAAGTTGTCTAGCATTCCCTACATCCTAACAGGAATTTACTGTCTCTTGTTATCTAATTTCTGAAGGATTCCCATTTTCCAGCTGTCCCTTTACCTGCGAACATCTGCACCCAATTAGTTTTTGGAAGTTCTTGCCTAATGCAGTCAAAATTAGCCTTCCTCTGATTTAGAACTTCAACTATTAGATCCGCTCTATCTTTTTCCATCGCTATTTTAAAATTAATAGAATTATGATTGCTAGCCCCAAAGCAACATCTCAGTCACTTGCCCTGCCTTATTTTCCAACAGTAGGTCATGTCTTGCACCTTCTCTAGTTGGTACATCCACATAGTGGATCAGAAAATTTTGTGTACACTTAACAAATGCCTCTCCATTTAAACCCTTAACACTATGGCAGTCCCAGTCTGTGTTTAGCAAGTTAAAATCCCCTAACATAACAACCCTATTATTTTTATAGATAACTGAAATGTCCCTATAATCTGTTTCTCAATTTCCCACTGACTATTAGGGGGTCTATAACACAATCTCAATAAAGTGATCAACCCTTTCTTATTTCTCAGTTCCATCCAAATAACTTCCCTGGATATATTCCCAGGAACATCCTCCCTAAATACAGCTGTAATGCTATCCCTTATCAAAAACACCACTCCCCCTCCTCTCTTGTACACCTCCCCCCTCCCCCCCCCCACACTTTGTGTCCTTTCTATAGCATTTGTATCCTGGAACATTAAGCTGCCAGTCTCTGAGCCACATTTCTGTAACTGCTATGACATCCGAGTCACATGTTCACAACCATGCCCTGAGTTCACCTGCCTTCCCTGTTAGACGTCTTGTATTGAAGTACAGGAAGTCCTCAGGTTATGAATGCCTGACTTATGAACGCCCGTACTTACAAACCGACCCCATTGAAACCTATTATCCGAGTTACAAACAATGGTTCGTGCTAACGAATGGGCAGACTACTGTACAGTACCTGGCTGTACAGTAGTCCGCAAAAGACTCCACGTTTTTAGCAGGTCGTTGGCCTGCCGTCTTCACCATTCTAAGTTGTGTGTTTTCCCTGGTGACCATGGCTTCAAAGCGTAAATCTGATGCAAGCGGTGATGCATTGAAGAAAAGGAAAACGATCACAATCGAAAGGAAAGTGGAAATAATAAGCGATCAGAGACAGGTGAAGCATCAACAAACATCGAAAAAGCGTTAGGCTACAGTCAGTCAACCATTGGGATAATTATAAAGGACAAGGGGAGAGGAATGGAGCATTTCTGTCCCAATGAAAGTAACAATTATCACTAAGCAATGCAGTGGTTTAATTATCGAAATGGAAAGGCTATTGGTAATTTGGTTAGAGGATCAAAGTCAGCATAATATTCCTATTATCCTTGGTTTAGTGCAAGAAAAGGGTCAAAGCCTTTTCAGTGATTTAAAAGCTGCACTTGCAGCAAGCGAAGGTGATTGCGATGAAGAATTTGTTGCGAGTAGGGGTTGGTTCACCCATTTCAAAGGGAGGGTAAATTTACACAATATTAAAGTACAAGGTGAAGCAGTAAGTGCTGCAAGAGAGTTTCCCGAAATGTTTAATAAAATTATTGAGGAGGGAGGTTATGATGTACTTAACGTAGACGAGACTGGCTTATTTTGGGAAAAAAATGCCTAAAAAGAACATACATTTCAAAAGAGGAGAAAGCTGCTCCAGGGCAAAAGGCATCCAAGGATAGGCTAACTTTATTGCTTGGTGATAACGCATCCAGGGATTGCAAGTTTAAGCCAATGCTTGTATATCGCTCCTTAAATCCGAAGACACTTAGGCAAATCATCAAGGCATCTCTTCCTGTTATTTGGAAGGCAAACACAAAGGCTTGGGTAACAAAAGCTCTCTTTGAATACTGGGTCCTGAATTGTTTTTGTTCCTGCTGCTGAATGTTATTGCTTAGCCAAGCAGATTCCTTTCAAAATTCTCCTTGTGCTTGACAATGCCCCCAAAAATCCAAGCACTTTAGATGACCTTCACCCCAAATGTAAAGGTCAGCTTTTTACTGCCCAACACCACATTACTACATCAGCCAATGGGTCAGGGGAATCATAGCTTCCTTTAAGGCATACTATTTATGCCAGACCTTCTCACAAGCAGTCAGGGCTACCCAAGATGATGCAATGACCTTAAAGGAGTCCTGGAGGAATTACAATATCCACAATGGCATCAAAAACTTTGCAGATTCATGGGAGGAAGTGAAATACCAACATGAAAGGAATATGGAATAAATTGTGCCCCCAATTCGCAGACAGTTGTACATGGTTTAGTGGTGAGGACATCGCTGAAGCCAGGCAAGCTGTGGTTGACATTGCTAACAATCTACTGTAGTTAGACATCAATGAAGATGATATCTTAGATTTGCTTGAATCCCACACTGAAGAACTGACCAATGAGGACCTTATGGAGCTGGAGCAGCAGATGATAACATTTGAGGAAGGAGGCTCAGACCTAGAAACCCTAGAACCCAAGAGGTTTTTGAAGAAGGAGTTAGTTGAAGCCTTTCATCTCATTGAAACAGGGATAACAAAGTTAGAGAAGTAAGATCAGAATACAGAGAGGTTCACCAAAGTTAACTGGATAGTTACCGATGGACTCAGCTGCTACAAGACCATTTATAATGAGAAAATGAAAAGGTCTGTTCGTGCCACCCTTGATGTTTGCTTTAAGGAATTGACTTCAGCACCTAGCCCATTCTTTCCAACACCATGACCATCATTCAATTAATAAAGTCATCTTAGTTGTTACTTGTAATTTCAGTATGCAAGACATCAATCGGAACAAGGGTAAGTGTTAACCTTTCATCATTATCTTTTCTTTTCTATCTAAACAGTTTAAGAATGTTTCTTTACTGTTTTAGGTAAAATATATACTAAGATAAACATTTGACGTCAGATGTGAACCATACGTAACTGTTCCAACTTACATATAAATTCGACTTACAAACAGCCTTAAGAACGGAACTCGTTTGTAGACCGAGGACTTCCTGTATATGCAGTTTATCAGTCCTACCTTGTTCTCTGCTTTGTCCCTGCCTGCCCTGACTGTTTGACTCGCTCCTTTTCTCAACTGTACCAGTCTCAGATTGATTTCTTTCCTCACTATTTCCCTGGGTCCCACCCCACCATCTTACTAGTTTAAATCCTTCTGACCAGCACTAGCAAATCTCCCAGCCAGTATATTAGACCCCTTCAGGTGCAATTCATCCTTCTTGTACAGGTCACTTCTGTAGAATGATTCCAATGATCCAAAAATGTGAACCCATCTTCCATGCACCAGCTCTTCAGCCACACATTCATCTGCTCGATCCTCCTATTCCTACCCTCACTACCTTGTAGCACCGGGAATAATCCAAAAATTACTACACTTGAAGACCTCCTTTTTAAATTCCTGCCTAACTTTCTATACTCTCCCTTCAGAATCTTATCCTTTTCCCTTCCTACGTCATTGGTTTCAATGTGTACAATGACATCCTGCTGGTCAGTCTCCCCTTTGAGAACATTCTGCACCCTCTCTGAGATATCTTTGATTCTGGCATCAGGGAGGCAACACACCATTCTGATTTTTCGCTGCTAGTCACAGAAACGTCAGTCTGTGCCACTGACTAGAAAGGCCCCTATCACAATCGATCGCTTGGAACCCTACACACCCCTCATTATATTAGAGCCTGTCTCGATAGCAGAAACTTGGCTGTTTGTGCTACATTCCCCTGAGAGCCCATCATCCCCATCATTTTCCAAAACAGCATATTTGTTTGAAATGGGGATAGCCACAGAAGACCCCTGCACTACCTGCCTACCCCTCCTACCTTTTGCTGGAGTTAGCCCATCTACCTGACTACATCAGCAGCTTTTCTCCCTTCCTATAACTGCCATCCCTCACACCCCCTTGCTCTTGTAAATTCTTCATTGTCTCTAACTGTCACTCCAACAGATTTATTTGATCTGAGAGGATTCGCAATCAAAGACATTTCTTGCAGACATAATCCTCAGCAACATGTAAACACTCCCTAAGCTCCCACATCTGAAAAGAGTATATCACTCTACTAAAGGCCAGCTTTGCTCCTTCACAATCTACAGACCCAGAAAATAGCACTGTCTTATTGCTCTAAAATTACTGTTCCAAGCTAACTTACTACTTATAGCTTATATTTTTAAAATTTAATCAAGAGACAGATCTCAATAAAACATATAATCAAGAAAGGACTCATTTTACTCACTATTGTAGATCTACAGCAAGGCAACACTTCAAAACTATGCACTTATCTGTTCCTGTGCTGTGAGGTCTCCCACACAGGTTCCTCCAAGGTCAACTGTGAATTTCGCTGTTTGTTAAGTTTTCCTAAATGCACTTCAATGTCTAGAGATACATGAATTCAAACAGCAAAGACAGTAACTGCACAGATTCACTGTTGCGTCAGTTTAGCAGTGTAGATTTCTTTCTCTCTCTCCTTCAGTAACCATGTGGTCACTGCCTTTTGTCTGGCCTTCTCCATTTTAAAAGTACTGCTGTTTTGATTTTTTTTCTCCCAAGTTCCAAAACAACACAACAGCATATAAACAGTAATTGCTGCTCCTGGAATTCAAGGAAACCACCTCCAACACCAAAAATACCTCAAAAAAAAGGGAGCAGCTCCTACTGCCACCATTTTCTCCCATCCTCCATCTTGGATTACTGTGGACAGCTTTTCCTCAATTCCTGTTGACTCCAGATTTTCTCGGGCTTCTTGAGGCCACATTCAGTCAATGTTGCTTTGATGTCAATGGTATTCACTCACGGCATAACACTAGAAATCAGCACTCTTGTCCATGTTGAACCTTGTAACGAGGTTAGGAACTGAGTGTGTGGGCCTGGGGAAACCCAAGCCGGGCATCAGTGAGCAGATTATTCTTGAGTGTGTACCACATTTGATAGCAATGTCAATGACCCCTTGTATCACTTTGCTGATGATCAAGAGTAGACTAGTGGGCAAGAGTTGGTCAGGTTGGATTTGTCTTGCTTTTTGTGGACTGGAAATACCTGGGCAATGTTTCACATTGCCACGTGGATGCCAGCATTGTAGCTGCATTAGAACAGCTTGGCTAAAGACGCAGCTAATTCCAGAGCACATTACTATTGCTCGAATTTAACAATGTCTGTAACAGTATCCTTGTGCCTATGTTTCATTGTCTAACCAGCAATGTGAAGTAACGGTTATTAAGCAATATTTCTTAAGTCAGTTACAGATATTATGGGGAAATTAGGTGCTAATAAATAGTATTAATTATAATTACATTACATCATTCCTGTTAAACTTGGTTATAAGCAAATATCCTGTTTCATTATTAAACATGGTATTTGGCAACTAAGCACAAACATTAATGTCTGAGCATCTGGAATCTCTTACTAGTATATACAAAAGAAAAACTCTCTCTTCAACACTATTTTATTCTGGACAAAGTGTAAGCTATCTAAGGGGAAACAAATTAAGCAAATGGCCAGTTCAGTTAAACAGGCAAACTGGAGTATCTCAATGACTGTGCAGGCAAATTCAAAGTTGAGAAATCTGTTGAAAAATTTTTCATTGTACAAAATTACGCAGTTATAATTCTCTTAAAAGAGACTTTAAATTTTCCTTCTTTGGAAGTACATTATTAAATTCAAACACATGCTGAAAATATGAAATAAAATTAAATTCTGTCAACGTGCAGAAAATCATTCAACATCCTTTACAGAAAATAGGTTCACATTTTAGGTGGGGCCCTTTATTAGGGCCGACCAACTCTGGCAAATTTTACATCTTTATTTCAGAAATGTTGACCCCTCTTTTAAATACTCCCTACTGTACATTCCCCATCTCCTTTTTTTGAGACACTTACAGCTGGGGAAGGTCATTTGCTCTCTTTCGTTCATCTACCTACCATTTAAGTGAGTGGTGGATGTTTCCAGGGTAATTCCCTCCACTACTTCAACTGGATGCATCCACACACAGATCACTACTAATGTGAACGATGTCCTGCTCACAATCCCAAATATACCTTTTATTTATTTCAATTTGTGGCACTTTGTCTTGCTCTCAAGTTTAAAGTATGTTTTCAGATTTATTTTTCCATAGCTACAACAGTTTCTTCATAAAATCACATTTCATGTGCCTACTTTCCAAGTTTATCTTGACTCAGACGTCTGGATTAGGAATTAGCCTTAGGCTGTTCATGGCACTGCCTCCAGTACTTGAATATGAACACTACATTGAAGATATATTCTGATAAGAACAATGTACATTTTGGCCATTACTGCACCTGACTTGTAGTTCATCATTCCATTGATTCTGCTGAATACAATTCTGCATTGTTTGGGCATGTTCAGCAACGATCGTCGCTCTCTGGGAGACTGGTGAGCAAGGTTAACTAGAGAAAACTAGCTATTAGGATACAGAACAGGTCGAAGGTAGAAGACTGAAGGGTTGTTTTTTAGACTGGAGGCCTGTGACCAGTGCAGTACCACAAGGATCAGTGCTGGGTCCACTACTTTTCATCATTTATATAAATGATTTGGACGTGAACATAAGAGATATAGTTGTAAGTTTGCAGATAATGCCAAAATTGGAGGTGCCGCAGACAGTGAAGAAGGTTACCTCAGAGTACAATGGGATCTTGATCAGATGGGCCAATGGGCTGAGGAGTGGCAAATGGAGTTTAATTTAGATAAATGCAAGGTGCTGCATTTTGGAGAAACAAATCAGAGCAGGACCTATACACTTAATGATGAGGTCCTAGGGAGTGTTGCTGAACAAAGAGACCTTGGAATGCAGGTTCATAGCTCCTTGAAAGTAGAGTCGCAGGTGGATAGGATAGTGAAGGCGGCGTTTGGTATGCTTTCCTTTATTGGTCAGAGTATTGAGTGTAGGAGTTAGGAGGTCATGTTGCGGCTGTACAGGATGATAAGTTAGGCCACATTTGGAATATTGCGTGCAATTCTGGTCTCCTTCCTGTCGGAAAGATGTTGTGAAACTTGATAGGGTTCAGAAAAGATTTACAAGGATATTGCTTGGGTTAGAGGATTTGAGCTACAGGGAGATCCTTCCAAACCCTTCCTATTCATATACCCATCCAAATGCCTTTTAAATGTTGCAATTGTACCCACCTCCACCACTTCCTCTGGCAGCTCATTCCATACATGTACCACCCAGAGGAAATTGGTGCAGAGTTGGGAATGCAGAGCAAAACTGAATTTCCTCCTAAAAAAGACTAAATATGGTCATTCATACACCACCGAAAGCCTCTGCACCAGATGAAAATTGAGCCCTGTATGTCACTGATATTCCCGTAATGTATATAATTACTGTTACACATGGTACCCAGACGATCTCACAACAATATCTGCTTTGACAATATACTGACATAATGCAAACATTTCTAGTTCACAGTACTGAGAACTGAAAAATATTGTTACTGACAGTCATACATCTAGTTCTGAAAACAAATGCTGGAGATCATATTGGGTCAGACAGCATCCATGGAGAGAGAGCAAGTTAACTTTTTGAGTCTAGATAGCTCCTCTTCAGAGCTGAAGTGAAGCGTGGAGGGGATGCATGTATGCTATAGTTCAGGCAGATGGTGGGGCTAGTGGGTGTAGGGTGCTGATGGAGAAAAGATGTTAATACAGAGGAACCTCAATTATCCAGGATTCGATTATCTGAATATCAGATTATCCGACAAGATCGCTATGTCCAGGGATTTGATTAAACTATATTATCCGGCATTCGATTAACCGAATGAAATATTCCCCACCCGTGACCCTCCTATAATGGAGGTTTCTCTGTAGTTTACGTTAAGTGATAGGAATGTGAGAATGTCAGAACAATGGTGTACCTCCTGGCAGACTTGAAAGGACAATAAGTGGGATAGGGGAGGGGAAGGACATAATTCAAGCAAAAAGGAAGGAAAGAAATGGTTCACAATTTAAAGGTGTTGAACTCAATATTAAGCCCAGGAGGTTGTAAAGTGCCTAGTTTGAAGAGGAGATGTTGTTCCTCCAGTTTGTGCTGTGATTCACTGGAACACTGCTGCATGCCGAAGACAATGTGGGCACATGAGCAGGATGTTGTGTAAAAATGACAGGATATAGGAAGGCTGGTGTCCTGCTTGCATACAGATTGTGTGTGGGGGGGGTTCTGCTAAGCAGTACCCAATCTGCATTTGGTTTCTCCAATGTAGACTTAGCCACACTGGGTGCAGCAAATACAATACATAAGATTAAAGGAGGTACAGGTAAAATGCTTGTTCACCTGGAAAGACTCTTTCAGTCCTTGGACGGTGAGCAGGGAGGAGGTGTAGGTGTTGCACCTTCTGCTTTTATATGTGAAGGTGCTGTGTGTGTATCTTTTGGGGGGGGGGGGGGGGGGGGTGGCGGGGGGGGTTACTTATGGATTCGACTAGGATGTCCTGGTGGAATGATCCCTGTAAAAGGCGGACAGGGAGGGAAGAGATGATGTGTTTGGTACTGGCGTTCTCTTGGAGTTGTCTGACATGGCGGAGAATGATCCTTTAAATGTGGAGAATGGTGGGACAAGGGGAGCCTGTTCACGCCATTGTGAGCGATGCGAATCACGGGTGAAAGGTTGGAGGCGTTTGAGGGCCCTGTCAATCACTGTGGGCGGGAAACTACTGTCACGGCAGAAGGAAGATGTGTCAGCAGAGCTGTTTTGGAAGGCATCATCATCCAAACAGATGTGACGTAGGCAAAGGAACTAGGAGAATGGGATGGAGTTCTTGCTGGACATGGGGTGTGACAAGCCGCACTGAAGGTAGCTAAGGAAGTCCGTGACTTTGTAGTGGATGACAGTGGACACTTTGTTCCCTAAAATGCAGACAGAGGGGTCAAGGAAAGGAAGGGAAATGTCAAAGATGGATAATGTGAAAGTAACTGAGGGATGGAAACGGGAGGCAAAATGAGCGAAGTTTTCAAGATCCTACATTATCTCTGAGGATGATCTTAACCTACCATTGTACCTGGTGTGGGGGGGAGGGGGAAGAGTGGCCAAAGTGATCTGTGAGCATTACCAACTCTCCTGTATAAAGGGGATGTGTTTTCTTTGTTCAGGGTCCTCTTTTCACTTGACTTTGCACGCCTGCGAAGCGTATCAGAGGGGTAACCCAGTTGTACAGGCTTTAACAAACTTTAACTGTTTGCAGAAGTTGGTGTGTGAAACCTAGGGAAAACAGCCTAACAGATCCAGCACCGATCCTTGTGGCACTCCACTGGTCACAGGCCTCCAGTCTGAAAAGGAACCTTCCACCACCACCCTCTGTCATCTACCTTCGAGTCAGTTCTGTATCCAAATGGCTAGTTCTCCCTGTATTCCACAGATCTAACCTGGCTAACCAGTCTCCCATGGGGAAACTTGTCGAACGCCTTACTGAAGTCCATATAGATCAAGTCCACCGCCCTGCACTCATCAATCCTCTTCGTTACTTCTTCAAAACACTCAATCAAGTTTGTGAGACATGATTTCCCAAACCTGAAAATGTGTTGCTGGAAAAGCACAGCAGGTCAGGCAGCATCCAAGGAACAGGAAATTCGATGTTTCGGGCATAAGCCCTTCATCAGGATTTCCCACACACAAAGCCATGTTGACTATCTCTAATCAGTCCTTGCCTTTCCAAACGCATGTAAATCCTGTCTCTCAGGATTCCCTCCAACAACTTGCCCACCACCAATGTCAGGCTCACCGGTCTATAGTTTCCTGGTTTTTCCTTACCAGCTTTCTTAAGTAGTGGAATCACGTTAAACCTGCAGTCTTCCAGCACCTCACCAGTGACTATCAACGATACAAATATCTCAGCAGGGGCCCAGCAATCACTTCCCTAGCTTTCCACAGAGTTCTAGGGTACACCTGATCAGGTCCTGGGAATTTATCGACTTTTGTGTGTTTCAAGACATCCAGCACCTCCTCCTCTGAAAAATGGTTGGGACCCATGTGGGTGCCCATTGCCACTCCTTTGACTTGGCAGATGTGAATTGAATTAAAGCAGAAATTGTTCAGTGAGAGAACAAGTTCAGCCAGGCGGAGGAGAGTGGTGGGTGATGGAGATTGTTCAGGCCCCTGGTCCAGGAAGAAGCCAAGAGCTCTCAGACCATCCTGGTGTGGAATGGAGGGATAGAAGGATTGGACATGCATGGTGAACAGGAGGCAGGTAGGGCCAGAGAACTGGAAATTGTCAAAATTGTGGAAGGCATCAGAAAATTCTTGTAGGTGAGCAAGGTCTGGACAAGTGCAGTCCTGCCAGAAGAGGTGAGCGCGGAGACAGAGGCAGCGGAAAAACAGTTCCACAGCATGACCAGCCTGAAATTCATTAAGGTGGGGGCATAAGGGTATGAAGTTGAGTCTTTTGCTGAGGACAGTATGTTCAGCCTCAGAGAGGGGAAGGTCAGGAGGTATGGTGAGCACCCACTACCACCATGGTAGTGGTGTGGGTGGCACAGTGGTTAGCACTGCTGCATCACAGCGCCAGAGACCCAGGTTCAATTCCCGCCTCAGGCGACTGACTGTGTGGAGTTTGCACGTTCTCTCCATGTCTGCGTGGGTTTCCTCCGGGTGCTCCGATTTCCTCCTACAATCCAAAGATGTGCAGGTCAGGTGAATTGGCCATGCTAAATTGCCCATAGTGCTAGGGGTAAATGTAGGGGTATGGGTGGGTTGCGCTTCAGCGGGTCGGTTTGGACTTGTTGGGCCGAAGGGCCTGTTTCCACACTGTAAGTAATCTAACCACCCCATCATATAAATGCTGTCCCTTCCACACATCACTTCAGCTCTGATGAAGAGTCAGGCAGACTCGAAATGTTAGCTTGCTTGCTCTCCATGGATGCTGCCTGACCCATTGAGATCCTCAGCATTTGTTGTTTTCACTACAGATTTCGATATGTGCAGTAACTTTTTCATACGCCAAGGTCTGCTGTGTAACTGTCAAAGCATCAACAACTATAAATCATTTATGTTAACAGAACTCACACTGTTCAATTTTGTAATGTTTTCCATCCATAAGGATCTGTACAGAATCAAAACATTGAACTTTAAACAAGGAAACTGTCTGCCTCTTATGTGAATACCCCACTCAGTAAATCTTGCAAGAAAGGGAATGCATGGTGGGTGGCACGAGGATGGAATAATAAATAAATGATTTAGATATTTCAGAATCTCAGCAAAATAGCATTATCTAAAGATTCTCAGTAGCAGGCACTCATTTCTCAATAAGACTGAACAAAAATTGAATGCTGGAAATCAGAACCAAAGACAAACAGAAATTGCTGCAAAAACTCAACAGGTCTGGCAGCACCTGTGAAGAGAAATCAGACCCTTATTCTTTATGTATCCAGTTGCGAGTACATGCCTGGCTCTTAAAAATGATATAATTCTAGGACCTGACTGGTTGCAAGGAGTGGGTTTCCCTGGTCTAATCTGATTTGTGTAAATAAACTCTACGCAAATGAGCAGAAGCTTCCAAATTTTCTGGAGCTTGGCGAGGATTGAACAGGAGGGTTTTTTTTGCCTTTAGGCATACAGTGAGCAGGAAATAGAAACAAAACACAGTCTGCCCCAACCAAGACTCTCTGCAAAATCAAGTTGAGATCTTCCACCTTTTCTCCTGTCCCAGCCCCACCAAACCACCCTCTTGTCCCGATAAAGCATCAGGAATCTCATGCACAGAGTTAGTGTGAGTTGTTAAGGGAATTGCAGAAGATCTTATTTGTTAACTTTATAAATACACCACCCTGACAACCCTGACAACTAGGACATTTATCCTTCATTGGAGGAAAGAGTCCCAATCTATTCATCCACCTTGGACCTATAACCCTTCACCTATCAAATTCAACTTAAATAGTGCAGTTTCTGTTTTCACCACCAAGCTTGGAATTGAATTAGACACTCATGTTTCTGATGCTCTATGTTCTAAACTTATTGCATTTAACTTTGATTCTAAGATGTCTTTTTTTTGACCTCCTGAACACTAGAGAAACAGATGGCTTCTGGCCACTCTACTGCACCCTCTCAGAATGGTGAATACTTGTATTATATTGCCCAACATAGATGACTTTCCCACTGGGAGCAGATGTTCAAGGGAAGGATTTTTGTTGGCTCCACCGACTGCCTGCTCTGTTATTTTAATGGCTGGCACCATTCCAATTAGAAATGGAGCACCTTACTGGAGAAAAACATTTAGTGCAGCAATGCAGGCAACACTTACCTTGATAGTTCAGTACACAGATCACACCTTTTAGCTTGGGCATAGAGGGTTACACTTTGGCCCTCTGGTCCTGCCAGGACTGTGGCCCAAGAATTTCAAAGTCAAGCTTTTAATATAGAACTAGAGTCATAGTGATATACAGCATGGAAACAGTCCCTTCGATGCAACTCGGATAGATAAATGGCTCACACTAGAAAACAAACATTAAACTTTGATGATGATAAAGCAACAGAAGTTATAGCAAAAACAAATGAATAATACACCCAGATTTCAAAGTCCACTTGGATAACAGATCATCTGATTACAGGAAAGATACCTCAAGAAGGTACAAACAACAAAGAGACAACCAGTTATTGGGAAATTCAGTTTGAAAGGAAGATTTCAAGATAAAGTAAGGTAGATTTGTACTTGCAGAGTGAAATACATGACTTACAGATTTTCCAAAATATTTTGTAACAGCTGAACTATATTCACATTATGATATATAAAATGTGACAGCCAAATTGCACATACAAGCTCCCACTCACGGCAATGTAATAATGAGCGAATAATCTCTTTCTATATGATGTTGATTGAGGAATAATACTCAGGCAGACTGCTGGGATAATACCCTTATTCTTTGTTGAAATAGTATCCCAGGATCATATCAACTTGAGAAAGACGAGAAAACCTCTGTTTAACATCTCATCTGAAAATCAGCCCTTCTGCCAAAACAGCATTCCTTTGGTACTGCATTGAAATGCAAGAGTTTTTTGTATTCAAATCATGGAAGTGAAACAGGTTATGATAAAATTGATAAAAGTGATCCAAACAAATTGTTCACAGACCAAAGTATTAAGTAACAGGAAACAAATAAAAGGAATAACAGTAAGGAAAGAAATTGGACCTAACATTATCAGTTTAAAGAGCTGTGAAACAAGGCATGGAGAAGAATATTAAAGCAATCTGACATAAAATTGCTGACAATTTTAAAATGTTGAAAAAAATAAGGGATCAAGTTAAAGGGGGAAAGTAATGATATTTGCTAGAAACTGGACAGAATCATGGTTCCAAAATGCTGATTACACAGAATTCAGACATCTTTTAGATTACATTCCCTACAGTGTGGAAACAGGCTCTTTGGCCCAACAAGTCCACAGTGACCGTCTGAAGAATAACCCACCCAGACCCATTTCCCTCTGACTAATGCACCTAACACTATGGGCAATTTAGCATGACCAATTCACCTGACCTGCAGGTCCTTGGGCTGTGGGAGGAAACCGGAGTATCTGGAGGAAACCCACGCAGACACAGGGAGAATGTGAAAACTCCACACAGACGGTTGCCCGAGGCTGGAATCGAACCTGGGACTCTGGTGCTGTGAGGCAGTACTGCGAACCACTGAGCCACCGTGCCAGTGGTATAGATCTTGAATATTGCTGAAAAGAAAAATATGTTGCTTCTTTTTTTCATTTTGTACACTTAGGACAAACTTAATAATGCCAAATTTCAAACAATCATTCAAGTTTACAATAGAGGAGAAAAGGATGCTGAAGAATTGACAAGTCAACAGAGCTTATCATGGAGAAAACAGGAATCAGTAGGTTTCTCAAGCTTAGTGGTATTTCAAAAAGGAGCAACTTGAACAAATTTCTTTTGTCACAGAGAACAGGTCCCTATTTATGAAAGTATGTCACTTCTAACAAATGTCAATGATCCACATTACAAGTTCAACTGATTATCTTAAATTGATTGTTTATGTAGCTATTAGTACACCCAGGAAAGTTGAAAAACTATGATATGTTTATAAAATTAACAAATAAGATCTTCTGCAATTCCCTTAACAACTCATACTAACTCTGCACGAGATTCCTGATGTTTTATAGGGACAAAAGGTGGTTTGGTGGGGCTGAGACAGGATGAAAGGCGGAAGATCTCAACTTGATTTTGCAGAGAGTCTTGGTGGGGCAGATTGTGTTTTATTTCAATTTCCTGCTCACTGTATGCCTAAAGGCAAAAAAAACCCTCCTGTTCAATCCTCGCCAAACTCCAGAAAATTCAGAATAATCATACAGAAGGCAGTGATCAACTCAAAAACGTGTGCTGGCTTCCAAGCTCCAATTATATTAAACACTGCAAATGTTAATTTGAGTTAATTTAACTGCACAATATGCATACAATTTAAAACATGAAAGAAAACTTGTATGATTTAATATGGAAAACTTGCCTTTGATTTCTGCTTTATTTTATTTGCTATTTCACGAAACCTCACTTTTGAAGACGGATGTGGTAATTCATCAACCCCTGCTGTCTTCATGTCCTCTTCATCCACCTGAACATATAACAACAACATTACATCGATTCCATTATCACATAACATTTAGTTTCTAACTGCTAGCAATGGGATTTGGGGTCACAGCAGGATCCTTATATGACTTCTGGTAAAATAAAATCAACTAAAATTTGTCTAACCAGGAGTTAGATGTACCTTGCACTCGGCTGGATTTAACACTACAAACTATGTAGGCTGCATTCCTCCAAACGTCCACAAAAGGTAAAATAAGATGCAATGACATCAGGTTAGTAATACAACATTATTATGCCAATCTCTGAAGTTACAGAAGACAGGCAGGCGTTTAAGTCAGTAACTTGCCTGCCAAGCTGAAACCATTCATTAGCAAGCTATTGCCAAAGGACCAAGCATGTCCGATTTTTACACTGTCCACAGCATTTTCTGAGCATTAGAGGTTGAAAACATTTGGGAGTATTTGCCAGCAGCTACACTAAGGCAGCACTTGAGCCGATGAAAAGACTTGCCACTGGGACCATGACTAAACGTAACATGAAGCTGGCTGCACCTGCATGATTGTTAAACTCTTTTACTTAGCTTTCTTTATACTTTATTGGTGTAAAGAGAGATTAATAGAGCAGGAAACTTTTAAAACCTGCAGTCACGACTGCCTCCTTGTTTGCAACCTTACTGTTCTAACCCATAACCTCTCAAACCAGTGCCTCAATTACAGGAGGAGCTCCTTTGTGCAGCTCTGACTGGCTTCTTTTCCACTGGACTATCACCGATTGACAATCTGGTAGCTGACTGTACGAACTCAGGTGATGTAAGCAGCAGTGAGGAAAACACTCAGTTTCCATTCCACATCCTTCACCCCACCAAGAAATGGAGACTCTAATCCACAGAGATTAGATTCTGGAAAATGCAGGTTAAAGTCAGACAAAATATCAATTCAAATTGCTTGCGACACAGATATTTGAGTTTTGCTTGAAGAAAACACACTTTGTTAAAGTTTTTGTCTTGCACTCATTGAGAATTGGCATGAATACCATTCAAGTAGAAAACCAACATCTATACAGCATAAAAAGAGAATGTTGATTCATTTGAAAGTGGACACTAATTGGTAGAAATGTTGGAAAGGTACCTCTTAAATGATGTAAAGCCAAACTTTGCTTAAATTTTAAATCAATGCCAGACCAACTTTGATTGGTCAGGGCACCGTGCTGAGAAATAAAGCAGCAAATAGCTGTCATCGATCTTGTTGAGTTGAAATAGGCTCAGTGCATGTACGTGGTCTTGCTATCTGCAAAGAGGAGTCCTGTGTGTTAACATATCCAGTACATGCAAATGCACCACACTGAGCGACTGACTGACATTCCTAAATTGGTTGTCAGTGTATTTCTATACATCCTCAAAACTATCCAGTAAATTTCATCCAATTGCACAATCACTTCTAATGTTGAATATTACATTGAAAGGGTGCGCTTTTGGGTATCATTGGAACTTGCTTGATGCAAAAGTGTGAAAGTGTATTATTAGAGATGATCCACCAGTCATTGGAGCACATAGCTTACACATTTAACATCACATCTACAACAAAATTCATAAGATCATAATAAGACCATCAGATGTAGCAACAGGAAGTAGACCATTCAGCCCATCAATACTACTCTGCCTTCAATGAGATCATGGCTGATCAGAGAATCCTCAATTCACTTTTCTGCCTTCTCCCTAAAACCCTCCATTTCCTTACTGATTAACAATCCATTTGTCACAGCCTTGAATATATTTTAACAACCCAGCCTGAACAGTTGTCCGCAATAAAGAATTTCACTACCTTCAGAAAAGATTTCCTTCTAATTTCTGTTTAAGATGTGCAATCTGTTATTTCAAGGTTATGCCCTCTGGTCTTAGACTCCCCCACAAAGGGAAACCTTTCCACATTTATCTTGCCAAGTCGCCCAAGAAGCTATCATGTTTCAATAGATCATGCTTGCAAATTGCAGTGAGGACAGGCCCAATCTGCTCAACATCTCGCAACATCAGCCTAGTGAACCTTCTCTGGATTGCCTTTAATGCCAGTCTATCTTGCCATAAATAATGGGCCTAAAATAGTACACAATATTCTATCTGTGGTCTGACAAGTGCCTTCTGTAGTTTTATAAAGCCTCACTACTTTCATACCGACACTTCATTTGCCTCCCCATTACTACTAAACTTGGATGTTAGCGCTTTTATTCATGGATGAGAAAGCCCAGCTCTCTCTCTCTCCTGTATTTTCCTGCTGTCTTTATCCACATAAGTAATATTTAGCTCCTCTATTCTCCTGCTCAAGCACATAACCTCACATTTCCCTGCATTACATTTGCCAAGATCTTACCCACTTGCTGAACCTGCCGATGTTCCTCCAGAGTCTTTGTGTCATCCTCACCATATGCCTTCCTACCTATTTTTGTCATTTGCAAAACTTAGCCATTAGTGCGTGGATATTCCTATCCAAGTCATCAATATATATTGTAAATAACTGGCTCCAGCACTGATCACTGTGGCATTTCCCTAGTTACAGTCTGTCATCTTAAAAATGCTCCCCTTATCCCAATTCTGTTTTTTTTAGTTAGCCGATCCTCTATCCATGCTAATAGACTAACTTCAAAACCATGGCTCATACCTTAATAAATTGCCCATTGTGTGGTACCTTATCAAATGCCTTCTGAAAATCCAAACATATTACACCCATTGCTTCCCCTTTATCTACTTAAGCAAGCCAGCAAACCCCATATCCGAGTAAACTAAAAAGATGTATTTCTAAATGCTCTGCTGTTACATCCTTTATAACTGTTCTCAATTACAGATATTAAGCTAACTGACCTGTTTTTGTCTCTCTCCCTTTTACATTGATAGTTTTCCAATCCCATGGGACTTTTCCAGACAAAGATTCTTGGAATATTACTATCAATGCATCCACAATCTCTGCAGCTACTTTCTTTAATACGCTTATGTCATTTGTCTGATGGGCAAAATGTTATTTTGGAATAACAGTTAAGCTCCTGTTAGTGGTGAACAAACAACATTAATGGATACGTTGGTAGAGGCATTGCCATAGGTAATCAAGGTCCACACGCCAAGCAAACAGCAGTCTTCCCTCATACAGTTCAAATGTTGGTTTTCCCCTGAAATGATTTCTTGAAAATTGTCCTAATAAGTATTAGCCAAATAGCTTCAACAAAATGTGTCTTATTTTAGTGGAACTCAAGTTCTTTACCGCAAGAGACACATTGACATTTTTTTGGACATTCTACTTGTCACTAACACCTATCATTGTTAGGATGAACTCAAAGGTTAACAAATTAGCAGAATTCTCTCAGTTCAAATAGCCGATTCCTCACCAAAGAAAGCACAGCTTTTCCAATCTAGTTTAATAATAAAGGACAAATAGCGTTCAATCTTGAATTTTACAGTCCACGGTAAAAATAAAACCACTCACTAGTCATAATGCTTAAAAACATCATGTAGGATTTTGCATGGCAATTTACAATAAACAAAGTACCATTCCAGCATGGCCTTACTCTGTAGATGAAAAGGAGAAAATGAGGACTGCAGATGCTGGAGACCAGAGTTGAGAAGTGTAGTGCTGGAAAAGCACAGCAGCCAGGCAGCATCCGAGGAGCAGGAGAATCGACGTTTCGGGCATAAGCCCTTCTTCAGGCCTCTTGAAGAAGGGCTTATGCCCGAAACGTCGATTCTCCTGCTCCTCAGATGCTGCCTGGCCTGCTGTGTTTTTCCAGCACCACATTTCGCAACTCTGTAGATGAGAAACCTTTATGACAGGGCAGTCGATTTTGTATGTCACCAACTAATCACCTATTACTGCGAACTGAATCCGGGTACAGTAATTTAGAATATTTTACTTAATGTAACATTATGCATAGAATAGAGGAAGGAACACAAGATGGGATTGAGGGGGAAGAATTATTCCAAAAGAAAAAGAAATTAAAATCTCTTGCAATAGTTATTGTCAAAAGGAATATGATTCCACACTGGTAAAAGTGATTTTGTACTGCTATGCAGGTTGTCTGCAACTGAGACTTATCACTTGTTAAAAGTTCAACTGCTTTGAGTAAGCAGTTTTCTACAATGCTTACTGAGTATCTATTACAAAAACCATTAAAACACATGTATGACATGGAATCTTTCAACAAGTAACTGATGTCATCAAGTCTATGGAGTATCAAAATGAATTGGACAGCAAGCTCCCCATTTCCAGGTTGTACAGTGCATAAGTAGATGCCAAACATTGTCTTATTTACTTCTTAATAAAGGTGAGCACTGATAGCCTCACCATTATTTTAACTAAAAAATTCAAACCACAGTCTAAGGCAGGAGAGAGGACCTGGAGGGAAGACATACAGCGAATAAACATGCTCACCTTAAGGCAAAACTGATTAGATTCTGAGAATTTATTGCCAAGAAAACGTAAATATAGTTTTGTAAAAAGAACAAAAAGGTGTGTTCTGTTGATTTTTTTGCTGTGAAGACAGCTATGAAATACTGGTTAACATGTTTGAAGTGTTATTCCTTTTAGTTAGAAATATAAATCTATCAGGTGTTTGATAACCAGATGATCTATGATGGCTAGCATGGTGGCTCAGTGATTAACACTGCTGCCTCACAGTGCCAGGCCTCCGGCAACTGTCTGTGTGGAGTTTCCACATTCTCCCTGTATCTATGTGGGTTTCCTCCGGGTGCTTCAGTTTCCTCCCACAGTCCATAGATGTGCAGGTTAGGTGGATTGGCCATGAGAAATGCGGGGTTACAAGGACAGGGTAGAGGGATACATCTGGGTGGGATGTGCTTTGGAAAGTTGGTATGGGCTCAAATGGGCTGAATGGTCTACTTTCACACTGTAGGAAGTCTATGATTTGATATCTCACGAGAGGACTCATCATACCATGTATCACATTTCAGGGGCACGTGATAGCTTATGAGACACTGCAGTGTCCAACTCATGAAACTATAGTTTCTATTATTACAATCCTGAGTATTGTAATGAGATCACCAAATATTGGGCAGTAAAAGTAAACTCTAACCTCACAGCATCTGAGAAGATTGTTTAAAGTACTGCCTAATAAAAAAAATCCACATTGTCCATTGTATAAATGCTCTATTTAGAAATTTCAAAATAAGCTGTTTATGCTTTACATCAATAGGGAAGTGCTGAGGCACTAAGAAAATTACAGAGTTAAGATGTTAATCAGTTTATAAGGCCCAGATTTCTAAAGTAAATAACAATTACAGTAGAATGCACAATGTCCACTTTATAGATCTGTATATTTTCTTTGTTCCATACCCAGCTGACAATTATCTTAATGAAATATCTTCCACATCTTCTGCAAACAACTCTGATCTGGCAGTCAGAACATCATTTATTACTTCAGTGCAGCTGTGGCCTTCTGATTTCCATTATACGATTCCAAAGGGAAACAAATAAATATGTGCCCTGCTGGACTGCCAAATGAGATTCATCTCTTCGCATACACAGCCTGGTCATGCACACTGCAACAATTTTGCTATAGCTGTAACTATAACTATAACTATAAGGAGAGATCACCAATATTTCACACAAGGGCCAGATCTTCGTTGTTCAAATGAGAAAAGATTGAAGGTGGGACACAAGGCAATGGTGTGCAGCCAGATGCTCTGCTTTCACTCTCCCAGGGATGAACAATGAGGTACAGTGCAGACCAGCACACTTGCCTCTCCTTCTCAAACTGTCAATTAAGCCAGTTGAGCTTTGACAAAGGGTCAGTTAGACTCGAAACATCAGCTCTTTTCTCTCCTTACAGATGCTGCCAGATCTGCTGAGATTTTCCAGCATTTTCTCTTTTGGTTTCAGATTCCAGCATCCGCAGTAATTTGCTTTTATCCAGTGTTTAACCCACTGCCACCTCTCTTCCAGGAATGCCTACCCTGAAGAAGTACTGCTCTTCTCTCCGGCAGGATTTTCATTTGTCTCTTTTCCCCGTTCATCTTCACTGCTTTCCTTTTCTCTCTCAGTGTTAGACAAGTAATTTACTAAGACTCGCTTCCACAGCCATATTTCCTTCCTCAGTGACTGTCTTTGCCTCCGACTCACTCCACATGGATTTCAACTCATTCCACCCTGCATGCAGCCTCCAGGATTACAGGTACTGAGCTTTGACAAAGGGTCAGTTAGACTCGAAACGTCAACTTTTTTCTCTCCTTACAGATGCTGCCAGACCTGCTGAGATTTTCCAGAATTTTCTCTTTTGAAGCCAGTTGAAGGGTTGCTAACATCTCATCTTTGCAAATTTTTTGAAAGCAGCCTGCATTTTGCAGCTGCCTGTCTCAGGTAGGTGTGGTCCTACAGGGTCATGTCAGGAAGCCAGAAAAGTTTCTCAAGCATGGCTTATCACAGATGAAAGGACTTATCCGTTTGAATCGACAGATCAAGCAGCAGGTACCTGTGGCACAGTCGCAGTTTCTCTGCCTCTGAGCTAGAAGTCCCAGGTTCAAGTCCCACCTGTTGCAGAAGTGTGTACTAACATCACTGAACAGTCTGATTAGAAAAGATTTAAAGATCTAGCAGACCATCACAGGTGAGGAAGGGGTCAAAATTAAGAACTTTTCCCATTCAGGGGGTCATCATCTTCATGGCATCAGATTAATGAGCAACTGCTGTTTGTACTGCACCTGAATACCAGGAAGAGCGCTGCTGGAAAAAGACACCGAATAGGAGGAGCAGTAACCCCCGCAGGAAGGGGGAACACCAGGCATGGGAGGCCAGAGAAGAGTAATGGATGAGAGGTACAAAGAAGCAAACAGTAACCTGAGCACAGGATCTAGAGGCAGAAATGAATCTACCCAGAGATTCAAACAAACCAGTATGAAAGAAGACAAAGTCTCTAGGCTGATGGTGATATGGTTCTGTGGTATCTTCAATGATCACCGTGGAAGCATCTCACCGACAGGTGCATACCTCCACATCATCCAAGTGACCGATGCCTTCTTCAGTAAGAACGGACAATACATCAGACTAAGTTACTATTGATTATTTTTATTGCTTAAGTCGCCAAATTTGATCATTTTTAGCAAGTGATGAGATTTGAGATTCGATTTGGTTTGCCACCCCTTACAGTGAAAATGTCCTGGGGGGGTGGGGGGGGAGGTGTGTGTAACCTGCATCAATTTCACAGTCTGAGGGGTGTTAATTAACTCGAGACAATACGTCTGCTCCCATCTCGGCAGGAAATACACTTCCACAAGCTAAGCAACTCCCTAGTGTTAAAGGAGGAGGATCAAGGCAGAACATACTCATTTCCCAGCAATAACCTGAGAAGTGAGACCTGGTAGGCTTCAAACCTGAATCCGGACTCTACTTGCTGTGGCAAAATTGCAGAGCGATGGGAAGAGCAGCCTTTAATTGATTAATAAGGGATTCAAATAGCCCAAGGTTGGTTGAGCTTCCCAAAACCTCTCCCATTACACGTACCATTGGGTGAGGAAGGGTGGCACCAAAACAGCACTTATGGTACAATGTCTCCCTGTCACCTGCCTCACATTTCTGGGGGAGTATAAAACTCAGTAGTGGATCACAGATGGAATAAAAGATTACCTTTATGAAGGAAAATTTACTCTTAAATGAACCTTTTTGTTTTAAAGAAACAGTCCACAACATCAATATACAATTCAGATTTGCCTGAAGTTATTAACTTTACCCCAATTCAGATTTTATTCAAACATAAAATTCAGTTCAGAATATCATCCAGTAGCACAACATAAAGAAATGGAACATAAAAACTGACAAATAGGAAGTGAACAGAAATCCCAGAATTATGAAGCAACAAAATAAATATAAAGCAGATATTAATATGAACTACTAATATTTTTAACAGTCTTTTCTCACCTCAGTGTCAAATTGAGTGACTGACGTTTGGTCTTTGAAAGGTATCAGATGTTGAGGTGGAGCACTGGTTTCCTCTTGTTGGATGGCACTCTGTGCTTTAGACTAAATAATATATTTAAGGATACAAATATTAATTCAAAATGCTTAAATATATGTAACACATTTGTGAGAAGATTTGTAACTCAGGTGCTCGTTGTTGTGGTTCTGTTCGCCGAGCTGGGAATTTGTGTTGCAGTCGTTTCGTCCCCTGTCTAGGTGACATCCCCAGTGCTTGGGAGCCTCCTGTGAAGCGCTTCTGTGTTGTTTCCTCCGGCATTTATTGTGGTTTGTCTCTGCCGCTTCCGGTTGTCAGTTCCAGCTGTCCGCTGCAGTGGTCGGTATATTGGGTCCAGGTCGATGTGTTTGTTGGTAGAATCTGTGGATGAGTAGTATTGTAGTAGTAATAGTAGTAGTAGTAGTGTTGTCCCAGTCAAACTCATGTTGCTTGTCATCTGTGTGTGTGGCTACTATTATAGGACAAGCCAAACAGAGAACAGCCAGGGAATTCCTAGAGGCATGGCATTCATCCACAGATTCTATCAACAAACACATTGATCTGGACCCAATATACCAACCACTGCAGCGGACAGCTGGAACTGACAACTGGAAGCGGCAGAGACAAACCACTATAAATGCCGAAGGAAACAACACAGAAACACTTTACAGGAGGCTCCCAAGCACTGAGAATGTCACCTAGACAGGGGATGAAACGTCTGCAACACAAATTCTCAGCTCGGCGAACAAAACCACAACATATGTATCACATGTATCTTTGAATGCATTACTTAACTGCAATAAAATTACTGTCTGATAAAACTGTCTTCAACTCTAAGTTCAACGGCCAATCCAATGGCTTTTGTGTCATTCAGCAATCCCACAATGCATCAACTCCACATTGGAAAGTAGCTATCCTCCATTGCTTGGTTAAACTGAAGGCAGTTTTACTGAGTTAAGGAGGCAATAGGGCTTAATCAGATGTTCACAAGAATTCACCATTGTGCATGCAATTAGATAAAATACCCTCAAATTCAACAGAACCAGCTCTCATCAATCTACTTCAACTCTATGTTTCAAAACATCAGCTGATCCTTAGTCAAGATATCCTTTTGTTAGAACTAGAAATACAATATTGCAAACTCTAAGCACATGTGGTCAACCGATGGGGAAATGTACAAAAGAGTTCATGTACAAAGAAATCTAAAGAAATTGACTCGTTTAGTTGTGGGATGCAAACAAATAGAGTGTGGTATCTTGCTGGTACATCAGGGTCCTTGTTGAAAATGTGTTGCTGGTTAAAGCACAGCAGGTTAGGCAGCATCCAAGGAATAGGAAATTCGACGTTTCAGGCATAAGCCCTTCATCAGGAATGAGGAGAGGGTGCCAGGCAGGCTAAGATAAAAGGTAGGGAGGAGGGACTTGGGGGAGGGGCGATGGAGATGTGATAGGTGGAAGGAGGTCAAGATGAGGGTGATAAGAGTTTCTGTGCAGAGGAGATGACCTGGGGGGTGCAGTGACAGAGAGACTCACTGAAATCCTTGTAGAGGGAGGAAGAGAGCTTCTTCAAGGAAGGCATCCTTGCAAGAGGATTCGTAGTAGGTTAAAATCTTCGGGTAAAAAGGGTCCTTGCCTACCAGCTGGAGAGTCAGCAAGAGACCTACACGGCTTCATTTTGGGAAGGGCCACTAAGCCAACAGTGGGCCTTCCCATGGATTCAAGACCCCAAGACAGGATGTCTTGCCAACTAAGAATGGCCAGCCAACGATGGGACGGAAGCTCTTGTGCTTAGCAGTGTTACTGGGTAAGTTATGGCTGCTGCAAGATTTTCAAAAGAGACTCCTGAAACTAATTCTGGGGGAGGCAGGAAGGCAATAGGATTGAAGTACATCACATCCCCACTTAAATAACATACTTCCTGACTCCAAGATCACTACAAGGTAGAGCAAAAGTTTCACTAAGCCGATCACTTGTAGAAGATTGTCCAGAAAGGTAGCACAGTGGTTAGCACTACTGCCTCACAGTGCTAGGGACCTGCGTTCAATGCCAGCCTTGGGAGACTGGCTGTGCAGAGTGTGCATATTCTCCCTGTGTCTGTGTGGGTTTCCTCTGGGTCCTTAGTTTTCGTCCCACAATCCAAAGATGTGCAGGTTAGGTGGATCAGCCAGGCTAAAATTTGCCCTGTGGTGTCCAGCGATTTGTATGTTTGGTGGATTAACCCTGGTAAAAAAAATACCATGTGGGATTACAGAGATAGGGGAAGATGCTCTCCAGAGGATCGATGCAAACTAGATGGGCTGAATGGCTCTTTCAGTACTGTAGGGATTCTATGAAAATGTGTACTGAAAAGTTAAGCAGTCTGCTCTAAAAAGTCTACTACAAATGATCAAAGTAGGGTAATTATTTTATAACAATTGTTTTAATATTGAATGTTACATCCTATTTCTTTTTTGCCATAAATATACATTTGAAGATAAATAAAATTACTAGAACTTTATTTTAATTAATTTCACATTTACCTTTTTGCACATTTCAGCAAATGCACTTAGAACACATCATGTTTTTTTTCCCCATGTAAAACCTTTAATAAGCAGATCATATTGCAGAACATTTAACAGTAAAAACAATTTAGCCTATGTGAAATGACTTGATTGGTCATTTTAAGGAGTGCATCAAGCCTTATTGTTATATACCTAGAGGCTGTCAATTAATGAATTAAAGATTTTAAAACTTCATGGTAACATTCAGGGACTGAGTGCACCAAGTATAACCTGAAATAAAGGTATGAAAGTCCTTCTTTTTGATACTTAGTTTCTTACATGTGATATGCATATTGTCAGTATTTATTGTCCATCCCTAACTGCCAGAGGGCCAAGAAGAATTAACCACATTTCTCTGGGTCTGTAAACCAGACAGGTAAGAATGTCCATTTTTTTTTTCCTTAAGGACAGTGGTGAGCCAGATGAGTTTTCACGACAATCGACAATGGATTTGTGGTCACTATTAAGGGTAGCGTCTTATTCCAGATTTTATTGACATCGTGGAATATGAATGCAGCTTTCCTGACCTAAGCCTCTGGATTGCTAGTCCAGTGACAGGACAACTACCTCCCCACTTAAAACCAGATGTGCCTCTTCCAACCTCTGCCTCAGCTAACAGCATTTTGCGTAAGACAGCTGCTACTATGATTTGAAGGGTGGAGTCTGGAATGTCATGTAATTTGGGTGGCTGGAGAAAGGGTGGCTGATCAAAGCACACAAATGATGTAAAATAGCTCAGCAGATATTTAGTGCCATGGAGCAATTCAATTGAGTTGTTCTGACAGCCAAGCACAACAGTGAACTTGTGCTTCATTACTGCAAAATCCAAATACTGAACTGTTGAGTTCACTTTCTTCCAGATGCATTCACTTTGACTTTTACACGGTGGATTCCTGAGTGAATGCAGAACTTTCAAAAAGTTGCATGTGATTTACAATTTCAAGAGACTGCATTAGAATGATTTATTTTTTTAAAGAAACAGCAGTAGATTATCAGGATGCCATCTATTCATAGTACATTTCAATGATATATAATCTGTGACTTACAATAATTAAGGATCGAACTAATATTTAAATATTTTCAAAGTTATTCAGCATGGTCAAATGTATTAAGTAATGATATTGCAATGTTGATTGCAACAAATACAAATTTCAAAGGTTTAAGATTTTAATAACAAAATTGTCAATTGAGTACAGGTGTTGGGAAGTCATGTTGCGGCTGTACAGGACATTTGTTCTGCCACTGTTGGAATATTGCATGCAATTCTGGTCTCCTTCCTAGTGGAAAGATGTTGTGAAACTTGAAAGGGTTCAGAAAAGATTTCCAAGGATGTTGCCAGGGTTGGAGGATTTGAGCTATAGGGAGAGGTTGAACAGGCTGGGGCTGTTTTCCCTGGAGCGTCGGAGGCTGAGGGGTGACCTTATAGAGGTTTACAAAATTATGAGGGGCATGGATAGGATAAATAGACAAAGTCTTTTCCCTGGGGTTGGGGAGTCCAGAACTAGAGGGCATAGGTTTATGGTGAGAGGGGAAAAATATAAAAGAGACCTAAGGGGCAACTTTTTCACGCAGAGTGTGGTACGTGTATGGAATGAGCTGCCAGAGGATGTGGTGGAGGCTGGTACAATTGCAACATTTAAGAGGCATTTGGATGGGTATATGAATAGGAAGGGTATGGAGGGATATGGGCCAGGTGCTGGCAGGTGGGACTAGATTGGGTTGGGATATCTAGTCGGCATGGACAGATTGGACCAAAGGGTCTGTTTCCATGCTGTACATCTCTATGACTCTATGGGTCTAACAAAGAAGTACAAGTCCAACAGCCAATACTGGGGAAAACTGAAAACATGATGATACCTCAGAAACAATACATACCCTGGCAGCTTTAAGTTTCTCCCTCATTTTCTCTCGCATGGAGTATTCAGCGAAACTTGTTCTTGGAGTGGGTACAGGAAGTGGAGGCAGAGCTGAGAGGAGTAATTAACAATAGCCATCAATAAAAATTTAACATAAATGTGACATACTGAATGAGTTTATCAGACAGGAAGATTAGGGATTTTGTGTAATTTGATTAAATATTTAACTTGTGTGACAACCCTGGCAGAGTAGTGGGACTCCGAGTATCAGTACACATTCCCAAGTGAAGGAAGCTGGTCAGTAGGTGAGCCTCTGGGGGCAGTGACCATATCAGTTAAGTTTCAGTCAATGTGGAAAGGGATAAGGGTAGTGCAGAAGTTGTGTCCAAACTGGTGGAAGGCTGATTTCAGCATTATCATCGCACAGAATCTGGCAAACATAGACTGGGAGCAACTACTTACAGTTAAATTTGGAAAGTAATAGTCATTTAAAAGTAGTACCGTGAAATTTTAGGGCCAATGTGTTCCTCTAAAGGGCAAGGGCATGAAGTCCAAGCAAACACTGGATGATAAGATGTCGTGAGTTTGATAAAGAAAAAGCAGCATTTCTTTTTTGTTTTTGAATTATTGTCACTTATATTCAAGAGAAAATACAGTGAAAAGCTTTAACTGTCGCCATGTTCTGGTGCTATTTTGAATATTATAAAAATAAAAAGATATAACTGGAAGAGAGACTAACTTTGTTGTTCATCCCCTGGTCCACCACCAACGCCTACAGGAATGTCTCTGTAGGCCCATAAATCCACCACTACTGCTGCCTCGTTGCCCCACTGTCAGGATTCCCCGTTCTACCATCGCAAGCACAACCTTGCTGCCAGAGGGCTGCTCAGCGACCACACATCACCAACAGCTGCAGACACCACCTTGCCTTCACCAGAGTCCTGATACAGACCCAAGACCTCGCCACAAACGAAGCCACCACTTCTCCGCCGCTCCTAGGGCTCGGACCCACAAAGCCATCGCCAAGAGACAGTTATAGAACATTAAAAATGAGAAAGGCCCTTCAAAAGTGTAGGAGGTCACTTAAAAATAAAATTAGGAGGGCAAAGAAGTGCCATAGAATATCTTTGGCAGATGGAGCCAAGGAAAACCCCATGGCTTTTTATATGTATATTAAGACTAAGAGGATTACCAGGGAAAGAGTGGGATTTATTCATGACCTAAGGGGTAACCTGTGCGTGGGGCCAGTGGATGGAGGTGAGGTCCTAAATGAATGCTTCTCATCTGTATTCACATTGTAACTGGGGATGTCAGT
This sequence comes from Hemiscyllium ocellatum, assembly GCF_020745735.1. Lineage (NCBI taxonomy): Eukaryota > Metazoa > Chordata > Chondrichthyes > Orectolobiformes > Hemiscylliidae > Hemiscyllium > Hemiscyllium ocellatum. Next base: position 123,336,352 of record NC_083401.1, read on the forward strand.
TGGGTTGGTGAGGTTCTTGAACATGATGAAATTAATAAGGATGCTTTCGTGGACAGAAAAGTGCATAAATTCCCATACTGAGATGTATCAGCTGTGGGAGGCAAGGGAGGAGATTGCTGGGGCCCTGACAGATACTAAATATGTCCTTGGCCACAGGTAAAATGCCAGGAGAATAGCTAATGAGGTTCCTTTGTTCAAGAAGAGCAGGAGAGATAAGCCTGATCATTACAGATCAGTGAGTGTCAGCTCCTTTCCCCAGCTCCTTTCCCCCTCCCCAAACCTGATGAAGGGTCCTGACCTGAATTGTCAACTTTCCTGTTCCTCTGATGCTGCCTGACCTGCTGTACCTTCCTAGCTCCACATCTTATCGACTAAGTTAGTCTGATGTCAGTAGTAGGGAATTATGGGAAAAAAAATTCTGAAGGACAGGATTAATTAATACTCAGATAGTCAGGGATTGCTCAGTGATAAAGGGCTGAAGAAGGGCTTATGACCGAAACGTTGAATCTCCTGCTCCTTGGATGCTGCCTGACCTGCTGCGCTTTTCCAGCAACACATTTTTCATCTCTGATCTCCAGCATCTGCAGTCCTCACTTTCTCCCATTGCTCAGTGATAGTCAGTATGGATTTGGCCAGGGGAGATCCTGTCTGACTAATTTAATTTAGTTTTTTGAAAAGGTGACTAAACGTATTGATGAGGGTAGTGCAGTTGATGAAATTTACATGGACTTCAGTAAGGCCTTTAACAAGGTCCAATGTGAAGGCTGGTCCAAAAAATAAAATCCAAGGCAAGTTGACAAACTGGATCCAAAATGGCTTACAAATAAGAGGCAAAGGGTGATGGTGCAGGGTTGTTTTTTTGTAATTGGAAGCCTGTGACCTGTAGTGGACAAGAATGTTCGTGCTGTGGTTCTTGCTACTTGTTCTGTACACTGATGACGAGGATGTCAATGTAGTCGTTATAATTAGTAAGTTTACATATGACACAAAAAATGGTGGTTTGGCTGATAGTGAGGCGCATGGTCTCAGGCTTCAGTCTGATATTGGTCAGTTGGCAAATTGGGTGGAGCAGTGGCAATGGAATTTAATCCCGACAACTGCAAGGTGATGCATTTTGGAAGGTCTAATAACATAGGGATTTACACAATGAATGGTAGATCCCTAAGAATACTGAGGAACAAAGGGACTCAGTGTTCAAGTCCAAAGATCCCTGAAGGTATCAGCACAGATGGACAGGTGGTGAAGACAGCTTATGAATGCTTGCTGTCATTAGCTGAGACATAGAATTCAAAGTTTGGGAGAAGAACACCGATACAATGTATTTGCCAAAAACGGATACCCGCACAATTTCATCAACAGATGCCTAAGGGAAAGACAACGGAATGAGGACATGCCACAACCCAAAGGACTAGCCACACTACCATACATCAAAAACATTTCTGAACTGACAGCCAGACTACTGCGACCACTAGGACTCATAACAGCACATAAACCAACAGCCACTCTCAGACCACAACTCACCAGGACGAAGGACCCAATACCCAGCATGAGCAAAACTAATGTAGTGTACAAAATCTACATAGGACAAACAGGAAGACAGCTAACAACCCGCATCCATGAACACCAACTAGCCACGAAACAATGTGACCAGCTATCCTTAGTAGCCACACACTCAGATGACAAGCAACACAAGTTCGACTGGGACAACACTACTATTATAGGACAAGCCAAACAGAGAACAGCCATGGAATTCCTAGAGGCATGGCACTCATCCACAGATTCAACCAATAAGCACATCGACCTGGACCCAATATACCAGCCACTGCAGCGGACAGCTGGAACTGACAACAGAAGCGGCAGATACAAATCACTATAAATGCCGGAGGAAACATCACAAAAGCACTTCACAGGAGGCTCCAAAACACTGAAGATGTCACTTAGACAGGGGACGAAACGTCTGCAACACAAATTCACAGCTCGGTGAACAGAACCACAACAATGAGACATAGAATATAGACAGAGATAAAGAAAAAACTACAGATGCTGGTATCCAAAGTAGAAAAGCAGGAAGCTGGAAGAACACAGCATGCCAGGCAGCATCAGGGGATGGAGAAGTTAACGTTTTGGGTATAACCCTTCATCAGGAATGGGGGTGGGGGTGGGGTTGGGGAAGGCTGCACTTAAAGAGAAGTGGGGTGTGATTGGGTGAGGAGCCTGATATTTAAGAATCAGCCGGATGAGCACTTAAAATTCCAGGGCATAGTAAGCTAAAGACTAAGTGCAGGTAAATGGGATTAGCTCAGTAGACATGGAGGTGCAAAGGGTCTATTTCTGTTCTCTATGATATAATTCAGGACCTTTTTTAGCATCTAACTTCCACCATGCTGCATCCTTCTTACTCGTAATACATGGGAACAATCGCAGCACAATCGGGGATTGATATCTCATGTAATCATGCTAATTTCTCCTCATGTTTTATCTTCCCATACGCTCAATAAGCGCAAACCCAACCAGACCTGGGGTGTGAGTGTGGGTGGGGCTGGCAAAGAGGGGGTGGGTGGTTGATATGGGTGGGGTGGGGTTGTAGGAGTTGGCCTGAAGCTCGTGACACTCTTTGAGCAGCAGGACAGCTAAGGGAATGTGCTGTGTTAAAGAGGAATTCGATAGGTCCATCCAATAAATGAGAAACTCTCACAGCTGCTGCTCCCAGCTGCACATTAAGCACCAACATCCGAGTGAAGCTCTGGGTGAGGATGGGGGTTCATGATGCTAACAATCTTTGTATTTTTCCAAATAGCATCCCACTTTCATGATTTATAGAAGAGCCCAGCTGTCCCGCCCAACCATGGAACAAATCTCTAAATCTTAACATCCTGCTCCAGTGAGCACAGCATTGACAGGGACCTGCAGCTACAGCAGCACAAAATGAAGAAGGAGTCTGATTGATCGCCGAACATCCAGACTTGACCAATAATGAGCTGATGGAGAAGTCAGGACGACTAGAGAATGTCTAGCAGAGCTGACAGAGATCATCTACAGACAGCAAAGGGCAGAAAACTCTGTGCAGGCTCTATCTAATATCATGGCTCTGGTATGTGAGCATGGTCCGGACAGTGGGCTGTCAAGTCCAGCAGAGCAATCAGTATCTGCAGGAGGACTACCAATCTGTCACTTGTGCTATCAATACATTTATTCACCAGCCTCCTCCATCGCCAGACCCTGACCACACGACGCCTGGAGGGAGAGTGCCTCATCTTCTGCCTATGAACACTCCAACCACAAGGGATGAATGTAGATTTCTCCAGCTTGCTCATTTCCCCCTCCCCCCACCTCATCTCAGTCCCAACCCCTGGATTCAGCACCGCCCTCTTGACTTGCAATCTTCTTCCCGACCTCTCCGCCCCCACCCCCTCTCCGGCCTATCACCCTCACTTCCTTCCACCTATCGTATTCCCAGCACCCCTCCCCCAAATTCCCTCACCCCTACCCTTTATCTCAGCCCGCTTGGCACACCAGCCTCATTCCTGAAGAAGGGCTGATGCCTGAAACGTCGATTCTCTTGCTCCTCAGCTGCTGCCTGGCCTGTTGTGTTTTTCCAGCACCACATTTTTCAACTCTGGTCTCCAGCATCTGCAGTCCTCACTTTCTCATACCTTCTTAACAACCCTGTCAACCTCAGTGGCAACTTTCAGGGATCTATGTACATGGACACCGAGATCTCTCTGCTCATCTATACTACCAAGAATCTTCCCATTAGTTCAATACTCTGTATTCCTGTTACTCTTTCCAAAGTGAATCAATTCATACGTTTCCACATTAAACTCCATTTGCCACCTCTCAGCCCATTTCTGCAGCTTATTTATGTTCTTCTGTAATCTGCAACATCCTTCCGCAATGTCTACAACTCCACCGACCTCAGCGTCATCCACAAATTTACTAACCCATCCTTCTATGCCCTCATTTTATAAAAATGACAAACAGCAGTGGACTCAAAACAACTCTTGCGATGAACTCCTGGATGAACGTTTCCCATCAACCACCACCCTCTGACTTCTTTCAGCTCGTCAATTTCTGATCCAAACCACTAAATCAATCTCATGCTTCTGTATTTTCTGCAAAAGCCTACCATGAGGGGCCTTATCAAACGCCTCACTGAAATCTATATACACCACATCAACTGTTTAACCCTCAAAATGGGTTTGGTTTGGTTTGGTTACCTTTTCGAAGAACTCAATAAGGTTTGTGAGGCACGACCTACCCTTACAAAAGCGTGTTGACTATTCCTCATCAAATTATTCCTTTCCAGATTATTATAAATCTCATCTCTTATAATCCTTTCCAACACTTTACCCACAACCGAAGTTAAGGCTCACTGGTCTATAATTACCAGGGTTTTCTCTACTCCCCTTCTTGAAGAAGGGAACAACATTTGCTATTCTCCAGTCTTCTGGCACTATTCCTGTAGGCAATGACGACATAAAGATCAAAGCCAAGATTCAGCAATCTCCTCACTAGCTTCCCAGAGAATCCTAGCATAAATCCCATTGGCTCAGGTGACTTACCAATTTTCACACTTTCCTCCTTATGAACCTCAATCTCATCCAGTCTGATTACCTGCATCTCAGTATTTTCCTTGACACCACTGTCTTTTTCCAGTGTGAATATTGACTGAAAATATTCTTTTAACATCTCTCCTTTCTCCTCAGACTCCACGCACAACTTCCCTGTACTGTCCTTGACTGACCCTAATCTTATTCTAGTCATTCTTTTATTCCTGACACAACAATAAAAAGCTTTATGGTTTTCCTTGTCCCTAACTGCCAAAGACTTCTCATGCATTTCCAGGATCTTCTTAGCTCTCTCTTTAGGTCTTTCCTGACTAACTTGTAACTCTCAAGCACCCTAGCTGAACTTTACATCTCATCTTTAGATAAGCCTTCTTCTTCTTGACAAAAGATTCAACGTATTTAGTAAACCACAGCTCTCTCGCTCGACCACTTCCTCCCTGCCTGACAAGTATATACTTGTCAAGGACACGCAGTAGCTGTTCCTTGAAAAAGCTCCACAATTCAATTGTGCCCATTCCTTTCAATTTCCATCCCCATCCTATACATCATAAAGCTTGTCTAATTGCGTCTTAATTGCCTTTCCCCCAGCAATAACTCTTGCCCTGTGGTATCTATCTATCCATTTCCATTGCTAAAGTAAACATGGTCAAATTGCGGTCACGATCACCAAAGTGCTCACTGACCTCCAAATCTAACTGTGTCAGGAATCCATCCATCCTGCACACATTGGACAAAAACCAACCCATCTAAAGTACTCAAACTATAGTATTTCCAGTCAATGTTTGGAAATATAAAGACTCCAGTACAACTCCCCTCTAACTCTCGCTCCTATCCAGAATCATATTTACAAACCTCTCCTCTGCATCTCTGGAACTATTTGGAGGCCTAGAAAACTCCCAACAGGGTAACCTCTCCTTCCCTGTTTCTGCGGCACGGTGGCACAGTGGTTAGCACTGTTGCCTCACAACACCAGAGACCCGGGTTCAATTCCCGCCTCAGGTGACAGTGTGGACTTTGTACATTCTCCCCGTGTCTGCGTGGGTTTCCTCCAGGTGCTCCGGTTTCCTCCCAGTGTCCAAAAATGTGCAGGTTAGGTGAATTGGCCATGGTAAATTGCCTGTAGTGTTAGATGAAGGGGTAAAATGTAGAGGAATGGGTGGGTTGCACTTCAGCGGGTCAGTGTGGATTTGTTGGGCTGAAGTGCCTGTTTCCACACTAAGTAATCTAATCTAACCTCAACCCATACTACCTCAGTAGACATGTCCTCATCAAAAGGCCTTTCTGCCACTGTAATATTGTCCTTGACTAACAATGCCACACCTTCCCTGTTCTTACTGAAACATCTAAATCCTGGAACCTGCAACAATCATTCCTGTCCCTGCTCTATCCATGTCTCCGAAATGGCTGCGACATCAAAATCCCAGGTACCAACCTGCAGCAAGTTCACCCACCTTATTCCGGATACTACTGGCGTTGAAGTAAACACTCTTCAAACCACCTTCCTACCTTCTGGTACACTCTTGCGACCTTAAAACCTTATTTATGACCTCTCTACTCTCAACCTCCTGTACACCAGAGCTGAATTAGTTTAAACCCTCCCAAACAGCATGTCCTAGGATGGATGTGTTGTCCTAGTCAGTGTCCTTCTTCGTCTGTATGTAAGGATACCAGTGATAGTGGGTCATGTCTTTTGATGGCTAGTTGATGCTTGTGTATCCTGGGGCTAGTTTCCTGCCCGTCTGTCCAATGTAGTATTTGTTGCAGTCCTTGCAATATATTTTGTAAATAACATTAATTTTGTTGGCTGTTGGTACAGGGCCCTTTGGGTTCATCAGTAGCTGTTTCAGTGTGTTGGTAGGTTTGTGGGCTATACCACTTTGACTAGGACAACACATTCTAGGACAGCTAAACAGAGACATGCACGGGAATACTCCCATCAGATCCTCATGCCGCCTTAGCATTACACTTTCCCTTGTTCAATCCAGCGAGAAAGTGAATAGGGCCAGATTTTTCAGTGAGTGACAATCCCATGCAGATTGACACTCCTCTAATTCTTTTTTTAATGAAAGAGGAGATTATTTCTCAGAGGAGATTCCAATCAGGTCTCTCTCAGAAAACCAAAGCCCATTTGGACATTTCCCTCAATGCAGAGCTGTCAGAGGAAGGCAAAACCATGCTGTCAGCTATCGTACTCTAAAATGTAAAAGGTCCAGATCATAGCCATTGTAAAACCACAAATACATGAAGGAAGTGTCATGTTAGGGTTCCAGGAGAGTTGGGCATCAGCTTGGAACAGGTTAGGTGCCACCTGGAAAAGGTGCCAGCTAGGGAGGAGTTAGGGTGCAAGGTGACAGTTAAGTGTTGACGATGGGTTAGGCTGGGTGGAGAAATAGCCGTCCAGTAGGATTGAGAAGGGTAGGTGTCAGCACTCCGCGGGATGGGGGTTCAGATCTGGCAGCGGGAGAGGTCGGATAGTTGCACTGGGCAGAGGGGAATGAATGATCGGGTGGGTGGGGGTGGTTGGATCTTGGGGTGAATGTGAGGGATGAGTTGAGGGTTCTTAGTGCAGGTGTGATTGTGAGATTCTAGGGAGTGATAGGTCAGGGTCCAGGGTGTAAAGGGTCTGGGGGTTGTGAATGAATTACATTTAGTTACTCAGGAATATTTAATATTCTAACACTTCCTGTGTTAACTATTTTGTTTGATTTTATTGGAACCATCCAAAATCTCTGATTTTCTGGGCACTTCAGAGGGTTTCGGACACATTGGAATTGCCCGGCGAAGAGCTCAATTTCCGAGGCAATTCCTTCATAGTCTGTTACGATGGAGATTTTGCAAGGTTCCTATGCACAACGCCCACCTACAATAGAGTAATGAATGTCTGACCATCAGAAAACCAGCCATGGAATTTTCTGCCTCCCACCAAATTAGGTTCACCCACTCACTCTTCTAGAAGTTCTGGGCTGGAGCAGGAAATTCCACCCAAAGAAGCCAACGGAATTTGTCACACCTGATTCACATTTACTCCTAACATGAATTCTGTGTATAATTATTACTCAAAGTAAAATAATGACTTATTGTTCCATATGTGCTTTTAAAGTAAAACACAAAACCCTGAACAAAATAAAACATTTCTGTGAAAAGCAGTTGTTTTGGTTGTAGTACATCTTTGAGTTATCAGAACACACTCCAATACAGCATGGAAACATGTTCTGTGCACCACTGGTTACTGGAACACCATCTGGTCTGGGAAAAATTACCGTTACCTCAGTTGGCCAGTTTCTTTTTCATTGGGTGCACCACATTTATGACTATTACCTCATCTTATCCAAGAATACTTCTTAAAAATGTTGTCAACAGATTCTGTAGTTTTTCTGGCTTGCAATGTTCCCTCATGAACAGCCAAACCAATTTTAACATTTTCCTGGATAACACTGGATTGTTCCTCCAAGTGTCATATGAGCAAATAGGAATTTAGCGATTTCTTTGCCATAAATCTGAATTAGACTTATAATATCTCATTAATTACATTAATTCAGTCGATAAAAAGTATGGCTTGCATCGATCTTTCATTTCCTCAGGATATCTCAAAGCACTTTATAGATCATGAAGTAATTTGAAACAAAGCGGCAAATAGCACAATCCCACAGGAGATTAGATGCAGGATAAATATTGGCAGGACAAGTAACACTGGTAAGCAACAACTGCATCACACAAGTGCCAGATAAGGACCATCACCGATTAAAAAAAGAGAATCTAACCATTGTCCTTTGACATTGAATGGCACTACAATTGCCGAATCTCCTGCCAGCAATATCCTAGCCATTGCCATTGAACAGAAGCTCAATTGGATTATCATATAAATATTACAGCTACAAGAAGGGAAGGGTCTTGCAGCGAGTAACTCACTTCCTGACTCCATACAACCTGTCCCTCATCTACGATGTACAAGTCAAGAATGTGATGGAGTACTGCCCACTTAACTGGGTGAGTGCCGCTCTAGTAACTCAAAAAGCTTGACACCATCCAGGACAAAACAATCCTCTTGATTGGCATCACATCAACAGACATTTCCACCATCACTGTCGCACTGCTCACACTATGTACTATCTACAATACATACTGCAGCATTTCAGCAAGGCACCTTAGACAACAGCTTCCAATCCCATGACCACTTCTATCGACAGGACAAGGGCAGCTGTTACATGAGAACACCACCACCTGCAAGTTCTCCAAGCCACTCAGCATCCTGACTTGGAAATACACCGTTGTTTCTTCACTGTCACTGGGTCAAAATCCTGGAATTGCAATCCTGGAACTAACATCTACCTATAACAAAGGATCTGTAGTGTTTCAAGAAGGCAGCTGGCCACCACCTTCTCAAAGGCATCTAGGGATATACAATACATGCTGGCCCAGCCAGTGAATTACATATTGCCCAAATGAGTAAAACAATTCCTCTGCAGGAGCATTGCCAGTCTTGTGACAAAGCATAAAAGAATCTCACTCCTCCCACCAGCAAAAGACTATTTGCTAGAATCCTCCAGAACTTTGTGCAATTTCTCACTGCCAGAGAGTCAGTGCAGTTCCAAAGATGATCAAGGAACTACTAATATGATGTTTACAGTCAGACATCTCCAGGAAAGATGCCAAGAAAAGAACATGGACCTCTAACCCATGTTTATTAACCTGGCAAGACCTTTGACACAGTCAGCCCTGAGGGCAATTGGAAAGTAATGGAAAAAAAAACTTTATCGGAAATATATCACAATGGTTCAATAGTTGTACAGTGGCATGCTCGTACTTGCCCTGAATGATGTAGATGATATGGTTTTCATTTTATTTTTCTGTATTTTCAGTTGTGAACAGGAATGGGAGAAGGATCTTTTTTAGAAACTGAGAAGGATTGCCTTCATGATTGTGATCCTGACTTCAGTTAAATGTTGCTTAAGAGGGAATCTGCCTAATCTCAGGTGACTCCAGACAAAAACAAAGTTTTCCAAGGACATTCTTCTTAACTTCCAGGCAACCTAGAACTGTGCATGAGCTGCTGATACTCCATATATAAGTCTCACAACCAGCATGAAGAAAACTTTAAAAAGAATTAGCAGCCTGCTCCAGGAAAGCCCCACATTAAGCCAGTGTGCACTATTCAATACCAGTAAGTCAGAGGGATCAATGCCAGTTCAATGAAGAGTGCAACACCGTTGTCGACCTAATGAAGGTACTAAACAGAATTACTTGCATGCCAAGCAGCATATGCAGCAAATAATACTGCTAAACAACTCCACAATAAATGGATCAGATCAAAACTCTGCAGTTCTACCACATCCAGTCATGAATTGTGGTGGATAACACAACTCTCTGGAGGTGAAGGCTCCTCAACACTGAAAATGATAAGGCTGATGCACTTGCAACAATCTTCAGTTAGAAGTGCAAAGTAGACAGTGCATCTCGGACTCCTCCAAAGGTCCCTGGCATCACAGCCATTCTGATTCTCACCACATGATATCAATAAATGGCTGAAGGAAATTGGATACTGCAGAGATTATGGATGATAACATTCCAGTAACAGAACAGAAGAGTTTTGCTCCAGAACTAGCCACAGCCCTAAACAGGCTGTTCCACTACAGCTTCAACACTGGCAAACATCACACAGCCACCTCTCTCTCTCTCATTTGCATAAGCACCTCTCTCCTTCTCTTTCACACAGCCACCTCTCTCTCCCACTTACACCATCTGGGATGCACATGGAAAGCACAGAATTTGAGATATTTAAATTAAAATCCTTTCACTGTAATGTACATAACAGCAACAAGAGCAAACTACACACAGTATTTTGTTACACCATATATACATATAAAGCTAGTCACAATATTTAACAATTTTCTACTGAAATAGACTGAAGTAGTCAGATTATGACTATAGTTTGCTTTAAAATGTTATGATCTTACTATATTTTATTCAAACTAGTTATTTGTGAAGTTGAGAAGACAAAACAAATTGGTGGAACACACAGCATTCGTACACATGAAAACATATCAGTGAGTACTTGCAACATAAGAAAGAATGCAGTATTGCTCTTTTTAGTTAAGAACAGCTTACTTCTTTGTTGATGAGTAATTATGTTCACTTCTTGTATGGATTCTTCAGAATGTACATCATCAATGTCATCAATAAGCTACAAAGAAGAATACAAGTTAGTGTTAACAATGACCACTGACATCGCTCAGTTTGAAACAAGTGGAAGAAAAAAAACATTAAATCGCTGAGCTACTTGTGGTACTTCCTACTACACATATCAAGCAGAAGGTCTTAGAGCAAATCTCTCTCCTGAACTCTGCTGCAAATACTCCAAGACTTGGAAAGAACAGAGGAAAGCAAAGAAGATCAACTCTTGTCTAAATTATAAGAGCTGGGGTCAGAAAATTAATACACTCTTCTAATTATTGCTTTGAAAGGTTTAACAATTCAAAAAGTATATTTAAGAACAATACCAAGGTCTGGAAAGGTGTTTTCCTACATCTAGAATGGGCACAATGGTTTTGTTTGAAGTTTAAAAATCCATATTCATCTTCTCTAGCATCATCACACTGCAGCTACCATATCTACCAAGAAAAGAATGGACACCAGTAACCAACTAAACTTCTGATGATAACTTCCTCTTTTTCCTGACCTCCAAATCCACGGGCAGGAGCAACAGTATTTTGGGAATTCTATTACCTCCTAATCTCATCACAATGCTAGCCTTCGTGGCCACTTGAGTTAATATCCCAGAAACCTCCACCCAACATCAGGGTCATAGCAACTCAGAAAGAGGCTCAGCATTAACTTCTGATGCAGCCAGGATTGGGCGGTAATGGTGAGTTGGTCAATGTCTAGCACATCAATAGAAGAAGTTGCACCACAATTGGTTAGAATTTTGCTAAGTATGTAAACAAATTCCATTTTCTATGGGATTCTCCCAATCTTTTGTCAGAACCACAGCAGAAATTGCAGACCATTTATTTAATATTTGCTTAAAACCCAAGAAAAACAAAAGGTAGGCATAAGTTTACCTATAAATCTCCAGAACAGAAATATCAGAAGTAAAGGTTAAATAACACGCATGCCCTTACACATATACCATACCATTTTCTTCCTTCTTTGTCTTTGGGCTTTCATGGTCCGTTTCAGGTTCTCTACCTGTTCATCCTCATTCGGAATTTCCTGCATAAATCACAATGCAAATGGAAAAGGTCAAAGGCAAAAATTTAAATCGGGATAACAACTTGTCAACATAGGGGGAAATGTCTGTCATCACTGTATGGATGATAATTTGTCAGAAAGGGAACATGCATCTGTTGCAGAACCTGCCCTGTTAATGTCACACAAAATTTTTACAGGGCTCAACGGGGAAAATGTAGGAAGGGGATTTTCCCTGGCTTGGAGGCCAAGAATCAACAATCAGAATCTCAGAATAAAAATTAGGCTGTTTCGGACTGAAGTGAGCAAGAATTTATTCACTCAGATTAGATTAGATTAGATTCCCTACAGTATGGAAACAGGCCCTTCAGCCCAACAAGTCCACACCAACCCTCTGAAGAGTAAACCACCCAGACCCTTTCCCTAACCTATATTTATCCATGACTAATGCACCTAACTATGGGCAATTTAGCATGGCCAATTCACCTGACCTGCACATCTTTGGATTACAGGAGGAAACCGGCGCACTCAGAGGGAAACCCACGCAGACATGGGGAGAATGTGCAAACTCCACACAGTCGCTCAAGATGAGAATCAAACCCCGGTCCCTGACACTGTGAGGCAGCAGTGCTAACCACTGAGCTACCGTGCCCCCCAACTGCACCCACTATCTCTGCTGCTACTTTCTCTAATATTCTAAGAATACATCACATCAGGTCCAAAGGACTTTTGGTCTTTAGCCCTGCTAGTTTGCCTTCCAATTTTTCTGTAGCGGTAGTTAGTGATTTATTTCTCTCTACTTTTGGACTTTTGATTATTTAATATTTGTAATGGTATTGAGGTAGATAATCAAATTCTGTATCCCAGACGTCATGGAAGCTCAATCATAAGTGTATGTTCAAGACAGAGGTCAACAGATTTCTAGATGTTAAAACATCAAGGGATATGAGGATAATGCAGGAAATGGCATCAATTTGGAACAACAGCCATGATTTCATTCAGTGGTTACATCCAAGGATCCTGAAGAAAATAGGATATGAAATCAGACAGATTATATTAGAGAATTCAATTTAAAAGAAACATTTAATCAAAGTTTGTGCGAAGATTTGTAGCTCGGGTGCTTGTTGTAGTGGTTCTGTTCGCCGAGCTGGAAGTTTTTGTTGCAAACGTTTCGTCCCCTGGCTAGGAGACATCATCAGTGCTCTGGAGCCTCCTGCAAAGCGCTTCTTTGATGTTTCTTCCGGTATTTATAGTGGTCTGTCCTTGCCGCTTCCGAGTGTCAGTTTCAGCTGTCCGCTGTAGTGGTTGGTATGTTGGGTCCAGGTCGATGTGTTTGTTGATGGAGTTTGTGGATGAAGGCCATGCCTCTAGGAATTCCCTGGCTGTTCTCTGTCTGGCTTGCCCTATGATAGTAGTGTTTTCCCAGTCGAATTCATGTTGCTTGTTGTCTGAGTGTGTGGCTACTAGGGATAGCTGGTCGTGTCGTTTCGTGGCTAGTTGGTGTTCATGTATGCGGATTGTTAGCTGTCTTCCTGTTTGTCCTATATAGTGTTTTGTGCATATATAGTGTATAGTGGGTCAGATATGTCGATGACATGTTCGTAATCATCAAAAACACAGAAATAGAAAAAAACACACCGGATCATCAACGCCACACTCACAGGAATCCGATTCACGAGAGAAGTAGAAAAGGATAGCCAATTCCCATTCCTAGACGTGATAGTACAGAGAACACCGAAGGGAGAATTCACCACAAGGGTATACAGGAAAGCAACACACACAGACCAAGTCCTAAACTCTGAAAGTAACCACCCCAACACACACAAACGAAGCTGCATCAGTACACTATTCAAAAGAGCTACAACACACTGCAGTACACCAGAACTGCGAAAAGAGGAAGAGGAACACCTATACAAGGTATTCGCCAAAAACGGATACCCGCGCAACTTTATCAACAGATGCCTAAGAGATAGACCATGGGACGAGGACATGCCACAACCAAAAGGACTAGCCACGCTACCATACATCAGGAGCGTTTCAGAACTGACAGCCAGACTACTGCGACCCTTAGGACTCATAGCAGCACACAAACCAACAGCCACGCTCAGACAACAACTTACTAGAACAAAGGAGCCAATACCCAACATGAGCAAAACTAATGTAGTTTATAAAATACCATGCAAGGACTGCACAAAACACTATATAGGACAAACAGGAAGACAGCTAACAATCCGCATACATGAACACCAGCTAGCCACGAAACGACACGACCAGCTATCCCTAGTAGCCACACACTCAGACAACAAGCAACATGAATTCGACTGGGAAAACACTACTATCATAGGGCAAGCCAGACAGAGAACAGCCAGGGAATTCCTAGAGGCATGACATTCATCCACAAACTCCATCAACAAACACATCGACCTGGACCCAATCTACCAACCACTACAGCGGACAGCTGAAACTGACACCCGGAAGCGGCAAGGACAGACCACTATAAATACCGGAAGAAACATCAAAGAAGCGCTTTGCAGGAGGCTCCAGAGCACTGATGATGTCTCCTAGCCAGGGGACGAAACGTTTGCAACAAAAACTTCCAGCTCGGCGAACAGAACCACTACAGAAACATTTAATGTATCTTAAAATCCCTACAGTGTGGAAACAGGTCCTTCAGCCCAACAATTCATTCAGCCATAGAGTCATAGAGATGTACAGCATGGAAACAGACCCCTTGGTCCAACTTGTCCATGCCGACCAGATAATCCAACCCAATCTAGTTCCACCTGCCAGCACCCTGCCCATATCCCTCCAAACCCTTCCTATTCATATACCCATCCAGATGCCTTTTAAATGTTGCAATTCTACTAGCCTCCACCACATCCCCTGGCAGCTCATTCCATACACGTACCACCCTCTGCATGTAAAATGTTGCCTCTTAAGCTTCTTTTATATCTTTCCCCTCTCACCCTAACCACATGCCCCTAATTCTGGACTCCTCTACTCAAGGAAAGAGACTTTATCTATTTGTTTTTGTTTTTGCCACTGTTTACCTATTATTTACTTATCTATGCTACTTAACAATGCGATCTGCCTGTATTGTTAGCAAGACAAAGCTTTTCACTGTACCTCGGTACACGGTAAATAAATTCAATTCAATTCCTATCCATGCCCCTCATGATTTTATAAACCTCTATGAGGTCACCCCCTCAGTCTCTGACGCTCCAGGGACAACAGCCCCAGCCTATTCAACCTCTCCCTATAATTCAAACCCTCCAACCCTGGCAACATCCTTGTAAGTCTTTTCTGAACCCTTTCAAGTTTCATAATGTGGGCGGCACGGTGGCAAAGTGGTTAGCACTGCTGCCTCACAGCACCAGAGACTCGGGTTCAGTTCCCGCCTAAGGCGACTGACTGTGTGGAGTATGCACGTTCTCCCCATGTCTGCGTGGGTTTCCTCCGGGTGCTCCGGTTTCCTCCCACATTCCAAAGATGTGCGGGTCAGGTGAATTGGCCATGCTAAATTGTCCTTAGTGTTAGGTAGGGGGTAAACGTAGGGGTATGGGTGGGTTACGCTTCGGCGGGTCGGTGTGGACTTGTTGAGCCGAAGGGCCTGTTTCCACACTGTAAGTAATCTAATCTAATCTAATCCAAACATCCTTCCGATAGGATGGAGACCAGAATTGCACGCAATATTCCAACAGTGGCCTAACTAATGTCCTGTACAGCTGCAACATGACCTCCCAACTCCTGTACTCTATACTCTGATCAATAAAGGAAAGCATACCAACCACCTTCTTCACTATCCTATCCACTTGCGACTCCATTTTCCAGGAGCTATGAACCTACACTCCAAGGTCTCTTTGTTCAGCAACACTCCCTAGGACCTTACCATTAAATGTATACGACCTGCTAAGATTTGCTTTCCCAAAATGCAGCACCTCGTATTTATCTAAATTAAACTCCAACTGCCACTTCTTAGCCTATCTGCCATTTGATCAAGATCCCGTTTAATCTGAGGTAACTTTCTTCACTACACCTCCAATTTTGGTGTCCTCTGCAAACTTACTAACTATACCTCTTATGCTCACATCCACATCACTTAGATAAATAATGAAAATTAGTGGACCCTGCACCGATTCTTGTGGCACTCCACTGGTCACAGGCCTTCTGTCTGAAAAACAACCTCCACATTGAACCTCCGAAGAGTATCCCACCCAAACCCATTCCCCAGTATTCTACATTTACCTCTGACTAATGCACCTAACCTACACATCCCTAAACACTATGGGCAATTTAGCATGGCCAACTCACCTAAGCTGCACATCTTTTGGATTGTGGGAGGAAACCGGAGTGCCCAGAGGAATTCTACACAGACACGGGAAGAATGTGCAAACTCCACACAGACAGGTATCGAATCTGGATCCCTGGTACTGTGAGGCAGCAGTGCTAACCACTGAGCCACCGTGCCACCCTAATACACTTGTACAGAACAAGTTTACACCCGAGAATGAAAGGCTCCATTTCAAAGAAAAAGCAGTCGTGCACAACTAGAGAGATAATGGACAGCAGAAAACGACAAGAAAGGGCTCGCAAAAACACAAAGAACAGCTGAGACATAGGGAATAGACAAAGACTAGCAAAGTGCCACAAAGCAGCTTATGAGAGCTACCCCTAAAAGGGATTATGAAAGGAAATGTGCAAAGGACATCAAAATCAACAATAAATGTTAACGTTACATCAAAGAAAAACGTGGTTAGCAGTAATGCTGGCCTACTAAAGTGGGAACATTGTCAATAACTATGGGAAAATTGCAGAGATGTTGAATAATTACTTCGCCTCAGTATTTGCAGTAGAAAAGGAGGATAAGTAGTATTCGGAAGTGAAGAGGAGAACAGCTTGTTGGAGGTCCAAGGAAATTAAAGAGTGACAAATCCTCAGGACCTGATGTTTTCCATGCAAAGGTGTCAAAGGAAATAGGGGAGCACATTATAGACATCCTCACTATAATCTTTCAAAGTTCTGTAGACACAGGAATCATCACTCTGGATTGGAAAATTGCACGTCATACTATTTTTTAAGAAAAGAAAAAGTGGAAAGCTAGGATATTATAGACCAGTTAACATAACATGCCTGGTGGGGAAATTATTGGAGTCTATGTTCAAGGGTGAGGTAACAAAAACACCTTGAAATTTTTCAGTTAATTAGGGAACACCAGCATGGATTCAGGACAGTAGGTCATGCTTGGAAAACTTCACTGAAAATTTGAAGAGATGACTGAGGTAGTGGACAGGGAATGTCTATGGATGTTGTTTACATGGTCTTCCAGAAGGCATTTTGTAAAGTTCCATGTAAGACACTTAACTAAGATCAAGCTGAAATACCTGTAGAGAGGGCGGTACCCTGTCAACAAGTCACCCTTTATTTACAAGTGCATGGTACACGGGTTCTGAGCAGCCAGCTTGGTGCCAGTCCCTAGAATGAGGAGACACTCTGAGTCTCCTATCTATATGTGCTACCCAGGGCTGCCTGATTAGCCCAGGTTAACAACCCCAATCAAGGGTCTCATAGTCAATGAGCTCCAGCTGGCTCTCATTTCAATTACTATAGAAGCCCAAGAAATTGAGGACAAATTACTGACATGGCAGCAAAATTGGTTGAGTAGCAAGTAACAGAAATCAGAGATAATGGGTTGGACACAAAGTGGCTGGATGTCACCGGTGGTGTCCCACAAGAATCTGTGTTAGGGCCTCAATTATTCACAAAAATTATTAATGACATGGATAATGGTATAGAAAGTCATATGTCCTAATTTGCTGATGCCACAAAATCAGGCAGCACTGTAGATGTGTAAATGACAGCACAAAATTACAAAGGGATATTGACAGACTAGGTGAATGGGCAAAACAGTGACAGATGAAGTTCAGTGCAAGCAAGTGTGAGGTTATCAAGTCTGGACTGAAAAAGATAATTTCCAGATGATATGAAGTTAAAGCACCATATGTTCCAAGAAATTTGGGGTCTCTTAGAAACTTTTAAAATGCTGCAAACAGGTGCAGACAATAATCAAGGAAGCAAATGGAATGCTGGCATTTACTTCCAGAGGAATGGAATATAAGTAGTAAAGAAGTAAAGCTGCAATTATTCAAAACCTTAGTTTGACCCCATTTGGAGTAACGAGAGCATTTCTGGACACCACACCTTAGAAAGGATATACTGACAAAAATGGGACCTTTACAGGCAGGGTCTGGACATTTATAGCTCAGGTTGAGGTTCAGTTTTCAGATGTTTCGTCACCATGTTAGATAACATCATCAGTGACCAATCATTAAGACACATGAATAGAAAGCAGGACAGAATACCAGCGCTTCATCTGGAGGCTCACTGATGATGTTGCCTAGCATGATGACGAAACGTCTGAAAACAAACCTGCCAGCTCAGCAAGCAAACTTACAACCTGAGGATCAGGAAACTTCATTATGGAGAATAGAGAAATAGCAGAGGTGCTAAATGATTACTGTATGTCTGTTCTCACTGGGGAAGATGCAAAAAAATCTCCCAGAATTAGAGTTACGAATAATCAACAGGAATGAAGAGTTAAAGAAAATTAGTATCAGTAAGAAGGTTTTTGTAGAGAACTTAATGGGTCTGAAGACAGATAACATCCTTTATATTCTACGTCACAACATTGGAAGAAATGTCTATAGAGTTGGTTAATACACTGGAGTTCGGGTTCTAAAAATTCAATAGAACATAAGAACATACAAATGAGGAGTCGGAGTAGGCCGTCCGGCCCTTCGAGTCTGCTCTGCCAAAGATTCTGGAATGGTTCCTTCAAATTGGAAGCAAGTACATCACCCCATTATTTAAGGAGTGAGGGAAATAGAAAACAGGGTACTACAGTCCCGCTAGCCTTATAACAGTAACAGAAAAAATACTAGAATCTATTACAAAGGATGTGACAAACAGACAGTTGAATAATAATGTGATATGGTACAATCTGCATAGATTTGCAAATGGAAAATTTTGAATAATCATGCCTTATGAACTTGGAGCTTTTTGAAGACATGACTTACAAAACTGGTGAAGAGGAGTCAATTATGTACTATATCTGGATTTCCAGTAGGCTTTTGATAAAGTCCCCCCACAACAAGTTAGTTCACAAAATTAAAGCACATGGCATTGGAGTTAATGTACTGGTTAACTTAACTAATGGACAGTAGGAACGAATACATCATTCTCACTTTGGAAGGCTGTGAGCAGAGGGTCACTGAAAGGATAAGTTACTTGGGGCCCCAATTGTTCACAATATACATCATTGATTTGTATTTGAGGACCATATGTGATATTTCCAAATTTTCAAATGATACAAAGTTAAGCTGGAATGGGTGTTGTGACGAAGATGCAGAGAGACTTCAGGAGGTTTTAAACAGGTTTAGTGAGTGGATGGGGATATGCTAGATGGAATATGTGGGAAAAATGTAAGGTTACCTACTTTGGTGAGAACAGATATGCAGATTTTTTTAAAAGGTAAGATGTTGGAAGGTGCAGATGCACAAAGGAACTTAGGTGTCCTTGTCAATAAGTCAATGAAGACAAACATGCAGATTCAGCAAGTTATTAGGAAGATTAATGGAATGTTAGCCTTCTCGTAAGAGGATGAGAGTGCAGGAATAGTGAAGTTTTGTTTTGACTGTATCAGAGGTTGGTTAGCCAATATATGGCATACTATATGCAGTTTTGGTCTCCTTATCTGACAAAGAGTGTTATTGCCATAGAGAGAGTGCAACAAAGATTCAACAGACTAGTCCTGATAACAGGACTATCCTATGAAGAGAAACAGAAGACGGCAAACAAGGTCTGTATTGTCTCGAGTTACGAAGAATGATGTTGATCTCACTGAAACCTACAAAGTATTTAGAAAGATAGGCAGGATAGATGCAGGTAAGATGTTTCTCTTGGTGCATCCAGAAGAAGGGGGCACAACCTAAAATAAGAGGAGAAACCATTTAGTACAGAGATAAGGAGATTTTTTTGTTTGCTCAATGGATTGCAAATCTTTGGAATTCCCTACCTCAGAGGGCCTTGGAATCCCAGCCTTTGAGTATGTTTAAAGGAGAGATCAATTAATTTCAGATTACAAAAGGCGTATATAGAGTTCGGGTTAGTTTGGGTAAAGTTTGATCAGCCATGATAGCTCAGTGGGCTATTCGTGGTGCTTTGTTTATAAATCTTACGAAAATTAATTTAAAAAACTAAAGTAAAATGTGATTACAATAATATGTAACGTGTATCATACAATAACATTTAAATGTTTGGTGTTCATTGTGAAGGTTTTTAAACTTGGAAAACTGAAACGAGGTCACGCAATAAATGGACTAGAGTTATGTGATGGATTAAAATCAGGTCAGTTCATGAACAGTACATGTAAGACCACAGTTTTAAAATAGAGTTATAAACCTCATTAAAATTTCCAACAAAACAAAGATATTGCTTGATTTATCCAGCAGCCATTCCCAGGAGACAGAAGTTACTAAAACAGAATTGACTGTGTGCAACAGTTTTACTTAGTACTGCCAAACCAAAGATCTTCAAAAAAATTCACTCTGGCAATGTTTTTTGTCTCAGTTGAACTACAGGGGATTGAGGACATATTAAATAATTTACCATTAAAGAAAAGTAGGACTATTTTTAATGATGCAAAACATCCAACAGTTTTAGAATGGTCCACTTAATCAATAATTATTTATCAATAAATATGCAGCATCAAAGGAAAAATCAGATACACTTATCCAACAGATTGAAACTTACTAAGTCATAAATTAGTTTCAAGCTTGGGCACTTTGAGAAATAGGAAAAACAAATAAACTTCAGTTTGCTTGTGAAAAAAAACACAACTTGTACAATAAATGTTTTGTTCCATTGCCTGTATATTTTTGTGCTTTGGCACATTAAGCACACAGTGTTTGTTCCAGTCCAGGTGTGGAGTGTATGTAGAAATAATAGTCTTGGGATTATTTTGATTAATGCAATGGAAATAACCCAGGTGGTGGATTCTGTATATTCTATTGTCATTCTCATTCCATATCACTTCCCCAACTAGGTGTGCCTTTCCACATAAGTTTTAAAATTCTAGTACACTTCTATTTCTAGTAAGTTTTCTTTATTGACTAATTAAATTATAGTTATTTAAATGTGCAAAATTTTCATATCTGTCGGAAGCAAAATATCCTGTGTGAAATGGTGGTGATATTAAAAAGATGAAATTTGGGAGGAGACATACAAAAAAAAACACAAATATAGAAAATGTGCAAGATTATGCTTGAATCATCATATAGGATACTCATTGTATGGTATGCATATTGAGGATGCCTGAGAGTGAAGGCATTTTTCAAAGCAATATTATAATTCATTTTCTGGAGTATTATTAAAGCATTAGAGAAAAGAGGTAATCAGTTCCAATAAATCAAAGTTTTGTGTAACCTAAGACAACGTTTCTACCAAAATAAAAAATACTGAATTTTACCCCTTTTTTCTGATTTCTCCAAAAAAAACATCACACTGATGCACAAGACGGTAAAGGCTAAAAAAGCTAAATCAGTTTTATCTTGTAATAAGAATAAGAGAAATAAAACTAAATAAAAGCAGCAAGGTTAGTTAGATTTTTTTTCAAAAGACATCACTATCGTCCAGTGCAATAAAAGGTAATAAAAGAAAATAACCAAACTTTGATGGTTCACTAAGTTTGCAATCAACAGTTTGCACCTGTTGACTACTAATGTTAGGAAATACAAACTTCCTTGCCACCATCTCCCCTTTTGAAATTCTGAAGGCTTCTGGCATCATTCATGCCTATAAGCTGTTAAGCTACCCAGAAACCATAGTTGGCAGATAGATGGTTTTTGTCATCCACAACTCCCCAGACCAACCAACTACTTGTTGCCAGCTAAATCTCACTTTGTACACACACCCTGGTGCTAGCCCATCTGCAATTAACTTACCCGCAATGTTAAACAAATAGCAGTGTAAATAACACTTACAGTGAATGGTGTAATTTGTTTTTTTTTAAAATGCAGCACTCCTTCCATAATCTTTGTTTTTAAAGCAGTTATTTTCCTTTCAAAAATACAAAAAAAATTAAAATGATACAGTCTTTACAAGGTCTTGTCATTTTGCAGTCATTTCATCTACCTATAACTCCTATCCTTTACTAGTGATTTTGTACCCCTGAATGAAATAAAAACATTTATGCCAGCACCTAATTTCCAGTTTGTTCTTTCTGCCATTGTTAGCAACTTCTGAAAATTTGAAAAATGTATCAATACAGTTAGATAGTCACGGACAATAGTGTGGCACTTATGGAAGCAACCTGTACCTCTACAAAAATTAGCTAGGCTCTTGCTCACTGGATCCCAGATGGAATAACAGATTAAAGCATAGAAAATAATCACTGGGAATGGACTCTGTACTTCTATAATCTAATGCAGTCATAGAGATATACAGTGTGGAAACAGAGCCTACCATCAAACTCGTCCATGCCAATGAGATATCCTAAACTAATCTAGTCCTATTTGCCAGCATTTGGCCCATATTCCTCTAAACCCTTCCTATTCGTGTACCCGTCCAGATGCCTTTTAAAATGTTGGAATTGTACCGGCCTCCACCACTTCCTCAGGCAACTCATTCCATACTCACCATCCTCTGCATGAAAAAATTTCCCCTCTCACCTGAAACCTATGCCCTCTAGTTTTGGACTCCCATACCTGGGAAAAAGAGCTTGACTCTTCATCCTATCTATGCCCGTCATGATTTTATAAACCTCTGTAAGGTTACTCCTCACCCACTGATGCTCCAGTCCCAGCCTATTCAACTTCTCCTTGTAGTTCAATCTTTCCAACCCTGGCAACGTCTTTGTAAATCTTTTCCGAACCCTTTCAAGTTTCACAATATCCTTCCAATGGCAGCACTCCAACAGCAGCCTAACCAATGTCCTGTACAGACGCAGCATGACCTCCCACTCCTATACTCAATGCACTAACCAATAAGACAAACAAACCAAACACCTTCTTCACTATCCTATCTACCTGGGATTCCACTTTCAAGAAACTATGAAGCTGCACTCCAAGGTTTCTTTGTTCAGCAACATTCCCCAGGACATTATCATTAAGTGTATAAGTCCTGCCCTGATCTGCCATTCCAAAATGCAGCACCTCACATTTATCCAAATTAAACTTCATCTGCCACTCCTCAGCCTATTGGCTCATCTGATCAAAGTCCCATTGTACTCTGAGGTAACCTTCTTCACTACACCTCTAATTTTGGTGTCACCTGCAAATTTACTAACTATACCTCCTATGTTTACATCCAAATCATTTATATAAATGACAAAATTCTGTGGACTCAACATTGATCCTTGGCACACCGCTAGTCATAGGCCTCCAGTCTGAAAAGCAACCCTCCACCACCACCCCTTCTCCTACCTTCAAGCCAGTTCTGTATCCAAATGACTAGTTCTTCCTGTATTCCATATGATCTAACCTTGCTAACCGACCTACTATGAGGAACCTCATCAAACACCTTATTGAAGTCCATGTAGGTCACATCCAACTCTCTGCCTTCATCAATCCTCTTGAACAGAGCATGCAACTCTACAGAAATGAGTTTTTATGAATAGTTATATATATCACAGCTTTACAAATTATTTGGACAGTCAGCTATTCCAAGAAATCAGAATACAATTTTATAATTTGAAAATTGCTTGAAATAGAGACACACTACATTGAAAGTTCAACCAATAATCTAAATCTAAAAAGGAAAATAGCCAGACATTGCACCTTTTGTTTTAATTCAGTGAAAGCCATTTGAGGGCAACAGCACCCAGTATATTTTCTGTGGCATAGCCTCTACCAATCAGAATTAACTTGCAGACAATAAGCAACTTTTCTCATATAATAGAAATTGCTATTACTTTTGAAATTTGGAGTTCTTGAAATTCTGTCTTGATGAGTGCAAGACAAAGATCTTCAACAGCAAGGTCTTTTTCCAGCAATATTCAAGTTCTGCATTATCGAGTAACATTTTAAAACTTTCAGAAAGCATACATTCAGATGAAGTACAAAATGAAGGGATTATGATGGATCCAAGTCTATCACAGACACCAACTGCAAAGCAAACATACGGCATGCATTTTGATATCGCAAAAACAGTCAAACATAATCAACTGTGAAGGAAGAAAGTAAAGCATGTAGTTTAGTCATTTTCATGAGCTTCAGAAAATATAAAAGAACTGTTCAGCAACAAACCTCTACTTTTCCTGCATTTTCATTTCTTGCACCATCTTCTATTTCTACAGCAACCGATGCCTAGTAAGTTAAAAAAAAAGTTAAGATTGCTCTTCTTTGCAACCCTAATTACCTTTCTTTAACTACTCCCAATTCTTTCTTGCTGATAGTTTCATTTTTCAGTCTTTTGTATTGTAGTTCAATAAGCCGATTGAATTTGTTAAATATTCAATGCACTTTTATTATTACTGCATCTATGTATAGGAAACATTTAGAAAGATATGGGCCAAGTTCAGGCAAATGGGACTAATTTAGTTTAGGAAACTTGTTTGGTGTGGATGAGTTGGACCAAAGGGTCTGTTTCCATGCTGTATGACTCTATTCAAAAATTTATAGCTTGTCTGCTTTTGGATATTTCCGCACTAGAATCCAAACTGTATTCTACTAAATCATTCTAAAAGCGGCCAATGTTAGAAGCATTGGATGAGGAGAATATTCCATTTTCTCTTCTAGCTAGAGAGAGAATATTATCATGAGACGTGCCAGATAGCAATGGTGGAAATTTGCTTGTAAAACACTTTGAATGTAGATATTCAAATCCAAGACATATTGCAAGAATTGCTAGATTTACCAGGCCATATGTTTCCTTTGACTATGTTCTCCATACTAGAGCTAACAGTTAATACAGCTGAGGAGATCATTCAGCCAGTCAAATCCATGCCAGCTCTCTGCAGGGCAATCTAATCGGTCTCATTACCCTATACCATTCCCAAAGCTCTGCAGTTTATTTTCCTCAAGGTTTGATCCAATTTCCTTTTGAAATAATTTGTCACCTCTGGTCCTGGAATTCAGGCAGGTTGAGTTCCAGATCAGGGCTTTAAAATAAAGTTTTTCCTTCTATTCCCCCCTCATCTGTCCATTAATTTAATTCTATACCCTCTCAGATTTGTACCATGAATTAAGCTTTTTTTTCTACCTTATCTAAATCTAACATAACCTTATACAGTCCTATCAAATCTCCATACAATTTTCTTCGTTCTGCAGAGAACAACCCCAGCTTCCCCAACCTAGCCGTATAGCTAAAATCCCTATTCTGGTAAATCTCCTTTGCATCCTCTCAATCTGTCACATTCTTCTCAAAATGCAATTCCCAGGATTGGACATAATTTTCTAATTTTGACCTACCCAGACATTTATAAAACTTCTGAAATATTTTCTTGTTTCAATATCTCTATTTATAAAAATCCCATTTGTTTTACTAATTACTCTCTCAATATATCCTAACAACTTCAAAAATCTATTTGCAGAAATCACCAAATCATCCTGTCCTGTACATTTTTTTTAGAATGGTGGTACTTAGTCTCTATTGCTTCTGCTTATTCTTTCTACAAAATGCAACCCTCCAAATTTCTCTGCATTATATTCCATGACTCACTTCTCTAACCAATTTGTCAGCATGTGTCCTGTTGCAGTCAATTGGTATCATTCTCACTGTCTGAAGGAAATTTAATAATAATGTGATGAAAAATATACAATTTATTGTCATCAATATGATTTTTGGAACATGAACTTTTCCATAAAGGCAAATAAATATGGCGTATTTTTATTAAGGTTTCTTCAAAATAAAATCACACAATCAGAATCTATCTGAAACAGTTAACTTTTTCCAAATTGCTCAGAAAGCAAATGTCTGTAAATCCTATGGTACATTAACAGAAAATTGTACTGCAGTTGTTAATGACAACCAGGTAAACAATGAAGGTTAATGCCTTGTTTTTAGTGCAGGCTAATCAAGGATTGATTTCAGTTTATAAACACTTTTTAAGGTAGTTATGAGGAGACCTGGCTGGACTCAGAAGGGAGTTTAGTTTCACTCCTTATAGGAGTTCATAAGAGTTCAAGAAAAACAGTCACTTCAGAAAAAAGGTTTTGGTTATGCAGTTTCCACACCAAGAGAGTTTGATTAGAATTTTACAATTCAATAAAAGCTGAGAAATTTTAAGTTCTCAATTTTGTGAGTATTCATACAAGACAACTCCATGGTTCGGGAAAGGAACTTGTGAGAATCAGTTAGGTAGTACTGAAGTAGAAGTTCTTTGTTTTAGATTAGATTACTTATAGTGGAAACAGGTCCTTCAGCCCAACAAGTCCACACAAACCCTCCAAAAAGCAACCCACCCAGACCCATTCCCCTACATTTACTCCTTCACCTAACACTGCGGGGAATTTAGCATGGCCAATTCACCTAACCTGCACATCTTTGGACTGTGGGAGGAAACCGAAGCAGACACGGGGAAAATGTGCAAACTCCACACAGACGGTTGCCCGAGGTGGGGACACGGGTCTCTGGCGCTGTGAGGCAGCAGTGCTAACCACTGTGCCACCGTGCCGCCCATTTCCTCACTTGATCTTTGTAAATTGATGTAATTGGGATATAGATTGAAAACTTTGTTTTGCTATGTGTTTTAAGATATTTTAAAATTGCCTTCTATCCAGAGATAGAATATAGAACATAGAAAAATACAGCGCAGTACAGGCCCTTCGGTCCTCGATGTTGCGCCGATCCAAGCCCACCTAACCTACACTAGCCCACTATCCTCCATATGCCTATCCAATGCCCGTTTAAATGCCCATAAAGAGGGAGAGTCCACCATTGTTACTGGCAGGGCATTCCATGAACTCACGACTCAATGTGTAAAGAATCTACCCCTAACGTCTGTCCTATATCTACCACCCCTTAATTTAAAGCAATGCCCCCTCGTAATATCTGACTCCATACGTGGAAAAAGGTTCTCATGGTCAACTCTATCTAAACCCCTATTCATCTTGTACACCTCTATCAAGTCACCCCTAAACCTTCTTTTCTCCAATGAAAACAGCCTCAAGTGCCTCAGCCTTTCCTCATACGATCTTCCTACCATACCAGGCAACATCCTGGTAAACCTCCTCTGCACCCGTTCCAGTGCCTCCACATCCTTCCTATAGTATGGCGACCAAAACTGCACACAATACTCCAGATGCGGCCGCACCAGAGTCTTATACAACTGCAACATGACCTCAGGACTCTGGAACTCAATTCCTCTACCAATAAAAGCCAGTACACCATATGCCTTCTTCACAGCACCATTTACCTGGGTGGCAACTTTCAGAGATCTGTGTACATGGACACCAAGATCCCTCTGCTCATCCACACTACCAAGTATCCGACCATTAGCCCAGTACTCCATCTTCTTGTTACTCTTACCAAAGTGAATCACTTCACACTTCGCGACATTGAACTCCATTTGCCACCTTTCTGCCCAGCTCTGCAGCTTATCTATATCCCGCTGTAACCTGCCACATCCTTCCTCACTGTCAACAACTTCACCGACTTTCGTATCATCCGCAAACTTGCTCACCCAACCTTCTAGCCCCCCCTCCAGGTCATTTATAAAAATGACAAACAGCAATGGTCCCAAAACAGATCCTTGCGGAACACCGCTGGTAACTGCACTCCAAGATGAACCTTTACCATCAACTACTACCCTCTGATTTCTTCCAGCCAGCCAATTCCTAATCCAAACCTCCAACTCCCCCTCAATGCCACACCTCCGTATTTTTTGCAGTAGCCTACCATGGGGAACCTTATCAAACACCTTACTAAAATCCATATACACCACATCAACCGCTTTACCCTCATCCACCTCCTTAGTCACCTTCTCAAAGAATTCAATAAGGTTTGTGAGGCACGACCGGCCCTTCACAAAACCTGCTGACTATCCTTGATCACATTATTCCTATCCAGATGTTCATAAATCCTATCCCTTACAATTCTCTCTAATAGTTTGGTCTGCATTTTTATTTTTACCTTTTGTATAATAAACTTCTGTTCTGTTTTAAAGAAGCTCTACAGTCTCTTGGAACTACATTTCAGTGAATTATTTCACAGATTTCATTCTTGTCCAGTAGTAGTGTGGGCTGTGATCATGATGATACTTAGAATGCAAAAACAAACCAATCTTTAAGATATCTATTGATCAGCCATGTTTCTGCCTTTTTAACTGAGTCTTCCAACCCAAAGGAATTATGAAAGTTGCTGAGTGTGCAAGTGTAAAAGTGGCCTAGGTGGAGAAGGGTTTGCTAAGCTATGATTATAAGTTTTCATTGAGGGCTCTTATTCTATTCTGAACAAAAAATATTGCTATATAAAAAAAGGTTGTTGAATGAGACAAGAACTGTAAGTTTTTACAACAGGGTGGCTGGGAGGGAATTATTCAGCTCATCATGTCTATGTTAATTCTTCAAAACAATCCCCCTATTAGTTCCATTTTACTACTCTTTCCCTGTAACTCTGTAAACTTTTCAATAAATTTATATCCAATTCCAATTTGAATGTACTATTGAATTTATTTTTCAGGCAATATATTCCAAACCATACAAACTTGTTACTGAAAAAAATTTCATCACTCCATTTGAAAATGCAAGAATCACTGGCTTTTCATTCTAACTGTCTTCAGGTCTTCCTCAGTTAATTCCTATCTGACACCTTTTTTTAAACTGGCCACCTGTTGAATTTTCTAGACTGACTCAGGTTGGTTTGCAGAGAATTGTATCCTGAAAGATTTTGAACACTGACACAAGCTTTCTGGATATTCTTGATGGATAGGAACCACCTTCCTAAAGAAAATGACTGGTGCAATGAGAAATGGATGACAGTGCCATGACTTCCTCTCTAGATAAAAAGGTGACAATCTTCTAACTAAAAAGAATACTTGTGATTATATTGTGTTCTATCTGCCAAATATCTCAAAACATTTCACATTCAATGAATTAATTCAAGATGGTCCTAAGGTCACGTCAGAGGATCATAATCCGTAACTAAGTACAATACATCCTAAAAATGTATGGCATACTGGAATTACAATTCTTTACCTGAAGGTTTGCTTGGTTTGGATAGACATTATCCCCAAAATGGCCACAATCTTCCTATAGAACACCGCCAGATCTAAAGCCTGGCTATTTTCAGCAGAACCTGATTTTTTGCAAGTGATTTGTCCAAGGCAAGCACCAGATAATCTTTTACCATACAATTTTAATTATGGAAGTTGCATGTAGTGCCTATCGCTGATGGCCCTATTGTTAATCTCTAATAAGTGGAATAGTTTCCACCTTGCAGAATACCAATCTGTTTGTTCATTTACCTTTCAGAAGTGTGGCTATTTTTAAAAACATGAAATTAAAATCAACATGAGGGATTGGCACATAAGAACACTAATGGTTCAGCGGTAGATCCATTGGCCCGTATAAAGCTGTAACAGGAAACTTTCAGTTTAGATCACACATTCAGTATTGTAGTGGAGACTGGGTTACTATAATGAGCTACTTTGCTACGTTTGGAAATAAGGGGAATTAAAAGGTCAATTAGAATTTTCACGAGGAGGTTGAACAGTTCATCCACTTTACTAACACCTTCCATCCTGACCTCAAATTTACCTGGACCATCTCAGACTCCTCCCTCCCCTTCCTAGACCTCTCCATTTCTATCTCGGGCGACCGAACCAATACGGACATTTACTATAAACCGACCGACTCCCACAGCTACCTAGACTACACCTCCTCCCACCTTGTCCCCTGTAAAAACGTCATTCCATATTCCCAATTCCTTCGTCTCCACTCCCAGGTGGACCAGTTCCAATACCGAACAACCCAGATGGCCTCCTTCTTCAAAGACCGCAATTTCCCCCAGATGTGATCGACGATGCT
Source organism: Hemiscyllium ocellatum (assembly GCF_020745735.1). Taxonomy (NCBI): domain Eukaryota; kingdom Metazoa; phylum Chordata; class Chondrichthyes; order Orectolobiformes; family Hemiscylliidae; genus Hemiscyllium; species Hemiscyllium ocellatum. The sequence goes on from NC_083401.1 coordinate 123,366,125, forward strand.
CTCCATCACATCTCTTCCACTTCACGCTCCTCCGTCCTTGAGCTCCGCCCCTCCAATCACCACCAGGACAGAACCCCACCGGTCCTCACCTACCACCCCACCATCATCCATCACCATTTCCGCCACCTCCAAATGGACCCCACCACCAGGGATATATTTCCCTCCCCTCCCCTATCAGCGTTCCGAAAAGACCACTCCCTCTGTGACTCCCTCGTCAGGTTCACCCCCCCCCCTCCCCAACCCAACCTCCACTCCCGGCACCTTCCCTTGTAACCGCAAGAAATGCAAAACTTGCGCCCACACCTCCCTCCTTACTTCCCTCCAAGGCCCCAAGGGATCCTTCAATATCCGCCACAAATTCACCTGCATCTCCACACACATCATTTACTGCATCCGCTGCACTCGATGTGGCCTCCTATATATTGTGGAGACAGACCGCCTACTTGCGGGACGTTTCAGAGAACACCTCTGGGACACCTGGACCAACCAACCCAATCACCCCATGACTCAATACTTCAACTCATCCCCCCCAACCCCCAAACACTCCACCAAGGACATGCAGGTCCTTGGACTCCTCCATCGCCAGACCATAGCAACACAACGGCTGGAGGAAGAGCACCTCATCTTCTGCCTAGGAACCCTCCAACCATAAGGGATGAACTCAGATTTCTCCAGTTTCCTCATTTCCCCTCCCCCCACCTTGTCTCAGTCCCAACCCTCAAACTCAGCACCACCCTCCTAACCTGCAATCTTCTTCCTGACCTCTCCACCTCCACTCCCACTCCGGCCTATCACCCTCACCTTAACCCTCTTCCACCTATCGCATTTCCAACGACCCTCCCCCAAGTCTCTCCTCTCTACCTTTTATCTTAGCCTGCTGGACACATTTTCCTCATTCCTGAAGAAGGGCTCATGCCCGAAACATCGATTCTCCTGCTCCTTGAATGCTGCCTGACCCGCTGCGCTTTTCCAGCAACACATTTTCAGCTCTGATCTCCAGCATTTGCAGTCCTCACTTTCTTCTAGAATTTTCACCCAACTCACAAGTCTATGACTCTTATCAATCAACATTACTTATTTTTTTCTTCCTTCATGCGGATGTCGGTATCACTAGCTGGACCAGCATTCATTGCCCATCTCTAACTGCCCTTGAAAAGGTGCGAGTAAACTGCCTTATCAATTTTTTCCAGGTTGACCTATAATACTGTAAAGGAAAATGATCCAGGAATTTGATTCAGCAACACAGAAGGAATAGTAGTGTACTTCCAAGTCTGACCAGGAATGGCCTAGATGGGAACTTGCAAGTGGTGACCTTCCCACGCACCTGCTGCCCTTGTCCTTCCAGATGGTAGTATTCAAAGTGCTCTCTAAGGAATCCTGCTGAATTTCTGCAGTGCATCTTGGAAATTGTATACACTGCTACTACTGTGTAGCGATCATGGTCAGAGTGGATATTTGTTTATGTGATGCTTTGTCCTGGATGGTGTCAAGCTTCTTGAATGTAGTTGGACCTGCACTCATCCAAGCAAGTGGGAAATAAGCCATCACACGCCTGACTTGTGCCTTGTAGATGGTGAATACACTTTGGGGATTCAGAAGGTGAGTTACATGCTACAAGATTCTTAACCTCACTGTGTTGGAAGAATATCAGGGAAGGATAAAATAAAGGTTTGTGCCTGTCGAGTAAGACGTGAACTAAGTCTCGCAAGTGGTGTGCATCACTTTTCAGTAAAGATCAAAAACTGGCTATAAACTACTCTTTTCTCTCAGTGGCTCTTATGTTGAACTCTGACCTATTTCTTGATTTGGAGGAGCCGGTGTTGGATTGGGTTGGGCAAAGTTAAAAACTACACAACACCAGGTTATAGTCCAACAGGTTTATTTGGAAGCACTAGCTTTCAGAGCGCTGCTCCTTCATCAGGTAGCTCTCTGAAAGCTAGTGCTTCCAAATAAACCTGTTGGACTAAAATCTGGTCTTGTGTATTTTTAATTTTGACCTATTTCTTGCATTTCAATGTTCCACACTTCTACCACACTAACCATGCATCTTCAAGAAAATATTCCGATAGATGCTTACATACTCACCCGGTTATCATCAATTTGTCTGCTTCCACCAAGAGATGCTTGTAGTGCCTTTCGTTTACTTTTAATCTTCTCACGAAGATTACTGAAATGATTGATAGACTGTTAACATCCAAAAATTGTGAAGTACATACCACACTTATCATTTTGTGTTTGACACTTATAATTATTTAAAGCAACTGAACGGAGTTCCAAACAACATTCAAAACACTAACTTTAATTTATATAGCAAATAAGCAATCATTTGCTCTTGTGTGTTTCACTCGTAATGATTAGATAAAAGTAGCAAGTCAAACTATTTAAAATCAACATCACTGTAACTGGCCATACTTCCTTGATTCCAGGGATAGGAAGGCTGTCCTGAGAAGAAATTGAATACAATGAGTTTATCTTCTCCAGTGATTAGAAAGAATTAAAAGTGATCTCACTGAAACATATACAGTTCTGAGAAGACTTGACAGGATGTAATGGGGTGGTTTCCCCTGGGTGGAGTACCTAAAAGTATTGACCATAGTTTAAAAAATGGCGATTGGCCATTAAGAACCGAGATTAAATGCAACAGAGGATTATGACATTGAACATTCTACAGATGCTTGTGAATGCTCACCATTGAGAACATTTAAGATTGAGATCAATAGACTAAGGCATCAAATGAATCAATTGCTTTGGGAATAGGGTAGGAAAGTGGACACATGATTCAGCCATGATCTTATGGAATAATAAAGCAGGCTCATCAGGCAGTTGGCCTGTCTCTACTCCTACTTTGCATGCTCTTGTGAGCTCATGCTACTTACCAGGTAATGCTAACTTATTACTTTAACGAGTGAGCGTGGAACCACCAGAACCTGGAGGCTAAAGAGGGAAGATTGAAGTTCCTGGGAATGAACCTCCAAACCCATGGCGGCTAACACAAAAAAAAACTGGGTGGAGCCATAATACTTCTGATTTTCACAAGATAGATTGAAACTCTTGTTGAAATAAGACCCAAGTGAATTTTTAAACTATTTTCAAGCAACAAATTCTACTTACTTATATTAATCTCACTTGAAGAAACATAAAAATAATAAACAATCAGCTACATGCCCTGTGTCTTTTATGGGCATTATCTGTTCTTGACCTTAACTATGTTTTCAGCCAAGCTCTGACTGTAAAAAGTTGATCGCTGCTGAAAATGTGTTGCTGGTTAAAGCACAGCAGGTTAGGCAGCATCTCAGGAATAGGGAATTCGACGTTTCGAGCATAAGCCCTTCATCAGGAATGAGAGAGAGTAGCCAAGCAGGCTAAGATAAAAGGTAGGGAGGAGGGACTTGGGGGAGGGGCGATGGAGGTGGGATAGGTGGAAGGAGGTCAAGGTGAGGGTGATAGGCCGGAGTGGGGTGGGGGCGGAGAGGTCAGCAAGGAGATTGCAGGTTAGGAGGGCGGTGCTGAGTTGAGGGAACCGACTGAGACAAGGTGGGGGGAGGGGAAATGAGGAAACTGGAGAAATCTGAATTCATACCTTGTGGTTGGAGGGTTCCCAGGCGGAAGATGAGGCGCTCCTCCTCCAGCCGTCGTGTTGTTATGTTCTGCCGGTGGAGGAGTCCAAGGACCTGCATGTCCTCGGTGGAGTGGGAGGGAGAGTTAAAGTGTTGAGCCACGGGGTGGTTGGGTTGGTTGGTCCGGGCGGCCAGAGGTGTTCTCTGAAGCGTTCCGCAAGTAAGCGGCCTGTCTCCCCAATATAGAGGAGGCCACATCGGGTGCAGCGGATGCAATAGATGATGTGTGTGGAGGTACTACTTCGATCAACGTCACCACGTCTAACTCCGCCCCTACTTCGATCAACGTCACCACGTCTAACTCCGCCCCTACTTCGATCTCTGTCCCCGCCCTTAACCCCGCCCCCAGCCCCAGCTCCAGTCCCACACCAGGTCCTAGCTTCCAACCATGCTGGATTTTCACCATCCCTCCAGATCTCCCCCTCTCTGAGGATGAAAGATCAGTCCTCAGCAGGGGCCTCACCTTCATTCCCCTACGCCCTCGGATTAATGAGTTCAACACGCGCCGAGATATTGAACAATTCTTCCGCCGCCTTCGCCTCCGTGCCTACTTTCACAACCAAGAATCCCGCCCACCCTCTGACGACCCCTTCTCCCGCCTCCAACACACCCCATCCACCTGGACACCCCGTGCTGGCCTCCTACCCGCCCTCGACCTCTTTATAGCCAACTGCCGCCGTGACATTAACCGACTCAACCTGTCCACCCCTCTCACCCACTCCAACCTCTCACCCTCAGAACGTGCAGCCCTCCACTCCCTCCGCTCCAATCCCTACCTCACCATCAAACCCGCAGACAAGGGAGGCGCGGTGGTAGTTTGGCGCACTGACCTTTATACCGCTGAGGCCAAACGCCAGCTCGCGGACGCCTCCTCTTATCGCCCCCTTGACCACGACCCCACCTCCCACCACCAAACCATCATCTCCCAGACCATCCATGACCTCATCACCTCAGGGGATCTCCCATCCACCGCCTCCAACCTCATAGTCCCACAACCCCGCACTGCCCGTTTCTACCTCCTGCCCAAAATCCACAAACCTGCCTGCCCCGGCCGACCCATTGTCTCAGCCTGCTCCTGCCCCACCAAACTCATCTCCCAATACCTCGACACCACCCACGCCCTCCACCTCCTCCAGGATTTTCGCTTCCCCGGTCCCCAACGCCTTATTTTCACTATGGACATCCAGTCCCTGTACACCTCCATCCCCCATCACGAAGGACTCAAAGCCCTCCGCTTCTTCCTTTCCCGCCGCACCAACCAGTACCCTTCCACTGACACCCTCCTTCGACTGACTGAACTGGTCCTCAACCTGAATAACTTCTCTTTTCAATCCTCCCACTTCCTCCAAACTAAAAGAGTTGCCATGGGCACCCGCATGGGCCCCAGCTATGCCTGCCTCTTCGTAGGATATGTGGAACAGTCCATCTTCCGCAACTACACTGGCACCACCCCCCACCTTTTCCTCCGCTACATCGATGACTGTATCGGCGCTGCCTCGTGCTCCCACGAGGAGGTTGAACAGTTCATCAACTTTACTAACACCTTCCATCCCGACCTGAAATTCACCTGGATTGTCTCAGACTCCTCCCTCCCCTTCCTAGACCTTTCCATCTCTATCTCGGGCGACCGACTCAACACAGACATCTACTATAAACCGACTGACTCCCACAGCTACCTGGACTACACCTCCTCCCACCCTGCCCCCTGCAAAAACTCCATCCCATATTCCCAATTCCTTCGTCTCCGCCGCATCTGCTCCCAGGAGGACCAGTTCCAACACCGCACAGCCCAGATGGCCTCTTTCTTCAAGGACCGCAGATTCCCCCCAGACGTGATCGATGATGCCCTCCACCGCATCTCCTCCACTTCCCGCTCCTCCGCCCTTGAGCCCCGCTCCTCCAACCGCCACCAAAACAGAACCCCACTGGTTCTCACCTACCACCCCACCAACCTCCGCATACAACGTATCATCCGCCATCATTTCCGCCACTTCCAAACGGACCCCACCACCAAGGATATATTTCCCTCCCCTCCCCTATCAGCGTTCCGCAAGGACCACTCCCTTCGTGACTCCCTCGTCAGATCCACACCCCCCACCAACCCAACCTCCACCCCCGGCACCTTCCCCTGCAACCGCAGGAAATGTAAAACTTGCACCCACACCTCCACACTCACTTCCCTCCAAGGCCCCAAGGGATCCTTCCATATCCGCCACAGGTTCACCTGTACCTCCACACACATCATCTATTGCATCCGCTGCACCCGATGTGGCCTCCTCTATATTGGGGAGACAGGCCGCTTACTTGCAGAACGCTTCAGAGAACACCTCAGGGACGCCCGGACCAACCAACCCAACCAACCCGTGGCTCAACACTTTAACTCTCCCTCCCACTCCACCGAGGACATGCAGGTCCTTGGACTCCTCCACCGGCAGAACATAACAACACGACGGCTGGAGGAGGAGCGCCTCATCTTCCGCCTGGGAACCCTCCAACCACAAGGTATGAATTCAGATTTCTCCAGTTTCCTCATTTCCCCTCCCCCCACCTTGTCTCAGTCGGTTCCCTCAACTCAGCACCGCCCTCCTAACCTGCAATCTCCTTGCTGACCTCTCCGCCCCCACCCCACTCCGGCCTATCACCCTCACCTTGACCTCCTTCCACCTATCCCACCTCCATCGCCCCTCCCCCAAGTCCCTCCTCCCTACCTTTTATCTTAGCCGGCTTGGCTACTCTCTCTTATTCCTGATGAAGGGCTTATGCTCGAAACGTCGAATTCCCTATTCCTGAGATGCTGCCTGGCCTGCTGTGCTTTAACCAGCAACACATTTTCAGCTGTGATCTCCAGCATCTGCAGACCTCATTTTTTACTGTAAGAAGTTGATCATCAGTATTTTAGCTTCATATCCAGACAAGGAACCATACCTCACAATATCTTAATCCAAAATTTGACTGAGGTGCCCTTTCACCATTCCCTCTGCATTTCCAGGCAGGGCGTGCTGCAATGCTGACCATTCTCCTAGTCACTGATTTGCCCTCAAACCTAATAATAAAATTGGCTTTGTTTCTTTCCAATGAGGGTGATGGTTTAAAGAAAGTACCTCCTATTGTTTTAAAGAGAATGACAAATAGGACTAAGATGAAACAATCATCGCATCAGGAGAAGACTTTAATGGGCAAACACATTCTGCGGAACTAATTAATGTTTTTCCAATAAAATGTGAAGAGTTATACTATATGCACTTAAAAACCTCACAATCACTACCTTCTTTTGCTTTTGAAAGCAATATTTCAGCTTTGCTCAATCTTTATGGACGGCACGGTGGCACAGTGGTTAGCACTGCTGCCTCACAGCACCAGAGACCCGGGTTCAATTCCCGCCTCAGGCGACTGACTGTGTGGAGTTTGCACGTTCTCCCCGTGTCTGCATGGGTTTCCTCCGGGTGCTCCGGTTTCCTCCCACAGTCCAAAGATGTGCGGGTCAGGTGAATTGGCTATGCTAAATTGCCCGTAGTGTTGGGTTAGGGGTATGGGTGGGTTGCGCTTCGGCGGGTAGGTGTGGACTTGTTGGCCGAAGGGCCTGTTTCCACTCTGTAAGTAATCTAATCTTTTAAAAACCTGCAATGTTTTGCTTTCGTTATTAGCAGCTGAACTGCTATTTAAACATTTCATCATCTCCTAACACGAAGATTTAAAAATTCAAAAGACAACATAAGGTATAAACTGATACACTTTTTGGAATAATCAAGATCCAAACAGCAAATAATTTGCTACAAATTGCTCTTTCCTTTCTTCCTTTTGCACTTGGTACCTCATTTCAGATGCACTTCTTTTCTGATTTAGTTCTTCTTCATCCACGACCACCATAAAGCATTCACTTTTTATATTATTCTTCAACTTTAATAAAGCCAAATACATATAATAAACCTTAAACTATAGTTCTGTACATGAATTGAATTTATAGCTGACTTACTGTTTCTGTTAATATGATATTTTATATCATAAGGACCGTAGTCTTATTTTTCAGACTGGAGGCCTGTGACCAGTGGAACGCCACAAGGATCGGTGCTGGGTCCTCTACTTTTCATCATTTATATAAATGATTTGGATGTGAGCATAAGAGGTATAGTTAGTAAGTTTGCAGATGACTCCAAAATTGGAGGTGTAGTGGACAGCGAAGAAGGTTACCTCAGGTAACAACAGGATCTTGATCAGATGGCCCAATGGGCTGAGAAGTGGCAGAATGAGCTGCATTTTGGGAAAGCAAATCTTAGCGGGGCTTATACACTTAATGGTAAGGTCCTACGGAGTGTTGCTGAACAAAGAGGTCTTGGAGGATTTGAGCTTTAGGGAGAGGTTGAACGGGCTAGGGCTGTTTTCCCTGGAGCGTCGGAGGCTGAGGGGTGACCTTACAGAGGTTTACAAAATCATGAGGAGCATGGATAAGATAAATAGACAAAGTCTGTTCCCTGGGGTGGGGGAGCCCTGAACTAGAGGTCATAGGTTTAGGGCGAGAGGAAAAAGATATAAAAGAGACCTAAGAGGCAACTTTTTCACGCAGAAGGTGGTATGTATATGGAATGAGCTTCCAGAGGAAGTGGTGGAGGCTAGTACAATTGCAACATTTAAAAGACATCTGGATGGGTATATGAATAGGAAGAGTTTGGAAGGATATGGGCCAGATTGTGGCAGGTGGTACTAGGTTGGGCTGGGGTATCTGGCCAGCATGGATGAGTTGGACTGAAGGGTCTGTTTCCATGCTGTACAGCTCTATGATTCTATGACACTGTGATAAGAAGCAAAGGTGATTCATTTGTCTTCTCTGAACCATGCTTGTATCATTTGTCTTGTCTAGTTTTAAATGGGAAGGATGTTTTGTCAGTTTTTCTTTTTCATGGCTACAGCAACAAGAGTACAGCAGGAATAAATCACACATCCAAATCAGACAAATGAAAATCTACAATATGTATATCCATGGGAAGTCATTGTTGTAACTGAAATCCTAGAAGTCCCTAACAAACTGCACCATGAGTTTGTCTGCACTAAATAGACTACAGTGGTTCAAGAAGACAATTCACTACTACCTTATCAAGAGACAAACATTAATGCTGGCCCAGAAACCATCAATCACATCCTCTAAAAGTCGAATCCATCTAGACAACACTATTACAGGTACTATGAGATGGAAAATTTGACACTCTTGCAATATACTACAATCAATTCTCATTGAGGAAAAGACAGAAAAATTAAAAAAAACATTTCACTTACTCTGTGGAAGCCATTTTAATTAATTCAGTTATGAAATGCCTTTGATTTTCATACAGTCTTCGCTTACGGCACACAAACTAGGTATAGCCTAAATCCATTGATGGTGTTTTATATGCATACTGCTGTGAAGGTAATGGATTCCATTATGTAACTTTTAATGCCTGTTAAAAAAGATAGTGCAAATTAAATCACTAATTCAGTATTAATATAACAAAATAAGTATCTTAGTGGAGAATTACAAGTGAACAATATAAACAAAAATACAAATTCATAAAGCACAGTAATAATGCAAACAATATGTCTAGAATTTTGCATTAATTATGCTGTACTCTGTTCTTGAAACTCTGTTTGGCTTAAAAGTCAATATTCTGCTGTCCCAAACATAGCATTCTTAATATCTAAACAATAACAGAATTATTAGAGGAATAGTAAACTATTGCTCTATTCCTGATGAAGGCTTTTGCCCGAAACGTCGATTTTCCTGCTCCTCAGATGTGGCCTGAATTGCTGTGCTTTTCCAGCACCACTCTGATCTAGACTCTGGTTTCCAGCATCTGCAGCTGTTGTTTTTACCTATGTTTTGTGTTAAAAACTTTGAGGAATGAAACTATCAGAGTTTAAAAATTGAATTATCATACAAGTATTATCGGATTATTCTAAATTCTTCAAAGTTCGGCTCAGGCTTGGAGAGCCGAAGGGCCTGTTCCTGGGCTGTAAATTTTCTTTTCTTTGTTCTTTGTTCAACTGCAATACCATACAAATTTGTGATCTTAAGAAATTATTTCTATCAACAAATTCTATAAATCACGAGGAATCAAAGCAGATTACCACAGCAGAAATTACCAAGTTTGCTGAAAGAAATGAGAAATCTTGTCAAAGCTTTTTGAAGTATTCGCTTCTGGACAAGCAAACTAAAACAAACTTCAAATGGAACAAAAATTTACACTGCATGAGAAACAAGGTGCTTAAAGGCTGGTTAGCGGACTGGTATTTTCATGCATAGGGACATGCTCGATGGAGGCAGAAGGAATTTGTCAAGGCATTGAACCTTTTCCATTAAACAATATGGTACATCATAGTGAAAATCAACTTTGCCTTTTTTGAATTTATATGAATGCTTAAAAGGTAACTACTTCGTTGTTATACTCTTGATGTCATGATCTGGACTGACCTGAATCCACTTGCCAGCAAACTGATACTCTGTTTCCAATGCAGTAAAAACTATTGTTCCCTTTGAAATTTGGTATTCGTGATGAGTGCAAAATTAAAAGTTTCAACAGCATGTCTCTTCTTTCATCAGTACTGAAGTTCTCTATTACCAAATGATAATAGCAAGATTAACTGAATAGGTATTATAAATAAGTTGACTCAGGGAAAGTAAAAGGCATTTATTTGGGGACAAGCTGATTTTATACAAGTAGTTGAAAAACATCATTGCAAATATACCAAAGTATTCACAAGTTCAATAAGGCAGTATATGATTCGTTAAAAATTAATCTCACAAGGAAGCTCAACGAGATGGTGCAGGGTACTGAACCATCTTGAAGCATTAAGATTTTAAACCTGGGACATATTAACATTTAAAAATGATCAGGATGAGTACATGGTGAATTAGGAATGAACACGTGCACTTGTGTTAACAAAAACTTGAAGAAAATAAGATACAGAACAAAACAATTACGTGTATCTGCATAAAGATTGAGCTTAGAGAAAAGTTATAAAATGCTTGACAGAAGCATGAGCTATTTTAAGTGAGGTATTAGCACAGGTAACCTAACAGCAAATATATAATGTAATTTAGGACAATGGGTACAGGAATAAGGACAGAATTATTGATCAAAGCTGGAGAATGGACAGAAAACATATTCCTGCAACCACGAAATAATCAAAATAAGAACAGATTCCAGGAAAACAAAGCTCCTGCAACAGTTGACTTAATTTTAAACAGCTGAAGGAAAAGCACTGAAAATAAGCCATGGTACAGGGGATAAACTGCAGTTCAGTTAATACACTTACATTGTCTATTTTTCTGATTTACCTTCTCCAATAACGTGATGCTGACCCTGCAATGACGCCGATTGCGTCTAGGAAACCACTCGCTTAGTAACCACTCATTAACCGGCCTCGAGAGCCCCACTGCGGAGCTGCAGCCTGGGAGTCCCAGCGTAGAGCGGGCGCCTCGGAGGCGGGCAAAACAACGGATCCGGGAGCCTCAGCTCGGAGCTGACGTCTCAGACTCGCGCACAAGAAAGGTTCCCGCGATCTCCACTGCGGAGGTGGAACTCGGAAGCCCCACCGCGGAGCTGGTACCTGGGAGAACACAAATCTGCTGGAGTGCTTCCCTGTCAATCATGCAGCAATGTTAGATGAACTTTCGGCTACGGTGGCCTGGAAGGAATAAAAGGAAATCTCAACTTCATCTCCGGTTGCCTATTCCACATTCCAGCTCCACTCTCCCATTCATAAACGTGGATACGTGCATTTTGTAAAGAATTATATGTCTTACAGCACTGAAACAGACCTTTGGGTTAACTCGTCCATGCCAAACTAAACTATGCCCACTTGCTGTGTTTGGCCCATATCCCTCTTATTCCTATTCATGTAACGTCCAAATATCTTTTAAATGTTGTAACTGTACCTGCATTTACCTCTTCCTGTGCAGGGCATTCCACATACAAACCACCCTCTGTGTAAAAAAAATGGCCCTAGGACCTTTTAAATCTTTCTCCTCTCATTTTTAAAAAATGCTCCTTAGTTTTGAATTACCCCCATTTTAGGGGAAAGACCTTTGTTACTCACTTTATCCATGCCTTAAAATGATTTTACAAACCTTTTTAAGGTCACCATTCAGCCTCCAAATCTCCAGGGGAAAAGGTCCCAGAGACGGAGGGTTCTGTTGTTTTCTCCGGAAAAGAAAGGCTCTTCGGTAGATCTCCAAAATCATAATTTGGAGATGCCGGTGTTGGACTGGGGTGTACAAAGTTAAAAATCACACAACACCAGGTTATAGTCCAACAGGTTTAATTGGAAGCACACTAGCTTTCAGAGCGATGCTCCTTCATTAGGTGATAGTGGACGGCTCGATCGTAACACAGAATTTATAGCAAAAATTTGCAGTGTGATGTAACTGAAATTATATATTGAAAAATTGATTGTCTGGTAAGCCTTTCATCTGTTAAAATACAGTAATAGTTTCACTTCTTTCATGTGTAAATCACAAAACCTTTTTTTTAAAGTTGCATTCTCGGGTTAGCAGTTAACAATGGTGATAGCTAGACAATATGTTGAAGGTAAAAACAATGACTGCAGATGCCAGAAACCAGATTCTGGATCAGTGGTGCTGGAAGAGCACAGCAGTTCAGGCAGCATCCAACGAGCAGCGAAATCGACGTTTCGGGCAAAACCCCTTCATCAGGAATAAAGGCAGTGAGCCTGAAGCATGGAGAGATAAGCTAGGGGAGGGTGGGGGTGGAGAGAGAGTAGCATAGAGTACAATGGGTGAGTGGGGGAGGGGATGAAGGTGATAGGTCAGGGAGGAGAGGGTGGAGTGGATAGGTGGAAAAGGAGCCAGGCAGGTCGGACAATTCTGGACAAGTCATGGGGACAGTGCTGAGCTGGAAGTTTGGAACCTGGGTGAGGTGGGGGAAGGGGAAATGAGGAAGCCATTGAAGTCCACATTGATGCCCTGGGGTTGAAGTGTTCTGAGGTGGAAGATGAGTGTTCTTCCTCCAGGCGTCTGGTGGTGAGGGAGCGGCGGTGCAGGAGGCCCAGGACCTCCATGTCCTCGGCAGAGTGGGAGGGGGAGTTGAAATGTTGGGCCACGGGGCGGTGTGGTTGATTGGTGCGGGTGTTTCGGAGATGTTCCCTCAAGCGCTCTGCTAGGAGATGCCCAGCCTCCCCGATGTAAAGGAGACCAGCAATGGATACAATAAATGATATTAGTGGATGTGCAGGTAAAACTTTGATGGATGTGGAAGGCTCCTTTACGACCTTGGATAGAGGTGAGGGAGGAGGTGTGGGCGCAGGTTTTACAGTTCCTGCGGTGGCAGGGGAAAGTGCCAAGATAGGAGGGTGGGTTGTAGGGGGGCATGGACCTGACCAGGTAGTCACGGAGGGAACGGTCTTTGTGGAAGGCGGAAAGGGGTGGGGAGGGAAATATATCCCTGGTGGTGGGGTCTTTTTGGAGGTGGCGGAAATGTCGGCAGATGATTTGGTTTATGCGAAGGTTGGTAGGGTGGAAGGTGAGCACCAGGGGCGTTCTGTCCTTGTTACGGTTTGAGGGGTGGATCCTGAGGGCGGAGGTGCGGGATGTGGACGAGATACGTTGAAGGCCATCTTTAAACACATGGGAAGGGAAATTGCAGTCTCTAAAGAAGGAGGCCATCTGGTGTGTTCTGTGGTGGAACTGGTCCTTCTGGGAGCAGATACAGCGGAGGCGGAGGATTTGGGAATACGGGATGGCATTTTTGCAAGAGGTAGGGTGGGAAGAGGTGTAATCCAGGTAGCTGTGGGAGTCGGTGGGTTTGTAAAAAATGTCAGTGTCAAATCGGTCGTTATTAATGGAGATGGAGAGGTCCAGGAAGGGGAGGGAGGTGTCAGAGATGGTCCAGGTAAATTTAAGGTCAGGGTGGAATGTGTTGGTGAAGTTGATGAATTGCTCAACCTCCTCGCGGGAGCATGAGGTGGTGCCAATGCAGTCATCAATGTAGCAGAGGAAGAGGTGGGGAGTGGTGCCGGTGTAACTACGGAAGATCAACTGTTCTGCGTAGCCAACAAAGAGACAGACATAACTGGGGCCCATACGTGTGCCCATGGCTACCCCTTTGGTCTGGCGGAAGTGGGAGGATTCAAAGGAAAAATTGTTAAGGGTGAGGACCAGTTCGGCCAAACGAATGAGAGTGTCGGTGGAAGGGACGTCTGGAGAGGAAAAAAACGGAGGGCTTGGAGGCCCTGGTCATGGTGGATAGAGGTGTTGAGGGATTGGATATCCATGGTGAAGATGAGGCATTGGGGGCCGGGGAACCGGAAGTCTTGGAGGAGGTGGAGGGCGTGGGTGGTGTCTTGAACATATGTGGGGAGTTCCTGGACTGGGGGAATAGGACAGTGTCAAGGTAGGTAGAGATGAGTTCAGTGGGGCAGGAGCATGCTGAGACAATGGGTCGGGCGGGGTGGTCAGGCTTGTGGATCTTGGGAAGGTGGTAGAACCGGGCAATGAGGGGTTCCCGGACTATGAGGTTGGAAGCTGTGGGTGGGAGATCTCCTGAGGTGATGAGGTTCTGTATGGTCTGGGAGATGATGGTTTGGTGATGGGAGGTGGGGTCATGGTTGAGGGGACAATAGGAAGAGGTGTCCTCGAGTTGGCGTTTGGCTTCAGCGGTGTAGAGGTCAGTGCGCCAGACTACCACTGCGCCCCCTTTATCCGCTGGCTTGATGGTGAGGTTGGGATTGGAGCAGAGGGATTAGAGAGCTGCGCGTTGTGAGGGTGAGAGGTTGGAGTGGGGGAGGGGGGTAGACAGGTTAAGGAGGTTAATGTCCCAGCGGCAGTTGGAAATGAAGAGGTCGAGAGCAGGTAATAGGTCAGTACGGGGTGTCCAGGTGGAAGCAGTGTGTTGGAGGTGGGCAAAGGGGTCCTCGGAAGGTGGGTGGGAATCCTGATTGTGAAAGTAAGCTCGGAGGCAGAGGCAACAAAAGAATTGTTCGACGTCACGGCGTGTATTAAATTGTGTTAGTCCCCTGTGTTCTCTGTCTCTGACCTGATGTTTAGATTGATTCTAATCTAAAAAGTGTGATAACAGCATTTTACATAAATTCATGCAGTTTTTGAGCTCAGAATTCTATATGAATGTATGCAGTTTTTGAGCAAAGTGCAAAGTAACTCTGCAAGTACAAATTCACCCCACAAAATATATGTGTGCATGTGGGTCTTTGTGTGTGTGTGTCTGTCTGTCTGTCTGTCTGCGGTGGGGGTTGTGAGTGTGAGAATGTGTGTGTGTGTGTGTGTGTGTGTGTAGTGAGTGCAGAGTGTCTTAACTCTGAGGGGGTGTATGTGTGAGTGTGGGAGTGTGTGTGTCTATAAGGGTGTGTGTGCGCTTCTGTGTGTACCTGTGTCCGTGTATAAGTGAGAGTGTGTGTAGGAATATCTGTGCGTGTGTGTGTAGTGCAATGGTGATCAACTGTAATGTGACATGAACCCAAGGTCCCGGTTGAGGCCTACCCTATAGGTACCGAACTTGCTATAAATTCTGTGTTATGATCGAGCCCTCCGCTATCACCTGATGAAGGAGCTAGTGTGCTCCGAAAGCTAGTATGCTTCCAATTAAACCTGTTAGACTATAACCTGGTGTTGTGTGATTTCCAAAATCATAGCATGCCAAAAAACACGCATTACAAATGCAGAAACCACTAAACTCAGCCATTACCTCAGCAATTATTGCTGTAGATTCTCAAGGTTACCATATAGTAAATGCAAGAAATTGTTCCTATCAAAGGGATTTAATGGTGCGCCAATGGTTCTAAAATTTCAGGCATCTTTTCATGAATAAAATTGGCTCAAGACTGAGGGCTTGGTAGAGGATTCTGTTTCAGACAGGAGGCCTGTGACCAGTGGAGTGTCACAAGGATCGGTGCTGGGTCCACTTTTCGGCATTGATATAAATAATTTGGATGTGTGCATAGGAGGTATAGTTGTAAATTTGCAGATGACACTAAAATTGGAGGTGTAGTGGACAGCAAAGAAGGTTACCTCAGATTACAACAGATCTTGATCAGATGGGCCAATGGGCTGAGGAGTGGCAGATGGGGTTTAATTTAGGTAAATGCAAGGTGCTGCATTTTGGGAAAGCATATGTTAGCAGGACTTATACACTTAATGGTAAGATCCTAGAGAGTGTTGCTGAACAAAGAGACCTTGGAGTGCAGGTTCATAGCTCCTTTAAAGTAGAGTCACAGGTAGATAGGATAGTGAAGAAGGCGATTGGTATGTTTTTCTTTATTGGTCAGAGTATTGAGTACAGGAGTTGGGAGGTCATGTTGTGGCTGTTCAGGACATTGTTTAGGCCACTTTTGGAATACTGCATGCAATTCGCGTCTCCTTCCTATCGGAAGGATGTGGTGAAACTTGAAAGGGTTCAGAAAAGATTTACAAGGATGTTGCCAGGGTTGGAGGATTTGAGCAATAGGGAGAGGTTGAATAGCATGGGGCTGTTTTCCCTGGGGTGACCTTATAGAGGTTTATAAAATCATGAGGGGCATGGAAAGAGTAAATAGACAAAATCTTTTCCCTAGAGTGGGGGAGTCAAGAACTGGAGGGCATAGGTTTAGGGTGAGAGGGGAAAGATATAAAAGAGACTTAAGGGGCAACTCTTACATGCAGAGGGTGGTACGTATATGGAATGAGCTGCCAGAGGATGTGGTGGAGGTTAGTACAATTACAACATTTAAAAGGCATCTGGATGGGTATATGAATGGGAAGGGTTTGGAGGGATATTGGCCGGGTGCTAGCAGGTGGGACTGGATTGGGTTGGGATATCTGTTTGGCATGGACGAGATGGACCAAAGGCTCAGTTTCTGAGCTGTACATCTCTATGACTCTGACTCTATAAAAGAAAGAACTGCAATTCTGGTAATCTGAAACAGAAGAATAAATTGCTGGAGAAATTCAGCAAGTCGATCAGCATCAATTAGTTCAGAAGAAGGGTCACTGGATCGAAATGTTAACTGTGCTTTCTCTCCACAGATACTGCTGAGTTTCTCCAGCAAATGTTATTGTATTCCATTTTGTATGCTGTTGGTTCCTCATTGGTTCCAGAGTTTACATCTCCAATAAACTGGTCAAAAGTCCATTCCAAGTATTAATTATGCTGCCCAAAGAAGAATTTCATGGATGGAATCTAAAGTTATCTTTTTTACTAACTAGTGTCCCTTGTCTCCCAACAGTTTACTTTAAACAATTTTATTTTAAGGTTTCCACACTACTTTTGTGATCTACATTAAATTATCTTTCAGAAACCCGATTCTATGCTTAACATCAACATTTGTTGCTAAGCAACAGAAACGTACAGCAGATCAGACTATTGTACATTCCAAATTGTTTAGACATATATTCAATCATGTAAACTGTGCAGTTCTGATCATACGGACTTTGATTTATGCTCATGATGAACATGTTGAACATAAAATTGGCTTACATTCTGAAGTCTAATTCAGGTTCTGTCGTAATTGCTGCCTCACAACACCAGACACCCAGGTTCGATTCCCCCCTTGGGAGGAGTTTGCACATTCTCCTGGTGTTTCCGTGGGTTTCCTCTGGAAAATTCAGTTTCCTTCCAAAGTCCAAAGATGTGCAGATCAGATAGATTGGCCAAGCTAAATTGACCGTAGTGTCCAGGGACGTGCAGGCTAGGTGGATTAGCAATGACAAATGCAGGGTTATTGAGATAGAGTAGGGGGATGCACCTGAGTAGCTCTTTGTAGGGTTGGTGTGGGCTCTATGGGCCAAATAGCCTGCTTCCATACTGTAGGGATGAAAAGCAAAGTATTGTGGACACTGGAGATCCAAAATAAAAACAGAGAACAATGGAGAAAGTCCACAGGTCTGACAGCATCCCTGGACAGAGATATAGATCACCTTTCAAGTCCCATGACACATTTTCCAAAGAAGCCACAGGGCAAAATGGTTTTGCTCTGTTTCTCTCTCTCTCTCTCTGCAGCTGCTCAGTTTTCACCAGCATTTTCTGTTTTTATCTAAAACTTTGATCTAGTCAGTATTAATTTTCATCCCCACCCTTTGGCCTATTCATATATTTCAAATTCAATCTTTCCTTCTTTCCAATTTTTTCTCATTATCAACTTCAAAATCAGTTTGCATTAAGAATAGGATTGGCTGTTAAATATTTTGAGTGCAAACACAAGAAACCAAATATGTATCAATTTTTGCACTGATCCATACCTGATTCTCCTTGTTTACAATTTTTAAAAAAGTATTTTATGCTACTCAAAGGCTATGGCATGAGTCAGAGCAATCCACTCACAGTCATTGGACTCAACTAAAGTTAAGCTTTTAAATGTTTTTGGTCGTGCCCCTGCTTCAGACAAAATAGAAATAACATCTCCCCGTAGTTACTAAGTATCTCAAAACAGGAAAAGTTCCTCTTTTCTGGAATGCTAAGTGTCTCTAACATCTCATTTCCAAAGGACTTTGGTATGTCTCATCATTAAAATGTTAAATTATGATAATCCTCATAATTCCTTTGTTTTTGACTCCTACTGCCAAGTTTGAAAAGTCCTGTGTATTTAAAGCCAAGTCGGACTGTGCACACACATTTTGACTCAATTATTTGAAACCACAGTGCACTTTTCATGGGCCAAAATTCCTGCTCCATCACTACATTGCCAGAAATATGGTAGACAACACTTCTGCCCACCAAAATGTCCCAATCCTGACCCCTTACCAAATCCTGTGGTTAGGGTCGTAAATAAACAATGTCTTTCAGCTGTCCACATCCTTTATTCTGTCGAGTAATATCTCAGAAAACATCAAAATATTATTCCTTTACATTGTTTCAATGTAAAGTATTTTGCAACAATAATTCCATTTTCTGGTTACCATGAAGGAAACTGTAAAGTTTTATGTTAAGCATCCCTTTTCGTGTATATTTATCACATCCACATGTGGTAGTAAATTAGGCATTCTGACTCTGGTACTGCATGTTCCAGAATGTGTCACAGAATCCCAGAATTGTTACAGCACAGAAGGAGGCCATTCCTGCATGTGCCGGTGCTATTACCGACTGTCAATCTCATTTTCTCGATATCCTTTCCCCTGCCTTTTCCCCACACTCCCACTTCTATCAAAATAATTATTTAATGCCCTCTTGAATGTCTCAGATGAACCTGCTTTCATTATGTTTTCTGGCAGTGCATTCCACACCCTAACTACTTACTGTGAGAAACGTTTGCAGATGACACCAAAATTGGAGGTGTAATCAACAGCGAAGAAGGTTACCTCAGATTACAACGGGATCTTAATCAGATGAGCCAATAGGCTGAGAAGTGGCAGATGGAGTTTAATTCCGATAAATGCGAGGTGCTGCATTTTGGGAAAGCAAATCTTAGCAGGACTTAAACATTTAATGGTAAGGTCCTAGGAGTGTTGCTGAACAAAGAGACCTTGGAGTGCAGGTTCATAGCTCCTTGAAAGTGGAGTCACAGGTAGATAGGATAGTGAAGAAGGCATTTGGCATGTTTTCCTTTCTTAGTCAGAGTATTGAGTACAGGCATTTGGAGGTCATGTTGCGGCTGTACAGAACATCGGTTGGGCCACTTTTAGAATATTGTGTGCAATTCTGGTCTCCCTTCTGTCGGAAAGAGTTCAGAAAAGATTTACGAGGATGTTACCAGGGTTGGAGGACTTGAGCTATAGGGAGAGGTTGAACAGGTTGGGGCTGTTTTCCCTGGAGTGTCGGAGGCTGAGAGGTGACCTTATAGAGGTTTATAAAATTATGAGGGGCATGGATAGGATATATAGACAAAGTCATTTCCCTGGTGTTGGGGGAGACCCAGAACTAGAGGGCATAGGTTTAGGGTGAGAGGGGAAAGATATAAAAGAGACCTAAGCGGCAACTTTTTCACGCAGAGGGTGGCACATGTATGGAATGAGCTGCCAGAGGAAGTGGTGGAGGCTGGTACAATTGCAACATTTCAGAGGCATTTGGATGGGTATATGAATAGGAAGGATTTGGAGGGATATGGGATGGGTGGTGGCAGATGGAACTAGATTTGGTTGGGATATCTGTCAGCATGGACAAATTGGACCAAAGGGTCTGTTTCCATGCTGTATCTCCATGACTCTATGTCTTTCCTCACATCACTGGAGCTTCTTTCACACATTACTTTAAATCTATGCCCTCTCGTTCTTTTACGTTTTTGACTGGAAACAGCTTCTGCCTGTCTACTCTAACAAGTCAACTCATAATTTTGAAAAATTATATCAAATTTCCTCTCACACCTCTCTCCAAAGACAACAGCCCCAACTTCTTCAATCTATTTCTAATAACTGAAGGCTCTTATCCCTGCAACCAGGTTATGTTTCATAATGTAGTCTCTGCCTCAAAATAAAATTCCCTTCTAAAGGAAAGTTCTGCGGATGCTGGAGATGTGAGATAAAATCAAAAATTCTAGGAAAGCTCAGTAGGTCTGGCTATATCTGTGGTGAGAAACAGAGGTAGCATTTGAATTCCAATAATGACAACTGTAGAACTGAAGAGGGCTAGAAAATTATGTTTTTTATTCTATTGACAAAGGGGGGGGGGGGCAGATGGTGAATGTGTAATTCCTTGAGGCTTATCTTGGAGATTATGGAATAAAGCATTTAAAAAACCTTCACTGACCTTGATACTTCATGTGGGGTCTTTGTACATGAATCATTGTAAGTTAATGTGCAAGCATTAAAACCCTTTGTCGGAACAGAACTGGAAAGGTTAGGTGAGGTACGATTGTGTTGAATAGGGCAGGCTCAAGTGATCAAGTTGTGTTCTCTTTAGATTAGATTTCCTACAGTTTAGAAACAGGCCCTTTGGCCCAACAAATCCACACCCAACCTCCAAAGAGTAACCCACCCCTCTGACTAATGCACCTAACACTATGGACAATTTAGAATGGCCTATTCACCTGACCTGCACATCTTTGGATTGTGGGAGGAAACCCATGCAGACACGAAGAGCATATGCAAACTCCACACAGACAGTTGCCCGAGGCTGGGATTGAACCTGGGACCCAGTACTGTGAGGCAGCAGTGCTAGCTGCTGTGCCACTTGCTCCTATTTCTCGCATTCTTATATACCATTAATAGTCATGCTTTCAACTACCATCACCATGAGTTCTGGAATCCTCTCCCTCAACTTCACTTCTTCCTTAAAATGTATCTCTTTGTCAAGCTTGCAGGCCTGTAGTCTTAACATCTCTTTAATGTATATTGGTGTCAAATTTTGCTTAATAACACTCCTGTATACGGCCTTAGGATGTTTATTATATTAAAAGTGTTATCAAATGTAAGTTGTTATATTAACCTAAAATTCCCCAATTCTATAGTAACAAAAAAACAAATAAAATGCAAGAATTTTCTGCTACCAGCAGGGAGTTTTGCCTCCTGGCAATGACATGTAGCAGTTCAGACAGTTATGGTACATACTTTTCTGATCATATCTAACATGTAATTGATTCTCCAAAACTGCTGCCGATGGGTGAGATTTGTGATTGACATAGAAGACTTACCCTCGTGTCCAACTGTTTCCAAAAATATCACAGCGTGAGAAGTCTCTTAGTTCAATTTTTTTCTCAAATTCTGCTTCATATAAGTTTCATTTGTGAAAGGGCCATCTATTTGAGCTGCACAGATTGGAATGTTTTGAGCCCTTACTTCCTACGGAAATCACTATGGCCTTCAAAGCCTTAGTCAAGGGGAAGAAAAATGAGGACAAAAAGAAGATGCAGTGGTTGCTTGAAATCTGTTTTTTTTTAACATGCTAGAAATACTCTGGAAATATCTGCAAATGAAGAAATAGAGTTAACAACTGGGATTTTTATCAAAAGCTGGAATATCCTGCCACTGAAACCAAAGGTGGCTCCTGCGTCCATGGTGATGGGCACCATGATGGGATTTTATCAGCAGTGGCTGCTTGAGAAGCTTCCATTTAGACTGCCATCCAATTCATTTGGAGGTCTTTATCAGAGGTGTCAGCTCAATCAGTGGTGGCAGCAGCTTAGCAGTGACCAGGGTGTTTGCATATTGAGACTCTCCCAAAGGTCAGGTATGCTGTTTTTCACTGTGCTTGGGTCAGGCAGGTAAGCCTGAGGGAACAGATAGTTGAAACCTCCAATGGGAGTCTTTGGAGCCTTGGGAATAGCGATAACCACCAATGTTATCTCCATGGATCATCAATCATTGAGAAAGGGCATTTGCCACATGTTAGCCAGGAGGCTGCCATGATTTATCTGGTGATCTCCAGCACCACTCTAATCTTGACTCTGATCTCCAATATCTGCAGTCCTCACGTTCACCAAAGCAACAAAAGAGATGAATCGAATAAAGGTGGAATTGGTTATAGCAAAATAATAGCTGCTTTTCACCCATTTTGGGCAGGGAGTTCATTGACTGTATGCAGCTGAATCCAGGAATTCTTCAGACCCACAGGTGCATTCTTACACTTGCCCCACCTCCTGCCCATTTGAAACCAGCAGCATGTTAACATTGACACATCAGCTGGCCTGCTGTGCTTGGTTAATATTCAAAATGTGGAAATTGTAACTTCATGACACTATGGCTCATTGCATAGTATTTATTGACCATTTGTTTTAAAAATCAAGATAAGCATTGGAACTTGACATTAAAACCCCTCTACCTGTATAGTTACAAAGTAAAAAAAAACACACACAACACCAGGTTATAGCCCAACAGGTTTATTTGGGAGTACTAACTTTTGGAGCACTGCTCCTTCATCAGGTAGCTGTCAGCTACCAAAAGCTAGTGCTTCCAAATAAACCTGTTGGACTATAACCTGGTGTTGTGTGATTTTGAATTTTGTCCCCCCGAGTCCAACGCCGGCATCTCCACATCATAGTTAAAGTAGAGGGGATTGTCTGCTGTGCACAAATCAAATGGTTTGTGCACAGTGTTGTGTTCGGCCAGGACATAACCTATGCAATTTAAGGCAACCAGCATGCTTTATAATTATAGCTGCAAGTTCAAAAAAGAAATAACATTGCTCTTAAGTTACTTGTTCAAACAGATGTTTAAATATTTAACTGACCATTCTTGTTGTTTTAAATCTATTTGAACAGTTATGCATCCGGTGCTTCAAAATTTTGTAACACACTGATGTTTTCAATTACATATTCCAGTGGGATATATTCTGATCGTAAAGCAAGCATTTCATCAGAAATGAAAGAAGTAGTATATGTTTTGAAGGGAAAGCCATGTTTATTTTGTGTGTAACATGTACTATTCGCATTCTCTCTTTACGTTTAAATAGTGAGCAAATGATAATTGATCCCAGCTAATAAGAGCTTGACATTTTACGTTTAATGATTTAAAGGTAGTCCACTTAAAACAGCATCTTGCACAATATGTTGATATTGACCAATCATCACATCCATATATTAGTAACAAAGGGGTGTTCATTACCCATGTCTGAGCCAGGTTGGCCAAATGTTGGCATAAAGAAAGAAATGTTCAAAGTATAACAGATCAAATGGTAAGATGTGTTTGGAATTTATTACTTTAAAAAGCTTTTAAAAAAGAGATCCAATTAATGGATGACTGAAATAGCATTATTTCAGTCTAATTTTGCTTTTGTTCAGTTCTCTGATAATTATGCTATTGTTACGCAGTGTGATTCCACAATAATTCTTCAGTAATGTATTAAATTGCATTGTAGTATCTTAACTCTTCTAATGCCTTCCATTTCATCACAGAGATAGAGAGAGATAAAATGGAACTTGTTCGTGTTTCACTCACCATCATGGTCTTCCAATCTTTTTCTGAATGATTACAGAAAGCAAACTTTAGTTTTGTGTGTGAAAGTTTTGTACTGGATGCTCGTTTTGTAGATGATTTAATTCCTTGTTTGCTTTAAAATCCCTGAAGGATCTAAGATTTGGAAACAGATTTGGATTGCCATTTAGGATGTATTAGCTCAGATCTCTCAATGTGAATGATCTGGCAGAGTACAGTGGGATTCATGCCCAGGAGTACAATTTCATGGTTTGGATTGTTACGGAGTTTAAAACAGACAAAATAGTGAAATATTCTGCACCCAAGCTGTACAAGCATAGACTACACTACAAAATTCATCAGAACATTTTGTTTCATGCAGTGCCTTAAGGAAAAATAGTTTTCTGTGGAACTAGAAGGAACAGTGATGTCTCCTCATCCAGTTCCCATATTCACACCCATCATCATGCCCTCCCATTGTATACTCCAACCACTCTCTTAGACCCCACCTGAGGACCTCTGCCAGTGGGGCAGACATCCTTTGATTTTGACATCCTGGAATTGTGCTAAAAGTTGGGTGGGCTACTTGGGAATCCCATAAATAAGACTCCAAGATCACTTTCTCGAGGTCTTTTGGCCTTTGTTGAGAATGTTTGATTCAACAATTGGTTTAGACAAAAATCTGTTGGAATGGTTTATTATAATAAAGTAAATCATGAGAATAATAACTTTGGAGACAATATATATTAGAAGATGAAGAGTGCAATCTTTGACATTATATTAGGACCTATTGTATAGAGGGACCTGGGTTTAATTCCTGCCTCAGGCAACTGACTGTGTGGAGTTTGCATATTCTCCCCCTGTCTGCGTGGGTTTCCTCCGGGTGCTCTGGTTTCCTCCCACAGTCCAAAAATGTGCAGGTTAGGTGAATTGGCCAGGCTAAATTGTCCATAGTGTTAGGTGAAGGGGCAAATGTAGGGGAAATGGGTCTGGGTGGGTTGCTGTTCGGTGGGTCGGTGTGGACTTGTTGGGCCGAACTGCCTGTTTCACACTGTAAGTAATCTAATCTTTAGTGACCCATATTATCTGATATTACAGCTCAAGGCCTTTTTAAGTGAATCTTATGTGGATTATTGATTGCCTGCAGGTTGTGGGCTTTTTGAGCAAAAATAGAATATATCTGCAAATGCCATTCCAAAAATGCAAATTCACCTCATAGACTTATATGTGTGTGTGTGTGTGTGTGTGTGTGCGTGTGTGTGTGTATATATGTGAGGGAGAGTGAGAGTATGTGCATGTGAGTGTGTGCATATGAGTGTGAGTGTGAGAGTGTGTATTTGTGTGTGTGGTTGGTAGAGTGTGCGTGAGTGTGACAAAGTATAAGCCCGTGAGAAGTTGTGTGCGTGGGTGAGAGTGTGGGTGTGTGTGTGTCTGAGAGAGAGCGTGTGTATGAGAGATGTTCTGCGTGAGTGCATGAGCAAGTAAGAGTGTGTGTTTATGTGTGCTTGTGTACGTGTGTAAGAGTATAGATGTAGTGGGGTCACTTTTAGTGTGACATGAACCCAAGGCCCTGGTTGAGACCAGGTGGACGTTCATCCGGAGATCCGAGACTGAATGTCCCTGATCACTTCAGCCTCGGATCTTCAGGTGACCATCCTCTAAGGCGGACTATCACAGAGTGGCCGAGCCAATGCTGATAGGAGAAAGTGAGGACTGCAGATGCTGGAGATCAGAGCTGAAAAACGTGTTGCTGGAGAAGCACAGCAGGTCAGACAGCATCCAAGGAGCAGGAGAATCGACGTTTCGGACAGGAACCTTTCTTCAGGAATCCTGAAGAAGGGCTTATGCCCGAAACGTCGATTCTCCTGCTCCTTTGATGCTGCCTAACCTGCTGCCCACAGCCAATGCTGATAGCCAAGTTCAGCATCTATGAGGATGGCCTCAACTGAAACCTTGGGTTCATGTCACACCAGAGGTGACCCCCTACACTTCACACACAGGCACATACACTCTTACTTACTCACACAATCATGCAGATCATCTCTCATACACACAATCTCTCTCAGACTCACACTCACACTCATACCCACGTAAATACCCTTTCACCAGCTTATACTCTGTCACACTCACGCACACACTCTAGCAACACACACACACACATCTATGCGGTGAATTTGTATTTTCAGAATTGTATTTGCAGATACATTCTATTTTTTGTTCAAAAACCCAAAACCTGCAGGCAGTCAATCCACATAACATTTTGTAAATTTCTACTTTGGATATAAAAACAATCTGACTCAAACGTGTAATACAGACAGAGTCTAATCTCACATCTTTAATACATTGTCTGAGCTGACATGTCACTTTTTTGTGTAAAACCTTAAGTTATTTTGAGAATGTGACTTAAAAGAAGTTCTGGGATTTACATATTAATGAACCAAAACCTGCAACCCATTCTAAAATATGAAAGATTTAAAAGCATTCTAGGTTTGTTCAATATTTCGTTTCAATTACATGACACTGCAATCTTTTGCTATAAATTCTGGGTATTATGATCCTGCTCTACAGCTACCCGATGAAATAGCAGTGTTCTGAAAGCTAGTACTTCCAAAGAAACCAGTTGGGCTATAATCTGGTGTTGGTGATTTTTAACTTTGCCTTTGCTGATCACTGAGCCACAGGGGCAGCATGGTGACTCAGTAGTTAGCACTGCTGCCTCACAGTGCCAGGGACCTGGGTTCAGTTCCCGCCTCGGGCAACTGTCTGTGTGGAGATTGCACATTCTCTCCATGTCTGTGTGGCTCCAGTTTCCTCCCACAGTCCAAAGATGTGTCAGTCAGGTGAATTGGCTATGCTAAATTGCCCATAGTGTTAGGTGTATTAGTCAGGGATAAATGTAGGGGAATGGTTCTGGGTGGGTCGCTCTTCAGCGGGTCAGTGTGGACTTGTTGGGCTGAAGGACCTGTTTCCAAACTGCATGGAATCTAATCTAATCTAAAGAATAGCATTGTACAGAATGCTATAATGTTGTGGCCATAACAGAGACATGGGTTTCTCAGGGGCAGGAATGGTTGCTGGATGTTCCAGGGTTTAGAGCATTTAAAAAGAATAGGGAGGGGGGGGGGGATAAAATGAGGGGGTGTAGCACCATTAATTAGACAGGGTATCACAGCTACAGAAGCTTCCATTGTCGAGGAAGATCTGCCTACTGAGTCAGTATGGGTGGAAATTAGGAACAGCAAGGGAGCAGTCACCTTGGTAGGGGTTTAATGCAGCAGCCACCCCCCCCCCCCCCCCCCGCCCCCCCGGTAGCAGCAGGGAGATGGAAGAAAGCATAGGTTGGCAGATTTTGGAAAAGTGTGGATGTAGTAGGGTTGTTGTAATGGGTGACTTTAACTTTCCCAATATTGATTGGAACCTCCTTTGAGGAGAAGATTTGAATGTTTTTGTGTTCAGGAGGGTTTCCTAACTCAGTACGTTGACAGGCCAACGAGGGGAGAGGCCATTCTAGACTTGGTGCTCAGAAACAAGCCGGGGCAGGTATCAGATCTAGTGGTGGGAGAGCATTTTGGTGATAGTGACCACAACTGCCTTACATTCTACATAGCTATGGAGAAGGAGAAGATTAGGCAAAATGGGAGGATATTTAATTGGGGAAGAGGAAACTATGATGCGATTAGACATGAGTTAGGAAGCATGGATTAGGAGCAATTGTTCCATGGTAAAGGCACTATAGACATGTGGAGACTGTTTAAGAAACAGTTGTTGCAAATGATGAGACATGCAAGAAATGGTAAGATAAAGGAACCTTGGATGACAAGAGCAGTGGAGCTTCTCGTCAAAAGGAAAAAGGTAGCTTACATAAGGTGGAGGAAGCTAGGGTCATGCTCAGCTCTAGAGGATTACAGGCAGGCGAGGAAGGAGCTCAAAAGTGGCCTGAGGAGAGCCAGGACGGGGCACGAGAAAGGCTTGGCAGAGCGGATTAGGGAGAACACAAAGGCATTTTACACTTATGTGAGGAATAAGAGAATGGTCAGAGAAAGAGTAGGGCCGAGCAGGGATAGCATAGGGAACTTGTGTGTGGAGTCTGAGGAGGTAGGGGAAGCCCTCAATGAGTTTTTTGCTTCTGTCTTTATGAAAGAAATGAACTTTGTAGTGAATGAAACCTTTGAAAGCAGGTGTGCATGTTGGAATGGATAGAGATAGAGGAAGCTGATGTGCTGAAAATTTTGTCAAACTTTAAGATTGACAAGTCGCCAGGTCCGGACCAGATTTGTCCTCAGCTGCTTTGGGAAATGAGAACTGCAATTGCTTCGCCACTTACGAAGATCTTTGCACCCTCGCTCTCCACTGGAGTCGTACCTGAGGACTGGAGAGAGGCAAATGTAATTCCTCTCTTCAAGAAAGAAAATAGGGAAATCCCCAGCAATTACAGACCAGTAAGTCCCATATCTGTCGTCTGCAAGGTGTTAGAAAGGATTCTGAGGGATAGGATTTATGACCATCTGGAAGAGCATGGCTTAATTAAATGTAGTCAACACAGCTTTGTGAGGGGCAGGTCATGCCTCACAAACCTTATCGAGTTCTTTGAGGATGTGACTAAAAAAGTTGATGAGGGTTGGGCTGTGGATGTGGTGTATATGGACTTCAGCAAGGCATTTGATAAGGTTCCCCGTGGTAGGCTCATTCAGAAGGTCAAGAGGAATGGGATACAGGGGAACTTAGCTGTTGAGATACAGAATTATCTGGCCAACAGAAGACAGCGATTGCAAGTAGAAGGAAAATATTCTGTCTGGAAATCAGTGGTGAGAGTGGTGTTCCATAGGGCTCTGTCCTTGGGCCTCTACTGTTTGTCATTTTTATTAATGACTTGGATGAGAGGATTGAAGGATGGATCAGCAAGTTTGCAGACGATACAAAGGTTGGAGGTGTCGTTGACAGTATAGAGGGCTGTTGTAGGCTGTAGCAGGACATTGACGGGATGCAGAGATGGGCTGAGAGATGGCAGATGGAGTTCAACCTGGATAAATGCGAGGTGATGCATTTCGGAAGGTTGAATTTAAAAGCTGAGTACAGGATTAAGGATAGGATTCTTGGCAGTGTAGAGGAACAGAGGGATCTTGGTGTGCAGGTACATAGATCCCTTAAAATGGCCACCCAAGTAGACAGGGTTGTTAAGAAAGCATATGGTGTTTTGGCTTTCATTAACAGGAGGATTGAGTTTAAGAGTCGTAAGATCTTGTTGCAGCTCTATAAAACTTTGGTTAGACTGCACTTGGAATACTGCGTCCAGTTCTGGTCACCCTATTTTAGGCACAGTGTGGATGCTTTGGAGAGGGTTCAGAGGAGGTTTACCGGGATGCTGCCTGGACTGGAGGGCTTATCTTATGAGGAGAGGTTGACAGAGCTCGGGCTTTTCTCATTGGAGAAAAGGAGGAGGAGAGGGGACCTAATTGAGGTATACAAGATAATGAGAGGCATAGATAGAGTCGATAGCCAGAGACTATTTCCCAGGACAGAAATGACTAACACGAGGGGTCATAGTTTTAAGCTGGTTGGAGGAAAGTATAGAGGGGATGTCAGAGACGGGTTCTTTACACTGAGAGTTGTGAGAGCATTGCCAGCAGCAGTTGTGGAAGCAAGATCATTGGGGACATTTAAGAGACTCCTGGACATGCATATGGTCACAGAAATTTGAGGGTGCATACATGAGGATCAGTGGTCGGCACAACATCGTGGGCTGAAGGGCCTGTTCTGTGCTGTACTGTTCTATGTTCTAGAACCTATAGAGTATCAGTATTTCACTAGAGGTTTATCTCTATTAGCAGTTTCCTATGAAATATTAATGGGAGGCAATACAGATTCTTGATTTACACTGTGGTTGCTCATGAATAAGTTTCCTGCACGTCATTACCCACAATTCATACTAAGGCACTTGTACCAACACATGTACATAGGGTATATTCCCTTAGATTAAAGGTTCAACATTGTATACTATGCAATTTTTATCATGTTTCATGTTGTGAAAATCAGCATGCTCTCAAGTTTCACTGAAAGAAAAATTTCAGACACATGGTAATCAATGTTCTAAGATAGTACTTCTGAGCATATTTCCCAATGCCTCATGTCCAGTGAGAAATCACACTTAAAAGGAAGCTGTTCCAATATTGCAGTATCACTGCATCTATCTAACAATGTGAAAAATGCTACAAGTATGTACTTTACACAAGAAAAGAACAAATCCAATTTAGTCAATTCTTGAACAGGACAAATAGGACAGTATTTCACACAGTCATATAGATGTCAGTGTTATAGTTCTACTGAAACAGCTTGGCTGAGTTGCACCTAGTTCTGAAACACAAAACCTTCAGTTCTGATGTTGATTGTACTCAACAAAGGTCTGAGTTTCATTCCTCAGTGCCCCACCTTAATGAATTTTGGGCAAGACATGACATTGAACTCTTCTTCTGTCACCTCCGCATCTGTGTCCAATTCTTTGGATAGAGTCCTCTCCTCATCACACACACCCTTTCACCCATCTCTAATACTCTTCCTCCACCTGGACCCCTCTCTCTAATATTTTACCTATTCACAACCTGTTCAATGAAAACTGTCAACATGACATCGGTACTTGGAACATTCCTCGTTCCAATCCTACTCTGACCCTTCCCCCCCACAACACTTTCTCCAGATATCGATGGCATCATCAGTGCTGCTTCCATTTCTTGTCCGGAATTAGAAATGTTTATAAATTTTGCTTCCAATTTCCAGCTCACTCTCACCTTCACCATCTCTGACTCCTCCCTTCCATTCCTCTGTGCTTGGCAGTGACTTCTGGAACCGTAAGTGGATGGCTCAGTTGGCGTGCCGACGTTGGTCACCACATGTGGAATCTTGAAGTGGCCGCACTGACTCTCAACTGTCCCATTTAAGGGAAGTGCTGCATCTAGATTAATTTGGCTGCATTTGGTTATGTGTAGATTATTTAAAAGGAAATCATGTTTAACGAACTTGCTGGAGTTTCTTGAAGTAAAAGTGAAGATTGATGAGGAAAAGGTCATTGATGTAGTGTGATAGTAGTTTTCAAAATCATGAGGGCATTACACTGACTCTACAGAGAAAGGGTTCATACTCAAAAGGGGATTAAGAACATTAAAGTGTTTTGCTAATGAAATAAATGTAAGATGAGAAAAAACCTTATTCACACATTGCATAGTTAGGGTCTGGAATGCACCGACTGGAGGTGTGATGGAGGTAGGTTGAATTGAGGTATTCAAGAGGGAGTTGGATGATTATTTAATGCTGGGCAGAATCTTCCAATCCAATGAACGATGTGAGCATTGGCAAGAAAGTTGGGACAATAGGTTGAGATCATGCAGAGGGTGACTGGCATGTAGCAGTCCAATTTAAAGGAACAATGAATCGGACGAAATAAACCTTGAGTTATTGACTGTTTATTCATGAGCTCACAGGGAGAGACAAGTCGACCAAATGGTCACAAGTCACTCTGATTTGATACAGAGGATTGCGTGATTATATAGATTACAACCATTTAACAATTAGCAAACTTTTAATTGCAGGATAAGGCAAGTTTAGGCACTTTGCCCAGTCACTAGCCTCAGTGACGTAGTATCTGGACAGTACTAGTTAGTAGTTGATAAGCACGTGTTAGAATGCAATAGGTTCTTGTAAAAGAAGAACATTCCCAAGCTGGGAAAGAGTTCACTATCAGGTATCAGTACAGCTGCATGGTCAACCACCTCACTGAGCCTAGGAATGTATGAGCTCAGCAAGCAGACACTGACATAAGATTCAAAATGGTTTCTAGGCTTTTAATATGTGACAAAATGGCTGCTTTGGATCTAATAAACCTCCCACAGATCAGGATATCCTTGGTGTCAGCAGCAAAAAAAATCACATTTTCCAAGAGTTGAACAGGGAGACGAGAGTCTCACTAGCAAGAGGCCTATTTGCAACCATTTGTATGCATTATTATCTTCTTATCAGTTACTCTTTCCTCATTGATATGCAGATTCCCATACTTCAGATAGAAACTAGATGGTAACAGTTTCTGACATGAAAGTTAAGTGGTTACCTCACAATTCCAGCCCACCTCTTGCTTCTCCGTACCTCTAGCTTGGACATCAACCAGCAACTCAGAGCAAACCTCATAGACAGCAACCACACACAACCCTAATCCATAGGCGTTAGCATCAGACATGTACCAGCCTCAGTGCACCCTCAGGACACATCTCCAATTGCTTGCACTTCACTGCTGCATCTTGTTTGTATAGATAATAAGGCCAGAGCATAGCATCATGCACAATAACTCACCCTGGGCCAGGTAGAAAAAACAGCATTTTACTTCACCTGTTTCCATACATTAACTTCAAAGTAGAAAATCACAGTCTTAT
The DNA here is from genome assembly GCF_020745735.1 of Hemiscyllium ocellatum. Lineage (NCBI taxonomy): Eukaryota > Metazoa > Chordata > Chondrichthyes > Orectolobiformes > Hemiscylliidae > Hemiscyllium > Hemiscyllium ocellatum. The sequence goes on from NC_083401.1 coordinate 123,397,912, forward strand.
TTTAACGGGCATGCTTTTTATATACTTGTGAATGTTTTTAAATTCTATTTTATATTCCTGGTTAATTCAGTCATTGTATTTTTTTCCCCTTTTAAATCGACCTTTTGGTGTCCCATTGTAACTTCCTAAGCATTTCCAATCCCCAGTCTTTCAACTATTCTTTGCATTATTACAAACCTCTACTGTCAAAGTAATATCATCTTCAACTTCCTTTGTAAGCCACAGATGGATTTTTACTATTTATGTTTTGTTTTTTAATTTTTGTTGAGCTTTTTTAATTGTTTTTTCTAAAAATCTTCCATTGTATAATGACTGCCATCCCTATAGCTCTATTTATCTTTGCTGGCTCTCCTCTAGTACCTAAATAGTATGATTTTCTGAGTGAAGTATATTGTTTTCAAATTTAATATGGAAGAAATGCACTGAACACTTCCAGAATTGTTATGGTGCAGAAGGAAGCTATTCAGCCCATTGTGCTTGCATCAGTTCCAGTACTTCATGTCAATCCTCTGCTTTTTCCTGATATTCCCCCACACATTTCTATCCAAATAATCCTCCAGTGTCATCTTAACTGTCCCAACTGAATCTGCCTCCATTGCATTTCGAGACAGTGCATTCCATTTTCCAGGCAACACATTTTATTCTACCCACTATGTCCCAGTGGATTTATTGCTATAAAATTACTAATTAATCCCTGCTGCATTGCACAAAGATTTACAAAACAGCTTTATCCACAACTGGTCTTTCAAAGTATTGTTCCTGGATACAATTACAAAAGCATTCTACAAACTAATCTCCCAAACCACAAATTAAAAGGACCCATCATTTCTGAATCTCTTTTTTAAATCTGTTTTGACAGACTCAAAGAAAAGCAACAAATTAAGTTAAAAATTGTTCAGATGCCATCACCTTGACCAGCAAAATGCTGCTGCAAGGCTCCATCACCCTCACCTTAACCTCCTTCCACCTATCGCATTTCCAACTCCCCTCCCCTAAGTCCCTCCTCCCTACTTTTTATCTTAGCCTGCATGGCACACTCTCCTCATTCCTGAAGAAGGGCTCATGCCCGAAACGTCGATTCTCCTGTTCCTTGGATGCTGCCTGACCTGCTGCGCTTTTCTAGCAACACATTTTCAGCTCTGATTTCCAGCATCGGCAGTCCTCACTTTCTCCATGGTCCTGGTGACAGGATTTTCTGTCTGCCATTATGCCGCCTCCTCACACTTGTTATAAATCACTGCCAAAGTTTGGTCTTCCCCATCCAAAGCATAAATACAGTAATCAATGAAAAACTGTATGGAACTCATCAACAGGTTTGCTCAATAGCTTGTCAAGTTCTAAATGACAGCAAGTTTTCAATTTTAATGCCTGCTCACCGTGAATATTCTTAGACTAGCATGATTGATGTTATGTTGCCAATACAAAATTGTCATGTCATGTTTCACAATTGTATGGGTGCCTACCAACTCTACTCCTGGCCATAAAATCAAGCCCTATGTTTCTGTAATGGTGATTAGGTCCAAACCATTTATCTCTCTATTCATGCCATTGTTTCTACTTTATTCAGGATGGTTTGTGTATCCTGATAAAGAGCCTTTAATTTTATTTTCATTGTCTGACCAATATTATTTGTATTGACCTTATTGCTGATGTCTTGGACCAGACCAAACCCCTTCAAAATATAGATAGACTAGACCCTAACTTTTTCTTATTTTAAAGGCAAATGTAAGGTGTTGTATTCCAGTTGCAATTTGATTGGTCAAACTACTCGACTTTAAGCAAAACACACTTTATTTTTACACTGGAATGAAAATACAGACAAATAAAAACAAATGAAAAGAATTGGCTTGACTGTAATTCTATCGAAATGTTTAACAAAATAATATATATGTATTAACTACTACTAATTAGCTGTTTCAATATAGTAACATCCCAAAATATACCCATGGCAAAAGGCAAATTCAATAAAATAGATTGTCTCACATGCAATTCTAGTAACAGGAAGAAAATGCTAGCTTTTAGCTATAACAAAGGGAGGAAAAATGTAGCTTTCGCATGTGGCTTCAAGTCTTCAGCAGCCGCAGAAAGCTAAAACCAAAGATCCTGGTTCAGTGGGAGCTTAACCCCACCCATTCAGGCTGCTTCTATTGCTCCAACATTTAAAAAAATGTCCCGACAAACTGCTTGCTTTACTGGCTTTGAACAAAGCGCTTGGAACCTCTGTCTGAACCTTTCTTCATAAAGAAAGGACAATATACACCTCTTAAAGCCATAGTACCATCACATTGATGCACTACCAGTAAATTCGCTGTCCCTTCCTTATTGTCTTGACACAACTTGCTTTGTTGTTTTGAGTGTTCTCTTTGGACTTATACATTTCCCTTCATCATATCCTACCTGCTCCCTCCCTCCCTTCCACACCCATTAGATTAAATGTTAACAGCAACAGTTAAATGTTCACATTACGTAATTAAGTTTAAAAACCAATATGTGCTGAATTTTAGTTTTCTTTCTAAATACTTGCTGCATATTATGGTCCAATGTATCTTAAAGCCCACTAAATAAAGCAATCATTTAAGATAGAAAGCCAGTTGCCAAATTTTAGATGTATTGTTTTTATAAAACATTCAGTTAAACATAACACTTGGTTATACATGAACAAAAAGTAAAACAACTTTCAAGTTCCAGAAAATACGTAATTCATATTCAACATAACAAATAATGAAAAGAGGATTAATCATATAAATCTGTTGTGAACAGACAAGTTGATGATCTAACTTCATACCTTAAAACTGAAATATTTGCAGTTTCTGTCATCAATAGGTTTGCGAAATTAGATGCAACCAAAAGTTCACAGTGATAGAATAAACTTGCAACTTCTCCATACGAATTATTACAGAGAACCTGTCCTTCTTGAAAAAAAATTAAACTCTAAACAAAATCAGTCAAGGTGCGTAAAATGTTGTTCCTGTAAATGATAAAATACTAGATTTGTGAATTGGAACCATTGCATCAGGAGTGTTCACATTTCCTCTGAAAAGGTCTGAGCTGTTCAAAATTCGAACCAAACTCATGGCATCCAGTACCCCTGTGTTGAATATACCAGTACTGATGTTGATCTCAGATACATCACTCCTAATTAAATCAGTAAATTAAATAACATTAAAACAAGTCCGCAAGCAAGCATTATCTCATGATCAGATCCTTAAATGATTCTAAGAACAGTTTCACATAATGTCTATAAGTCTTCATTACCATAAAAGACTATATTGCATCTTTATAAAAGATCAAATAGAAATATTTGGAGATAACTATTACAATTCATCTTCTGCCAATGCATCTAGGTAATCAGCATCAGGATAAAGTAAAAACCCAGAAAATAAACTGTCGGTCCAGTTTGGATCAGAAAACAGACCATTTTGTTCATAATCAAAGATCTCCAGCCACACTTCATCTTCTGGCTTCAGGTACATGACTGTCGATCCTGAAGATACATCATGGTTTCCTGTATTGGCATCAAAGGTTTTGATGCGATACTCACCATTGTGCACGAGAGCAATTGCAACGTGCTTATTTGCCAGGGTAATGTCATAAGAGAAATAATAAATCCCTGGAATGGCACATATAAACTTTCCAGAGGAAGCGATGTAATGACCGCCCTCATTAAGAAGGATTTTATTAAATATAATTGGTGTTTTTTCTGTTGGATAACTGGTTGTAATGCTGACAGAAAAGGCAGATTTGAGTACTAAACTCCCACATTTACAAACACCTGATGGTCCAGGCTCTCCTTTTTGTCCTTTGTTTCCTTTAAGTCCCAACATTCCTGGTGGTCCTATTTTTCCTTTTAGGCCATTCAGTCCTCTGAGTCCTGCTTTACCGATTGGTCCTCTATCTCCTTTACTGCCTATATCTCCTCCACGTCCCACTTTGCCCTTGGTTCCTGGGATAAATCACAATAATGAAAGTTACTCTGGTAAATTTTAAATAATTCAAATTCAGAACTTACAAGCCATCATCAAACATGTCGTGCTGAATTCCAAGAACAACAAACAGTAAGCAAAGTATAAAGAAATTAATTTCCTTTTCTTCTATTTATTTCCAGTAGTAGATACCAGTCCAAAATAAGTAATTTCTTTATAACACATAAAATCTGTTACTATCGTAGCTTTAATTATTTTAGAAGGATCCTCAATGAAGCTCTGCTGATGTAACTATAATTTCCATGTGTAAAATGCAGAGGTCTCTTTCTCAGGTGGAAATAAAACCTTTATTCAATGTCATCGTCATTGTTCAGTAACATGATGGACTCCTCAACAGTGCTCATTAATGACCTCTTCAGTTAAATTTCATCTGAGGTGCATTTGACTACACACGTACGTAAAGTGTGTGAAATCAGTGTTTTGCTGGAGAAGTTGACATAAGTTCTTTCAGTCAGAACAGAATGATACTTTGGAAAACGTGATTTAAATTAGAAAAGCTTCTAGGTCCAATATTTGTTCTGAGTCACAAGGTTTCTCGTGGAAATTCATCCTGAGCTGCAGTATCGCAATAACATGGAGCAGGAGCAGTAAAGAGGAGAGGCTGTTCTCAAAGAGAGGTGAAGGACATTCTCAGTAGGATTCTCAGTATCTACCTCAGGCCCTGATAGAGTATTTCTCCTCACTATGCCCCAGCCAGGAACAGTATGTTCAGTTGCTGCAATTCACCAAGGAGAGGTAACAGAACTGTGACAAGTCCTCAAACCAAATGTGCAACCTCAGAGCAAGATGAGGATGAAAGAACCCATGGTAATCAAGGACATTGGGACCTTCAAGTTTGATGCTAGTGAATTCTCCCAGGCTGGAGCAGGTGACTTTGCCAAGATGTTGCTGTTTAGCTGTACCTGAAAGGTCACAGAAGTCTTTCTCCTAGAGAGGGAATTTCATTGCTATTTAAGCAGAGAGAGAAAATATTGTGGGCTTTCCTATGGTGCAATGTGACATTGACTGCAAATGCGTTTCTTCGCAAATAGCCCTACACATTGAAGAGGTGCACTGAAACTGTGAGGGTTACCACTTTCTGAATGTGCAGCTGTGATGCAATCATGGCTCAGCCATTAAGCTGGGGAATGTTTATCATTGTGGCAGCAGTCAGGACACTTTCATCCCACAACACGCTTCAACAATCTTACAGTCACCACATGTGAGCAGAGGGTAGTTGCTCAGCTATAACAGCTCTCTCATGTACATGTTACTAATGACTCCCCTCTGCCATCAGCCATATGCGGCTAATGTTCCTGCATTGAGAGACATGCTGCAAATAGGAACACCATGAAGCATACCATTGGCATCCTCAAGCAACATTTCCACTGGCTGATCTCCTGGGAAAGGGTAATTCTACTAGCACTGGTGTGGGAGTCCCAGTTGGTGGCAGTCTGCTAAATCCTCCAAACCTGACCACCATAAAGTCTCAATGACAGGGCTTTGGAGACAACCTCAGAAAAATGAAGAAGGGAAGAGGTCGCTGGCATTTCCACATTTTCAACGGGCTGTCCTTGAGGCACTCATCAGATTTTAGTTCCTTGAATAAATTCCCAGATCCACATTTCTCAACAATTTTCATTTTGTTACTTCGGCAAAAAAATCTATTAAATTTGTCAGGTATGATTTTCCCTTTATGACTGTCCATAATCATATTATATAATTTCTAAATACTCAGCTATTATGTCTTTAATGGTGTACTCTAACATCTTCCTAATGAGAGATATTAAGATAACTGAGTCATAACACCTTTTTAAAGAAAGGTGATACATTGGCAGATTTCCAGTCCCCTGGAACTTTTACAGAAAATTCTTGGAAGGTTATTACCACTGCATCCATTCTCTCTTTGCTACTTCCTTTCATATTCTAGAATGCAATTCATTAGGTCGAGGGGATCATTGGCATTAAGTCCTATTCATTTCCCAATCACTGTTGTCTATAGTGATAGTTATTGAATCAATTTTCTCCCCAATCCATTTTTGTTCGTTATTGTTCAGCAATTTTGGAATAAAGATTAAAGATTTCCATAGAGATTAAAGTACCTATAAATAAGAAAACTGATTACAACTATTTCTTCATCCCCTGCCATTTCCTTATTCAACCCAATTATATTCTCTTATTCTGTAAGGGACTGATATTCACTCTGACCTATCTCTTTCTTTTTATGTATTTAAAGAAGCTGTTACTGACCATTTTTATATCACTTGCTAGTTTACGTGCTCCCTCTTTTTTGGTTCCCTTCTGTTAGTTTGTAAAACTTTCCAAATCTTTTGGTTTACTACTAATCTCTGTGACACTGTATGTTGTATCTTTCAATTTGTCACTACTGTTAATCATGGCTTGTTTTCCCCCTTCCTAGAATCCTGCTGCCTTATCTTTGCCATGAGTCATGATTATTTTCTTGAATATTTATGATTGTTCATTAACTGTCTTCTATGCTAAATTATTTTCCCAGTCCACTCCAGCCAATTCTGCCTCATTCCTTTGTGAATACCCTTGTTTAAGTTTAGCACAGTTATTTCTGACCCAAGTTTCACTAGCTCTATCTGAATATTAAATTCTACCATGTTATGGTCATTGTTTCCTAGGGGATATTTTACTTTGACATAATTTATTAAAACTACCTCGTTACACATCACCAGTTCCAAAACAGCCTGATCCCTGGTTGGATCCACAACATATTATTGCTTGAAACTGTTCTGAATATGCTGTATGAATTTTTCCATGTGGCTACAATGGCAAGTTGATTTTTCCAATCTCCGTAAAGATTATCATACACATAATTAAAGGATTGCTTTTTAAAGTATGTCCTCATTATCTCCTGCTTTATTCTGTTTTACAGTATAGCAACTGTTTGGGGTCTATGAACTACATCCACAAGTGTAATCTTTGCCCTCTTATTTCTTCCCTCCACCCATATGAATTCCACAACATTGGATCTAAAACTACTTCTTGCTATTATACTTACTCCATCTCATGCTAACAAAGCGACTTCACTATCCTTTATTTTCTGCTTATATTTTCCAAAAGTCACATATCCATGAATATTTAATTCCCAGCTTTGATTTCCTTGTAACCATGTTCCTATATTGGCCAGACAATCCTGCCCATTAATCTCTACTGTGGCCTTAATTTACTTGTTTTTTTTCCCCCAAAACTCCATGCATTTAGAAGAACCATTAATTTTGCCTTTTCACACATTTTCCCCCTTTGACCCTATTTGCTACTGTTTTTGTACATTGATACACTGTTTCCCTTCGTGTCCCACTCTATTTCACTAGCATGTGTCACTGTGACTTTGCCTTGCAACGCTGCCATATCCTTTTGCTTTGTAAATCTACATACCCCTTCTCCAGAACCCTATTCCATCTTTAGTTTCAAGCTTAGTCTCCAGTGTTAGTTATTTTCAATTCGCCAAGACACCGGTCCTAGCATGATTCAAACAAAGCCCATCCTACTAGAACATCTCTCTTCAAGCCCACTACCAGTGCCAGTGCCCTGTGAACTTCAATTCATTCCACCCACAGCAATCTTTAGGCCCCTGATTTAACTAGTTTACTTTATTAACCTGTGACACATTATTCATGGCTCAAGTAGTAATCCTGAAATTATTATCTTGGAGATATTGCTATATAATTTAGTACCTAGCTGTTCAAATTCAATTCAAAATGGTCCAAAATCATTCAAAATCAGCATCTTCTTTCAAGTAGTATCAATGTCATTGGCACAAAAGTTTACATTGCCAAATGGATCCCTCCTGCTCCAAGTTCTTTTCCAGTTTTGAGGAGATCCCGTGATCCCTGGCATTGGGCGGGCAATATAGCCTTCAAGACTTATGCTAATGACTGCAGAGAACAGTATCTATCCCCTAAATTATACTGTTCCTACTACAGCTATGTTCCTTCTTCCTCCACCCCCACTTGAATGGTTCCCTGTTCCAAGTTAGCACAGAGAGTTCACTCATTCCCATTCTCATTCTCAGAGTTTGTAAGCATCTCATAATTGTTGGACAATTGCAGGCGTCAAAGCTTTCTAAGAGGAATTATCCTTTCCACATAGAGTCATAGAGTCATAGAAATGTACAGCATGGAAACAGACCCTTTAGTCCAACTCATCCATGTGGACCAGATATCCCAACCCAATCTAGTCCCACCTGCCAGTACTAGGCCCATATCCCTCCAAACCCTTCCTATTCATATACCCATCCAGATGCTTTTTAAATGTTGCAATTGTACCAGCCTCCACCACTTCCTCTGGTAGCTCGTTCCATACACACACCACCCTCTGTGTGAAAATGTTGCCCCATAGGTCTCTTTTATATCTTTCCCCTCTCACCCTAAACCTATGCCCTCTAGTTCTGGACTCCTGCACCCCAGGGAAAAGACTTTGTCTAATTATCCTATAAATACTCCTCATAATTTTGTAACCCTCTATAAGGTCACCCCTTAGCCTCCCACACTCCAGGGAAAACAGCCCCAGCCTGTTCAGCCTTTCAAGTTTCACAACATCTTTCCGATAGGAAGACCAGAATTGCACGCAATATTCCAACAGTGGCCTAACCAATGTCCTGTACAGCCTCTACATAACGTCCCAACTCCTACCTTCAATACTCTAACCAATAAAGGAAAGCATACCAAACGCCTTCTTCACTATCCTATCTACCTGTAACTCCACTTTTAAGGAGCTATGAACCTGCACTCCAAGGTCTCTTTGTTCAGCAACACTACCATTAAGTGTATACATCCTGCTGAGATTTGCTTTTTCCAAAATGCAGCACCTTGCATTTATCTGAATTAAACTTCATCTGCTACCTCTTGGCCCATTGGCCCATCTGATCAAGATCCTGTTGTAATCTGAGGTAACCCTCTTCACTTTCCACTACACCTCCAATTTTAGTGTCATCTGCAAAACTTACTAACTGTACCTCTTATGCTCGCATCCAAATCATTTATGTAAATGACAAAAAGTAGAGGACCCAGCACCGATCCTTGTGGCACTCCACTGGTCACAGGCCTCCAGTCTGAAAAACAACCCTCCACCATCACCCTCTGTTTTCTACCTTTGAGTCAGTTCTGTATCCAAATGGCTAGTTCTTCCTTTATTCCGTGAGATCTAACCTTGCTAACCAGTCTCCCATGGGCAACCTTACTGAAGTCCATATAGATCACATCTACTGCCCTGCCCTCACCAATCCTCATATGCATCTTGTCAAAACAATTTAGGGTCTTACACACCTCAAAAAAGTCACTCATTGCACTTTATACTCCAATAGAAACAGGCCTATCCTGTCGAACCTATCTTCATTAGAAAATCTTCATTCCAGACTTCCATCTAATAAAACTCTCTGAGCTATCTCCAACACATCCTCCTTTAAATATGGAAGCCAAAACCACACACAGCATTTGAAACACCAATCCCCTGCATAAGTTGAGGATAACACCCCTAATTTTATGTTCAATTAGCCCTCTTTGTTAAATGTTTTATCTGCAAGATAACTTTAGTCATGCAACTCAAGATCAAGTCTGTTTTCAGTTAAGAATTTGAGTTCTGTTATGCCTAATTGTCTACCCTACATTTATTCCATTAACAAAAATGCAGCTAAATGAAAGAGGAAAGCAGTAATCAAGAAAACATACAAACTAGATAAACCAGAAGAATTTATTTCTAATGGTAAAGTATGGGTAAATTGAATCCCTTCAATAAGTATAACTTGCGTTGAATTGTACCTAAAGTTTAGGAGAAGGCAATCTAATACATTGGAATTGTTCCACAAGTCTATGGAGGATAATCAGGTACAAATTAATCCCTGTTGCTTAAAATGCTTTCTTGTAACTCTTATTATATGTTTCTGGTTCTGTAACGTTTAGTCTATTCTAAATTGCTTTGATTACAGCAATTCCAAAAGCTGTACCATTTTTATATTATTTGAAAAACACAATTTGGGGTATAAGTGCATTGCAGAGATCAGGACATTGGCCCAGCGAAAATCTTGCCTGCCAAGGCTGCAGAAGCATATATGAGGGAATGTCCTATTGTTACACCCCAGCCTGTACTGTGCAGTGCACTTAGATGTGCAGTGCTGGCACAATCTTGAATATAAGTCACGTGGAGTACTGACAGGAAAGATGCCAGCACTGAAAGATTAATTCAAGTCAGACACAAAATTTGTAATGGCACTCCTGAAGGCCAAGGGCTGCCTGGTGGCGCCTTTATCCTCTCGAGGATGATTTTAATGAAAAATGTGCTTCTTCAAGGTTTGTAATCAGCTTCACGCCTCACTAAAACCTACTCAAAGTGAAAATCTGACTAAACTGTCAATCCTGGTTATGCAGTCTGAGCCTGCATTTCATTTTTAATTTGGAAATCTGTGAAATCGACTACAATTATAACCATCGCTGTCTAAGTAGAAGAAGTGAGGAACAATTTATTACATTAGATTACTTTTCTTTAAACAGTTAATTATGAAAAATATGTACATTTCATAATCTTGATTGTGAGTACTCCTGCTAATAATCAGCAATTACAACAAACTAATCACCTGGTTAAAAAAAAAATCAGATATTCATCAAAATGAAGAAATATCCTACAGGTACCATAATTGTCATAAATGGTGGATAATGTTTGTATGAGCTGTACTTGTAACTCCTTTAACTGTCTGTCTAATTAATGTTCTTGAGGTAAGGAAATTTACCTGGTCTGACCTACAGATGACTCCAGAAACACAGCATGTCATTAATTCTGAACTGCCCCCTGAATTAGCCTAGGAAGCCACTCATTTCAGTGTAATTGAGGATGGGTATTAATGCTGGGCTTGGAGCCAATTTAACCAGACTTTCTTGAACTAACAAGAAGAATGAATTTATTAATTAGTAAATGTGAGAAGAAATAGCAATACGACACACACACACACAGATTAGAAATATGAGGTGAGTTCAACAAGATAAAAATGAAATAGAAATTCAGATATATAGACCAGTCTCTCAGCTGACTACCAAGAGTAGATAGTTAAATGTTGTGTCCATCACACCAGAGGTTAGCCGTAGCATTGATGCTGGTAATTGAACAATTGTTTCTTTCTGAGATTCTTGGTGTTGTAAGCTGATTTAAGTTATTTATTCGGATTCCTGTGTTGTAACTGATTGGCAGCACTCTGAATGAGAGAGGATCTTTACCTGAAACACAAGGGTAACTTGGGGATGGTCCTCTGACTGTGGTTTTCATAGCACACTAATGCTTGCAGACTGGTTTACCACAAGAACATTCAGTCCTAGATTTGCATTCTAGTTGAGTCAAAACTGGATTTGTAACCTCTGTCCTTGAGTATTCTCAAAGTTAAAAGTACAAATGTGTCTGCAGTTTGGGACAGAAACTGCAGTGGGTATCCTGCTGTTGAGCAGGGGGACATCTGCACCTTACTGTCATCCTTGTGATCTATTGAGATGACCCTTGTCATCTCAATAGATCACTGTCCACCATTGGTAGTTACATCTCCTTGGTCCTTTGCAGAGTTTTTTATACACCTGCAGTTACTTTGTCTCTGTAGCAGTCCTCTTTTAAAAAGACACATCTTAGGATTAAGGGCTTAAAACGCCCCTGAAATTCCAACCTATCACCATAAAACTATCTACAAACCGTGTTCTCAACTGTGCTTGCCTTGGCAGTGCAGAAAAACAAAACATGGCCGGAAACCTGGGCCTATTTTCATATTTAAGAAGATAATTAATACAAGAATGCATAATGAACAAACCATGATAACTAGATGCAGAATTGAGTGAGTTCTGAATGTAAACAGAAATGCAGGATAAATGTGAACCGTTTTGTTTAATGCGGCTCAATGTTAGTGAATTAAGCGCAGTTTCAGGGTATTTTCTTGCCTGTAAAGTTTTACATGTTGACTTTAATTTAGCTTCAATTTTAAAACAAAACATGCTTAACCTTTAACATACTTATTCATCTGTACAGTGATGTTTACCACCAGCTGCTCAAGGCAGTCTGCAGCTGTACAATTCCTTATAGAACTTCTGAACGAGTTTAGCATCTGGAGGGGCTGGAGTTAAAATCACTTAATGGCATATTAACAAGAGATGGGTGAAGTCACTTGGCATATGCTCTTTTAAGAGACAGAGATATTGTGGGTGGTAATTCCATTCGAGAAAAGTGAGACAGATCATAAATTTGGAGCTGGATTATGAAGAGGTAGAATGTACATTGCAGCTGTTCTGAGCTCTGGTTAAACTATCAGGAGTACTCCACTCGGTTCCAGGCACCATGCAGCAGAAGAATACATCCACCTTGTACAGGTTCAGCATAAATTCACCAGAATGACAGCAGGACTAAAAGGATTAAAACTACGAAGTCAGTTTGCATAGATTCCATTTTTATTTTGTTGTAATGAAAGAATTTGAAAAAAAAACACTATTTCAAATGGTGGGCAAGTCCAGAACAAGGAGACTTGAATTTATATGTTCAAAAACAGTCATTCACACAAATGGTGGTGAAACTCGGGAACTCTATCCTATAATCACTGTTGATCTTAAGTCAATTGATATTAACTGATACTAGAGCTTTTTGTTAGTCACAGTTTGAAGGTCTATGGAATAAAGGTGGTTAAATGAGGGTTAGGATTCAGCTGAAACACAATACTAGTTGAATTATAGAACAGGTTGGAATGAATGGACACATATTCCTATGTAACTCACTGAGAATTGGGTCAGACATCACATATTTTCTTTTTTAGCACTAGAAACTGAAATATAAGTTTGATTATATAAAGCATTGGTTATGCCACAGCTATAGTTGTGACAATATGATGACTTCAAGAGGTGTATTTTGTCCTTTACTTTTAATGAAGAAAGATTGGGACAGAGTTACAGAGCAGTTTGCTCAAAGCCAATATAGTAAACAGCTTGTGAGGCTTTGGATTTTTTAAAAATTAAAGTTGGAACAATAGGAGCAGCCTGAAAGGGTGGGGTCAAGCTCCTACAGAACCAGGACATTTAGTTTTGGCTTTCTGCAGTTGCTGGGATGTGGAAGCTATTGTTCCTAACTCTGTCATAGCTAAAAGCTGGGATTCTCTTCCTGCTGCTAGAATTGTATACAAAACAACCTGTTTTACTGGATTTGCTTTGCCAAAGGTTTGTTTATAGGATGTAACTACATTGGAATAGTAAATGAGTAGAAGCTAATATATCAATTATTGTATTCAACATTTTGACAGAGTTATAGTTAAGTCAATTCTTTTCTTTAATTTTTATTTTGTCTGTATTTTAACTGTAGTATAAAAATAAAGTGTGTTTTGCTTAACATTGAGTAGTTTGACCAATTGAATTGTTTTTGGAATGTAACATCTTACACTTAACTTTACAATAAGAAAAATTTAGGTTCTAGGCTAACTTCTTAATGTATTTTGAGGGGGCTTGGTCTGGTCAATAACATAATATAATGTGCAGTCTGGAATCCACATTATAGAAGGGGTGTGATTGCAGTAAAATGGGTGCAAAAGAGATTTACCAGTATATTCTTGGGATGGAGAGTTTTAGTTATAAAGAGTGAGTGGATAGATTTGGTGTGTTTCCTAGGAACAGAGGAGGCTAAGTGGAAACATTATTGAGATGTATGAAATTATGAGGGGCATAGGTAAGGGTAAACAGAAAAAAACTTTCTCCTGATGGAGGGATTTAAGGTAAAGGGGTTTAGAGGGGATGTGAAGAAAGTGACAGGAATCTGGGACTCACTGCCTATAAGGGTAGTAGAGGCAGATACCCTCACATCATTTAAGAAGTATTTAGATGTGCACTTGTCATGCTAAGTCATACAATTCAATGGCCCAATTGCAGGAAAATTGGATTGTGACCGACACAGACTCAATGGGCTGAAGGGCCTTTTTAGGTGCTTTAGACTTCAGTGACTCTATGACTTCTAAACAATGAAACACCAAAGTGCTTATAAACTAGATGATACAATGTTGCTTTATGAAGTAGTGAGGGGGAGAAATTGTGACTGAGGTCTGGAATTTTGATTACGATGACTGCATTTTTCTTCCTTTCCCTTTATGAATCTGTTAAACTGGCTTTTGTCTGTCTAAATTATGATTGAGGGTATATAATTAGCACAGGCATGGATAGAGGATTGGCTGACTGGCAGAAGACAGTGAGTATGGATAGAGGGGTCTTTTCCAGGAAGGCAGCTGGTGACTAGTGGAATTTCACAGGGGTCAGCACTGGGATTACAACTATTCACATTACGCATTAGTAATCTGAACAAAGGAACTGAGGGCATTGTTGCTAAGTTTTCAAATGGCATAAAGGCAGGTGGAGGGACAGGTAGTGTTGAAGAAGCAGGGAGCTGCGTAAGGACTTTGACGTATGAGGTGAGTGGTCAAAGAAGTGGCAGATGGAATACAATGTGGTGAAGTGTGAGGTTATACATTTTCGAAGGAAGAATACAGGTGTAGACTATTTTGTAAATGAGGAAAGGCTTAGAAATCAGAAGTGCAAAGGAACTTGTAACCCTTAGATCAGGATTCTCTTAAGTTTAACATGCAAGTTCAGCTAACAGTTCGGAAAACAAATGCAATGTTAGCATTCATTTTAAGAGGGCTAGAATACAAGAGCAGGGATGTAACTGCTGAGGCTGTAGAAACATAGAAAATCGGTGCAAGAGTAGGTCATTTAGCCCTTTGAGCCGGAACCACCTGGCTGATCGTGCAATCTTAGTATCCCATTCCCACCCTCTCCCCATACCCCTTGATCCCTTTAGCCACCAAGGCCATGTCCAACTCCCTCTTGAATCTATCTAATGAACTGGCCCCAACAGCTTCCTGTGGGAGAGAATTCACAGATTCACAACTCTCTGAGGGAAGAAATTCTTCCTCATCTCAGTCCTGATTGGCTTACCCCTTATTCTTAGACTGTGACTCTTAGTTCTGGAGTTCCACAACATCAGAAACATTCTTCATGCATCTAGCCTGTCCAGACTGCTCCAGTCAGACTGTATTTGGAATATTGTGAACAGTTTTGAGCCCATAGCTAAAGAAAGCTGTGCTGGCCTTGGAGAAGATCCAGAGCAGGTTTACAAGAATGATCGTGGGCATGAAGTGATGGTCATATGTGGAGTGTCTGAGGACTCTGTGTCTGTACTCAATGGGATTTAGAAGGATGAGGAGGGGATCTGACCAAAACTTACAGGATACTGAGAAGCCTGGATACTGTGCATGTGGAGAAGATGTTTCCACTAGTATGTGAGACTAGAACCTGGGGGTACAGTCTCAGAGAGAAGGGACTGACCCTTTAGAACTGAGATGAGGAGGAATTTCTTCAACCACAGGATGGTGACTCTGTGGAATTCATTGCCACAGAAGGCTGTGGAGGCCAAGTCGTCCAGTGTATTTAAGACGGAGACAGATAAGTTCTTGATTGGTAAGGGAATCAAGGGTTACAGGGAGAAGGCAGGAGAATGGGACTGAAAAGCATATCAGCCATGATTGAATGGCTGAGCAGATTTGATGGGCTGAATGACCTAATTTTGCTCTTACATCTTATGGTATTTGGGCTTTTAAAGGGGTATTTTTCAAGCTACATGGTAGATTACAAATCCTATATCTTCTGTGTTACTATAAGTAGTCATGTTACAATAAGTAGTTATTTTGCTGTTACTGATGAACCTGCTATGAATTGCTTTTGTTCTGTGTAGCAGTCAGTCAGATAAATTGGTTATTTTGATGGTCTCACTAGAATTGCATAAAGTTACACTTTTTCGGATGATTTGTGGAACAGTGGGGAGTTATTACTGGTACATACTTCCTCGTCAAGTCATAACAAAGGCCAAAAGGGGATGACAGGTACTGATTGGCAGGAAACTATCAAATCATTCTCTTATGCTTCTTCCACACTCAAACCAGAACTGACTAGAGAATAATTACTTTCAGCACATTTACACAGATAAGAGATTGGTCTGCTCCACATTTATTGTGTACAGCTTGAATTAATTTCATAGTAAATTGAATAAAAAAGGTACAAATTAGGGGCATTCGTGTTAAAGGAAACTAAAATAATCTAATACAAATAAATAACAAGTTAAGGAAAAAAATGTGAATGGGGATTTATTTAAAGCTAAATAGGTCATGCATTTGAAAGTTTGGCTGGGATTTAATGCTTTTTGCACGAAATATGGGGTTGGATGTCTTTAATGGTGACAAATCCTCACCTCCATCAGGTCAAATGTAAACCAGGAACCTATGTCCTGACCAATGGCTTTTCCACCTGTCAGATACTCTGCCAAGAGATCTACACCAATTGGAGCTGCCAGCCGATCAGAAGGCAGCACCCACTGAGAGCGGGAGACCCTGAGGCTGGAGCAGCAAGGAGAGTGATTTTTGTTGGAGAACATGAGGTCAGGGGTCAAAAGCAAGGGCAGTGAATTGGCTTTCAGCAACCACACACCTGCCCTAATCTGTGACTCCAATTGCCTCAGGACTGGCCTGGTTTCCAATTTTTTTTGCAACAGGGCGGGTAATGGGGCTGATGGTGGTTTGAGGCTCTAATTAACCACTTAAAGGGGTTTAAATGATACAGGGTTGGGGATGTTGTCCATGCGTCTTCCATCCGGAACCTGGTTGCTAAGAGGGCAAAAAGGGAGTGAGTTTCTCACCAGTGCAAACTTGCCCCAATGATTGCTCTCTTACAATAATAACAGAGTGTTACAGAGAGAGTACACCAGATAGAGGGACGGTGAGTGTTACAGAGAGAACACCAGGGATAGGGGCAGTGATTGTTACAGAGAGAGAACACCAGGGATAGGGACAGTGCGTGTTACAGAGAGAGAACACGAGGGAGAGGGACAGTGAGTGTTACAGAGAGAGAGAGAACACCAGGGAGAGGGACAGTGAGTGTTACAGAGAGAGAACACGAGGGAGAGGGACAGTGAATGTTACAGAGAGACAGAGCAGCAGGGATAGGAACAGTGACTGTTACAGAGAGAGAACACCAGGGATAGGGACAGTGCGTGTTGCAGAGAGAGAACACGAGGGAGAGGGACAGTGAGTGTTACAGAGAGAGAGAACACCAGGGATAGGGACAGTGAGTGTTACACAGAGAGAGAGCAGCAACAGGGATAGGGACAGTGAGTGTTACAGAGAGAGAGAGAACACCAGGGATAGGGACAGTGAGTGTTATAGAGAGAGAACACCAGGGATAGGGACAGTGAGCGTTACAGAGAGAGAACACCAGGAGAGGGACAGTGATTGTTACAGAGAGAGAGAACACCAGGGATAGGGACAGTGAGTGTTACACAGAGAGAGAGCAGCAACAGGGATAGGGACAGTGAGTGCTACAGGGAGAGAACACAGGGGAGAGGGACAGTGAGTGTTGTAGCAAGAGAGAATACCAGGGATAGGGACAGTGAGTGTTACAGAGAGAGACCACCAGGGATAGGGACAGTGAGTATTACAGAGAGAGAGCAGCAGGGAAAGGGACAGTGAGTGTTACAGAGAGAGAGCAGCAGGGACAGGGAGTGTTACAGAGAGAGAACAGCAGGGAGAGGGACAGTGGGTGTTACAGAGAGCAGCAGGGAGAGGGACAGTGGGTGTTACAGAGAGAGAGCAGCAGGGACAGGGAGTGTTACAGAGAGAGCAGCAGGTAAAGGGACAATGAGTGTTACAAAGAGAGAGAGAGAGAGAGAGCAGCAGCAGCAGGTATAGGGACAGTAAGTGTTACAGAGAGAGAACCCAGGGAAAGGGACAGTGACTGTTACAGAGTGAGAGCAGCAGGGATAGGGACAGTGAGTGTTACAAAGAGAGAACCCAGGGAAAGGGACAGTGACTGTTACAGAGAGAGAGCAGCAGGGATAGGGACAGTGAGTGTTACAAAGAGAGAGAGAGAGAGAGAGCAGCAGCAGCAGGTATAGGGACAGTAAGTGTTACAGAGAGAGAGAGCAGCAGTAGGGATAGGGACATTGATTGTTACAGAGAGAGAGAACACCAGGGAGAGGGACAGTGAGTTTGCAGACAGAGACACCAGGGAGAAGGACAGTGAGTGTTAGAGAGAGAGAGCAGCAGCGATAGGGACAGTGATTGTTACAGCGAGAGAGAACACCAGGGAGAGGGACAGTGAGTGTTACAGAGAGAGAGAACAGCAACAGGGATAGGGACAGTGAGTGTTACAGAGAGAGAGCATCAGGGATAGGAACAGTGAGCATTGCAGACAGAGAACACCACGGAGAGGGACGGTGAGTGTTACGGACAGAAAACCCCAGAGAGAAGGACAGTGAGTGTTGGAGACAGAGAACACCAGGGAGAGGGACAGTGAATGTTACAGAGAGTGAGCACCAGGGAGAGGGGCAGTGAGTGTTACAGAGAGTGAGCACCAGGGAGAGGGACAGTGAGTGTTACAGAGAGAGAGCAGCAGGGACAGGGAGTGTTACAAAGAGAGAACACGAGGGAGAGGGACAGTGGGTGTTACAGAGAGAGAGCAGCAGGGATAGGGACAGTGAGTGTTACAGAGAGAGAGAGAGAGAGAGAGAGCGCAGCAGGGATATGGACAGTAAGTGTTACAGAGAGAGAGAGAACACCAGGATAGGGACAGTGAGTGTTACAGAGAGAGAGAGAGCAGCAGGGATAGGGACAGTGAGTGTTACAGAGAGAGAACACCAGGGAAAGGGACAGTGACTGTTATAGAGAGAGAGCAGCAGGATCAGGTACAGTGAGTGTTACAGAGAGAGAGAGCACCAGGGATAGGGACAGTGAGTGTTACAGAGAGCACCAGGGAAAGGGGCAGTGAGTGTTACAGAGAGAGAGCAGCAGGGAGAAGAACAGTGAGTGTTACAGAGAAAGAACACCGGGGAGAGGTACAGTGAGTGTTACAGAGAGAGAGCAGCAGGGATAAGGACAGTGAGTGTTACAGAGAGAGAGAACACCAGGGATAGGGACAGTGAGTGTTATAGAGAGAGAACACCAGGGATAGGGACAGTGAGTATTACAGAGAGAGAGCAGCAGGGAGAGGGACAGTGAGTGTTACAGAGAGAGAGCAGCAGGGACAGGGAGTGTTACAGAGAGAGAACAGCAGGGAGAGGGACAGTGGGTGTTACAGAGAGCAGCAGGGATAGGGACAGTGGGTGTTACAGAGAGAGAGCAGCAGGGACAGGGAGTGTTACAGAGAGAGCAGCAGGTAAAGGGACAATGAGTGTTACAAAGAGAGAGAGAGAGAGAGAGAGCAGCAGCAGCAGGTATAGGGACAGTAAATGTTACAGAGAGAGAACCCAGGGAAAGGGACAGTGACTGTTACAGAGAGAGAGCAGCAGGGATAGGGACAGTGAGTGTTACAAAGAGAGAACCCAGGGAAAGGGACAGTGACTGTTACAGAGAGAGAGCAGCAGGGATAGGGACAGTGAGTGTTACAAAGAGAGAGAGAGAGAGAGAGCAGCAGCAGCAGGTATAGGGACAGTAAGTGTTACAGAGAGAGAGAGCAGCAGTAGGGATAGGGACATTGATTGTTACAGAGAGAGAGAACACCAGGGAGAGGGACAGTGAGTTTGCAGACAGAGACACCAGGGAGAAGGACAGTGAGTGTTAGAGAGAGAGAGCAGCAGGGATAGGGACAGTGATTGTTACAGAGAGAGAGAGAGAGAGAGAGAGAGAGAGAGAGCGCAGCAGGGATATGGACAGTAAGTGTTACAGAGAGAGAGAGAACACCAGGATAGGGACAGTGAGTGTTACAGAGAGAGAGAGAGCAGCAGGGATAGGGACAGTGAGTGTTACAGAGAGAGAGAGAGCAGCAGGGATAGGGACAGTGAGTGTTACAGAGAGAGAACACCAGGGAAAGGGACAGTGACTGTTATAGAGAGAGAGCAGCAGGATCAGGTACAGTGAGTGTTACAGAGAGAGAGAGCACCAGGGATAGGGACAGTGAGTGTTACAGAGAGCACCAGGGAAAGGGGCAGTGAGTGTTACAGAGAGAGAGCAGCAGGGAGAAGAACAGTGAGTGTTACAGAGAAAGAACACCGGGGAGAGGTACAGTGAGTGTTACAGAGAGAGAGCAGCAGGGATAAGGACAGTGAGTGTTACAGAGAGAGAGAACACCAGGGATAGGGACAGTGAGTGTTATAGAGAGAGAACACCAGGGATAGGGACAGTGAGCGTTACAGAGAGAGAACACCAGGAGAGGGACAGTGATTGTTACAGAGAGAGAGAACACCAGGGATAGGGACAGTGAGTGTTACACAGAGAGAGAGCAGCAACAGGGATAGGGACAGTGAGTGCTACAGGGAGAGAACACAGGGGAGAGGGACAGTGAGTGTTGTAGCAAGAGAGAATACCAGGGATAGGGACAGTGAGTGTTACAGAGAGAGACCACCAGGGATAGGGACAGTGAGTATTACAGAGAGAGAGCAGCAGGGAAAGGGACAGTGAGTGTTACAGAGAGAGAGCAGCAGGGACAGGGAGTGTTACAGAGAGAGAACAGCAGGGAGAGGGACAGTGGGTGTTACAGAGAGCAGCAGGGAGAGGGACAGTGGGTGTTACAGAGAGAGAGCAGCAGGGACAGGGAGTGTTACAGAGAGAGCAGCAGGTAAAGGGACAATGAGTGTTACAAAGAGAGAGAGAGAGAGAGAGCAGCAGCAGCAGGTATAGGGACAGTAAGTGTTACAGAGAGAGAACCCAGGGAAAGGGACAGTGACTGTTACAGAGTGAGAGCAGCAGGGATAGGGACAGTGAGTGTTACAAAGAGAGAACCCAGGGAAAGGGACAGTGACTGTTACAGAGAGAGAGCAGCAGGGATAGGGACAGTGAGTGTTACAAAGAGAGAGAGAGAGAGAGAGCAGCAGCAGCAGGTATAGGGACAGTAAGTGTTACAGAGAGAGAGAGCAGCAGTAGGGATAGGGACATTGATTGTTACAGAGAGAGAGAACACCAGGGAGAGGGACAGTGAGTTTGCAGACAGAGACACCAGGGAGAAGGACAGTGAGTGTTAGAGAGAGAGAGCAGCAGCGATAGGGACAGTGATTGTTACAGCGAGAGAGAACACCAGGGAGAGGGACAGTGAGTGTTACAGAGAGAGAGAACAGCAACAGGGATAGGGACAGTGAGTGTTACAGAGAGAGAGCATCAGGGATAGGAACAGTGAGCATTGCAGACAGAGAACACCACGGAGAGGGACGGTGAGTGTTACGGACAGAAAACCCCAGAGAGAAGGACAGTGAGTGTTGGAGACAGAGAACACCAGGGAGAGGGACAGTGAATGTTACAGAGAGTGAGCACCAGGGAGAGGGGCAGTGAGTGTTACAGAGAGTGAGCACCAGGGAGAGGGGCAGTGAGTGTTACAGAGAGTGAGCACCAGGGAGAGGGACAGTGAGTGTTACAGAGAGAGAGAGCAACAGAGATAGGGACAGTGAGTCTTACAGAGAGCGAGAGAGCAGTAGGGAAATGGACAGTGAGTGTTACAGAGAGAGAACACCAGAGAGAGGGACATTGAGTGTTACAGAGAGAGAGCATCAGGGATAGGAACAGTGAGCATTGCAGACAGAGAACACCAGGGAGAGGGGCAGTGAGTGTTACAGAGAGTGAGCACCAGGGAGAGGGACAGTGAGTGTTACAGAGAGAAAGAGCAACAGAGATAGGGACAGTGAGTCTTACAGAGAGCGAGAGAGCAGTAGGGAAAGGGACAGTGAGTGTTACAGAGAGAGACACCAGGGAGAGGGACAGTGAGTGTTACAGAGAGAGACACCAGGGAGAAGGATAGTGAGTGTCAGAGAGAGAAAACAAGGGAGAGGGACAGTAAGCAGAATTTACCAGCCCCTGAACAATGAGTAATGTTATATCAATACTGAATTTGATTAAAATGGAAATATTCCATTCTTGATGTCGATAAACAAAAGTTCTCAATTTCCCCAAAACCAAGATTTTAACAACCGGTTCAGAATTTTATACATAGCTGTCGAGAAGTTGATTTGCATGCATTAACATCTCCTATTAACCTAATCTTATCCCATTTTACTACAGTTTGCAATTTTACCAGGCACTGGAGAGAAATTAGTTGGCAACAGTTCCCAGCAGGAAATACTGAGTGGTGACCAGATGACTCCAGTCACAATTTCCTATTCTGGGCATCCATCTTGGCTGATAGTGGCCAACATCTCAGGGCCTTTTGCCCTGAGCAGTGACCTTCAGCAATCATTCACCCAAGGAGGCTGGCATTGGATATGCACCAGCTGCAAACATCCTCATAGCACATTTCCACCTGTAGCACAGTTCAGTCCTTCAGTACTGAAATTTGGAATGTTGATTCCAGATCAGTTCGTACAACAGGACAAGCACCTTTGCATTGTTGACAGTTTTTCTCAGGGGTCTTAGTTTGTTCTCTGAGCGCTCACTCACTTCTCACTTACTTGACATTCATTGCATCTCTGCTTTACCTTGCCTTTCTGTGCATTGCAACATCTTTTGGAACTTACAACTTCATGGTACTTTGGTCTTCGAGAGTGTGGTGCTGGGAAAGAGTCTGATGAAGGGCTTTTGCCTGCAATGTCAATTCTCCTGCTCCTCGGATGCTGCCTGACCTGCTGTGCTTTTCCAGGACCACACTCTCCACTCTAATCTCCAGTGTCTGCAGTCCTCGCTTTCGCCTGGTACTTGTCTTGCCTTGCTGCAAATGTGTTGCTGGTCAAAGCACAGCAGGTTAGGCAGCATCTCAGGAATAGAGAATTCGACGTTTCGAGCATAAGCCCTTCATCAGGAATAAGAGAGAGAGAGCCAAGCCGGCTGAGATAAAAGGTAGGGAGGAGGGACTAGGGGGAGGGGCGATGGAGGTGGGATAGGTGGAAGGAGGTCAAGGTGAGGGTGATAGGCCGGAGTGGGGTGGGGGCGGAGAGGTCAGGAAGAGGATTGCAGGTTAGGAGGGCGGTGCTGAGTTGAGGGAACCGACTGAGACAAGGTGGGGGGAGGGGAAATGAGGAAGCTGGAGAAATCTGAATTCATACCTTGTGGTTGGAGGGTTCCCAGGCGGAAGATGAGGCGCTCCTCCTCCAGCCGTCGTGTAGTTGTGTTCTGCCGGTGGAGGAGTCCAAGGACCTGCATGTCCTCGGTGGAGTGGGAGGGGGAGTTAAAGTGTTGAGCCACGGGGTGATTGGGTTGGTTGGTTCGGGCGGCCCAGAGGTGTTCTCTGAAGCGTTCCGCAAGTAAGCGGCCTGTCTCACCAATATAGAGGAGGCCACATCGGGTGCAGCGGATGCAATAGATGATGTGTGTGGAGGTACAGGTGAACTTGTGGCGGATATGGAAGGATCCCTTGGGGCCTTGGAGGGAAGTGAGTGTGGAGGTGTGGGCGCAAGTTTTACATTTCCTGCGGTTGCAGGGGAAGGTGCCGGGGGTGGAGGTTGGGTTGGTGGGGGGTGTGGATCTGACAAGGGAGTCACGAAGGGAGTGGTCCTTGCGGAACGCTGATAGGGGAGGGGAGGGAAATATATCCTTGGTGGTGGGGTCCGTTTGGAGGTGGCGGAAATGGCGGCGGATAATACGTTGTATGCGCAGGTTGGTGGGGTGGTAGGTGAGAACCAGTGGGGTTCTGTCTTGGTGGCGGTTGGAGGAGCGGGGCTCAAGGGCGGAGGAGCGGGAAGTGGAGGAGATGCGGTGGAGGGCATCGTCGATCACGTCTGGGGGGAATCTGCGGTCCTTGAAGAAGGAGGCCATCTGGGTTGTGCGGTGTTGGAATTGGTCCTCCTGGGAGCAGATGCGGCGGAGACGAAGGAATTGGGAATATGGGATGGCGTTTTTACAGGGGGCAGGGTGGGAGGAGGTGTAGTCCAGGTAGCTGTGGGAGTCAGTCGGTTTATAATAGATGTCTGTGTTGAGTCGGTCGCCCGAGATAGAAATGGAAAGGTCTAGGAAGGGGAGGGAGGAGTCTGAGACAGTCCAGGTGAATTTCAGGTCGGGATGGAAGGTGTTAGTAAAGTTGATGAACTGTTCAACCTCCTCGTGGGAGCACGAGGCAGCGCCGATACAGTCATCGATGTAGCGGAGGAAAAGGTGGGGGGTGGTGCCAGTGTAGTTGCGGAAGATGGACTGTTCCACATATCCTACAAAGAGGCAGGCATAGCTGGGGCCCATGCGGGTGCCCATGGCAACTCCTTTAGTTTGGAGGAAGTGGGAGGATTGAAAAGAGAAGTTATTCAGGGTGAGGACCAGTTCAGTCAGTCGAAGGAGGGTGTCAGTGGAAGGGTACTGGTTAGTGCGGCGGGAAAGGAAGAAGCGGAGGGCTTTGAGTCCTTCGTGATGGGGGATGGATAGCCAGACAGCTTTTCATGTCTGCCAGCAGTGATCAGTCTAAGAGGTGGACAGACACCAATCTCCATCAATATTTGTTTGCAAGAAGGAAGTGGATATAGCTCTTGTGGCTAAAGGGATCAAAGGATATAGTAGAAGGCTGGATTAGAATATTCAGCTTGTTGATCAACCATGATCATATTTAAATACAGAGCAGGCATGAGGGGTCAAATGGCCTACTCCTGCTCCCACCATCTGTGTTTCCCTGTTAATATCAGATGTATATGAGTGTGAGGGAATCACATAAATTTACAGTAGTTCTAACAGATTTACAATCTCCTACTGTATTTACATGACATGACTTGTTCTGCATGTTTTGGAATAATGACTCAATGTCACATCCATGTTGAACCATCCCAGTGCCCTCCTTGCCAGAAGCTCCATCTCCCACTGTATTGAGGACTATGTGAAACTGTCATTTGTGCATTATGTCAATGCTGACGGCTCATATTATTAAGGACTTGTGTTATTTCTGATATTCCCCACACAGGTTCAGTAGAACCATCACCCTTGGTTGCAGCCACAGCAATTGGACAAAAAAATTGTGAAGGAACAAATGCAGCAGCAAGTCTAAGACCAGCAGCTCCTGAGCAGCCTCCAATTGCCAGATTCATAGCTGGAACTCCCCTCAGAGAGTGGACGAGCTACAGGAAGCCTAGAGGATATCATCCTCAATGCTAATTCCTCCAGATAAGTGAGGTGCAGTGCTGTTGCTGTCCCGGGATGCCATCATAGATATTTGACGGAAGGACTTGTGAACTGAAGGGGTAAGTAGCCTTTCTATCGCACTGGCCATCAAAGTGACAGTGGCACTAATCATTTTATGGAACTGGCTGCTTCCAAGGACTCATGTGGGATCTCTCAACCCACAAGGTATCAAGGCTGTTACTGATGCAATTTATGTCAGTTCCCACTACCTTATCTTGTCTCCCTGTGATATGTTCCATGTTGACACCCAAGCGGCAGGTTTTGTGAATATGCATGTCTTCTTCCAGGTGTAGGATTCTGTTTACTGTACACGTCACGTTAGAACCCCACATCATCACGTAGGTGACTTCATCAATAGAACAGGTTGCCATCTGGTCATTGCATAAGTCCTCTGTAATCAAAGTCAGCATCAAGTACCCTGGGAGCAGCCATTATACTTATAAGAGAAGTCTTACTTCCTAGCTTCATTTTAAGGGTCAGATGCCTTACAAGGATAGCTATTGGGAGACAAGTGCTACCATGGCAGATAAATACATGAGGCAACCCCTGACTCAGCCATGTGTGAGTACAATGGAGCCTCTACTTCCACCAATTTCCCTGAAATTTTGATGATTGAATCAGTTGGAGGTATAAGGACCTCCAGATTCTTGATGAAGGGCTTATGCCCGAAACCTAAAATTTCCTGTTCCTCGGATGCTGCCTGACCTGCTGTGGTTTTCCAGCACCACACTCTCGACTCTGATCTCCAGCATCTGCAGTTCTCACTTTCTCCCAGTATAAGGACCTTGCCGTATAGTCCAGACAGAGTGTGTCACAGAATAGAAGTTTGCTGAGTTTTCTAAAGGTAAAGTCAGACCACATAGCTGCTCTCTCATTAGAGAAAAAGGACTGGTGGTGCTTTACTTGAGGGTCACCACACCTCAGGCAGTGGGAGCGACTGAGAAGGGAGAATCCTTCACGGTAACCTCAGCTAAGGCAAGAATTGAAGCCACTCAGTTGGCATTGGAAACCAGCTGTCTGGCCAACTGAGCTCACCAACCCCAAGGTGTTTTGTAGAACTAGAGCAGATAATGAGGGGATAGGATTGAGCTTAAGAGTTTGAGAACAGCAGCAGGCTTCCAAGGAGGAAGCTGAGGACATTGAGCAGGAGGAACATCGCCAGTAGCATGACACAGCAGTGCAATGCTGGACACAATTAACCAGACAGGACTTAACTGGTACTCACTTCCAATAGGTATGAGATGGGTTAAGCGGTCAGTCATTGACTGT
The DNA here is from genome assembly GCF_020745735.1 of Hemiscyllium ocellatum. Taxonomy (NCBI): domain Eukaryota; kingdom Metazoa; phylum Chordata; class Chondrichthyes; order Orectolobiformes; family Hemiscylliidae; genus Hemiscyllium; species Hemiscyllium ocellatum. The sequence goes on from NC_083401.1 coordinate 123,424,219, forward strand.
AAATTTGATGTTCATTGAAAATCTTTCAAGGTGATTTATTCCCAGAAGCAAATGCAGTTTTGTTTTGTTTGTTGCTTCTTCATTTTTCCTGATGCTTAGTAAAAGTTAACATTAACAACTGGACAAAAGCTTTCTAACATGGGATGCTCCTGCATTGTAGCAATGACTCTATGTTATGCTGTACTTCTGACTGGATTCCAACATTGTATAGCACTAGGGGCGGCATGGTGGCACAGTGGTTAGCACTGCTGCCTCACAGCGTCAGAGAACCGGGTTCAATTCCCACCGATTGTCTGTGTGGAGTTTGCACATTCTCCCCGTCTCTGCATGGGTTTCGTCCGGGTGCTCTAGTTTCCTCCCACAGTCCAAAAATGTGCAGGCTAGGTGAATTGGCCATGCTAAATTGCCCATATTGTTAGGTGAAGGGGAATGGGTCTGGGTGGGTTGCTCTTCAGAGGGTCAGTGTGGACTTGTTGGGAAGTCATACTGGAAGCAATCCAATCTAAAGCTGAGGAGCATCTGTAGCTTCATTCCTGCAGCTGCAGTTACAATAAAACAGTCAATGCAAAATCTGATGATGTAAGAGGCAACATATTTATAGATGTGAGAATTCATTTCCAACAAAGTGTCACTCATACCATCCATGTACCATCTGAAGCTTTTCTTTCTTGTCTCTCTCTCAATATTCTCTGAAGATATGTTTGTGGCTGACACCACCTGACCTGGTACAGTTGGCATTAACTCTGGCACTGGTAGTGTGAATCCCAGAAGGTCCCAGTAGTGGTGGGTAATTCTGCCACTAGTGATCACATGATAATCCAAGTGTAGCGGCATTGAGGTGCAGTACATACATAATAGGGTCAGCAGTAGAGAATTCCTGGAGATAATTAGCTCAAGTTCATGGAGAGAAATACTCCATTAAACTCCCCTATATTTACACTTATCTGATTTTTGGTAATATGTAACCCAGATCATGAAATAAAACAAACTCCAGGGGGAGAGAGACAGGGTGTGCCACAAAGCAAAATACCTGCAATGGGATAGTGAATGACATAGACTGAACATGAGGAAGAGTGGAACAAAATATAAAGGGACATAATATCTGATCCTCAAAACAAAGCTGTACAATATATAATATAAAATCTTAAATGTAGAGGTTGTTGATCTAAAGTTTAGTTAAAATGGATCTATCTTCATAAAGCTAGAGAGCTGCTGATGCCCCTAAGGCATTTGGATATAACTCTTTAATAGAATCTCCTGTGTCTCCATTTAAAGCTTAAGGCATTGATAAATGGGTTTGAGGTGTGGGCGTGCAAACGAAGGGGTTATGGGCTCCATGAAGTTGGTTCTGACTTCTGAAAAGGTAGACTTTAGGTGAGGCAAAATTGAGGAGTTTAGCAAGGAAATATTAAAGGGATTGAGCTGAATATAGTGACGGGATGAATAAGAATTTCAACAGAGGTTAAACAAAAAGCGCCTGAGTCATTATCAGTGGTGAGCAACGTTGCAAATATATTTGTAAGTGATGTGTGTGATGGAACGTTTACGGGATTTGAAGCTCAGGTCAGAGTCAAATTGAACAAAAGCTGTGAATAGTTTGACACAGTAGAAAACTGTGATCAAGAGCGGATACAGTTACAAGGATGCGCAGTCTGTTACAGTTTGTAAAAGATGGTTTAAAAAGTCATCAAAATTCAGTGGGAAGTACTTTACCTTATCCAAGCAGAAGACTAATGCTCACCCTTTGTTTGCCACTCTCCATGGTCACCACCAAGCTTCATTAAGATACCATCAATGTACTTTTGCTCTTCTTTCCAGCGGGCTTTTGAAAGTTTTAAGAAAAAGGGGACTTCTCAGGGTGTTGTAGCAGGAAACAGGAGGAAGAGGTTGATGGCCTAAATCTTCCTTTCTGTGTCCTGCTCTTCCTGGTCCCATGGAAGAACTTACCTAGAGGCCTTCTTGAGCTTATTAATCCCCTTCTCATGGCATTCCCTCAGTGGGAAAGATGTAGGTGATGTCTTGCTCAACCCAAAGTGAAAATCATGTCAAGAATTAATGGTGTCATAGATGATGATTAATATGTGACATGTAACCAAAATACTGCACATGCTAGAAGTCTGAAATAAAAGCAGAAAATGCTGGGAATACTTAGGAAATTAGGCAGCCTCTATGTGGAGAAACACAGTTAACATTTCACATTGATGATTTCCCTTATGAAGGGTCAGAAGCTGCTTCACTTGCTGAATATTTTGAACATTTTCTGTTATTAATATCTGAATTAGCACCATGCTGACTTTAGGCAAGCAGTAGGCAGCTTATCCCTCTATCCAGAATCATTGGTTGAAATGGTGGGAACTTTCCAGCAGTTATTAACATTTTAATAAGACTTTAATCACCACCCTCCTAATATTATCAAAGTGGGTAAGGTTAGTTTTACCCAGAAACATTGGGAAAGCAGTCTAATATTAAAGAAACTACAACAAAGAGGGATGGTGATGATTTCCAGTTGCGTATCATTAATGTGCACTTCAAAAACATTTATAATGTCCCAGTACGGCAATAACATGCAGATAAATGAACTTCTGATTGACACAAGATACGTTTAAGTTCTGTTTTGATGTCTTTATTAACTGCACTGATTGAAGATTACTTGATCAACCTTACACTTTATACTTTAGACCATTGCATTTAAAGAAAAAAGTGAAATGATCCTTTGCCTGGAAATCCTTATTGATTGCGTGAAAGTTGCTCTCAGATTCAACCAATTATTCCAACAGTTAGTCTGGAAATCTGGAAAACTCTCAGATTTCCATTAAACACAGTTATTTTAAGATGTTGAATATCCATATTGAGATTGGCATATTGCAAATGTAATTTAGCATTAATCCTAATTTGACTGTTTTGTAAGATACATATATTTCTACAATAGCTGACTAAATAAAGAAATGTAAATACTGTACCCGATGCCCCTTTCTCTCCCTTTTCTCCTGGTCTGCCATCTCTTCCATCTCTGCCTGGGAGGCCTATGCGTCCATGAGGTCCTGGGTTTCCATTTGCTCCAGGTGGCCCTGGTGGGCCAGGTAAACCAGGTACACTACATATTAACTTGGAAATATTACTGGTGTATCTTCGATCTCCCTTGAGTTTGCTCAGAAGAGCTTGGCCAGATACGCAGTAAAAAAAAGCTGCCAGGTAAAGTGAGGCAAACATCTTGAGATCTATAAAAAAAATGCACAGAATGCTTTAATACAGTTTGACAATGACACACTTTCACATGAATTGTTCAGACATGAAGTAGTGCTCACTGCTGCCTACTGGTGGCAATATTCAAGCATTTGATTAATTTATGAAGTAATTGCAAAGTGAAAATGGCATGGTGGCTCAGTGGTTAGCACTGCTGCCTTACAGGGACCTGGGTTTGATTTCAGCCTTGGGTGACTATCTTCTGGATGCTTTGGGTTTCCTCCTGCAGTCCAAAGATGTGCAGGTTAGTAGGATTGGCCATGGTAAATTGCCTTTAGTGTCCAGGGATGAGGGTCCGTGTGGGATACCCTTTGGAGGGTTGGTGCAGCCTCAGTGGGCTGAATGGCTTCTCTTTGCAGTGTACAGATTCTAGGATTCATTAGCATTCTGAAGAGAAAAGCTGAACTACCTTTTTCTAAGAAAGTTCTGATTGGTTGAGTTTCGCCTTTAATTTTAATCTCGACAAAACACAGTCTTAATAACAATTATTCTCCAAGTTTCTGATCATAAAATCTTACCAAACAATGATGAAATTCACAAGTGTTTGTCCTTTCATGTTAGCCCCATGGCTTGAAGTGGGAGTGATCGGAAACTGCCAGTATTTGCTGTTGTCATTCTATTGAATTGACAGCTACTTCAGAAGTCTGCATGTGTACAGCATTAAGTCTATTGGAAATCTAGGAGATGTTTTCAGTAATTTCTCCAGAAGTTGTGTTGCTGAAATTCCTGGGGACTGAAATATCTAAGAGAAGAAAGTGAGGTCTGCAGATGCTGGAGAAGGGCTTATGCCCGAAACGTCGAATCTCCTGTTCTTTGGATGCTGCCTGACCTGCTGCGCTTTTCCAGCAACACATTTTCAGCACTGAAATATCTAAGCAAACAATGAACTTTTAAAATGTTCCACTTTCATGCTGTTAGTTGTGTTGCAAAAAAAACCCTTGAGAATTAGCTTGTTGAATGAGAAGTCTTTAACTTCAAATTTATCAGTTTCAAATTTACCTTGAATAATCTCAAACTTGATCCTGAAAAGTTTATTTTATGTTTGTCTTTATATTTATGCCAATTTTTTCATTGCTGATAAATAACAATAAGTAGCAACAATAAAAATCTTCCTGTTGCAGTTTGCACACTTTCATTTTAACCATTTTCTTAATTCTATCATAATTATTTGCTTCACTGTCTGAAAATTTAAATAAAAATGATAATCAATATTTTTAACCACTTAGTTTGGTTTCTGCAAGAATACTTCAATGTCATTGGCTGCTCATTCCGCTTCAATAAAGTGTGGCGCTGGAAAAGCACAGCAGATCAGGCAGCATCCAAGGAGCAGGAGAGTCAAAGTTTCAAGCATAAGCCTTTCATCAGAACTGGGGAGAGGGAAAAGGCTCAGAAATAAATAGAGGGAGGGGGATTGAGGTTGAGGGTAACGTAGGTGGGATGGCGATAGGTGGGTGCAGGTAGGCGGTGTTTGCGATAGGTCAGTGGGAAGTGTGGAGCGGATAGATGGAAGGAAGATGGGCAGTAGGTCACGTCAACAGGGCAGTGCCAAGTCAGAGGATTGGATCTGGGATGAAGTGAGGGGAGGGGAGATTTGGAAACAGGTAAATTCAATGCTGAGGCCGTGTGGTTGTAGGCTCCAGTTTGCAGGTGGCCTTGTGTAGGCGGTGGAAGAGGCTCAGAACAGACATGTCATGGGGGGAGTGGGAGGGAGAGTTGAAACGGATGGCTACAGGAAGGTGGGGTTGGTTGGTGTGTATGGGCCAGATATGTTCTCTGAACCGCTTTGCAAACTATTGCTTGGTCTGTCTGATGTAGAGGAGACCACATCGGGAACAACGGATGCCGTAAATGCAAGTAAATCTCTGCCGGGTTTGGAATGATCCTTTGGGGCCTTGGACGGAGGTGAGGGGGGAAGTGTGGGCCCAAGTTTTGTGCCTCTTACAGTGGCAGGGGAAAGTGCCAGGTGTGGAAGGGGGTTGGTGGGGAGTTTGGACCTAACAAGGGAGTCACAGAGGGAATGGTCCCAACGGAATGCAGATAGCGGTGGAGAGCGAAAAATATTTTTGGTAGTGGGTTCTGACTGTAGATGGTGAAAATTGCAGAGGATGATCTGCTGGATTTTGAGGACCAGGGGATTCTCTCCTTGTTGGGGTTGGGGATGGAGGGGGGTGGTGGTTTGAGGGCAGACGTGCAGGAAATGGGAGGAGATATATTTGGGGGCATTGTGATCATGGGAGAGGGCAAATTATAGTCCTTGAAGTAGGAGGATATCTGAGATGTCCTGGATTGAAATTGTTCATCCTGGGAGAAGATATGGCAACGGCGGAGGAATTGGAATTAAGGGATCGCATTTTTGTGGGTGCAGTGCGAGGACTGCTGATACCATTGCTGATGGGTACTTTGAGATCTTAAGTATGTATGTTAGCTCGCTGAGCTCGAAGGTTTGTTTTCACACGTTTCGTCACCATACTAGGCAACATCATCACTAAGAGTCTCTGGTGAAGCGCTAGTGGTATGTCCCGCCTTATATCAGAGGTGTGCACATGTTCCACAGATACCATTTTGGAAGAAAACTAGTTGTGTTAATACATTGGTGAGCAAAGAGTCAATATTTTGGACTATTATCTTTATGTGTTATATCTTCTCCTCGTGCTCAGTTGATATTTTGTACATAATGTTTCTAATTAACATGTGATTAACCAACCTCTGAACTTCTGATTGATTCCAGATGTGGTCAAATGTGGCCTGTAATTACTTACAGATTTTATAAAAGAAGATTGACATGAAGAATTAATCTACCACATCTGCCATTCCCTGGTCTACCAGGATATGTTCTTTGATTTGAACCCTTTCTATCGAGCCATGACCTTGAAATCAGGTCTAATTATGTAACAAGACTTAGCAGAATCTTCCCTGCCCTGTTGAGGCAATTTTGGAAACTTGGTCCAAGGCACGTCAATTCCACTCTCACTTCCAGATTTTCCCAGAAGCAGACTCACTGTTCTCAGTTTTGATAGGCATTAAATCGGGTTATATAAAATGGACAATTAGAATGTAATTGCGCACAGCAAACTTATAGGAAGTGCATTGACCCCACTCTACAATAGAAACTCAACAATACTCTGGTGAAGATCCCAAGACAGAAGGTCAGAAGGAGTGCAGAGGCTGCTGGCCTTGCCGCTATCATGGAGCCCCACAGCTGAAATCAGCACAGCTGTGCTCTGAGGAAAACTTGCAAAGGAATTTATTGATATCCTTGACAACTCTGGGCTGGTGTGTAAGCTCATGGTTCTGAAGTAGTTAATACTCATAATACATTAACATTATCCATTTTAGTAATGTCACACAGTGCATGGTGGAGGTAAGGAGTCTTACTCTCAGCTTTTGAAGAGAATGAATGAATGTTTAGACCTCACAAGTCCTCGTAGTGAAGCTCAGCTAAATGTGGTTGTTAGCATGCAATAAAACCTCCTATCTAAGGGGAGAATATCTTCTGTAGATAAACTACAGCAGTGCATCTATCAATCACTAGATCGAACTATGACAAAGCAAAGCCAAATGACGATTGGCAGCAAAATATCTCAAACTGCCCTTTCCCACTACCACAGACTGGGAGAGGAAGCAAAAACCAGAAGGTTGCAGCAGAGGTCATTTGGGAAATATCACATGTGCCTTCTTCTTTACGAGCCTCGACAATGCCTCCATCTGCCTCAGGAGTGACCACCTCTTCACTGGGTTTAGTAGCTGGAGGACTGGCCAATCCTGTTGGCCCCTCCCATTGGGTGTTCTACTTCCATATTCCACGATTCTCTGAGAGGGAAGGGCACGTCGTGGGATTAGGTCCTCTATACAACCTGATGATTGAAATTTTTTAAGATGGAGGATAATTCATCGAATTGTTTTGAAATCTTTTTAACAACAACTGTATCATGTGGCTTGGTCTTGGCAGCCTATGAAACAAAACTCTGTGCAAATTGGGTTCGGAAAGTGCCCTGGGGTAGAATGTAAGGATGGGGGGAAGGGGAAGATGTGGGTTATCTGACACATCATAAACTTAAATATTTTAGTTTTAATGCTTTGCAAACTTAGAAATTCCTCCCCACCCTCAACCGTTTATAATTTATCAATTGGAGAATACTGTATCCACATGCTGTTCTTTGTCAATGGTACTTCACAATAACTGGGATCAAACTGGTCACAGTATCAACACAGAGGTCATTGATTCCAGCAGCAACAGTGTGCATTGTATTCCTCTTAATACAGAAGGAAATACGCAATCTCATCAAAAGGATTCAAATAGAGAATTGGTTCAGAGTCCCCTCAGAATGAATTGAAAATTGAGATTGATCAAATCCCTGCAAGTATTTCAACTGTGTACTTCCATGAAGCACTATCACCTACTGAAGTACAAAGTGATTATTCTGGAGCTAATGGGGATTGATTTCCTGACCATCAATCCTGCCCAGCTTAACATCTGGCACACTTCAGTAATTCAAGACACTTTCTGCTGATATTATGAGGTTAAATATTTAACTGTCGTGCTTTAACGAACAGTAGAAAGGAAATGGATGATGAACTGTGAAAATAAGTTACAAAGACACATATTAACTATGCAATTATAATTGCTGAAAGTTTTAGCCATCTGAAAAATATTGGAGAAAAGCAATATGTTCAGTCTGTTCTGGACTATTTACGAAGTCAATGCGCTATCACTTAAATTAAAAAAAAATTAAAAATCACACAACACCAAGTTATAGTCCAACAGGCTTATATGGAAGCACTAGCTTTTGGTGCGCTGCTCCTTCATCAGGTGATTGTCGAGTATAAGATTGGAAGACACAGAATTTATAGCAAAAGTTTACAGTGTGATGTGACTGAAATTATATATTGAAAAAGACCTGGATTGTTTGTTAAGTCTGTCATCTTTTCAAATGAACATGTTGGTTTCAGTTCTTTCATATGCAAATCTCAGAACATTTAAAAGTTACATTCTCAAGTGAACTTTAACAATTGGTGTCATGTTGGCCCAGATAATGCACTTAAAATGTGTGCTGTCCTGTGTGAGACTGTCTATGCCACAATGGACAGACTGAATCTAATCTAAAAAAAAGATTTACAGAATCCTTCATGGATTCATGCAGTTCTTGAGCAAAGTAAAATGTAATTCTGCAAGTACAAATTCACCCCACAAACTTACATTTGTGTGCATTGGGTGTGTGTATGGGGAGGGGGTGGGGGAGTGCTTTATGAGTGTCTGTGAGAGAGTGTGTGTATGTGTGTGAGTGTGACTGTAAGGGAGTGTAAGTTTGTGAGAGGGTGCATGAGTGAGTGCAGGACTGTATGTGAGAGTGTATGAGAAAGGGTCTGCGTGAGTGTATGGGGCTGTAGGAGAGTGCATGTAAGAGTGTGTATGTGTGTAGGAGTTCTGTGTGTGTGTGTGTGTGTGTGTTTGCAATTGGCGAGACTGAGTAGAGGCCATGGCAACTGATGAATGGACACCGCACAAAAATCAACAGACAGGAGTATTCTCTCCCAGTCAGAGAACATTTCAGCGGTTCAGGACATTTGACCTCGGACCTTCAGGTGACCATCCTCCAAGGCGGACTTTGGGACAGGCAACAACAAAAAGTGGCCGAGCAGAGGCTGATAGCCAAGTTCGGTACCCATGGTGATGGCCTCAACCGGGACCTTGGGTTCATGTCACATTAAGGGTGACCCCATTGCACTATATACACACACAAACAGACACGCATACACAGATGCACACACACACTCACGCAGACCCTCTCTCATATGCTCACACATTTACTCCCACATGCACCCTCTCACAGATGTACACCCCTTTACACTCACACACTCTCTCACAGACACTTATAATGCCCGCACACCACCCCCCCCCCCCACACACACACACACACACACACACATACACACCCACATGCACACCCACATGCACACAAAAACACACACCCACAAGCACACAAATACATATAAGTTTGTGGGGTGAATTTGTACTTGCAGAATTACATTTTACTTTGCTCAAAAACTGCATGAATCCATGTAAGATTCTATAAATCAATTTTTTAGATTAGAATCAGTCTGACCATTGTCGCACAGACAGTCTCACACAGGACAGCTCACACCTTCAGTGCAGTACCTGGGCCGAAATGGCACCAAATGTTAAAGTTCACTTGAGGATGTAAGTTTTAAATGTCCTGAGATTTACATATGAAACAACTGAAACCAACATGCTCATTCTAAAAGATGACAGACTTAAACAATCCAGGTCTTTTTCAATATATAATTTCAGTTACATCATACTGTAAACCTTTGCTATAAATTCTGTGTCTTACGATCTTATTGTCCACAACTACCTGATGAAGGAGCAGCACTCTGAAAGCTAGTGCTTCCAAATAAATCTGTTTCACTATAACCTGGTGTGTGATTTTTAACTTAGTACACCTCAGTCCAACACTGGCATCTCTAAATCAAAAGAAAAAATTGATTTTATTCTGGAAAACAGGCAATTTATACAGGAAATCTATAAATAAGAAGCCATGCAGGATATAATTAGGTTCAGCACTGGGTTGGAAACTGAACAAAAAACATGTTAAGTGCAAAGGTACTCGATAGGAATAGTCAAAAAATCATTGCATAATGAAAAATAAAGTTGCCTGGATCAAATGGAAAGAAATATCAAGAAATAGAGCTGTAATTAGCAGCAGTAAATACTTGAAGAGTATAGTTTGATTCCTTTCCTTTGCTGTGGATCCATGGATAAACAGAAGAAATAGGTCAAATTTGAAACAATAAATACACATTTAATATCTGTCGACCCAAGTAAAAGGTATTTTTCAGAACAAATATTAATCCCTAATATATAGTTCTACCAAAATAAAGTTTAGAAAAATTAAGACAGTGTGTGCGAGATAATTAAGAAAAACATACATGTCAATGAAAAGACATTTTAGAAGTGGACAATTGTGAGGTTCATGGGAGAATTACTCACAAGAGACATACTTGTGATTAAATTAGGAAGGATGAGGATAAACATTATGGTTGTGATCAATGGAATTTGGCTTGGTGGTCTTTGTGGAGGAAAACATCAGCACAAACCTATTGGGTCGGTTTTTCTGCTGTGCTATGATTCTGGAAAAAGCTGACATAGTGAATCCACGAGAAATGCAAACTACTATGTTTGCTGGAAATCTGAAACAAGCAGAGAATGGTGGAGAAATTCAGCAGGTTCAGCAGCATCTGAAGAGCGAGAAAGCAGAGCCAATGTTCTGACTCTGATTAATTGTTTCTCCCTTCACAGATGCTGCCAGACCTGCTGAGTTTCTCCAGCATTGTTTGTGTCAGTGAATCTACATCTGCCTGTTGCTCCTTAAGTTAGATAAGAGTTGATACTCTAGATGCGTCTTTTCTTTCTTCTTTATTCTTTCATGGAATGTGAAACATCACTGGCAAGGCCACTGTTTGTTCCCCATCTTTAAATGGTTGAGTGGCTTGGTACCAGAGGGCAGTCAAAAGTCAACAACAAAGCTGTGGGTTGAGAGTCACCTGGGATGGGACAGATGGGTTATTATGACAATTAATAATAGTTACCATGGTTACCATGACTGAGACTAGCTTCTAATTCCAAATTTATTAATTCAACTTTAAGGTCCACCAGCTGGATGTTTCCATTGACTTCCAAATTTCCTAAGGCTCTTGCTACCACAGTAGACAGCCTAGTGGTCACATGATGAAGTTTATTTCACAAGTGGACAAGCGAAGAAGCCGGAGACAGGTAGAGCTGAGGAAAATCTTCATCAGAGAGTGTAGGATACTGCAAGCTCTGCTCAGCTGGATATAAGAGCTGAATCTCAGTGGTTATCAATAATGAGAACTATTCGGGAGCAGTAGTTGAAAGTGTCTCAGGGTTATTACAACCTTTCCAGAGGCTCTGTGCACACTTGAAGAGTGATTTCAGCCATCTGTCTCCAGCAATGTGCTGTGAAGTTTCGATCTTTGTGATAATGTTCAAATCCATGGAAAGAGCGGTCACCTACACTGAGCATCAAATGAGTAATCAAGCAAGTGCAAACTTGCCCAGGCCATAAAGACTAGACCATAAATCTACACTTTAAACAGGATGAAGTCAAACTGACCATTCAGTGCCTCACTCAACGCAGCAAAGTGCTGTAGCATTTGGCTGGCAGGGTACAATGAGTGGGCTATCAGATGGAGAAAGATGTCATGGAAGTAGAGACTCTGCTTGAAGCACTTTCACTTCTCATCCATTCCTCAGTACACCACGTGTTGCCTCCTGTCCTGATACCCACTCTACAGCTGCAAGTGGACCAATCATTGGCAGGATCCTCATGGGCTCCAAATCCTCATCAACCAAGAACATCTGAGCAGTCCCATGCAAATGTGAGCAGGCTGCCTCTGCTGAAGCCAAAGGATAGCACCATGTGGTAGTTGAAAAAGGACAGGAGAGGAAGTTTATGGTTACATAAGGGTTTGCACATAAGTCTTTAACAAAGTATCACTGTGTTATATTTCTGGTAAGATATTTTGTACCACGAAGGTTATCTAATAGTTCTATGTAATTCCTATTTATCATTGCTGCCTTACAATGGCCTTATACCCTTGTGAAAAGCCACAATGTCAGGGTTAAAGAGGAGAATGTGCAGCTGGGAAAGAGATGAACTGTTGATTTTGGGACTGCTTTGTGTTGAGGTTTGGGGGCTTGCCAATTGGGCTAAGAATATGTGTGACATCTGGTTGTACTGCCACACATTCTTGATTGGGAATACCTGGTTTATACATTAACTACTTTGTGTAAATGCTGGTACCCGAAACACATCACAGTTCTCCCCCTCTTGCTCCTCTAATTGTTGCTCCTTCTCAGCTTCCTCCTACAAAGCATTCAGCACCTTCTTCCTCTTGGAGTTTCAGCCCTTTTTGTAGCTCAATACCACACATGACGCATGAGACCTCTTTCATCCTGAACACCCTGACTGATACAAACTAAAGTGTAGCTCCCCAGATCAGTGTCAGCTCCTAAGTGCATCTTTGGAACAGTGTTTCCTTGCTCTATTATAGTTCTGATGATCAGCAGTCTTTCCTTGGCATCACTGTATCAGCTCCTTACTAGTTTCAGAGTGTAGCCCTTGCCTCCAAGAAATTATTTGCTAATTCTGGGGTGTGAATATCACAGGGAGATTTGCCCCACACAGAACAGATTCAATGTGGGATCTCCCAGGGAATCTTGCAGAGATAATGATGTTGATCCTTGTGTAGTTGTAGATGAGCTGAACATGAGGGAAGTGGAAGCCATTTTGGTTGATGAAGTCGCCAAAGATGACCTGGAGTGTCTGGATTGCCACAAACAGGATTAATGAGATTACATTTTTATCCTGTGCTTTGAAACATTTAAACGTATGCCATCTGTAAAGAGTTTATTCTATTTTATTATCATTTCTGTTGCATAATAACCTTTCATTTTCATATTAAAACAACCTCTGCAACATTGAAGGCTTATGTTCCATTGATATCCTGATACCACCTCATTAAAATAAAAAAAAGGCAAATATGATTTACCAAGCCTGATTTCAGTCTAGGATCTGACTTGTCTACTAATAACATCAGCTGGACCATAACACAAGGCATGCCTGTTTAAAAGTCTGGTTTTAGCTTATAATTTCAGGCCTAGTTGATGTCCAAAGATGTGCAGTTTACGCGGATTGGCCATGGGGCCCAGGGATGTGCAGGTTAGGGGAATTAACTATGGGAAATGCAGGATCACAGGGATAGGGTAAGAGGGCAAGACTGGCCAGGATGCTCTTTGGAGGGTCAGTGTAAACTCGATGGGCCAAATGGCCTGCTTCCATATTATAGGGATTCTATGGTTTTATGAATCCCATAGTCTAATATGAATTTGCCTAAAGATGGTAAAACAGTCTTCTATTGGTTTGGCACTTGAGTGCGAGTTATAAGTAACTTTCATGGAGCAGTATATGTAGCCAATTGTTTTTTTTATATAGTAGTACCATGAGTGTCAAAGCCTGAGCCCGTTTCTAATTGATCCCAGTGGTTTGCTGGGGCCATTTCAAGGAAGCCACTCACAGACCAGAGCAGATAAAGTTGTCAAGTTTTCTTCCCTAAAAAGGCATTAACAAATGAACCTAGTGAGTTTTTAAGACAATCAACCATAGTTATCTGGTCTTCATTCGGCTAGACTTAAATTTCAGAATTTTATTGAATTCAAATTTCATCATCTGCCATGCCCAATGGTATTACTCTGGGTTTCTGGTCTATTAGTCCTATCATGCTACTATTACACCACTACCTCCCCTACCTTTCACTGCTGTTACAGCGTGGGTCTTTCAGTCTGGGTGACTGAGTTTACACATTCACAGTTAGATCCTTAATAATCCTCTGAGCAGCTGTTCCTGGTTTGTGCTTCCTCTCCCTTAACAGAATGACGTGTAGCTCAATGCTGAAGTTCATGGCTCTACCTTGGCCACTTCAGAAGCTGTTTAGCACCTAAAGTATCTAAATAAATCACCGCCTTTGAGGCTGAATAGCACCTGCAGAATGTATAACATGCAATTTTTGTGACACACTCTGTTCATGACCTGTCATGAACTGTCAAAGGAATTTTAAGTACAAAGATAGCTGACATTTATTTTCACCTAATTTACAGTATTGTCATATACATTTATCTTTAAAACTTGTAAGGACTGTGTCTTTTTACTTTGCCATTTGAAACAAAAAATAACTGGATTGAAATGAGAGGGAGCTGTCTTAAACAAAACAATATTTGAAAGGGTGACTGCAGTTTTGAAAGCAAGTGACTTGATAGCCAGGGCAGGTATCATAAATGCTGTTGGAAAAGTAAAGATTGAAGAAAATTGCAGATGATTTGGAATGGAGAGGGTATACAGATTCAGCTTGTGTGGTCTACGGACTAGTGAATAGTTTTTGGTGTCTTTTTGCCTGTGTGATTGGTTCTTAGATAATTGATTAGCTTAGTGCTCGGAACAAATTTCATAGAGAAGAACACTCAGTTCAACCCCAGGTCAAGAGCAGTCTCCCTATTCTCTGCAGTAAAACTCACTATAAACTTGAAGGAAACCACTTTATCTTTTCCAAAACAGTTGTTGTGAACTGACTTTTAACTGATCAGTCAAAGCTGTTTTATGAGTGAATCAACCACATTGTGTCTCTTACCAACCAGTGATAGAATCTGGAAAAAGATGACTGAAGGACTGTGCTGTCCAGTAGAAGAATCAAAAGGATCACCTCAGCAACAGAAGCTGAGAGGATCTGAGCTACGAGGAGAGGCTGAACAGGCTAGGGCTGTTTTCCCTGGAGTGTCGGAGGCTGAGGGATGACCTTATAGAGATTTACAAAATTATGAGGGGCATGGATAGGATAAATAGACAAAGTCTTTTCCCTGGGGTTGGGGAGTCCAGAACTAGAGGTCATAGGTTTAGGGTGAGAGGGAAAAGATATAAAAGAGACCAAAGGGCAACTTTTTCACGCAGAGGGTGATACATGTATGGAATGAGCTGCCAGAGGATGTGGTGGAGGCTGGTACAATTGCAACATTTAAGAGGCATTTGGATGGGTATATGAATAGGAAGGGTTTGGAAGGATATGGGCCGGGTGCTGGCAGGTGGGACTAGATTGGGTTGGGATATCTGGTTGGCATGGACGGGTTGGACCGAAGGGTCTGTTTCCATGCTGTACATCTCTCTGACTCTATGACTCTATAATTGAACTGTCTTTCCAGTTTGCCTGTCTGCTCATTGCCTATTTTATCTGGTCTGTTTGTCTGTCTGAGTGTGTAAACAGGGAGTTTCTAAGCTGATTAGAGCTTTAATTAGTAGTGTTAAATGCTGACGATTTGTAACTATTTAACTTTCGCTAGAATCAAAGTACTTATAATGAATATTAATTCTTGTTCAGTCCAGACACCTGATCCATGCTTTCTATCAATCAGAGTATCAAAGTCAGGTAAAGTAGAAAACTTTGTATACTTCATAAATCTTTAACTTTTGTGACAACCATGGGACTAGTAGGTCTCAGTTTCCAGTTCACTGTCCCACTGAGATGTAATGAACTGTAGAAAAAGTTCAAGTACAATCCTATTTGGAGGTCAGAAAAGAATCAGCATAAAATTTTCTTGGGTATGATGTTTGTTTTCCTGGTTTTATGTCTCTGTAAATTCCAGGAAAATCTGCCTGCTTGCCCTTTGCAGACAATTTTAGAGCCCCTTCTCCAATGCTGGTTATGTGTCAGATTTAACTGAATGAAAGTATCCCTATAGAATTGTGACTACAATTCAAAAGCATTTCATTGATGGAGTGCTTTAGAATATCCTGAAATTCTGAGATATAAGTTCTTAGCTGATATAGTTTGCAATGCAGAGTGATCCCAACAGTGTGCATTCAGGTCCTGCACAGGCTGAAGTTACCATGAAGGGCTCTCCTTCTCAACCTCTCCTCTCACCTGAGGTGTGTTGATCCTTAGGTTAAGCCACCAGCAGTCTCTTTCTCTCCAGTAAGAGAGCAGCCCTATGGTTCAATAGGACAATGGACATTTCATGTTTACCTTTGCCTTTAGCTAGAAGTCTAACAATTACATCTGAATTTGGTCTACATTGTCAGGCTCCAGGGATATGCTTTCCTGAAAACATTTCTTTGTGCTTATAGACTTTCTTTATATAGAACTCCACTTCTCACTTTAGAGACTTCTTTGTTCCATTTTTTTCCTCAAGTTTCAAACTCAACTGCTGATTCATAAAAATCAAGGGCTCAGTCCCTCCTGGTTTGGAATTTAATTGGTTAACCAAAGTAACTAACATTGGATTGGATCAAAACATTATCATGAGATATTGTTGGCAAAACTGTCCACTCGTAAATGATATATTCAGCTATGCATATCTAATAGAATATCAGCTAAACTTTCAGCGATGTCCAATATCTTTGCTAAGTGACAAAGTAGCTAAGTGTTTACAAGTCTAATAAATATTTCAGTCCACAAAACATATCATTTTACTGTTAGTATTAACAGTAGTTGTATTTTTATTCTCTTCACTTTTAAAAATGGATTAGATGCTGCTTTTGTAACTTAAGTGTCATGAACAATAATTTAGATTGTTTCCTTTTGGCACCAACTAACTTGGCAAGTCAATATTTTTCTCCTGCAATGAGCATCAAGAATTTTCAGACATCTTGTTTCCAGATCTGTGGAATTTATAGACTAGAATTGAAGCTTAATATGATCTATGAACAGTGACAGATGGGCAGGCAGTAACACAGAAACAACTTCCCCCAGAGATAATAAATAACATTTTAATACTCTGATTCTACTTTTCCTTCTGAAAGAGCTCTTAATCTAGATTCCATTCTTAAAACTAACTTGATGGTTATCGACAATATCTGTCAAAATATATTCTACAAACTGAATTATAGTGCAACTCATGTAGGTTCAGAAGAGTTTAAATAAAAATTAGTTATCAATCCACACAAGTAAATCTGTTTCTCTTCAGGCAATGGATTTCACTAAAACAAACCTTCCAGCTCAGTGAGCTAACTTACAGACTTATCATCAACCTCAGCTACAAATCTTCTCAAAAATCACTAACTTAATTAAAATTCTTAAAATAAAACAAGCATTAAAAAAGGAGGGATTACATTCTAGAGTCTATTTCTCTTGCTTTCATTGCCACAATTTTTTATGAAGTGAACTCTTCACGACTGAAATTGCTGCCAATATAGAATCCCAACAGAATGGAAGCAGGCCATTTGATCCACCAAGTCCACACTGATCCTCCAAAAAAATACATACCACCCAGACCCCCACCTATCTCATGGCTAATTCCCAAGCAGACACAGTGAGAATGTGCAAACTCTACGCAGACAGTCACCGAAGGGTGGAATTGAACCTGGGTCCCTGGTGCTGTGAAGCAGCAGTACTAACCACTGTGCCATTCTAATATCCAGCAACTTGAAATTGCCTCCCTTTACCAATACTCGTACAACTTTACACGAGGGAGGATAGGAGATTTAGGGGTAGATGAGGCTTGGCTGAGGGAAAGTGGGGAGAAATATTGTTGAGCTATGAATTGTAAGCTACAGGGCCTTGGAGGGAGAATCAAAGATCAAATTAGAGTAGGTGCATGCGTTAAGATGTGGTATCAAACAGGAAAAGCAGCTTCTTCAAATTCTGCTTCTGCCTGTAGACTCCCTTTGCTAGTATGATTCAATATGAGCAATTTGGACAGTACTGTACTACTTGAACAATATATATGAAATAATTCAATGTATTAAGTACTTTTCAAAACATTGGCATACTTTACAACACCTCTTCTTTGCAAATGACTGACAACATGTTTCAATGATTTATGTCCAAAGTGGCAACAATAAACTAAATCATTACCTGAACATTGAGCATTTTATCTTTTGTATAATTTAACAATGCGGTCTGTTATATAGAATAAGATAAAAATCACCGACGGCAAGTGGGAATGGACAACACATACTGGCCGACTAACTGATGCCCACATTCCCATCAAAGAAAAATAGTCACTTAGTAGGATAAGTTCACAAGTACAGTAGAAAGTTTCTCCCATGAGTTTTGGATGTTGTCAGGTGTGATCTCACTTGACCTGCTCTTCATCTGGGATGTTGGTGTCAGAATTGAATTCAATGCTTATGAGTAGAGTTTTCATTGCTTTGAGAAATGCCACTTTGTGTGATGATTTTGTGTACCTACTTGCACTGGTTCAAGAAGGCAGCTCACTACCAACATCTCAAGGTCAAATTGGGATGGCAGTCAACCAGTGACACCTACATACCCTGAAGTAAGTATTTATAAAGTATCGTGCTTGGCCATGATAATTGATCTTTTTAGGTCAGAGGAAATTGTTTGGTTTCCAACATTATCATCACATTTCACAAATGCTTTACCTTCTGGTTTTAAGGTGTTGTGCTAAAATTCATGTTTCATTATGTATTTATTTTTGATCCTTTAGTTCATGTACAGTTGGCCAGTAGCTCTGAAAGGTGTCTCAGTAAGATGCGTATGCATAGGATGTGCAAATCTGAGTGCAGCTGGAGGCTTTCCAATAGTCAAGTGAGCAGTCACTCTGTATTTGAAAAGAAGGCAATACATTGCCATTTCTGTGACTGGTTCTTATGTCACTTATCACTGACCATAACGGACCTAAAAAAAAAATTATCTTGACCACGGCACAGGTTTAGATTCAAAGACAAGAAGCAGATTGCAGAATGTTAACAACCGAATTGTGTGTTACTGTCTGTCAAAGCCATGATCGTAAAGTGTGCTAAACAGAAACCTAAAGTTTCAATGATCTTTATAAATAGAAGCATGTAGTATGAAAATGAAGTTTTACAATAGATCGACTTTACCATAACTTTGGTTTCAATTTCTGGATACTAAAAGAATGTGAAGGCTTTGTAAAAGATTCAGAACAGATTTACTAGAACAGTTCTAGGGTTGGGGATTAGAGAGTAACTGGGGCTCTTCTCCTTAGTGCCATGAAGGGATTTGATGCAGGTCTACAAAATTGTGAAGGGTTAGATAGAAACTGCTTCCAATAGCTGAAAGATTGACAACTGGACAGCCCAGATTTAACTCCATCTGGGTTAATTAGCAAAGGAGCCAAAGCAACATGAACATAAATCTTTAGTCAAAGAGTACGATTTGGATATTGTGATCAAAAGGAAATTAGAGAAATGCTTAGAGAATAAAAAAATGAAGGAAAATACGCTGGGTAATTGGGTAGGTATGGTGGTAAGACTGAGTACATGTTTATTCAAAATAAATGGTATAGACTCAACAAGCTGAATGGCTTCCTTCTGTTCAGCACCTAAGGACCCAAAGCACATCCCAAAGGCGGTCAAAGAAAGCTGTTAATGAGAGTAGGGGAGGGAAAATACAGGACCTAGAAATAGGAGAATCTCTAAGATTACTCTCCCTGGCCCTGAAGTTTGTGATGTGATTGAAATCACTTTGCACTATTTGTGAATAATCTTGCTCTATGGGTATTAGTGATCAACTTTTTTTTTGCATGAGAACATTACCTAAGTCATCCAAATTTGCATTTAAAAATCATTGGGTGGTTTCTCAGGATCTAATCAGGCATTTGCACAACTAACAACCATTCTCTAATCTGCTGAACAACCTGTTCATGTTATACATTTTACTTTCATTTTGCAGTCTCCTTTTTTCAGATCACATGGTGGCCATAGATAGTGTAGAGATGTCAAGAATGAAGCACTTACATTATGCAAGGAGTCCGAGTAAATTCTATTTCTAGGATCTGCAGCATTTGCAATGGCTTCAACAATTCATGCATCAGGTGATATTGCTTCATCACTGAATACATGACTGAAGAATTTTATTCTGCTATCAACTCAATGAACAAGCCTGGACCAATGATTTGGGGAGATAAAAAGAGCAGCATTAGGTGTACCTAGTAAAGAGATGCCAAACTTGTGGAGCCGCAGGACAAACTACAAGCATACTTGTCTGCATGCAATAGACAGTGCTAATCAACTCTACAAATCAAACCTCTGTAGTCCTGTCACATCCAGTCATTCATGTTGGTGCAAAATTTACTAATGGGGGGATGTACAAACATCCAAGAACATCCTCAATGATGGCAAAGTTCAGCATGACAAAATGAAAAGTTTGAAGTATTTCCAACCATTCTCAGACAGAAGTGCTAGTGGATGATTGATCTAGGCTCTTCTTAAAGAATCACAACAGATCACGTCACCCTCATGCTGCTTAAATGCAAATAAGCTCCCTGAATCTTGTATTAGGATGGAGGTTGTTGGCAAAAAAAAGGGGTGACATGGTGGATCAGTGGTTAGCACTGTAGCCTTACAATGCCAGGGACACAGGTTTGATACCAACCTTGGGCGACTGTGTGGAGTTTGTACATTCTCCCCGTGTCCACATGGGTTTCCTCTGAGTGCTCTGGTTTCCTCCTGCAGCCCAAAGTTATGCAGGTTAGGAGGACTGGCCATGCTAAGTTGTCCATTGTATCCAAGGATGTGTAGACTAGATGGGTTAGCTATGAGAAATGCAGGGTTGCAGGGCTAAGGTAGGGTGTGGGTGGGATGTTCTGTCAGAGGGTTGGTGTGGACTTGATGGATCGAATGGCCTGCTTCCACACTGTAGGAATTCAATAAACAGATGGGGTTTCATTAGCAAACCTGATCGACTCCATGAGATAACAAGAGAAACCTGAGTGTCTCATTGAATATAATAATGCCTATGGGCCTCAGTAACAGTCAGTCATAGAACTGAATACTGAGGGAAGAGATTGCTGGGGCCCTGTTTCAGTCACAGGAGTGGTCCCAGGTGGCTGGAGAATAGTCAATGTTGTTCCTTCATTTAAGGAAGGCATCAGAGATAATCCCGGAAACTACAGGTCATCGAGCCTTATGTCAGTGGTAGGAAATTATTGGAAAAGATTCTTAAGGTTTGGACATACTCACACATGGAAAAAATATGGATGCATTAGCAATAGTCAGGATGGCTATGGGGGAAGGTCAGGTCTCCTAAACTTGACTTGAGTTTTTTTGAATAACAAGTATATCACTTTTTGAATATGTGATAAAGATGGTTGATGAGGGCAGGGCAGTAGATATTGTCTTTAGCAAGGTCTTTGACAAGGTCCCTCATGGCAGACTGATACAAAAGGTGAAGTCACATGGGATTTGCAGTGAGATGCTAAGGTGAAGACAGAACTGGTTTGGTCATAGAAGACATAGAGTAATGGTGGAAGGGTGTTTTACATACGGAAGATCTGTGTTCAGTGGTGTTCCACAGGGATCAATGCTAGGACCCCTGTTGTTTACAATAAGGATTCAATTACCCATCCCAGCTGGAAATGCATCGATGAATTCACACTGGGGAGAAGCCAGTTTTACGTGTGTGGGAAGGGATTTACTGAGACAACCAAACTTGTGCCACATGAGTGAATTCACTCTGAGAAGAGACCATTCTCCTGTTCAGAGTGTAGGAAGGGATTTACACAGGTATTCTGCCTCATGTTACACAGGCCCTTCAGCTGCACTCATTGTGCAAAGAGGTTCGTGTCTTCATCTGATCTGAATATACACAGTGACTTCACATTGGGGAGAAGTCATTCAACTGTTCTGTCTGTGGGAAGAGATTCACTCATTCAACTGGCTTTCGATCATGCCAGTAAATTCACACTGTGCAGAAACCATTCAGCTGCACCCCCTGTGGAAAGAAGTTCAGGCATTCAGCTGCCCTCATTGAACACCAGTGAGTTCACTTTGGGGAAACACCATTCACCTGCTGTGTGTGTGGGCAGGAGACCACTCAGTCATCCAATTTGCTGAGACACCGGCAAGCTCACACCAGAGCGAAGCCGTCTAACTGCACTCCCTGTGGGAAAGGTTTCTGGCAGACATCCACACTCATTGCACACGCATGGAATCACTCGGGGGAGAAACCATTCACTTGTTCTGTGTGTGGGAGGGGAAGCACTCGGTCCTAGTGAACCTCAGTAAGCTGCATGCTGCAGGGGTTCAGGTCAGAAACTCACCGCCGTCTTTTTCAGTGTAACTAATGATGGTCCAGCTAACAATTTCCATATCCTCTGAAAGAACTGGATTCTGCTGTTGTTGCTGACATCTACGATTGATAGTCTGACAATATTATATTTGTTTCTACTGACAGTAACACACCTATAGCTGGCTGGAATTTGGTATTCTGGACATTTCTTTTCCACCTGTCAAACATTTAGAATTATGGTCACTGGCCCCAAAGTGCTCCCCCACTGACACCTCAGTGACCTTCACTGCCTTATTTCCCAAGAGTTGGTCAAGTTTTGCATTTTCTCTAATAGGTACATTCACATGCTGAATCAGAAAATGTTCTTGTACACACTGAATAAATTCTTCTCTATCCAAACCCTGAACACTATGGCAGATCCAGTTTATGTCTGGAAAGTTATAATCTCCTCGCATAACCAACCTATTATTCTGACAAATAACTGAGATCTCCTTACAGATTTGTTTCTCAATTTCTTGCTGACTATTCCAGGGTCTAGAGTACAATTCCAATAAGGTGATCATCCCTTTTTTATTTCTCAGTTCCACCTGAATAACTTCCCTGGATGTATTCCCAGTAATATCTCCCTAAGTACAGCCCTGGACAGCAAAGAAAGTTAGCTCAGAATGCATTGGGATCTTGATCAAGTGAGCTAATGGGCTGAGGAGTGGTAGATGGAGTTTAATTTAGATAAATGTGAGATACCGCATTTTGGAAACACAAATCATGAGACCATAAGTCCAGAAGACACATGAGTATAAATTAGGCCATTCAGCCCATCGAGTCTGCTCTGCCATTCAATCATGGCTTATATGTTTCTCAACCCCATTCTCCCACTTTCTCCACATAACCCTTGATCTCCATGATACCTAAGAACCCATCTGTCTCAGTCTTAAATATACTCAATGACCTGGCCTCCACAGCCTTCTGAGGCATTGAATTCCATAGATTCACACTCTCTGGCTGAAGAAACGTCTCCTTACTTCCATTCTAAAAGGTCTTTCCTTTACTCTAAGGCCACTGGTCCAAGTCTGTCCTACCAATGGAAACATCTTCCCAACATCTACTCTGTCCAGACCATTCAACATTCCGAATGTTTCAATTAGAACCTGCCCCTCATCCTTCTAAATTCCACCATGTACAAACCCAGAGTCCTCCACTGTTCTTCATATGTTCAGCTTTTCATCCCTGGATCATTCTTGTGAACCTCCTCTTAACACGCTGCAAGGCCAGTGCATCTTTCCCGAGATAGTGGGCACAATACTCCAAATGTGGTCTGGCCAGAGCCTTATAGAGCTTTTATATCCCTGCTTTTATATTCAAGTCCTCTCAAAATAAATGCATTTCCCTACTTCACTACTGACTCAACCTACAAGTTTACCTTGATAGAATCCTGGACTAGAACTCCCAAGTTGTTTTGCACTTTAGACTTCTGAAGTTTCTCCCCATTTAGAAAATAGTCCTTGCCTCTATTCTTTCTACCAAAATGCATGACCTCACACGTTCCCACACTGTATTCCATCTGTTCAAATCCTTCTGTAGTCTCCCCACCTCTGACTCACCACCAAGGCTACATAATATATCAAGGACATTGCCATCAAGTCACACTTGTTCATAAATGATCTCCTAATTGAGGCTCAGGTTTTGTTCCAACAAAGCTACTTAACCACAACTTAATTTAAAACAGGGACCAAAACCCTGAATTTCAGGAATGAGATATGTACCAAGTGGGCATTAAGGAGCACTAGCAAAACTGGGGTCCATAGGAATCATAGAGGAAAACTTCCCCCTGCTAGAAGCATAGCTGACACAATCATATTACAGTTGTTGGGGCACAATCATCTCAGTCCCAGGGTATAACTGGAGGGGATCATCAAGATATTGTCCTGATCTCCACCAACTTCAGCTGCTTTAACAATGACCTTTCCTCCATCACAAGGTAAGAAGTAAGGATATTCACTGGTGACTGCACAGTGTTCAGTCCCATTCATAAATCTCCTTTTAATGAAAGCAGTCCATGCAAAAAGACCAAGGCGATATTCATGCATGACCTGATACATACTAAGTGGTATTGAAAGAAAAGATTTCAACATCTATCTCCACAAAAGAGAATCTTACTATCCCTCATTGACGTTGAATGACATTATTATCGCTGAAACACCTACTATTAGCATGTCGCGTGCTATTGGTGATCAGAAACTTAACTGGCCCTGCCATGTAAAGGCTACAGAACAGACTAAAGATTGGCAATTCTATGACAAGTAGTCACTGCCTGACTCCTCAAAGCCTATACATGGTCTGCAGGTCAGGAGTGAAATGGAATGCTTTCCATTTATCTGACTGAGCACTAGGGAAAAGCAAATCTCTTGATTGGTATCCTGTCAACCATCAGCGCAGTGATAGCAGTGTGTATCGTGTGTAACTTGCACTGCACCAATTTGACAAGAGTGCTTCAACCATTCAAACCTATCACCTCTACCAGTCAGTAAAACAAGGGAAGCAGGTGAACGGGATCATTACCTCAAATATTCAATCAATCACACAGAGAAAAAATGATTTTGAGCTTAAATAAAAACAGAATACTGGGGATGCTGGAGAACTAAATTAAAACAGAAAGTGATAAAGAAACTCAACAGTTCTGACAGGATCTGAGGAGAAAGATATGAGAGTTAATGTTACAAGTCTGAAGAAGTTATAATAGGCTTGAAACATCACTATTTCTCTTCCCACAGATACCTCCAGAGTTGCTGAGTATCTTCAGCATTTACTGCTTTTATATCTGTTTCTTTGCTGTCATTGGATCAAATCCCAGAACACCCTCCCTAACAGCACTGATGATGCACTTAAATCAGATGAATCACAGCAGTTCCAGACCATAACTGTTTCAGTGGTAATTAGGGATGGGCAATAAATACTGACCTTACCTCAGATCCCATAAATTAATAAAAAGAAAAATGGCAATCCTCCCTGCTGCTCTATTGCAGCCAGACTGTCAGCTCACAGGCTGGTGACTGAACAGCAAAGGGTATTGCCTCATCATTCCTGCCAGGAACGTAGGCACACTAAACAGTTGGAATGCCTAAGTAATATATCCAGGAACAAATGAGGACTGCAGATGCTGGAGATTAGAGTCAAACAGTGTGGTGCTGGAATAGCACAGCAGGTCAGATGCTCCTTGGATGTTGCCTGTACTGCTGTGCTTTTCAGGCACCGCACATTTCGTCTAAATAATATATCCACTTAAACAAATATAGAAAGTGCTGGAGATAATCAACTGGCAGCCTCTGTGGACAGAGAAACAGAGTTAATGTTTCAAGTCTGTTATAACTTGTCTTTGGTATGGAATATCTCCACTGTCTGAAACATTAAGGAGTACATTCTGATTGGTTATCCAGATGAATGGTGCTGTGGTATATCTGCATGACCTTACCATAATGAGGAACCTGCATTTATTCCCATTGGTATGCTGAAGAAACCTCTACATGGCTGGACGAATCAGGAATAATCATGAGTGGCAACACCAGGTGCATTTTTAGCTTGACAAGGAAATGAAAATCACAATATGATGAAGCAGTTTCAGGTTTTCCTGCCAGATTAAACCAGTCTGAGACAGCCAAATTCAGTAATTACAGATCTTTTAAAAGGAACTAAATAGGGAGAGCCTTCCACCTCATTTAATCTTATTTATTCCAGTTAGAGAGGTAGGTACTGACAGGAAGTCCAAGCTGGTGAGGGAGAGGCCCAGTTCAAAGGTCTCCACCTCAGCCCCACCACTCTCAACCTCCTCCCACCCCCCCAACACACACATACATGGACACACACACACAGACCTGCCTCGGACCCATAAATAACTCAATTATATCATGCCTGAAGTCCCATATCTCTACTCCAGTAGATTCGTTGTCCAAGTTTTTAGTATGGCCAATTCACCTAATCTGCACATCTTTGGACTGTGGGAAGAAACCAGAGCACCCATAGGAAACCTGTGCATACATAGGGAGAACATGCAAACTCCCCACAGACAGTTGTCTGAGGCTGGAATCGAACCCAGGTCCCTGGCACTGTGAGGAAGCGGTTAGCACCACTGAGCCACCCTTATTGCCACTTCTCTTGAGATTCAATGCATTGTCAGCAGTGAAACCCCACTATCAACATCCTGAGGAATACAATTGACCAGAAACTGAACTGGACCAGCAAAATAAATAATAAATACAAGAACAAATCAGAAGCTGTGAATTCTGTGTTTGAGTAGCTCACTTCCTAAGTTCCTAGAACCTGTCTACAGTCTACACGGCACATTGGGAGTAAAATAGAATACTCTCCATTTGCCATGACGAGTGTACTCCAAAATGTTCAAGAAACTTAACACTACCAGGGTAAAGCAACTTGCTTGATTGGCACCAAATCCAAAAACATTCACTCCCTCCACCACTGATGTTCAGTAGTAGCAGTGTATACCAATTATAATATGTACTACAGAAATTCACCAAGGACCTTTGGATATCACCTTCCAAACACACAGAGATGGATGAAGGCAGTAGATGCCTTGGAATCCCACTATAGTTTTCCCTCCAAGCCACACGTCATTCTGACTCGGAAATATATTCCCATTCTTCATCTCTCTGTGGGTTACATGACCTGCAGCAGTTGAAGAAGGGCCCTTACCTTTTCCTCCTCAGGGACAATTAAGGATGGGAAGCAAATGCTGGCCTGACCAGGATCATCCACACTCTGTGTTACACATTGAAGATGTGGAAGGTTTAACTAATGGAAATAGATGCTGGTGTTGCAAAAGAAAGTTACGGCCCATAAGTTTCTGCAGAATGTCCTCACTCCTAATATAAGACCAGAACAAGTGCCTGAGAATTAGTTCAGAGGCAGATTTATTCGACTCTGGTCTGGCTAAGGTTTCCTAAAGCCATGATTTGGGTAAGCCTTTACTTCAGAAGGATTGTGGTTGCCAGGGGAGGGAAATTGCTCAGAGTTTTCTTATTTCTGACCTAAGATCTTTAAAATGATCCTTTACATTGTGTAAGACAGAGCAGCCTGTCAGCTCATGCAAATGAAGATAGGCTTGGCACGTGTTAAAAAAAATCATTTTATAAAAGCAGTCTCTTGCTAAAAGAAGAAAATAACAGGACATTTTCAGAAACTAAATTTCTGTAGCTCAAGCTATAACTAATCACAATACAATCAACAATATTCCAAATTATAATTAGTCACCACGGGATCTTATTTTGCAAAGGAGTAATGGAATTTATATCGCAGTAGAGAACACTAAAGTGGAGAGATTGTTGAATCCAAACCAACATGGTTATTGAGAGCAATTTTAACCTCAAACATCAGTCAGCTTGAGTCATTTGGGAGGTCAAAGTATTGAAAAATTGTATCCTGACCCAAACCAACCTGCAGTTCCAGTTATATCAGCAACAGAAGGTGGTGGAGTTAGGATGTGTGCAGGGGGAAATTAACCTGCTTGAAGGAGTTGGGTTTGCATTTTTAGCATGATAATGAGGTTATAATGTACATTGTTCCAAAACAAGTTAAAGGGAACAGCAGTCAGACAGGTTTCTTGTGTGGGAAGCCTCAGGGGTTAATGTCAGACAGTGGCAGCCCTGTCACTGACCTACTGAACCCAGATATCCTCCTGGGTAACCCCCCCAATGATTACACACCACTCCCACTCCTGACTTTCCAAAGTTCCTCATAACCTAGCCGTTATAGTTTCTGACCATTCCTGAAGCCACCTAAAGACGCCAAGTTTCCTGGCAGCCCTGAACTCAGCCCAGCGCTGATCAATCGTGACTCAGATCCCAATCCCAAATTGTCCAACAATCCAGCCCACAGACCACCACTCTCTCCTTAACTAGGCTCCCACCCAGCCCTCACCTTATCGGGCCAATTCAACACCTTCACTGCAGCCAACCTCTGTCACACCCCAGCTGTCCTCACAAACCTCCAATTATCCATCCATCTCTGAAGCACCTAATCCTGACCTCACCACCGCTATGACTAATAACCATAATTTCTAGTGATACACCCCCTCCTCAGGACCACCCACCCCTATCCCTTCTTCCTCTCTGGGGGTTTTCCTGGACCACTACTCATCTCCGTTAGGACTAGCCAGTTCCTTCCCTTTCCACAACAAACCTCCCAAGAACGTTCACCACCCAACACAAGACCAACCAGATCCCTCCTCATTACAAGTTATTCCACCCCACATCCACTGCCCAACCTCACTCCTTCCACCATCTGAGAGCAGGATTTGTTATGTCCTCCATTGAACTTGTTAATCAGCCTATGGATGGGGTTTCGGTCAATGCCAGTTTACTGAGAGTGAGGTGTCTGTGTGCGAGCGCGAGAGCTGGGGATAGGGAAGACTTAAATTCCAGCTTCTTTGGCCCCTCTCTTCTCGAGGCTCTTATTAGTTAAAATCCAGCCTCATGACCCCTATGTTACCTAAACTTACTGAATGGGTCAGGCCTATGAGGGACTTCGGGGGTCCAAAAAGCACAGAAATCAGAAGATGTCTTGTCTGAGCATCAGCGCCATCAGACTCATCCCAGTTTAAGGTGTTGTCAGATTCACAGCTGAAGACCCTGGGCTGGGACTGGGGCACGGATGGCGGCAGAAATGGAAGCTCTGGGTGTCCCTTGTACAGGGCGATCGCCGCGTCCCACATTCCGAGCCTGGGGCGTCTTTGAAGTGTCCCACACGGCTCACACTGTCACACCGCTGTCTGTGTCAGCTCTGGGGAAAAGGAGCAGCCACAATTTGCTGCAGCCCTTTAATGTGCTGCACCGACCGCTGTCCCTCACCTAACCACGGCTGCTTGTACATTTATTTGTTTTCATATCGATTTTACTAAATTATTCCTCGCGGTCCTTATTAAAATGAAAAAAAAGGCAAAAAGATCTAGTCCAAAATCTTTGTACATAGTGTGACCCCCAAAGTCTAGGAGGATATTACAAAATTTTACATTGAAGTAATATCTTTAAAAGGCTGAACAAACAGCTCATTCCAATTCATTTGAATCAGAAAGAAGGCAGCAAACCCCCATTTTATCATCCGCACAGTTCTTCCATCAACATTAGCTATTAAGACTAATTCATGAAGACCTTCTGTGGTCGAAATATGGCGTGTGAATTGTTTTTGCTAGAAAGGGTTAAGAGAAAGACCAGTTATCAGATGGTGTACGTTGCTGCTGGTGTCCCTCCTGCTCCAAACACGTTGTTCAGTGCAACACTGGATAAACACTGGCTCATGTTACAAAGACAAAACAGATACTTTTATCTATTCTTTTCGGAGTTTCGAGGTTTTGGTGCACCTCACCAGTTCTGGCTCGCATTTCCGTGCACGTCCAATGTATATGCTTTCCAAACCGTCAAGCCTTCATATTGGAAACAGTGTTTTAATTCCTGCTTATGACCAGTGTACATGTTCCTGTCCAGGGACTGGCAGGGTTCAAATTCTAAACTGTTCTGTACTAAAAGCTCTGGACAACTTCCTTGGCTGTGTTCGCCCAGGGCAGGGTCTATTCGCAGATAAACAGTTAAACTCACCAGAAATGGAGAGGGCCAGCTTGTTACATGTGCTGACAATCGCTTTAAGGTCTGTCAGAAATAAGCGCTTAAATTATCTGCAGAATAAGAAAACATCGGTCCAGCTGTCGTCTGTTGGATTGCTGAGAAGTCACAGCCTGACTCGTTTTAGTTTACAGTTTGCCCCAGCGATTAAAATTGCAACATTCTTTCAAGATTTTATATTGCAACCAAATACTTTATTTTATTGACTAGACCTCTTAAAATCACTTACCACCAGCTTCCTGCCGCTCCTTAACAGTTGGGTACAAATGCAGTCGAGCCCAGCTCTCAGAAGATCATTTCACGAGATTGTGCTTGGCTTCAGAGTGAAGGTCATTTCTAATGCTTCTTTATACATTCCTAAATCTACCCGCTACCCTCATTGCACCAAGGTAGAGAACTCCTGAAGACAGAAGCGGATCGTCATACACGTATTGTCAGAATGACCGTTTGTACTACTGCCGATAGCTGCAACCCATATTATGTATTTTCCCCTGTCCTTCCCTTCTCCACACCCTTCCCCACCCTCCCCCTGCATCAAACCAGAAACATTTCCTCTACCATTTTTGGCAGATATGTTGGTTGCATAGTTTAAGAATAACATAATAATGGGCCGGATTATTTCATCAAAGGATAACATGTAATGTCAGAAGAAATTAGAATTGCCTGAAACAGTTCGAACAATGCCATGACATTGGGAGTGACTATCGACAATTTTCAGTTCACTTCTAATGATAAAGGAACAATTGCATTGTTGTGTTTACAGTCTGTTCATTATTCATTTTCAAAATGTCTAAACTAATCCATGTGTGAAAATGCAATAGCTTAATCAAACTTACCATAGAGTGAATGCTGCTACCAGCTCCCAGACACATGCACTCTCCTGACTAGCAAAGACAGGAATGCAAATATAACAGAGCGATTAACACAGCGAAATAGAATAAAGTCTGCAGCACTTGTCTATCAGACACTTGTCTACGAAAGATATGAGATCACAGCTACATTATCGTCATTTATATGTTTTAAGACACTCAAGTTGAATCCAGTTCTGCAGCACAAACTTTTCGGGGCACTGTATCTTTGGTTCTAAGAATAGATTTTATCATTGAGTAAACTGTATATTTATCCAGGCAGATCTGTAGCTGCTCCCACAGGAAAGATTTAGAAACAGTGTCTTAGAAATTCATTAGCACTGTGCCCATTTTAGAGCCAGATTATCAGGCAATTTATGTAGCAATATGGACATTTCTGCACTGGAAGATTGCCACACGGGATTGGACTCTCCCCTCGGCATCCAGGGCATACACACAATCAGGAGAACGTGTATTGTCGGATTCTCATCTGAAATTAGAATCGTAATAGCTTTATGCTTTTCATACATTTCTCTCTTTAGAGAATAGTGGGGATTACTGGAAGAAAATGCAGTTGATTAATAATCTGATAGCCCACGCCTTCAATAGTCCTTCAATTGCCATCTACAAGTCACAGAATGGCGCTTGAAACCAAAGCCTTTTGACTGAGGCAAAAGCTAGTTCCATCCTATAAAACATTGACAGCATGGAAAGAGGCCATTCAACCTATCACATATGGGCAAGCTTTCTGCAAAAGCCACTCACGTACTTCTACAAATATTTTCTCTTCAGGTGATTATTTAATTCTCTTTTGAAACCCGCAATGCACTGCACTCTCAGGCAGTCTCACACATGTCCTATCCACTTGCTGTGTAAAAATGTTTTTCTCCCAGTACTTCTGGTTTACTTACCATTCATCTCAAGTCAGTGTTGATTGATTCTTGACTTTTCCACAATGGGAACAGTTTCTCTCTATCTATTCTATCTACACCTCATGGATGTGGACACCTCTATCAATATCTTTCAATATGCAAGTGAAATTCCTCACTCCAGGAACCTTTCTGGTTAATCTTTCTTACCCCCTCCCTAAAGGTGAACTATAGGACACAGTACTCCAATTGAGAACAAAACAATCTTTTTTATATAAAGGTTCATCAGAGCTTCTTTGCTTCTGTACTTTATGTGTCTAATTTTAAGACTCAAGATCCATATGCCTTTTATCATGCACAGGGTTTGTGAGCTGTACAACAAATCACTATCAATTCTCATCGCCTGCCTGGAAGCAGATTGTGGTTTCAGTTCTTTCCCTTTTTGACTTAAACAGTGAATGGCGTATTTACCTGACTCTGGCTTTGCAAGAGCCACAACAAGATTGAGGTAAAGTTAAAGAGGAACAGAAGTAGTGTGTTATTTTACACATTCTTAGATATATGAAGGTTGTTGGGCTTGGTGGACAGTCCACAATGTGGCCACGCATACAAGCATGCACAACAAGATAGGATCAGAAAAGTGAGAGATTTTTCAAATAGCAACAATTTAAGTATAAAAGAAAACAAGCGAATTATACCAGTTTAGCAATGACCTTGTATTTTAAAGATGAGTCCAGAAGTCCATCCTTAGCCTTAATAGTTCGAAATTCCTTTGCAGGTTGATTTATTGGTTGGCCAGCAGTTGGTGATTTGTAGTCAGTTTCTTCTCTTTAAAAGATCTTTTCAAAAGTCTTCTGAGGAACTTTTGCCAAACTGTAACATTTAGTTCGATGCTTTGGTGAAACAAAATTTTACTTACAGAGCACAAGTGCATGCTGTTGGCTGCTTTTCACAGGCCAGAGTTTTTTTTTTCATTTGTAGCCTGGAGTTAGGCATGTTGATATTCAGTAGATGTTGTCGAGAGTAATACTGGTTCCTTAATGTCTGCTGCTTCAAAACCCTGTGTTTATAAAGGCAGCTGCATTAAATTCTGACAGAGTCATGTGGTCAAGCCTCCTAGTAGTAGGGGCAATGTTTCCATCACATTTCAAGGGTCTGTGCATGCCAATCAATGTGACAATACCATGCAGCCACATTCACATCCACTTTCTCCAGCCACTGCTACTCATGGACCTTAGACTGGAAAAGTTAGTTGTAATTTGGCTGGAGGGGAGAAGAAGTTACTCTCTTCAGGCAATGAATTGTATTGCAGATAACCTGTTGCTTATGGTTCATTTTGGCTTTAAGTGGAAAGCCATTAGCATACCTTGTAAAATAGGTGTAAGTTGTAATTCTATTATGAAGGGGTTTCTCTTGAAATCGATCAATTCTGCAGCAGATTATAACAGTGAGCATACATTATGAGGTACCTGAGAGTTGATTATCTGGTGTACTCATGTGATGATCCTGTCCCTTTAACAAGGTTATGTTGCCCTTAGATTTTTTTTTAAAAAAGGGTTGTAAAAGACAAAGGTTCCGACTTGTCTGGATTAGGTTACTTTGATTAGAGCTAATAGATACTACCGGAGCCAACAATCAGAGAAAATGGCTTTTAGATTTTTTTTAAAAAAACAGTTGTGCAATGGAAGGGGAGTATCCATTTCTCCCAGTTCAGGGATTTTCTAGTTTGGTTTAATTTGTAGCTGGGGACCCAGAGAAGCTGCTGGTGAAAGAAAGCTGCTGAGAAGGAAGTTGCATGCCTCAGCAAATGATCCCTGGCTGATCCTCTATGACATCTCTCCTGTAAGAACCTGTGTTTGAATTTACCTTTTTTCCAAAGGGGTGTATTTATGGGATGTTGCAGGAAATTGAACAGCTCTTTGTTAAGTTGCTGGGGATATTGTGTTGGTCGGGTTTTCAAATCATTGTTATTCTAAATTCTGTTTTCTTGTGTTTGTGGGTCCTTCGGTGGTGTGAAATTAATTTTGTTTTACTTGAAGCCAAGTGATTTGACCAGCGGTATCCCTCCTGGAATATCCACCTTATATCTCCCTAAAACAACTAGAAAAGTTAGGGTCTGGGCTACCTTCTTAAAATGTTTCGAGGGGTCTGGCCTGGTTCATAACATGCAGGGACTTTGGAGGGGTTCAGGAAGGTTATACCAAGTCCAGTCACATGAGTAAGTCCAAAATCTTTGTTGACAGCTCATTATGTTTTTGAAACTGTGACCAAATATGCACAGATAGATATCAGCATTTTACCATGTTCATGCCACTTTCATTGCTTTCTCCATCTGCCATGCTACCTTCAAGAATTTGTCTTTTGTTTCTCTACCTCTTCAGAACTGAACCGTGATTTTATGTTACCTCCCCTCTTTCTTTCTTTGAAGTTATATCATTCATAATTACTTCCATTACGTTTCATCTGCCAAACATCCACCAATTCCATCATCCTGCTCACATTCAAATATTTATCATTATCCTCGCAGTTCACAATAGGTCCAAGATTTATGTAATTTGCAACTTTTGATATTGCACCTTTTGCCCAAGTCTAGGTCATTGGGAAATATCAGGTAAAGCAGTGGCACCTGGAAAGCATCAGTTTCAGTGTGGAAGTGGTGTCATTGCAATGTCACTGCACTAGTAACCCAGAGACCCTGGCTGACATTTTGGTTATGTGGGCTCATATTCCGCCATGGCACAGGCTGAATGGTGAATTTGATAAAACTCCTTAAAAATACAAAGCAAGGCTAACGGTAACTACACATCAATTGATCAAAACACTCATCTGGTTCACTATTGTTCTTTTGGAAAGGAAATCTGCTAACATTACCTGATCTGACCTATATATGATTCCAGATGTACACAGTTCACTTTTAGGTGCCCTCTGGGCAACTAGCCTTGGGCAATAGATGCTGTCTTAGCCAGTAACACCAACATCCAGTGAATGAATACAGAAAACATTGCACCTCTTTCTCTAGTCTGAAAATCAACCATTCGTCACTGTTCTCAATTTCTTATTACTCAGACAACTTAATACCTATGCTGCCACTGTGCCTTTATTCAGTGGGCTTCAACATTACTGGCAAGCCTAATGTATTAATCTTTGTCAATTGTGTATTGTAAATCAATTTGCATCACATCAACTTTATTACATTCGCCAGTCTCATGGTTGCCTTACCTTACATGCTCAACGAAGTGAGCCAAACGTGATTTAAAACCTTTCTGCTTGTTTCTTTAATTAACCCACAGTTTTCCAAGTGGTGGTAAACTTTGTCCCATAATATTGTTTCGAAAAGGTTGTCTACCACCAAAAGTTTAACTGAATGGCCGAAGTGGCTGGGCTTATTCTTGGAGCCTTTTTATGAATAAGAGTATAATAAATGCAATTCCTTAGTTCTCTGGTAATGCTGCTTACCCTAAAGTGGCGAGATGATTATGGCCAGTACCAGCCTTGCTCCCAGCAATATCCTCAGGATGGGTAAGCAGTACCTCAAGTACTTATTCTTTCACTATGATTTTGATAGCATGTTCTTGCTTGGTAAAAATAAATTAATATATTCATTTAGTCCCTCAGTTATGCCCTCTGCCTTCGCGCATATATCCCCTTTTTGTTCTATAATCAATAACAGCATCTTATTACCAACTTTTTATTACTTATGACCCTGTAGAAGACTTTGTTTGGATTCCCTTTTACATTAGCTACTGGTATTTTCTCATACTTTCTTTTTGTCTAAGTTATTAATTTTTTCACTTCACATCTGAACATTTTATGATTAGCCATGTTCCCATTTACATTATCAATCTGGCATTTGTTATATACTGTACATCATTTCTGCCTCATTGTACCCTCTACAACATTCATCATCGAAGGAAAGTGAGAGGCATACCTGCTGGTTGTGGAACATCCTCATTACTGCATGCTCCACCATCCTTCTTGATATTCTACCCATGCAAATCAGCATTAGCAACCCACCATCCTTGCCACGTCATGAGGACTGCTGTCAGTCCAGCTCTCATATCACTTCAGCCCTTCAGGTCGTGACGGTGGAGCTCGGCGACATTTGTAACTTACAAGCTTCTGCCAAATCACTTTGCATGCAGGCACACAAACACGTCTCATGTATCTGTATAGGATGCAAATAATCAATTGGGTCAATGGGTTGAGGAGTGACAGATGGAGTTTAATTTGATAAATGCAAGGTATTACATTTTGGTCATACAAACAAGGGACAGGACTTAGAAATTAATGGTAGGGCCCTGGGTAGAATTGTAGAACCGAGGGTAACAGGTACATAACCATTTGCAATTTGTGTCAAAGTTAGACAGGATAGTTAAGAAGGCATTTGGCACACTTGCCTACATTACTCAGATCTTTGAGTATAGGAGTTGGGATGTCACGTTGAGGTTGTCCAAGACATTTGTGAGGCCTCTTCTGGAGTACTGTGTACAAAATGAGGTCTGCAGATGCTGGAGATCACAGCTGAAAATGTGTTGCTGGTCAAAGCACAGCAGGCCAGGCAGCATACTGTGTACTGTGTACAGTTCTGGTCATCCCATTATATGAAGGATATTATTAAGCTGGAGAGGGTTCAGAAAACCAGGATATTACCAGCAATGGAGGGTTTGTGGTATAAAAATAAGAATGGGACCTTTTCAGTTCAGCATAGGAAGTTGAGGGGTGACATAATTAAGATTTTTAAAATCATCAGTAGCATAGATAAGGTGAATGACAAGGGTCTTTTTACTAGGGTGGGGGAGTTCAAAACTAGGGGGCATATTTTTAAGGTGAGAGGAGAAAGATTTAAAAAGGACATGAGGGGCAACATTCTTTTCACAGAGTGATTAACCTGTGGAATGAACTGCCAGAGAAAATGGTGGATGCAGACACAGTTACAACATTCTTAAATGGAGAAAGGCTTCAGAAATCTGAAGTACAAAGGGACTTAGGAGTCCTAGTTCAGGATGCCCTTAAGGTTAACATGCAGATTCAGTTTGGCAATTGGGAAGGCAAATGCAATGTTAGCCTACGTTTCAAGAGGGCAAGAATGCAAGAAAAGGGAATTAGTGCTGAAGCTGTACAATGCTCTGGTCAGAATGCATTTGGAATATTGTGAGCAGTTTTGGGCCTCATATCTATGATAGACTAGCATTGGAGAGTGTCCAGAGGAGATTTACAAGATTGATACTGGGGATGAAGGGCTTGTCATTTGAGGAGTGACAATAGACAGTGGACAATAGACAATAGGTGCAGGAATAGGCTATTCTGCCCTTCGAGCCAGCACCACCATTCATTATGATCAAGGCTGATCATCCTCAATCAGTATCCTGTTCCTGCCTTATCCCCATAACCCTTGATTCCACTGTCCTTAATAGACAGTGCCTCTTTCCTCTGCCCTGAAGCTCTTCAACCATGTCCTGAAACAGACTCTCTACCACAGCCACATTTGCTTCCTCAGTGCCTGCTTCCGTAACCAATTCATCCCACATGGATTCCGGACCACCTTTAAACCAGCAGCATTTGGACCCGAACAGGATAAACAGTACAGACTACAGATTCAAAAACACCAGCAAAGGTTCTCCTTCAAGATCCTCCGCTCCACCCTCGCAGCAATGCGCCAGCACCTAACCTCTCTACAGTCAGCCCTGCCTCAGCTGAGGGCCACACTCTCTCAGAATTGCAAAGGACCCACTCTGTACTACATCCTCTGGAGAATCCATAATCTCAGCAAACAGTATTTCAACTCCATCTCAAACATCAAAAACTGTAAGGACAACAAACTTTTAGCTACCCACCTCCATAACCAACACTCCTCAAACATTCCAGAAGATTCCCCTGGCCTTGGAAACTACTCCGACGCCATTAGCTATGCGGCTGATGCAGCTGCCACCCCCACGCTGATTGATGATGCCACTTTTGCCCCCATCATGGACACTCCCACAACCACTTCCGCCCCTCACAATTCCTTATGCATCACAAGTGACATCACTTCCGCCCCTCACATCAATGCTGATGCCACACGCTCAGTGACTTCCGCCACCCCTACTGCCGTGGTCGCCACCACTTCCGCCCCCACCAGCGCCACTCACCTGCATTCTGCTGACACACCCTCCACAGACCCCACTGTCACTATCCCCACTCCCCAGTACCCCGAGGGGAACACTACCCCTGCTCATGACTCCACCCGCATTCCCCCTACCACCACACCCACTCCAGTTACAGGTTCCTCCCCCACTCCCAGCTCCACAACCACACCAGATCCCAGATCCCAGCTCCCAGCCCTGCCAAGTTTTCACCAACCCTCCAGACCTCCCCCTCACTGAGGATGAACGATCAGTCCTCAGCAAAGGACTCACCTTCATCCCCCTCCACCCACGCATCAATGAATTTAATACACGCCGTGACGTCGAACAATTCTTCCGTCGCCTCCGCCTCCGAGCTTACTTTCACAATCAGGATTCCCGCCCACCTTCCGAGGACCCCTTCGCCCACCTCCAACACACTGCATCTACCTGGACACCCCGCGCTGGCCTATTACCTGCCCTCGACCTCTTCATTTCCAACTGCCAATGTGACATTAACTGCCTCAACCTGTCTACCCCCCTCCCCCACTCCAACCTCTCATCCTCACAACGCGCAGCCCTCCAATCCCTCTGCTCCAATCCCAACCTCACCATCAAGCCAGCAGATAAAGGGGGCGCAGTGGTAGTCTGGCGCACTGACCTCTACACCGCTGAAGCCAAACGCCAACTCGAGGACACTTCTTCCTACTGCCCCCTCGACCATGACCCCACCCCCCATCACCAAACCATCATCGCCCAGACCATACAGAACCTCATCACCTCAGGAGATCTCCCAACCACAGCTTCCAACCTCATAGTCCGAGAACCCCGTACTGCCCGGTTCTACCTCCTTCCCAAGATCTACAAGCCTGACTACCCTGGCCGACCCATTATCTCAGCATGCTCCTGCCCCAATGAACTCATCTCTACCTATCTCGACACTGTCCTATCCCCCCTAGTCCAGGAACTTCCCACATACGTTTGAGACACCACCCACGCCCTCCACCTCCTCCAAGACTTCCATTTCCCCGTCCCCCAATGCCTCATCTTCACCATGGATATTCAATCCCTCTACACCTCTATCCACCATGACCAGGGCCTCCAAGCCCTCCGTTTTTTCCTCTCCAGACGTCCCCAACAGTACCCTTCCACCGACACTCTCATTCATTTGGCTGAACTGGTCCTCACCCTTAACAATTTCGCCTTTGAATCCTCCCACTTCCTCCAGACCAAAGGGGTAGCCATGGGCACACGTATGGGCCCCAGCTATACCTGTCTCTTTGTTGGCTACATAGAACAGTTGATCTTCCGTAATTACACTGGCACCACGCCCCACCTCTTCCTCCGCTACATTGATGACAGAATTGGTGCCATCTCGTGCTCCCGTGAGGAGGTTGAGCAATTCATTAACTTCACCAATCATTCCACCCTGACCTTAAATTTACCTGGATCATCTCTGACATCTCCCTCCCCTTACTGGACCTCTCCATCTCCATTAATGACGACTGACTTGACACTGACATTTTTTACAAACCCACCGACTCTCATAGCTACCTGGATTACACCTCTTCCCACCCTACCTCTTGCAAAAATGCCATCCCGTATTCCCAATTCCTCCGCCTCCACCGTAACTGCTCCCAGGAGGACCAGTTCCACCACAGAACACACCAGATGGCCTCCTTCTTTAGAGACCGCAATTTCCCTTCCCACATGGTTAAAGATGCCCTCCAAAGCATCTCGTCCACATCCTGCACCTCCGCCCTCAGACCCCACCCCTCCAACCATAACAAGGACAGAATGCCCCTGGTGCTCACCTTCCACCCTACAAACCTTCGCATAAACCAAATCATCCGCCGACATTTCCGCCACCTCCAAAAAGACCCCACCACCAGGGATATATTTTCCTCCCCACCCCTTTCCGCTTTCCGCAAAGACCGTTCCCTCCGTGACCACCTGGTCAGGTCCACGCCCCTCTACAACCCACCCTCCCATCCTGGCACTTTCTCCTGACACTACAGGAACTGTAAAACCCACACCTCCTCCCGCGTTCTATCCAAGGCCCTAAAGGAGCCTTCCACATCCATCAAAGTTTTATCTGCACATCCACTAATATCATTTATTGTGTTCGTTGCTCCCGATGTGGTCTCCTCTACATTGGGGAGACTGGGTGCCTCCTAGCAGAGCGCTTTAGGGAACTTCTCCGGGACACCCGCACCAATCAACCACACCGCCCCGTGGCCCAACATTTCAACTCCTCCTCCACTTTGCCGAGGACATGGAGGTCCTGGGCCTCCTTCACCGCTGCTCCCTCACCACCAGACGCCTGGAGGAAGAACGCCTCATCTTCTGCCTCAGAACACTTCAACCCCAGGGCATCAATGTGGACTTCAACAGTTTCCTTATTTCCCCTTCCCCCACCTCATCCTAGTTCCAAACTTCCAGCTCAGCACTGTCCCCATGACTTGTCTGGACTTGTCCTACCTGCCTCTCTCCTTTTCCACCTATCCATTCCACCTTCTCCTCCCTGACCTATCACCTTCATCCCCTCCCCCACTCACCCATTGTACTCTATGCTACTTTCTCCCCACCCCCACCCTCCTCTAGCTTATCTCTTCACGCTTCAGGCTCTCTGCCTTTATTCTGGATGAAGGGCATTTGCCCGAAACGTTGATTTCACTGCTCCTTGGATGCTGCCTGAACTGCTGTGCTCTTCCAGCACCACTAATCCAGAATGATGTACAAGAACCTGGATCTCGTTGTACTGCCCCTTTACCTAACTTGACTAATTTAGGTAGTAATCTGCCTTCCTGTTCTTGCCACCAAAGTGGATAACCACACATTTATCCACATTAAACTGCATCTGCCATGCCACTCACCTAGCCTGTCCAGGTCACCCTGTATTCTCCTAACATCCTCCTCGCATTTCACCCTGCCACCCAGCTTTGTGTCATCAGCAAATTTGCTAATATTACTTTTAATACCTTCATCCATATCATTAATGTACATTGTAAAATGCTGCGGTCCCAG
This sequence comes from Hemiscyllium ocellatum, assembly GCF_020745735.1. NCBI lineage: Eukaryota > Metazoa > Chordata > Chondrichthyes > Orectolobiformes > Hemiscylliidae > Hemiscyllium > Hemiscyllium ocellatum. The sequence continues at coordinate 123,464,511 of NC_083401.1, forward strand.
CACTGATCCCTGCGGCACACCACTGGCCACCGCCTGCCATTCCGAAAGGGAACCGTTTATCACTACTCTTTGTTTCCTGTCAGCCAACCAATTTTCAATCCATGTCAGTATTTTGCCCCTAGTACCATGTGCCCTAATTTTGCTCACTAACCTCCTAGGTGGGACTTTATCAAAGGCTTTCTTAAAGTCCAGGTATACTACATCCACTGGATCTCCCTTGTCCATCTTCAGAGTTCATCAGAGTGGCTGAGGACTCTGGGGCTGTATTTGATGGGGTTTAGAAGGGTGAGGAGGGACCTCACTGAAACTTACAGAATGCTGAGAGGCCTGGATAGAGTGGATATGGAGAAGATGTTTCAATTATTAGGAGAGACTAGGACTCAAGGGCAGTGCCTCAGAGTGAAGGAACAACCCTTTAGAACTGAGATGAGGAGTAATGGTTAGTCTGTGGAACTCATTGCCACAGAGGTCTGTGGAGGTCAAATCCTTGAGTATATTTAGGACCGTGATAGATAAGTTGTTGATTAATAGGTGAACAAGAGTTATGGGGAGAAGCAGGAGAATGGAATTGAGGAACACATCAGCCACGATTGAATGGTGGAACAGAATCAATGGGCTGAATGGCCTAATTCTGCTCAACTATTATGGTCTTATGGTTTCACTCCGCAACTGGAGGTACTGTTTTGAGCTGTCAAAGTCCCAAAGCCCTAAGCTCCAGATCCTTTTCTCAAATATCTCTGTCTCTCCCCAGATGGTTGTTGAAATCCGTCACTTTGACCAAACCTTGTCACCTATGTTCCTTACATTTGGATCATTGTTAAATTTGTTTTATGTTGCCCCTGTGAAACACTTCGATATGTATCATTATATTAAAGATGCCATATAAATATATGTTGCCCCATGGGTGGCATGGACCCAGGTTCAATTCCAGCCTGTGCAGTCTGTGCAGAGTTTGCACATTCCCCCTGTGTCTACATGAATTTCCTCTGGGTGCTCTGATTTCCTCCCACAGTCCAAAGATGCACAGTTTAGGTGAATTGGCCATGCTAAAGTGCCCATATTGTTCAGGGATGTGTAGATTAGGTGCATTAATCAGGGCCAAATATAGAATAAGAGAGTCTTGGTGGATAACTCTTTGAAGGGCTGGTGTGGATTTGTTGAACTGAATGGCCTGTTGCCACACTATAGGGATTCTATGAAATTTAGATTAGATTAGATTACTTACAGTGTGGAAACAGGCCCTTCGGCCCAACAAGTCCACACCGACCCGCCGAAGCGCAACCCACCCATACCCCTACATATGCCCCTTACCTAACACTATGGGCAATTTAGCATGGCCAATTCACCTGACCCGCACATCTTTTGGACTGTGGGAGGAAACCGGAGCACCCGGAGGAAACCCACGCAGACACGGGGAGAACGTGAAAACTCCACACAGTCAGTCGCCTAAGTCGGGAATTGAACCCAGGTCCCTGGCGCTATGAGGCAGCAGTGCTAACCACTGTGCCACCGTGCCGCCCGACCTCTGGTAGGAGGTTGCTATTAGCGTTGTGCTACTATCAGATGCTTTTGGAAATTGTTTGACTGCAGTCATGGATAATCTGCTGGAACTGCAGGATGAGCAGCCTAAAATATAATGGCGAGCAAGAGCAAATGATGGAGGTACTTACACAAGAGTTCATACCCGCACTGAGGAACAGTGTCTAAAGTCATCTTCACTGCCCCAATGAGGCCATTACCATGCTATTTCATCTAATACAGCCAAAGCCTAAATTTCAAGGGACAGCACTGCTTTAGCAGTTAACCTTGATTGGCTCCTTCCAGTTTGCAGCAGTGGTGTCAGCAACATAGTGAATTGTGAGGAAAATTAGTAAAAACCTCCAACCGAAGAAGAACATGTGCATTTCTTTCCCCATGGATAAAGTGAACAAAGCAAATGAGTACCAGTTTATTTGCATTGTATAGATTTCATGCATAGAATGTTGAGTGCTTCCCCATCAATGTCCTAGAATCCTTTTGAATAGATTGGGATTGCATTTCCTTACAGTCCAATTTGTTTGTGACCACAGGCAGCATATCCTGTACAGCTGGGCCCTGTTTCCTGGCTATAGTTATAACTTATTCATGCTGGTGGGAAAGATACAAGAATCTTTAGCATATAACCTGGTAGAAAAAATATTTTGGAGCAGATTAAATATTTTTAAGTCATCAGCATGGTTCCTCAAGGGCTAAACCATGCTGAACTAACCTGATAGAATATTCTGTAGAGGTACCAATGTAGGTAGGGAAGGTTAATGCAATAGGTATAATATACTATACTTGGGATTTCATAAAGCCTTTGAGATGGTGCAATATCGCAGATTCATGACAAAAGTTTGGTTTGTAGAATTAGGGAACAAAAATCTGTATGGATAGCAAATTTTCAAGTATAGAAAGCAAAAAAAAAGATAAAACAAAGTTATTCAGATTGGAGTCAAAGGGAAAGTTGTGTTTCTCAAGGATCAGTGCTGGAAACACTATCACACTGCACATTCATGATGTGGTCTTAGGAATAAGTAAGTCCCTAACAAAATTAGCAGATAATACCAAATTGGGTCTTTAGCTAACGCAGACAAAAAATATGAAGTACTACAAGAATACACTAGAAATCTTGCAGTTTGGGTGGTTAGGAACAAATAATCTTAATGTAAATAAGTGTGAGGTGACACAATTTGATGGGAAAATCTGAACATTTGCAACACCATGAAAAAATAATGTGAATAATATAGAGGCGCAAATGATACTATAAGTGAATAAATTATTAAAAACAGCATTTAAAATGCTGATAAAATAATGGGATTTGTTTCTAGAAGTGTGAAATTCGGAAGTAATAGAGTTACGTTAAATCAACTTTGAATAGTAACTTGGTCAGGAGGAAATCAGAGAATAGTGCACGTTTCTTGTCTCTGTCAAGTGAAGGAGAAAGTAAGAATAAGTTTGACAATGATAGGGTCAGGACTGAGAGAATAGTGATCAGGGCAGATTAAGCAGATTGTGACTGTTTTACTTTACAAAAGAAGAGACTTGGAAGAGAACTGGAGAACCAAATCTATACAGTTATGACAAGGCTGAAGAGAGTAACTGTGTAGAAAATACTTACACCTGCAGCCACAAGCACACAATAGCTTCTAATAAATCTAGTCGAGAAATAAGGATAAATGTATTTAATCATAGTGTGATTTGAAAGTGGAACTTGCAATTGCAGGAATTGGTTCCTGCAAATTTTATGGATGCTTTTGAAAGGAAACTGGATGAATCCATAAAAGAAAAAAGAGCAGCAAAATATAGCGAAAGGCTGCGATGAGCTAGTGTGATGGCAGGAGATGTGAGTGGAATGTTAACACCAGCGAACTCATTATGCAAAGTAGCCTGCTCCTGTCTTGTTTGTAATATGTAATTTTGTGGAGTTTTGTGTCAGATCTCTACTTGTATGAGGAGATAGAAATGACAAATATTGTCAGGAGTCAACTAAAGTGAAATGAGGGAATGGAGTAATATAAATAATGAGGCTGCCGTAAGGAAATATTAGAGTAGGGGTGTGGTATAGATATCTTGATAGCTCAAGTAATGTACTTGACCATCTTTCAGCATTGCAGCTGTACCCTGGAAGTTGTTTTTCAGGCTTTGCATTCTCAGCAAACTCTTCCCACTAGTAAAGGAGTTGTTGTCTAGTGGATTTTCTGCTCCCCTAAAAGGGGAATAGGGTCTTCCTAATCTTGTCCATTAGAATAGGATCTCTCGAGAACCTGGGAGTCATGTCACAACCTCTTGCAACCAGTTTGTTCTGATATTGCTTCCTGTTGCCTGTCATCAGTGTGTTACTCTCCTCTTAGAGATACAGACAACGTTCAAGTGCTCAGCATGAAACATATTATTACTGTGGGATATGGTAAATTAATGTTACTTCTGCAATTCTCAATTATAATTTCTGATACAAGGTGAATGAACTCACATCAGTGTGGAGGAAATGCATAACTGTTTTTTTGTATTAGCTAAAAATGTATGCAAGAAAGAAATGGGACTGTAAGACAATGGTAGAAGGACAGGCTTAGTGGTAAGATGCTGTGAAGACAGGCCTGTATAAACAGTAGTTATAAACATCTGTTTCCCACTTTTACAGAAACACAGGAACAAACACCAATTAAAAGGGCTTAGTGATAAGATGCTGAGAGGGATGGCACAGATGAAAGGAGTAGATAATGGTAGGGCAAGGATGTGCCCACAGCAGGATGAGGTCAAATGGCCTTGAGAACAGGAATGAGCATTTATTTCACAGACAAGACTGGATAAGACACGAGATAAACAGGGGTAATGGGTACCGGTCTTAGGGAAGTGGAGGATGCAAACAGGGGGGGAAACAATGAAATAAGAGAAAAATGTAGGAATCAAATTATATAAATATCGAGTATTTGTTGAATTCAGTGTGTTTTGTCCCTGCCTTGTGGACATCACACCCACTTGCAAGTGTGAAATAAAGGGCACTACTGATTCAGATCTTGTCTCGGACTGAAATTATTGCAAGTGAATGAGCATTGTTTCTCATAATTGGCGCCCAATGTGGGGCTGTCCGGGATGTTCTTCCATCGCCGGGGGGAGTGGCTGGCCCTGGACACTGGGAAGACGCGTCCCGTTCCCCATTGAGGAGCGGTCTCGTGTCCCAGTTTAGTTCGCTCCCTTGGGCGACTGGTACGAATCCGACAAGAGAGACATCTGAATCAGACAGTGACAGGCGGTCGATAGAACATACGGCAGAAATGGGCCAGGCAACTCTGTGCACAGACCAAGGTAAGAAAATTGACTTTTAAGTATTGCCTCGGTGGCCGGGATTGAGTTTTAGTAGTTAATAAGGGACTAACGAAGGAACTCAATATGGGTTGTGCCATGGGTAAGGAAAAAGCCTCCGGGGAAACAGACAAAGATCAAAGCAATGGAAATGGAGGCGGGGTCTCGTACAACATACCTCCAGAAAGTCCGTTGGGCAGGATGTTGTGGAATTGGAAAAATCATTTTCGCACAAGGAAAGAAAATGATTAAATATTGTTGCTTTGTATGGACTAAGGAATCCATTCTTCGTCCCGCTGTCTTCTGGCCAAAGTGCAGGGCGGATGAAGACTGGGTTTGTAAATATCTGAATTTATATGTCAATGCGTGAGAGAGAGAGAGAATGAAAAGAGCTGGACAGCTGATAGAAAGTTTAACCCTTTGTGATTTGGTTTGAATGCACATTTGTTTGTTGGTGATTGAATGTTTGAGTTTTATTCCCTGGAGCTTGAGTTCCAGGACTGTTTTGAATCTGATTTTTTATTATGGAAACTTAACATGATTTCTTTTAAGGTTAAGGATTCTATAGAGATTATGAAAAATGATAACTCCTGTGCTTTTTACAGGTCATGACTGCCTTACTATCAGTTTCTAACTAATCTCTTTTATCTTTACATAAAAGCGATTTATGGAGGACAGTTGAAGTTTCAGTTCAACATTAGATTGTAGTACAAACGAAAACTCCTATGGCCAATATCTGTGACCTTGGATTCGACCATTGTTCATGCATTAGAAGTTTTTTTTTTAACTTGAATAGACAAATTATTTTAAGGCAGCTCTGATTATTTCACGACCTACAGTATTGTAATTGAGCAATGATTGGTCAGGTAGTAAAAAGTGAGGTCTGCAGATGCTGGAGATCAGAGCTGAAAATGTGTTGCTGGTTAAAGCGCAGCAGGTCAGGCAGCATCCAAGGAACAGGAAATTCGATGTTTCGGGCACAAGCCCTGCCTGACCTGCTGCGCTTTAACCAGCAACACATTTTCAGCAATGATTGGTCAGGACTACTTAAGAAAACTAATTTTGGATTTAAATTAGGGGACTAAAACTGGGTGATTACAGTGGATTTCAAAATTGGGAACTGTGCGCATTTTACATTTTTAAACATTAAATACTGAATAAATGAACGTAAATATATAAATATGTTTACAAGTTAGGAACAGGCTTTAAAGTTAGTCAAGCATGAATTGATGAATTGGTGTTTGAAGTTATGGGGAGCTAGAAATATTGCAATATTTCTTAAAAGAAAGAAAAAAAGGGAAGAATGTAATGACTTGTCCCCTTTGGGAGGTACCAATAGGGGACAAAGAGATTGGGTTTGTGTTTGTCCCCCTCACCAGTGGGGAGGTCAGAACATTTAAAAAGGAAATGACGGTCCTGGTTGAGGATCTGGTAGGATTGTCTCAACAAATTGATCAATTCTTGGGGCCCAGTCTGTATACGTGGGCTGAGTTAATGTCTATTTTGAATATACTATTTACTGGGGAGGAAAGGGGACTTTTACAGGGAGCAGCCATCAAAATATGGGAAAGGGAACACCCGATTGGAGATGGGGATGCTGGACAGGGAGAGATGAAGTTTCCCCTCAGAGACCCCCAGTGGGAAAATCAAAACCTGGAGCATAGAGAAGAAATGAGGGAATTGAAAGTCCTGATTCTAAAAGGAATGAGAGAGGCAGTTCCGAAGTCGCAGAATCTGACGACAGTCTTTGAAGTTAGACAGGAGAAAGATGAGACTCCTTCAACTTTCTTGCAAAGATTAAGAGCCTCAATGCGGATATATTCTGGGATGAACCCTGAGGACCCAGTGGCGCAGGGTCTTTTGAAAGTACATTTTGTGACAAAGGCATGGCCAGACATACAGAGAAAGATACAGAAGATAGAAGGGTGGAGTGAAAAACCATTAAATGAACTGTTAAAAGAGGCACAGAAAGTGTTTGTAAAGAGAGAGGATCAGAGACAGAAACAGAAGGTGAAAATGATGGTAGCTACAGTTGATGAGGTAGTTAAGAGAAGAATGGAACCAATAGTGAGCAACCGGAGCGGCGGGTGACAGCATGTAGGGCAGAGAGGAAAGTGGAGAGGGAGAGGACAAGGGGGAGCATTTGATCGAGGGTTCGAGCGACATGGGCAGAGATGGAGGTCTCCACAGGAAGGATGCTATTATTGTGGAAAGATAGGGCATTTTAGGTGGGAGTGTCCTGGTCTACAAAGGGAAGAAAGGGCAATCCCGCTTATGGATTTTGATAATGATTAGTGGTGTCAGGGGTTGCTGCCCTCAAGGACCCACCAGGAACCCTTGAAATAAATTTAAAAAGGAAACGGGACATTGTCTGTGAGAGACAATATCCCATTTCCATAGAGGGTAAACAAGGACTGCAGCCAGTAATTGAGGGACTGATTAGAGATGGACTGTTGGAGCCATGCATGTCTCCTTATAATCCCCCAATCCTACCTGTGCGGAAATCTGATGGAACTTATCGATTGGTGCAGGATTTGAGAACATTAAATCGAATAGTACAGGCCAGACATCCAATGGTGCCAAACCCCTATATGTTATTGAGTAAGATCCCTCACGATCACAAATGGTTTAGTGTGATAGATTTAAAGGGTGCCTTTTGGGCTTGTCCCTTGGCGGAGGAAAGTAGGAATTTGTTCATCTTTGAATGGGAAGACCCCAAGACAGGACGGAAACAGTAATACCGGTGGACTGTGCTCCCCCAGGGGTTTACAGAATCCCCGAATTTATTTGGACCGATGTTGAACAAAATGATGATGCGAGAGATTATGGCTGTCCTACACCAAGGCAGTCATTGGGGAGTACAAGCAATGTGTGATTTAGTTCTTAGGAAATATGGATGTAAAGGAATATATACAATTGCTAAACAAATATGTGAGGGATGTATAATCTGCAGAATGGTAAATAAAAAAGTCTTGAGAAAACAGACCCTGGGAGGAAGAGACCCAGGATTGAGACCCTTCCAGAGTATACAAGTAGATTATACTGAGTTACCCAGGGTAGGGAGACTAAAATATATGTTGGTCATAGTAGATCATTTATCCGGTTGGGTTGAGGCATACCCCCTAGCTACTGCCACTGCGAGTGGGGTGTTTAAAACAATATTGGAAACACTCAAACGACAGCTCTCTAAATTGATAATAGAAACCAGACTCCGTTGGACCAAATGTTTACCTATAGCTCTTTTGCGAGTACGTACAGCCCCAAGGAAAGATTCAGGACTATCCCCCTATGAAATCTTATTTGGATTATCTTATCTGGGAACAAATGGAGAATTGCCAATTCCCGAAACTAAAGATTTATTCTTAAAGAGCTATATATTGGGCTTGTCCTCCTCTTTTGTGTTTCCTCAGGAAACAAGGTTTATTGGCACAGACTCCGCCCCTTGAATTCACCGTTCATCCCATCCGGCCGGGAGATTGGGTCTTAGTAAAATCATGGACAGAGACTAAATTGCAGCCGGACTGGGAAGGGCCGTACCAGGCTCTTTTGACCGAAATGGCAATAAGGACAGCAGAGAAAGACTGGACTCACTACACTCGGATCAAAGGGCCAGTGGAATCTCCAGTTGAGGAAGAAGTCTGGACAGCCAAATCAACGCAAGACCCGCTGAAACTCAGACTAAAGAGACTTTGAGTAACTGATTATAGAGTGGCGACGCGAACGCAGGGATTATTTCTGTAGGATTGTATATTGAGTCATTTTGTGCTTCAGCATGATGTTTAAAGTACTGGGAATGCTTATAGTTATGATGTTAGCCCTCTTAGTATTGGGATTTTGTCAAATATCCTTTTCATATGTATTATTAATGGTTCCTGAGTCTGATAATCCACAAGTAATAGATGCTGATGCATGCAGCTTAGTCAATTGTGGGGATATAGATAATCAGAGACAGTACCACAGTTCAGAGATACATCTTAAGTCCTATGGGGATGGCCTTGGGGATGGTACTTGGTATAATAGTCACGTCACAGTACACCGGACCGCCTTTCAACCAGCTCGCGATTGTCCTGATAAAAAGTGTATCCCAATATAACTGACAATAAAGAAAACCAAATGGCACAAAGGAATTTTGGGAGGGGGCACCTATGAGATACAATTAAATGAAACATTTGGGATAGAAATGAAAGCACATGGGAAGAATTTCGTGGGCTGTTGTTTTCGAATTAGCGTAGGACAGGGAAAACGGGCAGAATTACTGGATAATGAGATACAACCTTTCACCCCTCCCACTGATCCGAACGTAGTAAAAATTATAGAGGTAAAGGACTTGAAACAGACTATCAAAATAGAAACTGGGTACGGGGATGCAAATGCCTGGGTTGAATGGGTAAAGTATACTGTAAAACGTCTGAACAAAAGCAATTGCTATGCATGTGCCTCCAATAGGCCAGTGGCCAAGGTGGCTCCCTTTCCACTCGGGTGGAAGCGAGATAGGCAGGGCATGAAATGTATGATAGCCCTGTATCAGGATGAGACTGCATGGAATGGATAGGAATTGTACCTCCCTACTCTGATGTTCCCTCCCTTGGAGAAGAAAGATGTACAATTTCCCCCCACATTTTCCGCCGCAGTTGGAAATCACACGGTGTGTGTGTGTAGATGAGGTACAAGTTGGCCTAGAGATTTGTGGGGAGCGTGTGAAATTGTGTACAGAGATTAAAAATGTTACCGACACGGAGAAAGGAGGGAACTACTCAGCACTAAAGGTTCTCCGAGCGGATCTGTGGTGGTACTGTGGAGGCAAAATATTGAGATCCACCCTACCTCCGGATTGGCAAGGGATATGTGCAATTGTACATTTGGCAATTCCATTTAACCTGGCATTTGAGAAGGAAAAGATAGTAGGGAAAAAGGGAAGGGGTAAGAGATCACTGTTAGACACTTCTTTCGATGACAGGATTTATCTCAATTCTGTAGGAGTCCCTAGGAGGGGTACCCGATGAGTTCAAGGCTCGTAACCAGATTGCAGCAGGCTTTGAGTCAGCTCTCTTTTGGTGGGTAACAATTAATAAAAATGTAGATTGGATAAATTACATTTTCTATAATCAACAGCGATTTATAAATTATACAAGGGATGCAGTTAAAGGAATATCAGACCAGCTTGATGCGACAAGTAGGATGGCATGGAAAAACAGAATGGCCCTTGATATGATTTTAGCTGAAAAAGGGTGTGTGTGTGATGTTAGGAGGAAGCTGTTGTACCTTTATTCTTAATAACACTGATGGTTCAATTACTCGGGCCTTAAGGCGATTGACTACCTTAGCAGAGGAACTGGCTGAGAATTCAGGAGTAGACACAGCTCTCACGGGATGGCTTGAATCCTGGTTTGGAAGATGGAAGGGGTGTAGTTTCCATCCTTATTTCCCTGATAGTAGTAGTCAGGGTATTAGTGGCCATTGGCTGTTGTATCATACCCTGTATACGAGGGCTCACCCAAAGACTGATTGAGACAGCCTTAATGTAACAGATGCCCTTAAAAGGAAATCAGACAGAAGAACTTTATCAGCTAAATAATGAGATGAGTGAGACCAAGATGGATGAAATCTCCGGAATGATGCTTGCGAATTTAGGGGCAATGCTTAAAAGAATAATGCAGAAGATAACAAATGGTAAAGATAGAAAAAGGGAAAATTGTGGGATATGGTAAATTAATGTTACTTCTGCAATTCTCAATTATAATTTCTGATACAAGATGAATGAACTCACATCAGTATGGAGGAAATACATAATTGTTTTTGTATTAGCTAAAAATGTATGCAAGAAAGAAATGGGGCTGTAAGACAATGGTAGAAAACAGGCTTAGTGGTAAGATGCTGTGAAGACAGGCCTGTATAAACAGTAGTTGTAAACATCTGTTTTCCACTTTTACAGAAACACAGGAACAAACCCCAATTAAAAGGGCTTAGTGATAAGATGCTGAGAGGGGCGGCACAGATGGAAGGAGTAGATAATGGTAAGGCAAGGATGTGCCCACAGCAGGATGAGGGCAAATGGCCTTGAGAACAGGAATGAGCATTTATTTCACAGACAAGACCGGATAAGACACGAGATAAACAGGGGTAAAGGGTACCGGTCTTAGGGAAGTGGAGGATGTAAACAGGGGGGGAAACAATGAAATAAGAGAAAAATGTAGGGACCAAATTATATAAATATCGAGTATTTGTTGAATTCAGTGTGTTTTGTCCCTGCCTTGTGGACATCACACCTACTTGCAAGTGTGAAATAAAGGGCACTACTGATTCAGATCTTGTCTCAGACTGAAATTATTGCAAGTGAGTGAGCTTTGTTTCTCACATTACTGATAGCATGTTTCAGATGTTTTACAATGAGGATTTAAGCAATAGCTAAAGCTGACCCTTGCATTCCTTAATCTGCTTGATTAAGATTTGACACATGTTTCCCAAGGAAATCAGGCCAGAGCCCATTTCACCTTGGTTAATGGCTCTTCAGAGCTTCTCCCGTTACAGCACTTAACCCCCTTTGCACACACAAATCTAATGTTTGTGTAATAAAATTATGGGCAAGCAGGAAAGATCCAAAATATTTTACCTCAAGCCTTGGTTAATCATAATAAGGTTAATATAAAAACAGGTGGATGCCTTTCTCCCAGGCACAAATGAACTTATGCTTCAAAATGAGCCAATTTAATTGGACTTCCATAAATTAATAAGAATGAGTTTCTTAATTACTAATCCCAAGAAGAATTAGCAATGCACTACATCACATACAGATTAGAAATAAAACATGAGTTCAAAAGGATAGAAATTACCAAAAAGATACAAATATCCGTCATTGAATTGCTGATGAAGAGTAGGCAGTTGAAGACTGTAGACTTTGCGGTGGTGGTAATGGAAGCATAAGTGAACAATCAGTTTCACAATTTTTGGCTTTGTAGATTGATTTGAGATTTTGTATTTCCTATTCTTTTTTATTCTGATTAAATTCCAGCACTCGGAGTGAGAGGGAGTACGTTTGCTGTTCTGTTTCTTTTTGTCTGGCTGCCAGTTAGCTGACCAATAACATTCAATGTGTGAAAGAGACTTCACCTACAATATAGGGGTGACTAGGAGATAGTTCGATGTGTGAGAGAGACTTCACCTTCATTATATGGGTGACTAGGGGATAGTTCAATGTGTGAGAGAGACTTCACCTACAACAAAGGGGTGACGAGGCAATAGTTCTTTGTTTATGAACTTCATAAAAGGCTAACGCCCAAACCCAGGCTAGTACACATTAGAATATCCAGCCCCATTGGCTCACTCTGGTGCAGAGATGAAACTGGCTTTTTAACCCCTGCCCCTCATGTATTCATCAAGACCATACCTGTTGAAACCAGACATGCACCCATGTGCTGATTAAATTTACACAAGGGCTTTTAAATGTGTTTGGAGGAGCATGTCCCTCCCTCCCTCTGCATTATCATTTCCCTGAGTGTCCTCACTCACCCCCACACCCTTAGTCTTCCATGCCATACCCTTAAACACCCCCACCCCCCACATTGTCACTATCCCAACAGCCTAATCTCTGCCCTCAGTTTCTGCCCTCCACCATGATGGGTGTGTGTTTGGAAGGAGCTGTCTGAGGATCTTTGCTGAATTTCTGCTGTGCATCTTGTAGCTAGTACACACTGCTGCTACTGAGCATTAGTGATGGAGGGAGATGATGTTTGGAGATGTGGTGCCAGTCAAGCAGGTTGCTTTGTCTGGATGGTGTCAAGCTTTTTGAGTGTTGTTAGGGCTGCCCCCATCCAAGTAAGTGTGGAGTATTCCATGGCACTCCTGACTTGTGCCTTGTAGATGATGGACAGACACTGGAGTGTCAGGAGATGAGTTACTTGCCACAGTACTCCAAGTCTCTGACCTGCTTTTGTAACCATTGTGTTTATGTGGTGAGTCCCGTTGAGTTTCTGGTCAATGGTAAGCTCCAGGCTAATGATAGTGGGGGATTCAGTGATGGATTGTTATCTTTAGGATGAAAAGCTATAGCATTCTGCTTCTAGTCATTAAGGAACAACCAAAGAGATCTATTTTGCAATTTGAGATACTAGGGGTTCAGGTACATAGTTTTTTGAAAGTTGTATCACGGGTAGACAGAGTCATTAAGAAGGCTGTTAGCACATTGTTTCAACCACTCAGGAGCGGAGTTAGGACGTCATATTGAGATTGTACAGGATGGTGATGAGGCCACTTTTGGAGTATTGTGTATGCTCTTGGTTGCCCTGCTATAGGAAGGATATTATTAAATTGGAGAAGGTTCAGAAAAGATTTACCAGGATGTTGCTGGGTCTAGAGGGTTTGAGGAGAGGCTGGATAGGCTGATTTTTTTTTCACTGGAACGAAGGAGGTTGAGTGGTGACCTTTTTAGAGGTTTATAAAATGATGAGGGGCATAGATAAGGTGAATAACAAAGATCTTTTCCCTCAGGTGGGTGTGTTCCAAACCCAAAGGGGGCATATTTCTAAAGTGAGAAAGATTTAAAAGGGACCTGAGGGGCAGCTTTTTCACACAGAGAGTGGTTCCTGTGGGGAATAAACTGCCAGAGGAAATGGGAGATGAAGGCACAGTTACAAAGTTTGGAGATATTTGGACAGGTACATGAATGTGAAAGATTTAGATGAATAAGAGCTAAATGCAGGCAAGTGGGAATAATTTAGCTTGGGAAATATGGTTGGCACAGATGAGTTGGACTGAAGGATCTGTTTCCACGCTGTATGACTCTGACTCTTTTTTTGACAAATGTAAACCATTGGAGAATAACTTAGACTTTGGGCAATAGTGCGACCATTGATTCAACAGCTTGTTACAGTTCTGCCTTGAGTCTCATTCCATTTGACTCTAAACGTTTACTGGGGCAATTGTTGATGATGTGTATATATATATGTGTGTGTGTATATATATATATATATATATGTGTGTGTGATATATCAATTATATCATCAGGATGGCCCACAGCACTTCAGCTCTTTATTTGCCTAGAGACAAATATTGTGAACGATTATAGCCCCAAGAGTTGGATTGTTCATAAGGTCACAGAGCCAGTGAAAGCTTTCATATCTGAATTGTATTAAACAATAAAAGAAAGTAAAAGTTGGTTTGAACTTTATGGTGACCACAGTGGCTACAGTGTCCAAAGTTTACTGTGAAAGCCTGAATTTATTCAGAATCAAAATGTTTAATTTTCTGAAGTAGCATTTAGTATAAATATTTTCATTAAAATTGTCATCAATAACTGAACTATATCATTTTAACAGCTGGAATATTGTATTAATGAAATCCAAGGACTAAAAATATTCCACAATATTAGTGCAATTTGTCATTCATCCCCTGAGCATTTATATATCACTGAGATTTCCACATGTTTGTTATGTTTAGGTCAGTCTTGCTTTCTGGATTATGGCTTTTCTCATTAGAATTTTTCAAATGATTTATTATTATAATTTCACAGTCAACTCCTCAGGATTCTTTGGCAGTAGTACTCCATGTAAACATGGAAACCTAACTTCACATAAACAATTTTTCTAACAGAAGTTCAGGCTGAGGATGAAAGGTTGTACCTACAGAGAAGTGATAAAAGTTCACAACAGATTCCCCCTTTCTGTTGCATTTGAAACTTTCAAAAAAATAATAATGATTGAGAGGTGTTTTACAAGACATGCCGTAAGTTAGATTTAACCTTCTTAAGGAATGGATTTATAATATTGCTGGAGCAAACACATAGTGAGAATTGTCTCCCTATTCTCTGAATCAGTGTATTTAAATGAAGCTCCAATATGATTTGAAGAACAATCATAATATTAAAGTATTGGATCATTCCTTCTTGTGATCTTTATAAATAATGATAGCCGGTAGTTACATCCTATAGGTTTGAATCCTCTCATCTTGGAGGAGCTGATCTTGAGGCAGGGGCAAGAACATTTCATGAGGTGGGGTGATGACACACCTAAACTCTGCTGCCTTCTCAGCTCTGCCAGAATTAGGTTCTGAATTAGATTGACTTTACTGTCACACTATTGAATGACAATCTTACATATCCAAGTACGTTCAGTAGTTAGAGGGTCAGACAGAAGGTTTCTTGGGAATGAACGAGACTCACGGTTGGTGTATGGCCTCCCAGGTGCCAGGTCCATGATAGCTCAGATTGTGTCTTTGGGTCCTGAAGGGCGAGGGTGACCAGATACAAGTTGTGGTCACATAGGTACCAAGGACCTAGATAGAAAGAGGGATAGGCAGGGATGTAAGGCAGGATTTCAGGGAGCTAGGGTGGAAGCTGAGAGCTAGAACAAACAGAGTTGTTATCTCTGGTTTGTTATCCGTGCCACATGATAGCGAGGCAAGGAATAGGGAGAAATATCAGCTGAATACATGACTGCAGAAGGAAGGGTTTCAGATACATTGATAATTGGGGTTCATTCTGGGGAAGGTGGGACCTCTACAAACAGGACGGTCTTCTCTTGAACCAGAGGGGTTCTAATATCCTGGGTGGGAAATTTCCTGGTGCTTTTTGGGTGGGTTTAAACTATTATAGGCCTCCGCAGAGTTCCAGGGAGGTGGAAAAGAGGATTAGCAAAATTATTCTGGGTAGGAGTGAAAGGAACAGGATGGTCTTTATGAGGGATTTTAACTTCCCCAACATTGACTGGAAATGCTATAACTCTAGTACGCTGGATGGATCAGCTTTTGTCCAATGTGTACAGGAGGGTTTCCTGACACAGTATGTTGCAGAGCTGACAAGAGGGGAGGCCACATTGGATCTGGTGCTTGGTAATGATCCAGGCCAGGTGTTTGATTTAGTGGTAGGTGAGCACTTTGGATAGAGTGACCATAATTCGGTTACATTTAATTTAGCGATGGAGAGGGATAGGTACATGCCACAGGGCAAGAGTTATGGATGGGGCAAGGGCAATTATAATGCAAACATGTGGATGAGGGTAGAGTAGTGGTGTACATAGATTTTAGTAAATCATTTGATCAGGTTCCACATAGTAGGCTGTTGGAGAAAATGCAGAGGCATGGGATTGAGGGTGATTTAGCAGTTTGGATTAGAAACTGGCTTTTTGTAAGAAGGTAGCAAGTGGTGGTTGATGGAAAATATTCAGCCTGGAGTCCGGTTACTCGTGGTGTGCCACAAGGATCTGTTTGGGGACCACTGCTGTTTGTCATTTTTATAAATGACTTAGACACAGGCATAGGTGGATAGGTTCGTAAGTTTGAAAATGACACTAAAGTCGTTGGAATAGTAGACAGTGTGGACGAATGTTGCAGATTGCAGGGGGACTTGGATAAACTGCAGAATTGGGCTGATAGGTGGCAAATGGAGTTCAATGCAGATAAATGCGAGGTGATTCACTTTGGGAAGAATACCAGGAAGGCAGAATACTGGGCGAATGGAAAGATTCTTGGTAGTGTGGATGTGTAGAGGGACCTTGGAGTCCACATACATAGATGCCTGAAAGTTGTCACGCAAGTTGATAGTGCTGTTAAGAAGGCATACGGTGTGTTAGGTTTTATTGGTAGAGGATTGAGTTCCGGAGTTGTAATGTCATGCTGCAAATGTACAAAACGCTAGTACGGCCACAGTTGGAATGTTGTGTACAGTTCTGGTCGCTCCATTATAGGAAGGACGTGGAATCATTGGAAAAAGTGCAGAGGAGATTTACCAGGATGTTCCCTGGCATGGAGGAAGGTCTTATGAAGAAAGGCTGAGATACTTGGATTTGTTCTCATTGGAGAGAAGAATGCTAAGACAGGGTTTGATAGAGATGGAAGTCTTTTTCCTAGGATGATGACGTCAGCTTGTACGAGGGGGCATAGCTACAAATTGAGGGGTGATAGATCTAAGACAGATGTCAGAGGCAGTTTCTTTACTCAGAGAGTGGTAAGGGTGTGGAATGCCCTACCTGCCAATGTAGTTAACTCAGTCACATTAAGGAGCTTTAAACAATCCTTGGAGAAGCACATGGATGATGTTGAGATAGTGAAGGATGATGGACTTAGATTAGTTCACAAGTCAGCACAACATCGAGGTTTGAAGGGTCTCTTCTGAACTGTATTGTTCCAAGGACCCCTTAAGGATCCCAATTCACTGATCCTGGGATTAATCCAGTTGAAAGTAGGACTATCACTGTAAAGTCATCATGATAGCTGCTTTCCTTGCTCCTGACCTCCTAACCCTCTCACTCTCTCTCTCTTCATGACATCCAACCCATGCAACAGCCTCATTTCCTTGCTAAGTCACTTGCTGAAGTCCCTGAGGATGTTTGTCCTCTCTGCACAAGGTCCTCTCTGTTGCTGCTGAGTACAAGAGCTGCTGGCTGCTGGTCAGAGGCTGTTGCTAAATGGGACTTATGCAAAATAGGACATTAACTAGCCAGAGCAATTTCCCACTGGAAACCTGCCTCATTGAGAAGCAGAGGGATTTCGGTGTCTATATACACAAATGATGGAAAGCCAGAATTAGAAACCTAATAGAATGTTAGCCTATATCTCAAAAGCTTTGAAATTCAGGAATGATAAAGTGGTTATGTAGGGCTGTGGTCAGATCCCAGCTGAGCAGTTTAGTTTAGATTCCCTACAGTGTGGAAACAGACCCTTCAGGAAACAAGTCCACATCGACCCTTCGAAGAGTAACCCACCCAGACTCGTTTCCTTCTGACTAATGCACCTAACACTCGGCAATTTACCTGACCTGCACATCTTTGGACTGTAGGAGGAAATTGGAGCACCCAGAGGAAACCCACGCAGACATGGGGAGAATATGCAAACTCCACAAAGACAGTTGCCCGAGGCTGGAATTGAACAGGGGACCCTGGTGCTGTGAGGCAACAGTGCTAAACACTGAGCAACCGTGCCACCCCTATATCACTTGATCACTCCGTTTGGTTTTGGACACCACACTGAAGGAAAAATGCTTTGAGATAACTTGCTGTGCTGGAGGGTCAGTACCATCATGGATTAATTGGATCAAATATCCTGGCTCCATCTGGTTACCTTTCTGTACTTCATTTCATTTCAGCACAATGCCTCATTTCAAAGTCAGTTCACAAAGTATTTGTCAAAACTAAACAAAAATAGATTTTTATTGGCCCCAAATTGATGCAACTTTATATCCCTAGTCGAGTATCAACCTGCAAATCTTTTCATCACACCAATGAGCAGGTTGGTGGAGTGGGAGACATTCGGGTCAGTTATGTAATGAAAAGAAAACCGGAGCCTCTACCATCATTATCAATAACGCCAGAGTATGACATTAATGTAAAAGTATATGTTTTCACAGCTTCCTGGACTCAACCGTGATTGATCGTTAACATACAATCTCCAAGCTGGAAAGCTGCAGAAGTGAATACAGCAGGAGCACCCAGACTTTATGCGACAGGCTCCTCTGGACACCTGCAAAGGGCATAGCTGCGGAGTTATCCCTCTCTATGTAAAGAAGGCAATGACCGTTGTGCTGATGCTTACCCAATACACACAAGACAGCGTGACCTTCGCTTTGAAGCCAACAACTGTGACAAAGCAAAGGAAGCAAAGCAATTGGTTTGAATAAAGCTCGTCAGCCTCCTTCCTGTATCCCACACTCCAAATACTACCACCTTGTCAGTTAAGCGATAATTACAACCATCTCCCCATTTACCTTCAGAATGTCACTACATTCATGAACAATTTCTTTGCCTCCTACAATTTCTTTGCCTGGCTGCAGTTTCCATCATTTATGCTGCCAAATCTCCATGCTGATGGCATGGGACCTACCACCATATCCAGTCTCCCCTCTACTCTTCAAACACTTCCACCCCTCTCATTTCTTCTTTTAAAATTGTGTTTGCCCACTGCCCTACACTAACCTGACCTCAGGACTCTTGCTGAGATGTATTCCTCCTTACCTCAGTTATGTTTTGTGCTGAACAACAGCTCATCCTCAGTGATTTCAATTTCCATCACAGCTCTCCTTCTGTCCTACTGTTCTTCATACTAAAACCTCCGGCAAAAGTTCCTATTCTGTTCATGTTTGTATTCTTGGTTTCTCAGCAGAGACCTCGACATTGATTAACAATGAATTGTGTTTGTTTTCTTAACAGCCCCAGACGCATAGACGTTACCTCTAATATCTCTCTTTCTTTCTCTCTCAGTTATAACTTCAAGTGAGTAACTTAGCACAGTTTGGGAATCAAAACTGACACTTGAATCTGTTTAACTGACTTTCTGATGATACAAATGTAGTGAATGTTAGGAGAAACTTAAACAGTGCTTTTCTAAAGCATCAGAAAAAACTAAACCGTAATAACACTGAAAGCTAACACACTTCGTTTTTTGTTCACCAGTGATTATTGCAAGAGTAAATGAACTATAAGTCATTAAACAAACTGAGAAACTTATATTGCTAAGAAGCTATTGATTTCTGGCACAGATATTTAACTTATGTACAAACTCTAAAGTTTCTCAGAGATATCATTGGCTGTGAGGAGTCAAACATTTCCCAATGACTGTGCAAATAATCCCCTTATTAATTCATTTGTATCATCAGAGAAAATGAATGAAAGGCAATGAGGGGTTATAGGCTGATCCAGCCCCAGAATCTGGGGGCTTACAGTTTTAGTACAGGAAGCTGCAGGGATAGCAGATATTATAGTTTTGTCACTTCCAAAATTCCTTACATTATAGAAAGTTCCTATTGGATTGGAAGTTAACAAAAGTAGCACCTTTATTCAAGTCAGGAGGAAGTGAGAAATCAGAGCAACAAGCCATATTGAAACAAAAAAACCCCGCAGATGCTGGAAATTTGAATCAAGAACAACAGTTGCTGGAATAAATCAATATATGTGTTGTTTGCACTGCTGTTTGTTTAAGCAGTGAGGGAGTAGTGTTACAACATGAGATTTGATTGGCAACAAGTAGCTAATTGGTCTATGGAATGGTGACCAGTTATTAATGGTACAGGCCTTCTTCCTGCCAATAGTATGTGATTATCTGCAAGGTAGCTGAATGGCTAATGGAAGTGATTGTTTGGCCGGAAGGCATCAGGTCTCCAAGAAGAAAGATGCTGTCCTTTTCTCTGTGTTAAAAAAAGCAGCTCAAGCCTAAAAGAAAGCCGATATTTCCTCTCATCAGTCACTAGAAGCTATGGTTTTTACCGATAAGTCATAAACCTTACAAGGGTGAGCCAGTCACTCTGTGCCTCCTTCAAGCAACAGAAAATACCTGGAGAAGGAAATCAAGAAGTAACATGTCCTAACAAGCCAAAAAATTATCCTCAGCAAATCCTGTGGATTGGGAACCTTGAATTGTTTTCTCAGTTTTTCCCTCCACCCATATCACCTTTTTTTTATTTTGTAACTGTCTATAAACGTGTGAAGGTAGTTTCTAAGGGGTGAGAGTTTTAATTGGTTGAATTATTTGTCGATGATTCATAGTTGTTTATCTGTAGATAGCATATATTTATTTGTAATAAATTGTCATTCTTTTTAATTATAGAAAGGTGGTCTGTGCTATTTGTCAACCTGAGTGTAAGAGAAAGGTTATTTAGGGAATTTTGTGTACTTCTGTAAACTCTTTAAACAATCGGGGGCTTGATTTCCAGAGCACTACCCTAGTGATACATAATAAAATGTAACATAAGGGATTGTGGAGTTGTTATCAATAGAGGACTGACTAAGGGACAGGAAGAGAAAATATTGATCAATGGCACAATTTCAAATTGATCGTTTATAACTATTGCTGCAAGAATCGGTGCAAGGACATCAGCAAGTTACAAGCAATGCTTGATCCATGGCCATCACTAGAGGTGCTGGAACCAGTACCACTGGTGCCACTACCAGTAATGCTGGCATCCTAACCAGTATTACTGATGCCCTGACCAGTGTTACTGACAGCCTAGCCAGAATTGCTGACAGCTTAAATGATATCACTGGTGCTAGCATTACTAGCATCACATTCGGTATTACTTGTAAATTATACTGGTAGACTCAAAGCGTTAGCTTGCTCTCTCACCACAGATGCTGCCTGAGTCCCTGTGATCTCCAGCATTTGTTATTTTCAGTAGAGATTCCAGCACCTGCAGTACGTTGCTCCTAGTGGTTTTCCACTGGTACTAGGATGCCTGGTTTCTCCCCCGAGATAACTTTGATGAAGAGATCATGAATAATGTATCTATGTTTCTGTTGATACAAAGCTAAGTAGCAATGCAAGATGTATGGAGGACACAAAGAGGCTGCAAAGAGATATAGACAGCTTACATCAATGGGAAACACAGTGGTAAGTGGGATACAACATAAAGACATGTCAGGTTATTGACTTTGATAGGAAGAACAGCATTTTTTAAAAAATACATGAAATTTCTGAATGGTAATGCCCAGAGGGACTTTGGTATGCTTGTACAAGAAACACCAAATATTGGCATATAGTTCCAGCAGCAATTAATAAGGAAAATGTCATGTTGATGTTTACTGAAAGGGAATTGGTGTACAAGAGCAGGGATGTCTTGCTACACTTATATAGTGCTTTAGTGAGATAGCACTTGGTATACCGTGTGCATTTTGGCATGTATATGCATTGTAGCTAGTACAATGAATGTTCACTGGGAGGCAAGGGCTGCATTATGGTGAGAGGCTGAGTAAATTGAAATTTTATTCCCTGGAGGTTAGAAGAATAAGATTTAGTTTCAATGAAACATTCAAGGTTCTGATGGGACTTGATTGGGTAGATCATTACATAAATAGGAAAGGTTTGGACGAGTGTGGGCCAGGAGCGGGCAGGTGGGACTAGTTTAGCTTGGGATTATGTTTGGCTTTGACTGATTGGACCGAGAGTCTGTTTCCATGCTGTATGACTCTCTGATTGTGTGAGGTTGTATCCTTTAGCTGAAGAAATCTAGAACATGAGAACATCGACTCAGAATAAGGGGTTGATCATTTAGGACTGATATGGGGAGCATTTTTTTCATACAGAGGATTGTGAATTTTAAGAGTTGTCTATTCAAGAAGATCGCGAATGCTCTCTTGTCAAGTATATTCAAGGATTTCTCTCTAAGAATCAAGGGAAGTAAGAAGGAAGGCAAAATGTGGAATTGACATCAAAGACATGCTGTATTGAATGGTGGAGCAGGCTTGAAGGGCCATATGATACTAGTCATGTTCCTATCTCTTATGTTCTTATTCTTTCAGCGCTCCTGGGATCTCTAATTCAGAACAAATGTTCCAAAATGTTACACATGCACTAATCTGGAATCCATTACTATATGAAAATTTCTGTTTATGTCTAATCATCTGGTTTAAAATGAAACATGAATGGAATATTCTATTACATTTCTGGAAACATTTATTCATTCTCAAAATATATAAATTTCTGTGCTAACAAGAATTTATAAGGATGTGGTCGGTTGTAGATATACATCAGCATGTCTGAATCTGGAAAGCATTTGCATACATCATACAAAACAGATTGTATTTCAGTGCTACGTTCAGAACAATTTATATGAAATATAACCTACTGTTGAAAGGTTTAGAAATCTTCATAAAAGCTGACCACCTTGTAAATTGCAGACCTGAAAAAAAATTGAACCCTCTCAAAGTCATTCCTACTTTATGATATTATAGCCCATTTATTTAGGGAGTGGTCACAGCTACTTTCACTACAGATTAGATTGTTAAATTGTTGTGACTTTTAGAATTCTGAGTCAATAAAGTGTGGTGCTGGAAAAGACACTACAGGTCAGGCAGCATCTGAGGAGCAAGAGAGTTGACATTTCGGGCATCACCCATCCAAAGTGACATGAAACATTTGTGTGGTGTTAGTTTTTTGTTGGGATTTTATCTTCTCAAAGTTCATTTTAATGATGTGACAAACCCAGCACTTATTGCTGTCTTAGCTGCTCTGAGATGGTGTTAGTGGATAATTTCCTACAGCTAAGTGACGACTTCAAAAGACAGCTAAGAGTCAACTACATTGGTTTGGGGCTTGGTTCATATGTTGCGTTTCCTTTTCTAAAGACCATAATGAGCTAATGGGTTCATTGACAGCTTTACAAACACTTTTATAATGATTGAAACTTTTTATAATCCAATTTTATTTCACTAAATTCAAATTTCCAGAACACCATGATGAGATACGAACTCACATTACTATTCAAGTAAGAAAACCATTATTTTATCTGAGCTATAACTATTTGGTTCTAATTAGGGCAAATACATCATTCTATGCATCATCAATCTACATTCAAGCCATTCTGTTCAGTAGCAAAATTGTATTGCATCATTGTGTAAAACAACTTTCACACAGGAATTGAGCTACAGGGCTACATACACATAAGGATGCTGCAGAAGAATAGCAATAAAATCCTCACTACTGTTCAGGGAATTGAAATGACAAGAAGAAGTTCATAATACATTTTATAAAGTAGTTTATCTGCAATGATACTGTGACTGAACATCCAGAATATGAGGGGCTAATCCAATTTCAAGGGATTAATGCAAGAGCTCTGCAAGTTTCTGGTTTATGTTGATGTTCTTGAGGAAATCTAAATCAAGGTCCATAGGTTCGAGTTGATAGGTTTTCTGTGTGCACACCATTGATAGATAATGATAAGTTCTGACTTCTGCATTGCACTGTTTGATCTTGAGAAAGCTATATGTTGGCATCTAACTTGCATAGTAATGAGCAGTTTTTGCAGAAACTTTTAGTTTCACTAATCTTACCTTTTAACATGGTTTGTAATGTTTGTACTGACATTCAAAAACTTGTAGAACTCTTTGTAGTTTTTTTGTATAATATGCAATAAAATCTAGTTGAGAAACTTAAAGAAAAAGTCTGTGACAGTTGATGGGCTCTGTGATGAAATCCAATTCTGGTAGCTGTTGCCACATTTATTTAGACCATTTCTGATAGTATTCAGATGGTGTGTCCATCTTTTGACACCCTCATGATCTTCCATCTACATTGGCAGCCTCTGTGTAACCTGGCAGGGCAGCTAGCTGCCTATGGCTTAGAGCATTTTAATCGCCCTACCCCAGCCCCACTTAACTGTGTACAAACTGACCGTCATATTTCCTACATGTCAAAAATAGTTTATTGGAAGTGAAACACTTCAGACATCCTGAAGTTGTCCAAGAGAAGTTATTTATTTTTTGTTCTGTTTTGATACTCAGATTCTAAGCTCATTTTGAGAAATGTGAAGTTGAGTGAGGGGTCAGGAAATCTATAGCTGCACACAACAAGTTGTCATCTGTGGAGGTTGCGGGGGCAGTAACTGGGAAAAACAAAGGAGCAACAGCGGCGACTTATTCAATAAATTATTAACTTACGTCACAATTTACCTAAAAACAGAGGATAAAATGGAGATAGTTTTACAAGTGGACAGCCCTTTATCTGAAATCCCAAAATCCGAAAAACTTCAAAGTCCGAAGGCTTATTCGTGAAGATTTTTTTCTCATTAACAAGGTTGTTTGGCGTGCAAACAGTTAACCCAGGTCCACACCCACTCGATGCGTGTCACTCAGATACAACTTGTGGGGGCGTGGCCCTGCACGGGCAGGCCTCAAATTTGTTCCAGAGTCCGTTCGCAGCAAGTCTAATCTTCAGAAAGACTTTAAGAAATTTCACCATCAAACTGCCAGTTATTCTGAAATTCGAAAAATTTGGAATTCTGAAAACCAGCTGGTCCTGAGCATTATGGATAGAGGATTGTGCACCTGTCCTATGATAACTATTTCTGTAATTGGTGAAACTAAAGTAAATGAATCAATTTTAAAATAAATAATGAGATGACGATATCTAGAAAGGTTACATCTTAAAATAGAATATTGTATAGCATGGTGTACCAGTCCTTTATTTCAATCAGGAATCAGGAGATCAACAAATGATGTCCTTCCACTATCAGAAAATCCTAACCTCTGACCAGCACTCTGAGTGAGTGGACGGAGACGTGAGAAAGCAACTCAGACGCTATTAACCCATTGGATGTTTAAGTGCCAAAGTCTTCAGAAGGACAACAGTCCAGATACAAAATAGATCTAGAGCAATTGAAATGAAGTAAAAATAAATAAACTTCTCCTCTAGATAAGGATAGCCAGGTGCTACACCTGGTAAAAAGGCTAGCACTAGTTTGTTCAAAATTTAGCACTTTCTAAGCAGAGTGCCATTATATGAGGGAGCACATCTCAGCAAACCTGTCTAGTTTGCAGCTTGCATGATATTCTATGCATAAAGAAGTCAGAGAAAACTTGAATCAGTTATATTAGCTTCTAAATTTGGACACATAAACTCTTAAAAAAAAGGACAGTAAAACTGAGCCTGAACCCACTTGATAAACTCTAACTTCCACACACAGTCATTCCCAAAACTCCCGAACCATTCTCATTCATGTTCTATCGAAAGGGAGATCAAATAAAGAGAAGATCCTTAGGACAGTTAAGTAAAATCTTATACCATGGATGAAGTTTCTTGAGTATTGCTGAAAAAAAGACACATTTTGTTTATGTTTTCTGTCTTGCACTCATCAGGACAATTCATTAGAGATTCAAGATAAAGGGAAACCACCTTTTTATACTGAGAGGAGCATGCAGATTGATTGGCAAGTAAACTCTTTGCAGACATAAATAACATGAATAATCTTTCACCTATTTCAACTTAACAAGACAAGTGATAATCATTAGCTGAATAATTTCTCAGGGTAATGTCTGGACCACTCAGAGCTTCTTGTCTGGTTCGAAATTTAAACAAAGTTTGGCAATTAACTGTCAGTCATCAGCTAACTAATGCATTCTTCCTTGTAACGCCTCTACCATTCAGAGTCCATCTGCCGAGGGCCACTTCTCCTGTAGTATAAAACGGTGTTTTTCCTTCATCGTTATTGCTTATGAATCGTCCTGATGAGTGCAAGAAAAAAAGCTTTTACAAAATGTGTCTTATTTCAGCATGAGTCAAGTATTGTTATAACAAATGATGATATCTAATTTCTCTAGAATTCTGTCAAACCCCACTGAAGTTAAGATAACATTTTGGAAACCCCCTGCTGAATATTTGCAAGGGATAATTTTCTGAAATAGCAGACCCAAAAAGGAACCCCCTTTGCCATTATATATTCTGGCACATACAGCATGTGGTTTGAGCCATTAATTTAAGTTGTCAGAACATAATGTACCATGAGACCAAATTTGCAACTTGTACTCAGAGCGCTTTATGGGTGTTCAAATTTAGAAATACTGAATGGATCAGAACTTTGCCCTTTCTGTGTGTCAAATCCTTTTAAGTTGAACTAAAAGTAGATATTTGAGCCAAGTATTTGCATTTGGCCTGAGTTAGGCACGGACAAATTAGAGTTGGCTTGATTTACAGACAATCTCCTCTACATTCCAAACTGAGTTTAAAACAGAATATGGAACATTACCAGATATCTTTAGTAAATGCAATTAATTATTTCTGTTGTTATGATGAGAGTAAAGTTATAAACTATGGAATTGATTTTTGCAACTGAGGAGGAAGCAACTAGAATAGTCTTTATAGAATAGCTTTTATAGAATAGCCTTTATTGTCACGTGCACTCGAATGAGTGCAGTGAAAAGTTTGTAATATTGTCTCTCGGCACCATCTTGGGTATAGATACAGTAAGTGTTGTCACAACATTTGACATAGTAAAAAGAAATACTAGCATGGGAATACAGAGTTTAAGTAGTCCAGAGTGAGAATGAAAAGTGTCTTTAAACTACTCCAGGTATAGTCCCTCTTTCAAAGTCTGTGCCTGCCAGGCTTCAAAGCATGACCCCTCGCTGCTTTCACGCACTGGCCTCCAGGAATCAACCCTCTGGCCAGACTGCACTAAGTCTGCTCCCCGGTCCAGGCTCTGGACTGCAACTCCCTTCCAGAACTCAGCCCGCACTTGCTCTACTCCTATTCCAGCCCGCAATTCACTTCTGGGCTCTGATCCGTAAATTATTTCCAGGACTCGGCCCGTGATCACTTTGCTTCCACCTTCCATCTCAGCGTGTTATGACTGTTTCAGCTTTTTGGTGAAGCAATGTATTTTGATAATTGTTAAAATTTGAAGGCTTTTTTTCCTTGTATTTTGGTGTCTTATTTCATCACTTTAACAATATTTGTTACTTCCATTCTTTTCAGCTGTCTCACTAAGATCATCTGTCCAAGTTTTTATTGTTATTCTACATTTCAAGAAAACCGTTTGTTAATTCTACTGATAACTTTTCTTCTGCCTCCTGATATATTTCAGTTTCATTCTGGTGCAGAATTATACTCCATTTTCCAACTCTAATGATAGATTCCAATGAGATTAAACCATCTTCGAATGACAATGCATTGACAGTGAATTTCCAACGCTATCTGTTTTATTTTTGCTTAATGTTTGTAATGAAGTTGCTACAGTCTTACCAGACCATGTAGCTGTGCTGGTGGTGATTTAACCTGAGGATCACCATACCTTAGGTGAGGGGAGGGGTTGACAAGTGGAAATGTTTATAGAAACCTCACCAGGTACAGGAATTGAACACCCACTGTTGGTGTCACTCTGCATTGCTGAGCCAGCCGACTCCCATTGCTTGCAACATGCAAGCACAAGATATATGCCCCTTACTCCAGTTTCTCTCTGATTTAATGTCTCCTTTACTTTTTATTCTGTTTCAGAATTGAATGTATCACTTGGTGGGAGAGAAATTAAATATTGCTGAAAAAAGGAACATGCTTCTGAGTGTTTCATTTTGTGTTCATCAGGACAAATGCAAAACTACCAAATCCCAAACAAGTCCAGTGATTGATACCACAAAGTAAGGGCCTGTGGATTGCTTGACAAGTCAACTCTGATTGGCCAAGATATTTTCATGGACAAAGCAATGTGGTTATATGAGTGCAAGCAAAAAAGCTTGGGAATATCTCAGCAACATTCAAGTTGGGTTCTGTATGTTAGTTAGTTAGTGTGTGTCGATGCCTGGAGAAGGCACAGCTAAGTTTTATTCTTATAACTAACAAACATTGTGCTGCTTGTGATTTCAAACAGGTATAAAAATCATTCTGCTCCACACATCCATTAGGTAGATCATTGTTTTAGGTGTAGACACAAGATCAGGCATGTTTGTCATGTTTGCCAGCTGTAATCACTTCAAGGGCTTGGCATGTTGCTGTACACGCAATGTGACATCAATGTCATACCTGCAGCATGTGCCAGCAGACCAGGCAGCAATCACACTGCATGTATTATAACCAAGTGGCCATTTCTCAAAGTCTAAT
This sequence comes from Hemiscyllium ocellatum, assembly GCF_020745735.1. Classification (NCBI taxonomy): domain Eukaryota; kingdom Metazoa; phylum Chordata; class Chondrichthyes; order Orectolobiformes; family Hemiscylliidae; genus Hemiscyllium; species Hemiscyllium ocellatum. The sequence goes on from NC_083401.1 coordinate 123,492,612, forward strand.
GGAACAATCCTCAGTAAAGCTTAGGGTAACTGCTGTCCTAGGAGTCCCACTACTGCCAGTCAAGGGCATTGTCTTATATCAGTACAGGACCTTAGATACTGTGAGCACTGTGTCTTGTTATTTTTGTGTCTTTAAAACGTGGGGACTGTAAAGAGAAATAACAGTTTTTAAAAGCAGGAATTACCAAGTTGGCTGCATAATTTTGCAGCAAGGATTTTGGCACCTATTGTAAACTCTGTTTTTCTGGCTGTGGATTCCTGTGGTATGAAAACAATCAGGAGCTGAGATATTATTTCACAAATGAAGCTGATTGGTTCTCAGTTAACTGAGCAGAACTGGAAACAAGTTCTGGAGAGACAGAGAAAGTGGAAGACATGGAAGTTTGTGCTGTTCAGCTCCCAGCAGAAGGTGCCTATTCTGACTTTTCATCAGAAAAGGTGCAGAATCTATTCCCCCTAACAAGACACTTTTCGACTCCTAATAGGTCCAATCAGCCAATGCATCTTGTGCCTATTGTTATCATTAAAAAAAATATATCTTACTCTACTAACAATTACCTCTTCTTGTTAAGACTCATTGGCAGTTTATCTTCTACTACGTAAATGAACTAAGCCCTTAGACTCGGCACAGAAAAATGGATTGGTGACAACACTTTACCCAATTATTAGTAATCTTACAAGTTGTACCCAGCACAAAGCAAGATGGTTGCGATAACTGGACATCAATCATCTCAGCATCAGACCATCTCTGCAGGAGTTCCTCAGGATAGTGTCCTCACCCCAACCTTCTTCAGCTGCTTCATCAATGACCTTTTTCCACAATAAGATCAGAAGCCAAGATATTGTTTCATGATTTCATAATGTTCATCACCTTTCGTAATTCCTCAGAAACTGGACCAGTTCAAGTCCAAATGTAGTAAAATCTGAACATTATCCAGACTTAGAATGACAAGCAGCAAGTAATGTTGACACCATATATATGACCATTATATATTAATCATCTGGATGAGGGGACTGGGGGAATTCTAGCGAATTTTGCCGATGATACGAAGTTAGGTGGATAGGCAGGTAGTACTGAGAAAGTGGGGAGGCTGCAGAAGGATCTAGACAGTTTGGGAGAGTGGTCCAGGAAATGGCTGATGTAATTCAATGTGAGCAAATGCGAGGTCTTGCACTTTGGAAAAAAAGAATACAAGCATGGACTACTTTCTAAACGGTGAGAAAATTCATAAAGCCAAAGTACAAAGGGATCTGGGAGTGCTAATCGAGGATTCTCTAAAGGTAAACATGCAGGTTGAGTCCCTGATTAAGAAAGCGAATGCAATGTTGTCACTTATCTCAAGGGGGTTGGAATACAAAAGCACCGTTGTGCTACTGAGACTTTATAAAGCTCTGGTTAGGCCCCATTTGGAGCACTGTGTCCAGTTTTGGCCCCCACACCTCAGGAAGGACATACTGGCACTGGAGCGTGTCCAGCGGAGATTCACATGGATGATCCCAGGAATGGTTGGTCTAACATACGAGGAATGGCTGAGGATCCTGGGATTGTATTCATTGGAGTTTAGAAGATTAAGGGGAGACTTAATAGAAACTTACAAGATAGTACATGGCTTGGAAAGGGTGGACGCTAGGAAATTGTTTCCGTAAGGCGAGGAGACTAGGACCCGTGGACACAGCCTTAAAATTAGAGGGGGTCAATTCAGAACAGAAATGCGGAGAAATTTCTTCAGCCAGAGAGTGGTGGGCCTGTGGAATTCATTGCCGCAGAGTGCAGGGGAGGGTGGGACGCTAAATGTCTTCAAGGTAGAGATTGATAGATTCTTGATGTCTAGAGGAATTTAGGGCTACTGGGAGAATGCGGGTAAGTGGAGTTGAAATGCCCATCAGCCATGATTGAATGGCGAGTGGACTCGATGGGCCGAATGGCCTTACCTCCACTCCTATGTCTTATGGTCATATAATCTTATGGTCTTATGGACCACCAATGACCATCTCCAAAATAACCATCATACCTTGATATTCAATGGTGTTACCATCGCTGAATCCTCATTATCAGCTCCCTGGGGTTACCATTGACCAGAAACTGGAATGGTCCTATAAATACTGGGGCTACAAGAGCAGGTCACAGGCTAGAACTGTTGCAGCAGGTAACTCGCCTCCTGAAACTCCAAATTCTGTCCACTAACTCCAAAGCACATACCAGAATTTTGTGAAATAGGCCTCATTTGCCTAAATAGGTGCATCTCTAACAGCACCCGTGAGGTTTGACCATTCAGGTCGAAGGAACCTGTGTGATTGGTACCATAGCCACAAACATTCATTCCCTCCATCACCGACACTCAATAACAGCTGTACTGCCGAAATTTTACTGCACTTATCATATCATACTGTATTATACAAACATGGCGACAGAATAAGCTCCACTGTGTGTGTATAACATCCACAAGTTGCATTGCAGAAATTCACCAAGCTCTCTAGCTCAGTGGTATTGAACTGATGTGCTGTGGTCCACATTGGTGCGTCATGAAATTTTGCACAAAGGTAAAGAATCCTGTTTCATCTGAAGCAATAGTAAACAAAATTAAACTAAACCTCATGAAAATTAATCATGAGATAAAAAGCAAATTGATCTCTCAATTCTAAAATGTGGGAACATTATGTAGAGGGCCATTAACAAAATTGAGATCTTGTGATCTCTTTTAATCTGTGGCCATGCAGCAGAGACAAAATAATATAACGTCTGTAAGGAATGCTTGTCATTGGAGAAGGATCTACAGGTGACTTTCTCCAGATTAAAAGGCTGTGCACACACCATCAGGCCCAGGTTTCCCACCAGCTTTGATAAATTGCAAGTTACACTGTATTTTGCTCTGATCCATTCAATCTCAAGTTATGTATCTATTCAATGCAGAGTGTAGAACAGATTCAGGGTCATGAACAGTCAGAAGTAATGGAGTTGAGCAAATTTTGATAATGTGCTTTCACAAAATGTGAAACATTTGCGCATTTGGTTTTCTTTATCTTGTTGTATGCACTTTGTGACAAACCTCCCTCATAAGACTGTGGCCATAATAAGTGCAAGTGAATGTGATGCTTATGAGCAGTCAATTCAGATGATAAAAGTGGGTATGATGTGGAATAGTTTGTCTCATTAAAGTGTGTTCTCTTTAATGAGTGCAGGAACTGCTGTATTGTGTCATATGCACAGAGACTGCTGTTCTCCGTAATATAGTCAGAGACTGCCACTCTTTATACTGTAGACAGGTACTGCTGTCAATATACACAGGATATAGTGTTACTGAGGGGTTGGGACTCATTGCCATGACAGCACTTCCAAACCTATGAACACACCCTGTCTGGAAGGACAAGGGGCAAGATTTCCATGGAAAGACCCCTACCTCGCCCAGGCAGTCGCTGACCTGACTTGAGAATATGTCACCATCCTGCCCTAGAAATCTCCCTGAACTGTATTGTCAGTCTACATACAACACATGGACTGCTCTAGTTCAAGATGGTTCAAGAAGACAGATTACCGTCTCCTGTCAAAGGGTAATGAGGGATGGGCAATAAATGCTCAACCAGCCATTGGTACCCACATCCCATGAATTATCCGAAACAAAAGTAAAATATAAATATTTCAGCACCAGATGCAACATTGCAACAAATATACAGACTGGTCAAATATACATAGGTTCATAGAGTCATAGAGATGTACAGCATGGAAACAGACCCTTCGGTCCAACCCATCCATACCGACCAGATATCACAAACCAATCTAGTCCTACCTGCCAGCACCTGGCCCATATCCCTCCCAACTCTTCGTATTGCCTCTTAAATGTTGCAATTGTACCAGCCTCCACCACTTCCTCTGGCAGCTCATTCCATACACGTACCACTCTCTGTGTGAAAACATTGCCCGTAGGTATCTTTTAGATCTTTCCCCTCTCACTCTAAACCTATGCCCTCTAGTTCTGGATTCCCCGACCTCAGGGAAAAGATTTTACCTATTTACCCTATCTATGCCCCTCATAATTTTGTTAACCTCTATAAGGACACCCCTCAGCCTCTGACGCTCCAGGGAAAACAGCCCCAGCCTGTTCATGCTCTACCTATAGCTCAGATCCTCCAACACTGGCAACATCCTTGTAATTCTTTTCTGAACCCTCTCAAGTTTCACAACATCTTTCCGATAAAAGGAGACCAGAATTACATGCAATATTCCAACAGTGACCTAACCAATGTCCTGTACAGCTGCAACATGACCTTCCAACTCCTGTACTCAATATTCTGACCTATAAAGGTCACTATCCTACATACTTGCGACTCCACTTTCAAGGAGTTATGAACCTGCACTCCAAGGTCTCTTTGTTCAGCAACACTCCCTAGGACCTTACCATTAAGTGTATAAATCCTGCTAAGATTTGCTTTCCCAAAATGCAGCACCTCACATTTATCTGAATTAAATTCCATCTGCCACTTCTCAGTCCATTAGCCCATCAGATCAAGATCCTGTTGTAATTTGAGGTAACCTTCTTCTCTGTCCACTACACCTCCAATTTTGGTGTCATCTGTAAACTTACTAGCTGTACCTCTTATGGTCACATCCAAATCATTTATATAAATGATGATAAGTCCCCATTTACAGCACCAGTTTAGATACAAGGTACATGGGTACCGTTTTTATGTAAATGACAAAAAGTGGAGGACCCAGCGCTGATCCATGTGGCAATCCACTGGTCACAGGCCTCAGTCTGAAAAATAACGCTTCACCATGACCCTTTGAGCCAGTTCTGTATCCAAATGCTTAGTTCTCCTTGTATTTCATGAGATCTAACCTTACTAACCAGTCTCTCATGGGGAACCTTGTCGAACACCTTATTGAAGTCCATATAGATTACGTCCACCTATCTGCCCTCATCAATCCTCTTTGTTACGTCCTCAAAAAACTCAATCAAGTTCCTGAAACATGATTTCCCACACACAAAGCCATGTTGACTATCCCTAATCAGTCCTTGCCTTTCCAAATACATGTACAACCTGTCCCTCAGGATTTCCTCCAACAACTTGCCCACCACTGAGGTCAGGCTCACTGGTCTATAGTTCCCTGGCTTGTCCTTACCACCCTTCTTAAACAGTGTCACCACGTTTGCCAACCTCCATCTTCCGGCACCTCACCTGTGACTATCGATGATACAAATATCTCAGCAAGAGGCCCAGCAATCACTTCTCTAGTTTCCACAGAGTTCTGGTGGAACTGATCAGGTCCTGGGGATTTATCCACCTTTAACCGTTTTAAAGACATCCAGCACTTCCTCCTCTGTAATCTGGACATTTTGCAAGGTGTCCCCATCTATTTCCCTACAATCTATATATTCCATATCATTTTCCACAGTAAATACTGATGCAAAATACTCATTTAGTATATCCCACATTTTCTGCAGCTCCACATTTAGGCTGCCTTGCTGATCTTTGAGGGGCCCTATTCTCTCACTAGTTACCCTTTTGTCCTTAATGTATTTGTAAAAACCCTTTGGATTCTCTATGAATTCTATTTGCCAAAGTTATCTCATGTCCCCTTTTTGCCTTCCTGATTTCCCTCTTAAGTATACTCCTACTTCCTTTATACTCTTCTAAGGATTCACTCGATCTATCCTGTCTATACCTGACAAATGCTTCCTTCTTTTTCTTAACCAAACCCTCAATTTCTATAGTCATCCAGCATTCCTATACCTACCAGCCTTTCCTTTCACCCTAACAGGAATCACTTTCTCTGGATTCTTGTTATCTCATTTCTGAAGGCTTCCCAATAACCAATATGCAAATTTATATTTGCTTGTGAAAAGAGCATGCAACTATTGAAATGTTTGAAGTATATTTTACTGATTTGTGTAAACCATGAGTTGAATGGTGCTCATCTATATCAGGGGACTATAATGTAGAAATCACTAACAAAGACAGATAATGCTGGAAGTCCTGAACAGGTCTGCTGGCATCTGTGGAGAGGAAAAATAGGGTGAATATTCCAGGTTGAAAACCTATCAATAAAACTGGATGAGTTTAGAGCTGCACAGCTTTTAAACGGGTGCAGAGGTATGGAGAGGACTGAGGGAGAAGATCAAATGGGATAGGTCTGTAATGGAACTCAGGGCAGGAATTGTTAACTTAGGAGAATTATGATGATATAGCACAAAATGAGGTGATGCTGGAACAAAGAAAGGGATGATCACCTTATTGGGATTGTATTACAGACCCCACAACAGTCAGAGGGAAATTGAGAAACAAACTTGTAAGGAGATCTCAGCTATCTGTAAGAATAATAGGTTATGGTAGAGGATTTTAACTTTCCGAACATCGACTGGGACTGCCATAGTGTTAAAGGTATGTGGATGTACCTACTAGAGAAGGTGCAAAACCTGACCTACTCTTGGGAAATAAGGCAGGGCAGGTGACTGAGGTGTCAGTGGGGAGCACTTTCGCGCCAGCGACCATAATTCTATTCATTTTAAAATAATGATGGAAAAGGATAGACCAGATCTAAAGTTGAAGTTCTAAATTGGAGAAAGGCATTAGGCAAGAACGTTTGAAAGCTGATTGGGGGCAGATGTTCACAGGTAAAGGGACAGCTGGAAAGGGGGAAGCCTTCAGAAATGAGATAACAAGAATCCAGAGAAAGTATATTCCTGTCAGGGTGAAAGGGAAGGCTGGTAGATATAGGGAATGCTGAATGACTAAAGAAATTGAGGGTTTCGTTAAGAAAAAGAAGGAAGCATATGTCAGGTACAGACAGGATAGATCAAGTGAATCCTTAGAAGAGTACAAAGAAAGTAGGAGTATATTTCAGAGGGAAATCTGGAGGGCAAAACGGGGACATGAGATAGCGATGGCAAATAGAATTAAGGAGAATCCAAAGGGGTTTTACAAATATATTAAGGACAAAAGGGTAACTAGGGAGAGAATAGGGCCCCTCAAAGATCAGCAAGGCAGCATTTGTGTGGAGCCACAGAAAATGGGGGAGATACTAAATGAATATTTTGCATCAGTATTTACTGTGGAAAAGGATATGGAAGATAAAGACTGTAGGGTGACATCTAGCAAATTGTCCAGATGACAGAGGAGGAAGTGCTGGATGTCTTGAAACGGTTAAAGGTGGATAAATCCCCAGGACCTGATCAGGTGTACCCAAGAACTCTGTGGAAAGCTAGAGAAGTGATTGCTGGACTTCTTGCTGAGATATTTGTATCATTGATAGTCACAGGTGAGGTGCCGGAAGACTGGAGGTTGGCAAACGTGGTGCCACTGTTTAAGAAGGGCGGTAAGGACAAGCCAGGGAACTATAGACCGGTGAGCCTGACCTCGGTGATGGGCAAGTAATTGGAGAGAATCCTGAGGGACAGGATGTGCATGTATTTAGAAAGGCAAGGACTGATTAGGGATAGTTAACATGGCTTAATGTGTGGGAAATCATGTCTCACAAACTTGATTGAGTTTTTTGATGAATTAACAAAGAGGATTGATTTAGGCAGAATGGTAGATGTGATCTACATGGACTTCAGTAAGGCATTCGACAAGGTTCCCCATGGGAGACTGATTAGCAAGGTTAGATCTCAGGAATACAGGGAGAACTAGCCATTTGGATACAGAACTGGCTCAAAGGTAGAAGACAGAGGGTGGTGATGGAGGGTTGTTTTTCAGACTGGAGGCCTGTGACCAGTGGATTGCCACAAGGATCAGTGCTGGGTCCTCTACTTTTTATCATTTACATAAATGATTTGGATGTGAGCATAAGAGGTACAGTTAGTAAGTTTACAGATTACACCAAAATTGGAGGTGTAGTGGACAGCGAAGAGGGTTACCTCAGATTACAACAGGATCTTGATCAGATGGGCCAATGGGCTGAGAAGTGGCAGATGGAGTTTAATTCAGATAAATGTGAGGTGCTGCATTTTGGGAAAGCAAATCTTAGCAGGACTTATTCACTTAATGGTAAGGTCCTAGGGAGTGTTGCTGAACAAAGAGACCTTGGAGTGTTGGTTCATAGCTCCTTGAAAGTGGAGTCGCAGGTAGATAGGATAGTGAAGAAGGTATTTGGCATGCTTTCCTTTATTGGTCAGAGTATTGAGTACAGGAGTTGGGAGGTTATGTTGCGGCTGTACAGGACATTGGTTAGGATACTGTTGGAATATTGTGTACAATTCTGGTCTCTTTCCTATCAGAAAGATGTTGTGAAACTTGAAAGGGTTCAGAAAACAAAATTATGAGGAGCATGGATAGGATAAATAGGCAAAATCTTTTCCCTGGGGTTGGGGAGTCCAGAACTAGAGGACATAGGTTTAGGGTAAGAGTGGAAAGATATAAAAGAGACCTAAGGGGCAACCTTTTCATGCAGAGGGTGGTACATGTATGGAATGAGCTGCCAGAGGATGTGGTGGAGGCTGGTACAATTGCAACATTTAAGAGGCATTTGGATGGGTATATGAATAGGAAGAGTTTGAAGGGATAGGGGCTGGTTGCTGACAGGTGAGACTAGATTGGGTTGGGATATCTGGTATGCATGGACGGGTTGGACCGAAGGGTCTGTTTCCATTCTGTACATCTCTATGACTCTAAATACAAAAGCCAAAGATAGATTTCAGTGAAGGGGAGTAGAGATTCCAGTAAGTGAGAAGGATCCAGCAGGATCACTCCAGTGAGAACCAGGAAGCCAAGTTCAATGTGAAACTCATTTGAGTGTAACTGCCATTCATGACTTGGTAATGAACACAACTTTCACACACAAGTGCTGCTTAATGCTTTCTTTAATAGCTTTAGATAAAGACATGGATACTCAACCCTTAATCTGAGTTCCGCCTGCCCACTGTTTGAGTCACATTCTCAAATTTGAGGGTTTAAAGCAAATAGCATTCTTGAATGTGGAAAATGAGCCTTGTAAATGGACATGGATTATTTTGTTTTTGCAAAGGCAATATTATAATAAAAAGGGGATTAGCTTCCAAAGCCCTCCTGACTGTTTTCATTACTTACGGGCAAAATCCATCAAAGAAAGCATACCAAAGAGATGAACTGACATTAGAGTCAGGCTGCTCATTCCCACCAACCGGCAATGAATGGAACTGTTTCCAAAACCTATTTTACTGGGAAACGTTTTCGCAGAGGATCAGTTACTTCTTCAAAAGGTTGTACTAAATCAAACCAGAATTATTGCTGCTTTTCACAAATCTGTGTAGTTCTGTATGGCCAAATAATGTGTCATTCTCAGCCACAAGCTTGAGATAACTGGCAGGATCCATTCCACACGGCAGTTTTACAAAGGCACACTTTGAGAATTGCTCTCTAAAAAGCTGTCTAAGTATCTAATTTAGATTCCAAAGACATTTTTTGACATCCTTGTGGCATCTGTTCACTCCATGTGATAATTGTGAATGTTATATGGAAAGAACCAATCTGTATTGTACTTTATGCAATATCTAACTCTCCAAAACACTGCAGAGATAATTATAGTTTTAGAAGGATAATAAAATAAAGTCGCTATGGTCCTACTGGTCTATAGCGCTGTTGTATCATTAGAGAGTGAGATGGTTTAACCTGAGGATCGCCACTTCTCTGACAAGGTGCAAGGTTAACAAGGAGAGTCTTTTCTACAGGAATTAGAATCTACATTGGTAGGCATCACTGTCTATCAGAAAATCCAGCCAACTGAGCTAACTGATTTCAGATGAAGATGGTTTGACTGAGGATACTACCCTGAAGAACTCCTATGGAAATGTCCTGGAGCTCTGATAACAGTTATCCACTGGCCATTATCATCTTCCTTTGTGCTAGGTATGGCTGTAATCCGTGAAGTGGCTTCCCCTTGATTCTCAATAACTTCTGTTTTGTTAAGTTTCCGTGATGCCACACTCAGTCTCATGCAATTTTAATGTCAGGACAGCCACACGGACCTCTTGAATTTAGCATTTTTATTCATATTTGAACTAAGGCTGTTATGAAATGAGGAGCTGAGTACATGCAGTGCATTTGACACATATGCAGTTGCCTATGGTGCGCGCATTGAATTGATGTTACACTATGTAACGCAGTAGCATGTCCACTCTATTAATTAAAGGAATGGAATACAATTGAATTGAATTGAATTTATTATCACGTGTACCAAAGCACAGTGAAAAGCTTTGTCTTGTGACCAATACAGGCAGAGCACAGAGTTAAGTAGCATAGATAGTAAATAATAGGTAAACAGCAGCAAAAACAAAAAAAGCAGGTACAGGCAAATGTTAAGAGTTGTGAATCCATTCAGTATTCTAGCAACAGTAGGGTAGAAACTGTTGCGAATCCGGCTGGTGCATGTGTTCAGGCTTCTGTACCTTTTTCCTGATGGTAGAGTCATAGAGTCATAGAGATGTACAGCACAGAAACAGACCCTTCAGTCCAACTCATCCATGCTGACGAGATATCCCAACCAGAGTCTAGATTAGAGTGGTGCTGGAAAAATACAGCAGTTCAGGCAGCATCCAAGGAGCAGTAAAATCAACATTTTGGGCAAAAGCCCTTCATCAGGAATACAGGCAGAGACCCTGAAGGGTGGAGAGAAAAGTGAGAGGAGGGTGGGGGTAGGGAGAAAGTAGCATAGAGAACAATAGGTGAGTGGGGGAGGGGATGGAGGTGATAGGTTAGGGGGGAGGGGGGAGTGGATAGATGGAAAAGAAGATAAGCAGGTAGGACAAGTCATGGGGACAGTGCTGAGCTGGAAGTTTGGAACTGGGGTGAGGTGGGGGAAGGGGAAATGAGGAAACTGTTGAAGTCCACATTGATGCCCTGGGGTTGAAGTGTTCTGAGGCAGAAGATGAGGTGTTCTTCCTCCAGGCGTCTGGTGGTGAGGGAGCGGCGGTGAAGGAGGCCAAGGACCTCCATGTCCTCGGCAGAGTGGGAGGGGGAGTTGAAATTTTGGGCCACAGGGCGGTGTGGTTGTTTGGTGCGGGTGTCCCAGAGATGTTCCCTAAAGCGTTCTGCTAGGAGGTGTCCAGTCTCCCCAATGTAGAGGAGACCACATCGGGAGCAATGGATATAATAAATGATATTGGTTGATGTTCAGGTAAAACTTTAATGGATATGGAAGGCTCCTTTAGGGCCTTGGATGGAGGTGAGGGAGGAGGTGTGGGTGCAGGCTTTGCAGTTCCTGCGGTGACAGGAGAAAGTGCCAGGACGGGAGGGTGGGTTGTAGGAGGGGCGTGGACTTGATAAGGTAGTCACGGAAGGAACGGTCTTTGCTGAAGGCGGAAAGGGGTAGGGAGGGATATCCCAACCAGACTTTCAATTCATTCAGAAATGGGAATGTATATGTTTTTCAATAAGTTAAACATAATAAGGTTTCCTCTCTTAACATGCTCTTCCCATGCTATGTCTCACTCTCATTTTAATTACAGTGTGATAATCGACTTGATCTTCAGTGAAGACAAGCTCAAAGTCTTCAAGATGTCCCTTACCATATTCTCTGCCTCCACAGATAGGTTGCCATTTTGATCATAATATTGCTGACTTGCTGCTTCATTTATCCTTGCGCTTTATAGAACATAGAAAAATACAGTGCAGTACAGGCCCTTCGGCCCTCGATGTTGCGCTGACCAAAGCCTACCTAACCTACACTAGCCCAATAACCTCCATATGTCTATCCAATGCCCGCTTGAATGACCATAAAGAGGGAGAGTCCACCACTGCTACTGGCAGGGTATTCCATGAACTCACAACCTGCTGAGTTAAGAATCTACCCCTAACATCTGTCCTATACCAACCTCGCCTCAATTTAAAGCTGTGTCCCCTAGTAACAGCTGACTCCATACCCAGAAAAAGGTTCTCACTGTCCACCCTATCTAAACCCCTAATCATCTTGTACACCTCTATCAAATCTCCCCGAAACCTTCTTTTCTCCAATGAGAACAGCCCCAAGTGCCTCAGCCTTTCCTCATACGATCTTCCTACCATAACAGGCAACATCCTGGTAAACCTCCTCTGCACCCGTTCCAGTTTCTCCACATCCTTCCTATAGTATGGCGACCAAAACTGCACACAATACTCCAGATGCGGCCGCACCAGAGTCTTATACAACTGCAACATGACTTCAGGACTCCGGAACTCAATTCCTCCACCAATAAAGCCCAGTACGCCAAATGCCTTCGTCACAGCACTATTTACCTAGGTGGCAACTTTCAGAGATCTGTATACATGGACACCAAGATCCCTCTGCTCATCCACACTACCAAGTAGCCTACCATTAGCCCAGTAATCCATCTTCTTGTTACTCTTACCAAAGTGAATGACTTCACACTTAGCTACATTGAACTCCATTTGCCACCTTTCTGCCCAGCTCTGCAACTTATCTATATCCCGCTGTAACCTGCCACATCCTTCTTCGCTGTCCACCACTCCACCGACTTTCATATCATCCGCAAACTTGCTCACCCAGCCTTCAAGCCCCTCCTCCAGGTCATTTATAAAAATGACAAACAGCAATGGTTCCACAACAGATCCTTGTGGAACACCGCTAGTAACTGCACTCCAAGATGAACCTTTACCATCAACTACTACCCTCTGTCTCCTTCCAGCCAGCCAATGCCTAATCCAAACCTCTAATGCACCCTCAATGCCATACCTCCGTAGTTTTTGCAGTAGCCTACCATGGGGTACCTTATCGAACGCCTTGCTAAAATCCATATACACCACATCTACTGCTTTACCCTCGTCCACTTCCTTGGTCACCTTCTCAAAGAACTCAATAAGGTTTGTGAGGCACGACCTGCCCTTCACAAAACCATGCTGACTATCCTTGATCACATTATTCCTATCCAGATGTTCATAAATCCTATCCCTTACAATTCTCTCTAAGACTTTGCCCACAACAGAAGTGAGACTCACTGGCCTATAGTTACTAGGGCTGTCCCTACTCCCCTTCTTGAACAAGGGGACCACATTCGCTATCCTCCAGTCTTCAGGCACTACTCCTGTAGACAACGACGACATAAAAATCAAGGCCAATGGCTCCGCTATCTCCTCCCTAGCTTCCCAGAGGATCCTAGGATAAATGCCATCAGGCCCAGGGGACTTATCTATTTTCACCCTTTCCAGTATTCCCCAGACCTCTTCCCTACATACTTCAATGCCATCCATTCTAACCACTTGTGACTCAATATTCACATCAGCAACAATGTCCTGTTCCTGAGTGAATACTGACGAAAAGTATTGATTTAGTGTCTCTCCAATCTCCTCTGCCTCCACGCACAACTTCCCACTACAATCCTTGACTGGACCGATACCTACCCTAGTCATCCTTTTATTCCTGATATACCTATAGAAAGCCTTTGGGTTTTCCCTAATGCTACCAACCAAGGACTTTACATGTCCCCTTCTCACTGCTCTTAGCTCTCTCTTTAGATCCTTCCTGGCTACCTTATAACTCTCAATCGCCCCAATTGAACCTTCATGCCTCATCTTTACATAGGTCGCCCTCTAGAGTAAAAGTCACCGAGTTGTGGTCACTGTCCCCGAAGTGCTCACCCACCCCCAAGTCTAACACCTGGCCTGGTTCATTACCTAGAACCAAATCGAGTATGGCCTCACCTCTTGTTGGCCTGTCTACATATTGTGTCAGGAAACCCTCCTGCACACATTGGACAAACACCGACCCATCTAACGAACTCGAGCTATGGCTTTCCCAGTTAATATCTGGGAAGTTAAAGTCCCCCATAACAACCACCCTACTACTTTCACTCTTCTCCTGAATCATCTTTGCAATACTTTCCTCTACGTCTCTAGGACTATTAGGAGGCCTGTAGAAAACTCCTAACAGGGTGACCTCACCTTTCCTATTTCTAACCTCAGCCCAAACTACCTCAGATGGCAAGTCTTCCTCCATCGTCCTTTCCACCGCTGTAATACTATCCTTGACAAGCAATGCCACACCTCCCCCTCTTTTACCCCCACCTCTGACCCTACTAAAACATTTAAACCCTGGAACCTGCAATAGCCATTCCTGTCCCTGTTCTAACTACGTCTCTGTAATGGCCACAACATCGAAGTCCCAGGTACCAACCCACGCTGCAAGTTCACCTACCTTATTTCTTATACTTCTGGCATTGAAGTATACACACTTCAAGCCACCTTCCTGTTTACCGGTACCCTCCTTTGAGATCGATGCCTTGTTCCTAACCTCCCTACACTCAAGGTCCTGTACCCTAAAGCTACAGTCCAGGTTCCCATGCCCCTGCAGAGTTAGTTTAAACCCTCCCAAAGAGCACTAGCAAACCTCCCTCCAAGGATGCTGGTGCCCCTCAGGTTCAGATGGAGACCATCCTGTTTATAGAGGTCCCACCTTCCCCAGAAAGAACCCCAGTTGTCCAGAAACCGGAATCCCTCCCTCCTGCACCATCCCTGTAGCCATGCATTTAACTGTTCTCTCTCCCTATTTCACGACTCTCTATCACGTGGCACGGGTAACAAACCAGAGACAACAACTCTGTTTGTTCTAGCTCTGAGCTTCCAACCTAGCTCCCTGAAAGCCTGCCTAACATCCTCACCCCTCTTCCTACCTATGTCGTTGGTGCCAACATGGACCATGACCTGGGGCTGCTCCCCCTCCCCCTTAAGGACCTGGAAAACACAATCAGAGACGTCACGTATCCTTGCACCTGGGAGGCAACATACCAATCGTGAGTCTCTGTCGCCCCCGCAAAACCGCCTATCTGTGCCCCTCACTATTGAGTCCCCAATAACTATCGCTCTACCTTTCTCCACCCTTCCCTTCTGAGCAACGGGGACAGGCTCCGTGCCAGAGGCCTGAACCTCATTGCTTACCCCTGGTAAGTCATCCCCCCCACAAGTATCCAAAACGGTATACTTGTTATTGAGGGGAACGGCCGCAGGGGGTTTCTGCACTGGCTGCTTCCTCCCAGTCCCCCTCACTGTCATCCATCTGTCTATAACTTTCGGAGTAACTACTTCCCTAAAGCTCTGATCTATGACAACCTCTGCCTCCTGAATGATCCATAGTTCATCCAACTCCAGCTCCACTTCCCTAACACGGTCTTGGAGGAGCTGGAGATGGGTGCACTTCTTGCAAGTGTAATCAGCAGGGACGCTAATGGCATCCCTCACCTCATACACCTTGCAAGAGGAACATTGCACTGCCTTCGCTGCCATCCCTCTAAAAGGTAAACTTTAAAAACTAGATCTAAAGAAACAAACAAGCAAAATGCAGCACTTACCTGCTTACCACAACGGGTCTTATTATTAGGTTAGAGGAGGAGGGCGGGTGGGAGGCCCTACCCCTGTAGTGCCTCGGGTTCCTTGCCTACGCGCTTTTATAAGAAAAAAAAACCTTCCCAGGTAAGCTAGTGCGACACCAGCTTCCGGATCCGCTAGGCGCTTAAAAAAAACTTTAAATTTTAGCCGTTAAAAAAACAACAACTGGACTATACTGCGACTTAAAAAAAACACCACCAGACAGCTGTTACCTGCTCCGCCGAGAGAGTGAGCTTTACATACTTCCAACACAAAAAAAATTTCTTTTGGTATATCCTCTCCACACATTTTCAGGATCTGTTTACTTTTCTTTCCTGAACTTCTTTTTGCAATTCACCTTTATGCTTATTGTACTATTTTTGATTTTCTGCAGTATTTCGCTTGCTTTGCCAGATATTATTTTTCTTGCTTTTTTGAAATTGGATCCTTATTGCAGCTGCTCATTAGAGCAAGGTGTAGAGTTTGTTGTTCCACACGTTTGAGATTATAGAAAAACATTGCCAGGATGGGATGGATCTTTGAGAATGCTGGCGGCCTTTCCTTGAAGGTGGGTCTGGTAGATGGATTCTATAGATGGGATGTTGGCCGTTGTGATTGTCCAGGCTGAGTTCACCAATCTCTGTAACCGTCTCTGATCTTGAGTAGTACAGTTGCCATACCAGGTAGTGACACATCCGGACAGAATGCTCTCGATGGCGCACCTATAAATGTTGGCAAGGGTATTCACCATCATGCCAAATTTCCTCAGCGGCCTGAGGAAGGAGAGACGTTGTTGGACCTTTGTAACCAGTGTGTCCACATGGAGAGTCCAAGAAAGCTTGTTGTGGATGACCACTCCCAGGACCCTGACATGTTCCACCTCTGCATTGTTAAAGTGTAGGGCGGCAAGAGTAACATCCCCCTGAAAGTCAATAATGAGTTCCTGGGTTTTGCTGGCATTGACAGTTAGGTTATTCTCAGTGCACTGTTTTTCCAGGTCTTCCACCTCCCGACCGTAGTCTGTTTCATCACCATCTGAGATTCAACTGACTATGGTGGTGTCATCAGCGCACTTGTAAATGGCATTATTCTGGTCTTTGGCAATGCAGTCATGGATATACAGTGAGTACAGCAAGGGGCTGGTTACGCACACTTGGGGGGCTCCAGTGTTGAGTGTTAGTGAGGACGAAGTATTGTCCCTTAACCTCATTGATTGTGGCCTGTGGATCAGAAAACTAAGGATCCAGTTGCACAGAGTGGGACTTAGTCCGAGATCACTAAGTTTAGTAATCAGTCTCGAGGGAATAATAGTGTTGAAGGTTGAACTGTAGTCAATGAGTAGGATTCTTACATAGCTATTCTTGATGTCAAGATATTCTAGGGAGGAGTAAAGGGCAAGTGATATGGCATCTGATGTGGATCTGTTGGTCTGACAGGCAAATTGGAGTGGGTCAGGAATAGTGGGGAGGCTGGAGTAGATTAATGCCATGACCAGCTTTTCAAAGCACTTCATGACCACCGAAGGTAAGGCCACTGGGCAATAGTCAATGAGACATGCTGCAAGAGCCTTCTTAGGCACAGGGATGATGTTGGCCCTCTTGAAACAGACAGGGACAGTGGCCTGCTGCAGGGAGAGGTCAAAGATGTTTAAGAAGACCTCTGCCAGCTGATGTGCACATGCTCTGAGTGCACGGCCTGGTACTCTGTCTGGTGACATAATTGATCACATGACAACCATGAGAAGCTGCCTTCCAGTGTGTCTGCACTGAAAGGCAAGGTAATGCAGATGTACTATGGACCTTTATGTTCTAGTTGTAGCGACAATGAATAAAGAAGTTAGGTGAGGGACTCCTATGTCCATTAAAGTTATCATCGTTGGTGTTCCCTCGCAGATGAGGATGACTCTCTTCCGCTCTCAGGGTGATTCTGTAGGTGGCTATACAGACCGATGCAGCTACCATTGGCTCTGCTATACATGTGGCAGAAGGTGGTCATGGGGTGGGGTGGGTGGGGCATTGGTGTAGCAGCACACTCCTTTCGTTGTTTTTGCCTGGATTCTGCTCTTTCCCATTGACAAGTCTCAAGGCTTAGGACCCCTTCCTGGATGCATCTCCTTCACTTTGGACAGTCCTGGGCCAGTGCTTCCCAGGTGTCTGTGGGAATGTTGCACTTTGCATGTGATGCGTTGAGGGCATCCCTGAAATATTTCTTCTGTCTACCTGGGCCCACCTGCCATTTCAAAGCTGGGTGTACACCTGCTTGGAGAGTCTCATGTCGGTCATACAGATGATGTGCCCAGTCCATTGGAGCCAATCAGGTCAGTGACTCAATGCTGGGGATGTAGGCCTGGTCATGGATGCTGGTGTTAATGTTTCTGTCTTCTCAGCAGATTCACAGGATTTTGAACAGGCAGCATTGGGGGGACTGCTCTGGTGCCTTTAGGTGTCTGCTGTAGACATTGAAGTAGGCAAAAAGTGAGTGAACTCTAAGAGAGTAAGCAGGGATCACTGAGGTGCACCCTGATCCAAAACTGAGTGTTGTCCCCATTTGAAAAGGGACCATGAAGCAGCATTGTAATGAGAGGTGCCAGTGTGATCCAAAGTTTCCTATAAGTGGATCAGAGATGTGCCATGATGATGCAGTGTGAATGGTGTGTCTCAGATCACAAGGTCCATGGATGTGGGATGCCTGCACATGGATTGTGACCTGGGATGATAGTAATATGTGTTCAAGGTGAAGGTCCAGAGAAACAAGCGGTAAGTGAAGTCTCCAAGTAACTGCTGTGACTTCCATCTAGTTTCCATCCAGTTTTTGGGAGAACAGAAAACTAAATATTAATGAGATGAGCGTAAAGACTAATAGGGAGTAATAATAGCAAGAATCTTGTCTCACAGTTTTATAATTGGTTAGAAAATGGGACTTTTTCCTCTTAGTGTTGTGAACGTCTTTGCTGGACAGCTCATGTGATTTTCCTAACTTTCTCACCAAGGCTCATATTGTTCAGGGCTGGGAAGATTCCACCTACAGTAACCGCTGAGCCCAACACCAAGCCACTTCAAAGGATTTTCATCAAACCATTTCAGACTGCTGCAAATCATCTTCAAGAATATGTTACTTCAGTTATGGAGCTATCCGATGGACATTACAATACATGCAAGGAAAGCAAATGTACATTGCAGACATGCTGCCAAGTGCAGCACTCCTGATGGAGAATACAGAATATGCCATGACAAGATGTGAAATCTTCAAGATCCAACACAAAGCAACTGCTTGACAAGCTCTAGAAACCATACACCCAAAGGAGTTGAATCTAAGGGACAAACTCAAATCAAGCAAACTACCAATGCAATGCAATTGCCCAAGCATTGTGAGAAGTTGTGATGAAGGGGTGACCCGAGGACACCCTTGTTGCTATAAGAGTATATTGAACACGTAGAAAAAAATAGATAATCCAAGATGGAACGTTGTACAAAAGAAAATAGAGTCAATATAGCTCAGGAGTTGAGAGAAAAGGTGATAAAGTTCATCTATGCAATCCAATAAGGAACTGACTAGGAGGAAGTGAGGACTGCAGATGCTGGAGATCAGAGCAGAAAAATGTGTTGCTGGAAAAGCGCAGCAGGTCAGGTAGCATCCAAGGAGCAGGAGATTCGACGTTTCTTCAGGAATTGAGTCTAGTCTGAGGAAGGCAAGAAATGTGCTCCACAGACCAAATATGAGCAACAAAATCAAGGATCACATCAGCCAGTGAGTAGCTGTCATGAATACCAAGCTAAGCAAGCTAGAGAGCGATTGATGACACATATTTTGGACAGACCATGAATGAATCTAGGAGTAAAGTTCTTCACATGCACGTAGTTGTCACTATAGACTACTATCCTGACTACTGGGAGTTGGACCAACTGACTTCAGTGATACTGATGAGATTTTCAAAAGCCTTCTGAAATCTGTTTTTATTTTAGCTTTCAAAATGTCTACTAGGTGTCTCAGTTCAACCTTAGTTAAAAATTTCAAATAATCCATTGTCACATTCTCCACCCAGAAAAATCTCAACAGCAGTCAAAGCCATTTTAAATTCTAATCTGTGTGATATACTTCACAATCACACTTCTTGTTCATTACCTTATTGCACATTGTTTTTAAAGATTTACTGGTCCTACCTAAATTCAACGAATATTCAAACGCATGAAAAGCCCTATTATATTTTAACCTAGCTGACAGTAATACCAGACAAGTCAGATCCCAAGGTGAGACCTTACTAGATAGAACATGAGTTTAACTTTTGCTGTTTATTTACTGTGGTGGTACTGTCACTCAACTTATCCACAAGAGGCTGTTGATTCACTTCTACCAAGAACACATATAAGTTTACCACAAAAGAAGATAAAGTATCAACTATGTTTCACTAAAAGAGCAATGTCTGACACAATGTTATTACAAATATCAGGAAGATTCAAGCTTTTGACACAGCCACAACTTTACAGATACTCAAACTTCAATGAAGGGTCAGTGTCTGCCTTCATGTTAAAGCTCCTTGTTCAGGAGATGTGACTATATTTGTTTGGCAAATTTCTGTATTAACACAATGCTATTTTCTTCGATTAATGCTTTTTTTTTGAACAAGTTGCAAATTCATGTCACCTACTTCTCAACATGTATTCCTTAAAGTTATGTCTTCGATGGTCTTGTAAGATGTTTTCTACTCAGATATCTCAAACACTGAACGTTTCTGGCCCCTTTCTCTTACTGACTTCTAAGCCACCCAGGGTTTCTTTTCTTCTACCCTGACTGCTTTGGAGACTGCTAGACTAACCTCGCTGTTATAGACCTTCCTGTCTGAATGACTGCACATTATCCTTCTTTTCTTTCACATTATCTTTTGTTTTTATTTCTGTTTCAAAAACCTTGATGCTCGGCAACTGCCCAGTTTCTTGAACTCCTGTTGAACACTGAACTATTAACCCTAAGGGTTTAAAGGCATTAATTTAAACGCATGTTTAAATCCATACAAACAGAACAACTGTGCAGATACTCCTCCACACTCACAGAACAAATCTAAAATTAAACTAAAAAATATCTACCCCTTCTTAACGCTCGCAATATAGAAATTCAAATGCAACATAAAGCTGTACATCATTTCTCCAATTCAGACCTGAAGTTCCCACGCAATAATAGTATATTTTGTAAATTAGTAAACAAATATTAATTGCCTTTGTATCTAGAATATAATTGCATTTGACATATCACACCAATTCTCATCTTTCTATCATAGCTTAAATGTCTGTCACACACGTTTCATTCAAATGAAGTACCAGTAAGGTTCAATCAGTGCTATTAAAACAGTTTGTCTAGTAACCTCCTAGTTGCATGTTTTCTACACCTTAGCTACCACCTTTTCCTGCATTACAAAAGTGACTAAACAAAAAACGTACTTTGTTTGCTTTAGGACATTCTACAGTCATGAACGTCTGAATATAAGTGCAAGTTCTTGTTTCCTTCTAAGAACTCTAGACTAAGTGATCCATAGACTACAAGGTTTGATATCTGTGGCCGTGGAAAATGAGTTGAAGCTTTAATGCTGATATTATTTTGACATGCCAATAAAGTATTTTCCACATGTTCCAGATATTTCTGGAGAACAGTGAGAGCTCCTCCAACTTAATCTTCCATAGTCATGTGTAAAAACTAATAAAACCAGCCTTTGTAATGAATCCAATTTTGCCTTTAAGGATATCAGCAATCCCAGCATTACAGCTGTTTTGCAAGAGCCAACTTTGCCATTTGGCATGGCACAACAGACAAGCAGGAGGCTACTTAAATATGTTATGCTATCTTTTATTCTACTAACGCAGCTAGGAAGTCCAGTGTTGGTGATGTGACTTGATTAATAGTTGAATTGACAAGGGAGGATTCTGGCTCTTCATATTAGGAAACTGTTCTGCTTTGTTTGGCCAACTCTGTACCAGATTCACCTTCACACAAAGGAATACTCCAAGCTAATAGCCCCCAAGACAATATGAAAATGTGTCATATATCTCTGAATGAGTTTTCTGGAAGACTTTGGTGATTAAAGGAAAATGGCGAAATGGAATATTAAACAAACAACTTTTCCAGAAAAGTCATTGGAAGCTATTTTTCAATTCTTCCTTTCCTCCCCTCAGGAAATATTTACCTTTCATAATTAATGTAAGTCCAACCTTGGTTTTGCCTGTCCTTTTATATTGGTAACAAAACCTCAAAATGTATCTAGGATGTTTTTAATGATAGTTATCATTTACACTCCAACATCTGTATGGGCTGGACTTGGAGCTGTACTGACTGGAATAACAACTATCAAGAAGGAATTATAACAAATGGATTTTTAACAGAACAGAGAGAGTTGTTTATTGGAGATGGTTTCCTGTCTGACATTTTCCTTCAATCGAAGTTGAATGTTGGATTAATGAGAGTACTTTTGCCTCAAATTATAGCTTTGTTTTCCAAAGTTAGTTGTCCAGAGTGATTTTAGCTTTATTCTGTGGTCAATAGAAGTAAAAACAAATCTGTCTGTATAATACTGATTGTCCAGCTTTGCCTCCAAGTGTGCTTATGTGTGTGCTGAGCTGAGCTACAGCTGCCCCAGTGCCTAGAAGCAAGGGACCTGCAGTGACTCTAATGGATGCCACTTGTGAGTTCATTGGCTACTGCTCAAAATTAACTGCCAGAAAATCTTCATCTTTGAGAGTCAATGAGAAAAGCTGAAAAATGTGTTGCTGGAAAAGTGCAGCAGGTCAGGCACATCAAAGGAACAGGAGAATCGACGTTTCAGGCATAAGCCCTTCTTCAGGAATGGGCTTATGTCCGAAATGTCGATTCTCCTCGCTCCTTTGATGCTGCCTGACCTGCTGCGCTTTTCCAGCAACACATTTTTTAGCTATGATCTCCAGTATCTGCAGTCCTCACTTTCTCCCAGTCAATGAGAAAAGTCAATTAAACAGAGCAATTACCCCTTTCTGGGTATTCCATGGATTTCTGGCTGGTCATCTTATGTAACAGCAAGAATCTTCACTTGGATGCCCATTGTCCACAAGAGTTCTGGAGTCATCATAGGAGGAAAGCCTCCAGCTTCCTAAAGGATGAGGTAATATTGCTGTAGAGGCCTCATGTTCTGAGCTTAAGGACCAAGGTTGCAGAACTTATTCCCTTAGGACGGCACAGTGGCTCAGTGGTTAGCGCTGCTGCTTCACAGCACCAGGCACCCAGGTTCAATTCCACTGTCAGGCAACTGTCTGTGTGGTTGGCACATTCTCCCTGTGTCTGCATGGCTTTCCTCTGGGTGATCTGGTTTCCCTCTGCAATCCAAACATGTACAGGTTAGGCGAATTGGTCATTCTAAATTGTCTATAGTGTCTATGGGTGTACAGGCTAGGTAGATTAGCCATGGGAAATGTGGCACTACAGGGATAGGTTGGGGCTGGTTAGGATGTTCTTTGGAGGGTCGGTGTGGACTTGATGGGCATTCTATATCTCAGGTGCACTGGGAAGTCTTCAGAGTGTACACAAAGTGACGGTGCGTGGGCAGGTTCAACTTAAACCTCTCACAAGACTTCGTGGAGACAATGAAGAACATTCTGAATAACCTGAGCTGAGTGAGCACCTCTAGTTGGGTGCTGGAGGTAGAAGTGTTGCTTATGCTCAGTGATGATCTGCTGGGTAATATTTCTCGTGGTACCACACCTCTCATTTTAGGCCAGCTTTGCAATGTGAAGATTGATAGCCCTCGTCTCCCAATCCAGAGATCCAGAGAGAACATAACAAATAAATGTAAGAGTGGGCAATTAGATTGACTGATCTGCTATGAGTTTACAAGACAATAGTCTTGTGTGTCCTGCGTTTTTATTGAACAAGTTTTAAGATGTGTACCTGCAGCTAGTGTGCCTCATGGCATAAGTCACATGACCAAGGCAAGTTAGGAAGGATATTTGTACAAGATTACATTTGAATCCAAATACACCCTTTTCACAAAAAAAAGCAAGTTTAGATGCAGTACCCTTTATAACTAAGATTTGATTTATTGAAGTTTTGTGCTATTCAAACAACTGTTCTCACACATTAACAACCACTTGTTATTCTAACAAAAAAGTGCTGGAGAAATTCAATGGGTCTGGCAGCATTTTCTTCAGTTTTGAAAGTTGAAACATTAACTCTGTTCCTCTCTGTACAGATGCTGCCAGACATGAGAGTCACAGGAAACAGAGTTGTACTCTCAGTGATCCCCAATACTCTCACAGCCCAGTGTCCAGACCTTTGATCAGGCACTGAATACCTCTTATTGAGGGACCAACACCACTCTTCCCAAATCCCACTGGCCACATTGTTTACTTCTTGGCATGCTGGGTGATGACAATCTGCCTACTATTGGATTAATCCCAGTGTTAGCAGAAGGAGGTCTTCAGAGGTCACCAACTGGCCACTGAAGGTTTCAATTGGCACAGGAGTAGGAAGTTCAACTGCGCTTCCACAACTTAATTCCATCAGAAAGAGGGGGGTGGCGGGGATATGGTGCCTCCTAATTAAAAGCCATTTCTATCTCCAATTTGCTAT
Source organism: Hemiscyllium ocellatum (assembly GCF_020745735.1). Lineage (NCBI taxonomy): Eukaryota > Metazoa > Chordata > Chondrichthyes > Orectolobiformes > Hemiscylliidae > Hemiscyllium > Hemiscyllium ocellatum. Next base: position 123,516,458 of record NC_083401.1, read on the forward strand.
CAGCAAGAGCAGAGAATTCTTGCCATTGTTTTGCCTGTGGTTGCAAATAAGCTGGACATGAGTGAGTGAAATTCCTGCAGGTTGGCAGGGTGAGGATGGGGACCACAGCAAGACAATGTCAGCAACTACAGTTAGTGACATCTTGCTCTAGGAGGAAGCTTACGTATGAGCGATTATTTTCACTCTGTCAGAGATGCTCTAGCCTTGGCTTCCGGGCATCCGATGATAAGTGGGTATATGGTTTCCCTTTGCATCTTGTGTAGGTGTCACAGTGGGAGGAGGGTCAGGAGAGTAGTAGGCAAGGGTAGAAGTCGGCTTTTATAATTTTAATTTGATTCCCTACAGTGTGGAAACAGGCCCTTCGGCCCACCAAGTCCACACCTATCCTCCGAAGAGTAAACCATCCAGATCCATTTCCCTCTGACTAATGCACCTCTGACTGACACACTACGGGCAATTTAGCATGGCCAATTCACTTGACCTGCACATCTTTGGATTGTGGGAGGAAACCAGAGTATCTGGAGGAAACCCACGCAGACACAGGGAGAATCTGCAAACTCCACACAGACAGTCTCCCAAGGCTGGAATCAAACCTGGGACCTTGGTACTGTGAGGCATGAGTGCTAACCACTGAGCCACCATTTCTGGGCCAACTGCTTATCCCTGATCCATTAGAATTGCCCCACACAATGGCAAAGGTAGGCTCTCTCCTACTAACCGTGCTGGTCACCATGGTTTCCCAGTCAGGAAGCTGATATTCCTGAGACAGCAAATGTACCCCAAACTTAGAGATGTTACTAAATGTAATCTGCAGGCTGGAAAAAACCCACTGTGTAAGGGGTTGTAGCCATCACAGACTGTTTGTGGGAGACAAAAAGCTTCTCAGTAAAGTTAGAATGTGAGAGATGATTTCTAAGGACTGACTATAGATGTGGACTCTTGCACTAGGTACCTCCTCCCTTGCTGTTCTGAGGTCTTCTTCCTCTCATTGGCATCCTTCGCTGCTCACTTTTATTCACAATCCACAAGGTAGATTGACAGGAGCACCCACAGCTGCAGTCAAGTTGGTTTCAATGAAAACGAAAGCCAGAGAATTCCTTTCAGTCAAAGTCAGAATTCAGTTGTTGAATGAAGAAAGAAAGTCCAGAAGATGACAGGATGCTCTGGCTAAGTTCATTAATTGCAGGTTTGACCCTGCTGGTTTCTTCACAATTGTTCGTTCCTTTATTTAAAGATGAGCCAAGAACTGGGAAAGCCCAATTTCATTTAAGATCCATTAACAACCATTGGATAATCATTTAAATATTATTACAAACATATTAAGAATTTCGGGAATGCGCACCTTGGAGACGTGTGGTTCTGATTCATCAGGGCAACTACCAAACCTTGAAAGGGCGATGCACATATGTGCAGTGTTTGTTATGTTTGCCTTTGAGGTACTTCTTTTATATTTGTAAAACACATTCGATATCACACACACATCATTGTCTCTCCAGAATTATTCTGTGTGTATTTTCCTAACTACAAAAATATGGCATTTGCAAATATAAATCAGCGACGATGCCAAACTTACACTACTACAAGGTACAAACAAAAACTTGGCATTTTGCATCTGGTTTTCAAATTTTCACTTGCAAAATGTGTTGCATTTTCAGTCCAAAAAGAATGACATAAACTTGGTTTTCACTTCCTTTAATTGTGTGGAATGAATGGAAAGGGATTTCACAGATTTACAGATCTGCTCTGGCCATGATGTCTGTAATGTTTGGCCATCTGTAGCAAAAGTGCTCCCTCCAATGTTAATGCAATATGGTTTCCACTATCGTTGCCATTTTGGTTGAACATAGCCAATCCTCCCTAGATGAACTGATGTTTTTTGCAATGTGTCAGGTTTCAGTAGGGATTCAGGTTTCATGTTGGTGCACATCAATAAAAATCTGACAATATCATTCCTAAAATGCTGCTGAAAGTACAATAGCTGGTGGCGGATCTATCTGATTTTCACATCTGAGAGACACGAGCAGATGACAGAGGGAAATGGTGTCATCACCTGGGAGCTGGTATGTGCTGCTATGATGACGAGTGACTACAGCAATATGTAACAAAACCAAAAACAACAAGTCCCAATGAAACCTGTCTGACAACTACTTCCAAGTAAAAGTTCAGCTTTCTTTGGCAAACTGTTTGTCCAGCACCAAGCAAACAAGTGTAAATTATGAAAAAAATGCACCATTGCTGAATTTTGCCACATCAGGCTGGGCAGGACCCATGGGAAAACCAAAACTAGGCTAACTACGTTTATAGCCAATGAGATCTGTTCAGCTGGCTTTTGTTAATTTAAAATGGAGTCTAGGTGATTTTAGATTGGGGCAGTCTGGTTGAATTTATCAAGCTAACAGTTACAAATGGACCCCTTCAAATTAAATAGCTCAAATGCTTCAGGGTTGACACAGATAGACCGTGAGGGAAGACTGAGACACTAAGTTGATGGATAATATAATTTGATGAATTTTAATGAGATCAGTCAGCTGTGTTACATTCACCCAGCAACTAAAGATTATTTAAGTAAGAAATACAACACACAGAAGTTATATGTATCAGAAGAATAAGAGACTTAAACAGGAAATCCAAAATCTGGCTTTTGGACAGGAGGAAGATTCCTTTTGAGACCAAACACCTCCCTGTTTCACAGCAACAGAAACTGTTGTGGAAAACTGACACCTCTTTCAGATTGGTCTGAAGCAGATTTACATTTCAACTGCCATCAGGGTACTTGGAGAACTCTAAAATATGCCATACGGAGCTTTTATCAGACTAAACCCCCACTCAGTTAAAAGGTTTTGTTAAAATCCAATTTACTAATGATATTGTAATGGTTGATGTAACTGAATCTTTCTATATGTACATGAATTCTCTCTTTAAGATTGTCTCAAGCTGCCTGTTTTATCTTTAGTACAGGCATTACCCCATTTGTTACTAAGTTGTGGTCTTTGCATGAGTACAGTTTACACTGACAGCCAGAGGTCCCTGATTTTTCTTTCTCACAGTCCATGTTGAAAAATGTAAGTAATTAATAATGCTAGTACCAATTGCTTTTTATTTACTGCTGATTATTACTCACTAATCCTTAAAATATACAATAACTGAGATGTTTCTTTTAATCAACCACACATTGGTGATGGCTACTCATAAATTATTTTGTCAGTGCTCTGGGACTGATTAATGTGTCTGGAAAACTGCACAAGACGACTTCTTTAAAACCTCATATGTTACTTCAACAATTATCTCTTTCCCTTTCAGGATAATAAATATATGTCTCTGTAAAGCCTCAAAAATTACACAGATCACCTAACACTTAAACTAAAATACTAAATCACAGGATTATAGACATGGTGGAATTCCTGGAGGTGGTGAGAAGGAGAAAGAATTGGGCGAGTTGGTCCTGGAGAGATATTCATGTCTTTTCTTCCATCTCACCAATGAAGTGGTGGGTGAGAGGTTTTTTGGAAACTTTCATGACTCATCGTTATCAATGTCATAAAGAGGTCGGAAGAATAAGAAAGTAACTTACCATTTAAATGGAAGAAGACTTCAAAATGTTTCAGTGCAGAGGGATCTGGGTGTCCTAATGCATGAGAAGCAAAAAGCTAGTTTGCAGGTACAGCAGGTATTAAGGAACATTGCATTTATTTCAATGCGAGAGGCCGAACATGGAAGACAGATGAATTCAGGGCATGGTTAGGAACTTGGGACTGGGATATCATAGCAATTACAGAAACATTGCTCAGGGATGGGCAGGACTGACAGCTAAATGTTCCAGGATCCAAAAGCTACAGGAAGGATAGAAAGGGAGGCAAGAGAGAAGGGGAATGGCGTTTTAGATAAGGGATAGCTTTACAGCTGTACTGAGGGAGGATATTCCTGGAAATACATCCAGGCAAGTTATTTGGGTGGAATTGAGAAATAAGAAAGGGATTATCACCTTATTGAGATTATATTATAGACCCCTAATAGTCAGAGGGAAATTGAGAAACAAAATTGTAAGGAGATCTCAGCTATCTGTAAGAATAATAGGGTGGTTATGGTAGAGGATTTTAACTTTCCAAACATAGACTGGGACTGTCAAAGTGTTAAGCATTTAGATGGAGGGGAATTTGTTAAGAGCATACAAAAGTCTTTTCTGATTCAGTATGTGGATGTACCTACTTGGGAAATAAAGCAGGGCAGGTGACTGAAGTGCCAGTGGGGGAGCACTTTGGGGCCAGCGACCATAATTCTATTAGTTTTAAAATAGTGACGGAAAAGGATAGACCAGATCTAACAGTTGAAGTTCTAAATTGGAGGAAGATTAATTTGGATGGTATTAGGCTAGCTTTCAAAAGCTGATTGGAGGCAGATATTCGCAGGTAAAGGGAAGGCTGGAAAATGGGAAGCCTTCAGAATTGAGATAACAAGAATCCAGAGAAAGTATATTCCTGTTGGGGTGAAAGGGAAGGCTGGTAGGTATAGGGAATGCTGGATGATTAGAAAAATTGAGGGTTTTGTTAAGAAAAAGAAGGAAGCATATGTCAGGTATAGACAGGAGAGATTGAGTGAATCTTAGAAGAGTCTAAAGGCAGTAGGAATAGAATTTTGAGGGAAATCAGGAGGGCAAAAAGGAGACATGAGATAGCTTTGGCAAATAGAGTTAAGGAGAATCCAACGAGTTTTCACAAATATATAAAGAACAAAAGGGCAACTAGGGAGTAAATAGGGCCCCTCAAAAATCAGCAAGGCGGCCTTTGTGTGGAACTCCAGGAGTTGGGGGAGATACTAAACATGTACTTTGCATCAATGTTTACTGTGGAAAAGGAAATGGAAGATAGAATGTGGGGAAATAGATGGTGACACCTTGCAAAATGTCCATATTACAGAGGAGAAAGTGCTGGATGTCTTCAAATGCATAAAGGTGGATAAATCCCCAGGACCTGATCAGGTACCCGAGAACTCTGTGGGAAGCTAGAGAAGTGATTGCTGGGCCTCTTGCTGAGATATTTGTATCATTGATAGTCACAGATGAGGTGCTGGAAGACTGGAGGTTGGCTAGCGTGGTGCCATTATTTAAGAAAGATGGTAAGGACAAGCCCGGGAACTATAGACCGGTGAGCCTGATGTCAGTGGTGAGCAAGTTATTGGAGAGAATCCTGAGGGACAGGATGTATATGTATTTAGAAAGGCAAGGACTGATAAGGGATCGTCAACATGGCTTTGTGTGTGGGAAATCATGTCTCACAAACTTGATTGAGTTTTTTGAGGAAGTAACAAAGAGGATTGATGAGGGCAGAATGGTAGATGTGATCTATATGGACTTCAGTAAGGCATTCGACAAGGTTCTCCATGGGAGACCGATTGGCAAGGTTAGGTCTCATTGAATACAGGGAGAACTAGTCATTTGGATACAGAACTGGCTCAAAGGTTGAAGACAGAGAGTGGTGGTGGAGGGTTGTTTTTCAGACTGGAGGCCTGTGACCAGTCGAGTGCCACAAGGATCGGTGCTGGACCCTCTACTTTTTGTCATTTACATAAATGATTTGGATGCGAGCATAAGAGATACAGTTAGTATATTTGCAGATGACACCAAAATTGGAGGTGTAGTGAGCATCGAAGAAGGTTACATCAGGTTACAACAGGATCTTGATCAGATGGGCCAATGGGCTGAGGAGTGGCAGATCGAGTTTAATTTAGATAAATGTGAGCTGCTGCATTTTGGGAAAGCAAACCAGAGCAGGATTTATACACTTAATGGTAATGTCCTAGGGAGTGTTGCTGAACAAAGAGACCTTGGAGTGCAGGTTCATAGTTCCTTGAAAGTGGAGTCGCAGGTGGATAGGAGAGTGAAGAAGGCATTTGGTATGTTTTCCTTTATTGGTATGTGTACAGGAGTTGGGAGGTCATGTTGCAGCTCTACAGGACATTGGTTAGACCACTTTTGGAATATTGTGTGTGCAATTCTGCTCTCCTTCCTATCGGAAAGATGTTGTGAAACTTGAAAGAGTTCAGAAAAGACTTACAAGGATATTGCTAGTGTTGGAGGATTTCAGCTACAGGAGAGGCTGAACAAGCTGGGGCTGTTTTCCCTGGAGCATTGAAAGCTGAGGGGTGACCTTATAGAGGTTTATAAAATCATGAGGGGCATGGATAGGGTGAATAGACAAAGTCTTTTCCCTGGGATGGGTGAGTCCAGAACTAGACAGCATAGGTTTAGGGTGAGAGGGGAAAGATATAAAAGGGATCTTAGGGGCAACTTTTTCATGCAAAAGGTGGTGCATATATAGAATGAGCTGCCAGAGGAAGTGGTGGAGACTGGTACAATTGCAACATTTAAAAGGCATCTGGATGGTATATGAAGAGGAAGGGTTGTAGAGATATGGGCCAAGTGCTGGCAAATAGGATTAGATTAGGTTGGGATATCAGGTCAGTATGGATGAGTTGAACGAAGGGTCTGTTTCTGAGCTGTACATCTCTATGACTATGACAAATGGAATTTTAGCATTATCACTCAAGGAATTGAAGATAAAAGAAGGAAAATGTTGTTGCAACTGTATAAGACATGGGTGTGACCCCATCAGGATATTTTACTGGTAAGGCCAGCAATAGGGTGAGATGCTTGCCTGTCACAGGTTGATTAGTTCACGACCTGGGAGGCATTCCTTCCTGTCCTTTGTCTCAATTAATCTATTCTCTCTTAATTTGATCTTTATGTCTCTTTCTTTATTTCGACCTATATACCTAATTTGATTGAAAGATTTTCTCCTAACACAATATTAAATGCTACAAATGGCATTCTATGTTGCAGTAATCTTTTAAATCTGTCTGCAATGTGACATAAGCTGTGTGATTTCTATATATTTTATTAGCTTTTATTAGAGTTTGGAAATTTTTACTAGCGGCATATCAGCTATGCTGTGTGTGCATGAAGGGACTTAATGATTAATTTGGCAATGGTCCTGGAGCCATTTTTTAAAAAACATAACAATATGAGAAGCAGATTGCCTGGAGCGGTAATGGGAATTTGTTTGTCTTGGGAGAATTTTTTAAGCAGTCAGAGTAAATATTGAAGAGCATTCAGTTGCTTTCAGTTGGAAGGATCAAAAATCAAATTTCTTTTGCTCAGATTTCAGGTTGCTTATTTCCTGATTGAGGTGAGATATGTGGAAAAAAATTCTCTGAAGAATAGAGATAATTTGGAACAATTAGGGAACAGATTACTTCAGTGTAAAGGCTTTAGTTTGAAAACTCCAGACCAGATGTGTTTGGTTAGACCCCTGAATTATTCAGAGCTGAGAAGGTTTAAGCTCAATTGTGTGAACATTCAAGAAAGAGGCTATCAAAATCTCAGGTTAGAAATTGAAAACAACAGTTAAATCTGTAGCTGTGATAGAGAAGGGAATTCTCTTTAATATTGGAGTATTGTAAAAAGATGTTGCAATATTTGAAATAAGTGGTATATTATATTTTTACCATGTTTCAAAATACTTAGTATTGTACACTACATAATTAGTTTGAGTTTTTCTGTTTTATCCTCTTTGCTTTTGCATGATAAACACAGATTGGCAACATTGCATGCCTGTGTTTCTGTGAAAAACAAAATCATAAGCAAAAGCCCCAGTAACTTTCCGCTATTAGCACTGCTGCCTCACAGTGCCAGAGACCCATGTTCGATTCCCGCCTCAGGCGACTGTCTGTGTGGAGTTTGCACATTCTCCCCATGTCTGCGTGGGTTTCCTCCGGGTGGTCCGGTTTCCTCCCACAGTCCAAAGATGTGCAGGTTAGGTGAATTGGCCATGCTAAATTGCCTGTGGTGTTAAGTGAAGGGGTAAATGTAGGGAAATGGGTTTGGGTGGGTTGCGCTTCAGCGGGTCGGTGTGGACTTGTTGGGCCGAAGGGCCAGTTTCCACACTATAAGTAATCTAATCAGAATGTGATTATTGGTATCAGATTGAGCTGCAAGAGTGATGTTTCCAAAGAATAACAAAGTCTGACTAATTAGAGATAATTGGTTCAATGAGACATGATTAATCTGCTGTTATCAGGTTATTGATTTCCATTCAGAGTCTGTTGTGGTCCAGTGGTCATGCTCCAGGTCCTACCTGCTCCAGACGTGTGTGATAATGGGGGCTGAGTAGGATGATCTAAAATTACCTGTTGGTTTTCATTCCAAATCAAAACTTTTTTAAAGCTCGTTTAAATTCTATTAAGCATTCAACCTTTTTGATATTTTTAAAATTAAATGCTTAGAAAATGAGGTAAGTGATTTATAAGCTCAAACAACATTTAAATATAATGGCAAAATATTTTACTGAAGTATGAAAAATATATAATATTTCCAGAGAACGCTGATATATTTTCAATAATTCCTTTTGTGGGATGCAGTTGTTCAATTATGCCAAAAAAGTGCTGATTTGCAAAAAAAATTAATTAATCAAGGGGACCTAGAAACCTTATTCTGGCAAAGTAACAATAAACAGGATCTATGTCGTATGGCTCAAATATTCCTGAGAGGCACATGATCTAACACCGGATCCTACAGGCCTTCAGGGTAACTACTTACAATAGTCGTAGGGCCTTTGCATCTGCAGAAGGGGAACTAATACTTGCTTCCACATCATGGAATCAATATTTGGTCTATAAAATATGAGTCACATGCACTTATCTTCATTTCCTAGGGCACAGTTGTTTGTCGAGCAAAGTAAACATTCCACGTTCCGTTGTTTAGTTTGGCACAGCTGTCCAACAATGATCTTTTTTCTTGTTCAGTTCCTCATGTTAGTGCAGCTCCATTTGTCCCACCCTTGCAATGCCCCTCTCTGAGGTGAGCTGGAGGGGCTTATTCAATGTTTCCAAAAGGGTGCGATAAGATCTAAGCCAATTTAAATTGCATGTATGTATGTACTCCTCCATCATTAAGTCAGTGTCTTCCCATGGGCTCCTGAGTTGGTCAGACTCCCACCACCCCAGCTGCAGAATCAGGGAGTGCATGGGAGAGAAAGACGGAAACTTATTGAGGGTACTTTGGTGGCACGGATGAAGAAGGCTTATCTGTAAATAATAGCTTTCCCACACATGGTCAAGATGTTCACTTTCTTTCATATGCTTGTGAATTTATTTTTATTCATTCATGGCACATGGGACCTGCTGGCTGGGCAGGCTTTTCTTGCCTGTCCCTTGTTGCCCTTGAGAAGTTGGTGATGAGCTGCCTTCCTGAACTGGTGCAGTCCATATGCTGTGGGTAGACCTACGATGCTGTTAGGGGGAGAATTTCCAGATTTCTGACCCAGTGACAGTGGCTATATGTTTCCATGTCAGGATAGTGTGTGGATTGGAGGGGAACTCACAGGTGCTGGTGTTCCCATGTATCTGCTGCCCTTGTCGTTCTAGATGGAAGTACTCCATGGTGTGGAAAGTGCTGTCTAAGGATCTTTGGTGAATTTCTGCATTTCATCTTGTAGATAGCAGACACTGCTGCTACTGAGGGTCGGTGGTGAAGGGAGTGAATGTTTGTGGAGCTGGTGGCAATCAAGCAAGCTGCTTTGTCCTGGATAGTATCAAGGTTGTTGGGACTGCATCCATCCAGGCAACTGGGGAGCATTCCATCGCTGTGCAGATAATGGAGAGTCTTGGAGAGTCGGGGGAGGATGAGTTATTCGCCTGCAGTATTTCTAGCTTCTGACCTCCATGAAGTGGATAGTGAGGGATTCAGTGATGGTAACACTATTGAATGTCAGTGGTTAAATTGCCTCATCGGAGATGGTCACTATCTGGTGTTTGTGTGACACAAACACTACTTTTCAGCCCAAGCCTGAATGATGTCCGGATCTTGTTGCTTTCTGAACTGCTTCAGTATCTAAGGAATCTGTTTGTGTAGGTGTGAAATGAATTTTTACACTATCCACCATATATCATTCATGGCCATACACAAAGCGCAGTGAATGGAGGCCTGTGCTGAGAGACAACTGCACAACCAACTGTAAAAGAGTTGGCCAGCAGTGGTTATGCTAGGGACATGTAACCCACAGAGAGGGTCGGTGCAGTAGGTTGGGGTGAGGCAGCCTGCTGGCTTGTGTGCTGTGTGCTATACTGGGCCTGTGTGCTGTACTGTCCATGGGCTTGTGTGCTGTACTTTGCATAGTACAGTTTGCTGTACTGTGTATGGGCCTATGTACTATACTGTGCTTTGGATCTGTGCACTGTACTGTGCTTGGGTCTGTGTACTGTACTGTGCATGGGGCTGAGTGTGAACTGTGCTTGGGTCTGTGTACTGTACTGTGCATGGGGCTGAGTGCTGTACTATGCTTGGGTCTGTGTGCTGCAATGTGCATATGGGCCTGTGTGCAGTACTGCGCACGGGTCTGGATGCTGCATGTGAATGGGCCTGTGTGCTGTACTGTGCATATGTGTTTGTGTGCTATACTGTGTGTGGGCCTGTATGTTGTACTGTGTGACCCTGTGTAGTATACTGTGCTTGGGTCTGTATGCTGTACTATCCGTGGTCCTCTGTGCTGTACTGTGCATGGGTGTGTATGCAGTACTGTGCATGAGCCTGTGTGCTGTACTGTGCATGGGTCTGTATGCTGTACTGTGCATGGGTCTGTGTGCTGTACTGTGCATGGGTCTGTGTGCTGTACTGTGTGTGGGCCTGTGTGCAGTGCTGTGTGTGGGCCTGTGTGCAGTGCTGTGTGTGGGTTTATATGCTCTACTGTGCATAGGCCTGTGTGCTGTACTGTGTGTGGGTCTGTGTGCTGTACTGTCTGTGGGTCTGTGTGCTGTACCGTGTGTGGGCGTGTGTGCTGTACTGTGCATGGGTCTGAGTGCTGTACTGTGCACGGGACTATGTGCTGTACTGTGCTTGGGGGTGTGTACAGTACTGTGCATGGGGCTGTGTGCTGTACTGTGCATGGGTCTGAGTGCTGTACTGTGTGTGGGTCTGTGTGCTGTACCATCTGTGGGTCTGTGTGCTGTACCGTGTGTGGGCGTGTGAGCTGTACTGTGCACGGGTCTGAGTGCTGTACTGTGCATGGGCTGTGTGCTGTACTGTGCATGGGACTATGTGCTGTACTGTGCTTGGGGGTGTGTACAGTACTGTGCGTGGGTCTGTGTGCTGAACTGTGCATGTGGACCTGCGTGCTGTACTGTATGTGGACCTGTGTGCTATACTGTGCATGGGCATGTGTGCTGTACTGTGCGTGGCCCTGTGTGCTGTACTGTCCATGGGCCTGTCCACAGACAAGTGCAAGACATCCTCAAGGATGAAGGTGAACAGCCAGAGGTGGTGGTACATAGAACATAGAACGTAGAAAAATACAGCGCAGTACAGGCCCTTTGGCCCTCAATGTTGTGCAGATCCAAGCCCACCTAACCTACACTAGTCCACTATCTTCCATATGCCTATCCAATGCCCGTTTAAATGCCCATAAAGAGGGAGAGTCCACCACTGCTACTGACAGGGCATTCCATGAACTCATGACTCACTGAGTAAAGAATCTACTCCTAACATCTGTTCTATACCTACCTCACCTTAATTTAAAGCTATGCCCCCTCGTTATAGCTGACTCCATACATGTCAGCACAAATGATGTTGGGAAGAAGTGGAAGAACATACTACAGCGGGACTTTGGAGAACTAGGAAGAAGGCTGAAAAGCAGGACGTCCAAGTTGGTTATCTCTGGTTTGCTTCCAGTTCCTTGGGCTGGTGAGGCCAGAAACAGGGAGATAATAGACTTGAACATGTGGCTGGGGAACTGGTGCAGGAAGCAAGGATTTAAATTCTTGGATCACTGGGGTATGTTTTGTGGTAAGCATAAATTATATAAGAGAGATGGTTTGCACCTTAATAGGTTAGGGACCAGCATTCTGGCAGGCAGGTTTGCTACTGCAACACAGCTGCGTTTAAACTAAATAGCGGGGGGGAGGAGGGGATAAACTGGATGTTTAAGAAGGAAATTGAAGGGAAAGTTAGAACAAGGGAAGTCAAGAAAGACAACTGTATCAATGAGGCAGAAAACTCAAAAAGGGATCATGCTGTAAGGCTGAGTGAAATAGGAGTAGATGGGAAGGGTGAGGGCAGTCACAAATTAAAAATACTATACATGAATGCACAAAGCATTAGAAATAAGATGGATGAGCTTGAGGCTCTTTTAGAAATTGGCAGATACGATATTGTGGGGATAACTGAGACGTGGCTTCAAGTGGACAGGGCCTGGGAAATGAATATTCAAGGCTACACGTGCTTTCATAAGGACAGGCTGACGGGCAGAGGGGGTGGGGTAGCCATGTTGGTAAGGGATGATATTCAGTCCCTTTTGTGGGGGAACCTAGAATCAGGGGATGTAGAGTCAGTGTGGATAGAGCTGAGAAATTCTAAGGGTAAAAAGACCCTCTTGGGAGTTATCTACAGGCCCCCAAACAGTAGTCTGGATGTTGGATTTAAGTTGAATCAAGAACTGAAATTGGCCTGTCACAAAGATGTTACTACAGTTGTTATGGAGGATTTCAACATGCAGATAGTCTGGGAGAATCAGGATGGTATTGGACCTCAAGAAAGACACTTTGTGGAGTGCCTCCGAGATGGATTTTTAGAACAGCTGGTGCTGGAGCCTACCAGGGAGAAGGCAATTCTGGATCTGGTATTGTGCAACGAACCAGAATTGATCAAGGACCTCGAAGTGAAGGAGCCATTGGGAAGTAGTGACCATAATACAATAAGCTTCAATCTGCAATTTGAGAGGGAGAGGGTGCAATCGGAAGTGACAATATTTCTGTTGAATAAAGGGAACTATGGAGCTATGAGGGAGGAGCTGGCCAAAGTTCAATGGTGCAATACCTTAGCAGGGATGACAGTGGAGGAACAGTGGCGGATTTTTCTGTGTATAATGCAGAAGTTGCAGGATCAGTTCATTCCAAAAAGGAAGAAAGATCCTAGGAGAAGGCATGGGATGCCATGGCTGACGAGGGAAATTAAGAAAAATATAAAGTTAAAAGAGAAAAAGTGTAACATAGCAAAGAAAAGTGGGAAAACGGAGGACTGGGAAGCTTTTAAAGAACAACAGAGGATTACTAAGAAGGAAATACGCAGAGAAAAATGAGGTACGAAGGTATACTGGCCAAAAATATAAAGGAGGATAGCAAAAGCTTTTTTAGGTATGTGAAAGGCAAAAAAATGGTTAAGACTAAAATTGGACCCTTGAAGACCGAAACAGGGGAATATATTACGGGGAACAAAGAAATGGCAGAAGAATTGAATTGTTACTTCAGATCTGTGTTCACTGGGGAAGACACAAGCAATCTCCCTGAGGTAACAATGGCTGAAGGACCTGAACTTAAGGGAATTTATATTTGCCAGGAATTGGTGTTGGAGAGACTGTTCGGTCTGAAGGTTGATAAGTCCTCGGGGCCTGATGGTCTACATCCCAGGTACTGAAGGAGGTGGCTCGAGAAATTGTGGATGCGTTGGTAATTGTTTTCCAGAGTTCGATAGTTCCTGCGGATTGGAGGATGGCTAATGTTGTATCACTTTTTAAGAAAGGTGGGAGAGAGAAAGCAGGAAATTATAGACCAGTTAGTCTGACCTCAGTGGTGGGAAAGATGCTGGAATCTATTATAAAGGATAAAATTACGACACATCTGGATAATAGTAACAGGGGATAGATCAGAGTCAGCATGGATTTATGAAGGGGAAATCATGTTTGACTAGTCTTCTGGAATTCTTTGAGGACATAACTCTGAAGATGGACGAGGGAGATCCAGTAGATGTAGTGTACCTGGACTTTCAGAAAGCTTTTGATAAAGTCCCACATAGGAGGTTAGTGAGCAAAATTAGGGCGTATGGTATTGGGAGCAAAGTACTAACTTGGATTGAAAGTTGGTTGGCTGATAAGGAACAAAGAGTAGTGATAAACAGCTCCATTTCGGAATGGCAGGCAGTGGTCAATGGGGTACCACAGGGGTCAGTGCTGGGACCGCAGCTTTTTACAATATATGTTAATGATATAGAAGATGGTATTAGTAATAACGTTAGCAAATTTGCTGATGATACTAAGCTGGGTGGCAGGGTGAAATGTGAGGAGGATGTTAGGAGATTACAGGGTGACCTGGACAGGTTAGGTGAGTGGTCAGATGCATGGCAGATGCAGTTTAATGTGGATAAATGTATGGTTATCCACTTTGGTGGCAAGAACAGGAAGGCATTTTACTACCTAAATTGAATCAATTTAGGTAAAGGGGCAGTACAAAGAGATCTGGGTGTTCTTGTACACCAGTCAATGAAGGTAAGCATGCAGGTACAGCAGGTAGTGAAGAAGGCTAATAGCATGCTGGCCTTCATAACAAGAGCTTTTGAGTATAGAAGCAAAGAGGTGCTTCTGCAGCTGTACAGGGCCCTGGTGAGACGACACCTGGAGTATTGTGTGCAGTTCTGGTCTCCAAATTTGAGGAAAGACATTCTGGCTATTGAGGGAGTGCAGCATAGGTTCACGAGGTCAATTCCTGGAATGGCGGGACTACCTTACGCTGAAAGACTGGAGCGACTGGGCTTGTATACCCTTGAGTTTAGAAGACTGAGAGGGTATCTGATTGAGACATAAAAGATTATTAAAGGATTGGACACTCTGGAGGCAGGAAACATGTTTCCGCTGATGGGTGAGGGCCGAACCAGAGGACACAGCTTAAAAATACGGGATAGACCATTTAGGACAGAGATGAGGAGAAACTTCTTCACCCAGAGAGTGGTGGCTGTGTGGAATGCTTTGCCCCAGAGGGCAGTGGAGGCCCAGTCTCTGGATTCATTTAAGAAAGAGTTGGATAGAGCTCTCAAGGATTGTGGAATCAAGGGTTATGGAGATAAGGCAAGAACAGGATACTGATTAAGGATGATCAACCATTATCATATTGAATGGTGGTGCAGGCTTGAAGGGCAGAATGGCCTACTCCTGCACCTATTGTCTATTGTCTATTATCTGATTTAGACACTAATTCTGCCTATTTCCACCTTCCTGACATTGTTCAATTTCCTCTCCTCCCTCATCTGCTGCTGAAACCCTCATCCATGATTCTGTTGCATCAAGACTTCACTGTTCCAGCACATTCCTAACCAGCTTCTCACATTCTAATCTCTCTGCAAGCTGGAGCTCTTCAGATGCCTTTGTCCGAACTTATACAAAGTTCTGTTTGCCCATTGACTCCTGATTAAACATGAAAACTCTCTAACTTGTTCTCAAACCTCTCCTTCCCTGTCACTGCAATCTCCTTCAACTCTGAGATAACAGCATGGTTCCTCAATCTGGTCTCCTGATTTTAAGATATTTTCCAATCAACCTGTTTAGAGATGTGATGACATACACGTGGAACGGGTGTGACTGGAATCCAGGACCTTCTGGCTCAGAGGTGGTGACACTACCACTGCATCACAATAGCCCTCCATGCCTGATTTTAGTGTCTCCGACATTAACAGCTTACAGCTGCAAAAGAGGTTGGTGCGCAGGAGAGCAAATAATGATCCGAGGGGAGTATAGAGGCAGAAGTCATGGGAGGGACTCTTGGCCTGTTTGAAGAGCAGTCTTTTTACAAACCGCGATTGGTAAGACAGATGATTGCTGACATCTGCAGTCTCCTTCAAGAAGAGATGTTTCCAGAAGCATCTGGGGATTGCCCAACACTCTAAAAGTCATCATTTGGCTCATGCGATGCAATGATAATGCCGCTACCTCTCAGGCAGGAGGCCCATGTTCAGAACCCATTTGGAGTGATGTAAAACATCTGAAGAGGTTGATTAGTACAATATTGAAGACATCACTGCCCTCAACTTCCTTGCCACTATCACCCTCTAGTGAACCACTGGACACATTGCAAGAGTATCTCAATCAGCTGCTGGTAAATACATACAGTTAAGATAGGTAATGGATGAATTGTTTACCAGGGCATTGCATTATGTAAACCTTCCTGACAAAGGTAATATTCAGACTGAATAGGCATGTCTATTAACCTCTCCAGCTGACATTCACTGCGCAAACGTGGCAATCCAAGCACCATAAAGTCAACCGGAAACATTGATCAACTACAAGGAATTCCAAAGTATAAAGCCTTTACAACCACATGAAAAGCTTTACGCTGATGTGTGCCAGATTTCCTGAAAGCTTTCATGACACTTTTATGGTAATGCAGCATTCTAGACCTTTTCATTCCAGGAGCTAGATTTAGGGACCAGCTTTTGGAAGACAAAGTATACTCCCTTCAAACATAGCTTGTGATACCTCTGAAGAATTCAACTCTGTACGATGCAGGAGTGCTACAACCAGAACAACTTAACCACTCTTCAGTACTCACCAGTGTGAGCTGTATGGAAGAACAGTGATTTGCAGTGTTCTTATGACATATGATCAAAGTGATCATATGAATCTTCATGATTACTGAAGAAGAGAAGGAGGGAGAGGGGCATAAAATGGGCCACTGCTACCCAGAATGTCTTAACAGATCAAACATTTTCATTGCGTTATTCTAACTGAGAAAAAAATGCAAATCCATCATTGCCACTATCGATCCTTACTCTCTTGAATAAAACAATTCTTTAACCACATATCCATTGATTCCACATAGTTCAAAGGTCCCATCTTTGCATTAATATTCATCATGGAATAAATTGGGTGACAAGTTGGCACTTGGAGCAAGTGCAAGAATGGAGGTAGTGTCGAACAATCAGTTTAAATAATAAAAGTGAATAACATGACATTTTAGCAAATGTATGCGCACACACTCGTCAGCTTAACATCAGTTACAGGAAAGATCACAGTAACCATTGTCAATGAGAAAATAAAGAAACTGTGGAACCTAAAATTATCACAATGAATAGTATATATGGATTTCAAAGATGGAAGCTTGTTATCCTCATTAAATTCTTTAAAGAGACCACAGATGAGGGTAATGTAATAGATATAAATTTATAAACAGTACAAGGTGCCAGATGATACACTCTTGAAAAAGTACCAGAATGATCTAACTGCAAAACCAGATGGAAAAGTTAGGGATAAAGGATACTTCACCCATTCTCTTGCTCAATGATGGTCCTACGGTTTAGAATCTGTTTGCATTTGAGCAGAGCTGGGAGAGGATTGTACCCCTTAACATGAGCTCCCCACAGCTGTTCCTGCCACCAGTGCCTGCTCTTGCTCACTTGTGAAATCTTGTCAGTGGCAGCAATGGATGGATACATGAGGAAATGT
Organism: Hemiscyllium ocellatum; assembly: GCF_020745735.1. Lineage (NCBI taxonomy): Eukaryota > Metazoa > Chordata > Chondrichthyes > Orectolobiformes > Hemiscylliidae > Hemiscyllium > Hemiscyllium ocellatum. The sequence goes on from NC_083401.1 coordinate 123,533,707, forward strand.
ATAGAAAGTAAAGTATGCACGGTGCTTCAACCTGGTTATGAGGACTGCCGTAATCGAGTATGCTTGGAAAGATAGAGCACAGTTGGGAGGAAGGGGCTACAACAGGAGATATATGTGAATCAACAAAAGTACTTCTCACTTCTCCTAACTGAACTGGGCTATGTAACGACACCGTGCCTTTAAGAGATGTGTTCGGTCCTGTTACTCTTGCAGAGGGTGTTGTCACAGTGGTACCCAAATGTCTCCCTCAGACAGACAGTTGGTAAACAGCTCTGTGTTCTCCCTTGGTGTTTTTTTAAAAAAGACAAATGAATCTTGTGTGGCTGTGGTCAGGCTCACACAAACCCAAAGGGATTTTAGTTTTGTTTTCAGTTAGTTCACAAGGCTTTTGCTGCTGCTGGAGCTGAAAGCTTGAGTTCTCTGCTGCTAGAGTGAAGTCTTAGACAGAGAGACTTCCTCTTCAAAATCAAAAGGAGCAGATTGTTTCTTTTTTCTGGTCTGAAGGGTCTCAGCAAGTGAGAATAGTAACTGTGTAACTGCATCGCTGCGTTGTCTTCACCAAGGCTGTGTTAGTGGGGTGCAGCTTTTGATGGAACAGTCGATGTTTAGTGGTTCAATAATACATTATCTTGCTAAGCATTTCCATAAAGCTATGTTAATTCTTCCTTTTGTTGCATGTTAACTGTGTGAAAAGAATAAAGTGCGTTTTGATTAAAGCTTAGTGGTGGATCAAATGGACCATATCAGGAGCACAATGCCTGACTCTTGCCTTTTTAAAAAAAAATAAGGTTTAGGGTCTAGACTATCTCAATAATATATTTTGGTGGGGGTGGGGGTGGGGGTGGGGGGAGGGGGAGTGGGTGGGTCCATTTATGAACAATTTACAATCTTACTTCTGCAGCCACCTCCAACTCTTGGTGAAGTTCATAGGTTTCTTTCTCCTATTAGCAGGGAGAAGTGCATCTCTCCTGCTTCTGCCTGAACCCTGCATAAATTCACTTGAAAGTTCATTAAGTCTGAATGTTACTGCGCCTCTTTGTGAATCTATCCTCAATGTTTCCTAGTTCTCCGAAGTTCCAGATGGGTGTTGGTTATTTAAACAGTGGGCCTGAAAGGGTAGTGTGTGTACATTACACCCACTTCACAGTCTGAGAGCCACGAGGAAGTATTTATAATGCAATTAACCCCAAATAACAGAATCCAATCCACTCACTTTACTTCAGGATTTCTCAATCCTGCCAATCCACAACCGTGCACCTATTTCCAACACCTCACCCGCTCCTGACCTCTCGGAACCCAAATTTTTACAAATGTCATGACCAGAGTGACAGGAGTCAGCATTCAGCCCTTGATTCTGTCCCATTGGTCAATGAGATCGCGGATGATTTCAACCTCACTTTCATTTATTCATTTTCGCAGCATACGTATCCTACCCACTAAAACTAATCAATCCTTGCATCCCAGCCTTTTTGAGAGGGAATTTTGAAATTATTCTACATCATTGTGTTAAAAACTGCTTCCTGATTTTACCCCTTAAATGACTTCACTCAAAACGCTGAGGTTATGTCCCCCGCTAACCTGCAACTTTGTTCCAGATTCCCCTATCAATGTGAGGTAGTACTTGAAGTTCAGAGACCAGACAAGAAATTTCAGACAAGGAAATGTGTGAGAAGTGTGGTATCATAAGAACATAAGAACTAGGAGCAGGAGGAGACCATCTGGCCCATTGAGCCCACTCCTCCATTCAATAAGATGGTTAGTTCATGAACTCAACTCCGCTTACCTGCCACTCACCATATCCCTTAATTCCTTTACTGTTCAAAGCGCTATCTATCTTTGCCTTAAAAGCATTCAATGAGGAAGTCTCAATTGCTTCCCTGGGCAGGGAATTCCACAGATACACAACTCTTCAAAGACGTTCCTCCTCAACTCAGTCCTAAATCTGCTCTCCCCTTATTTGGAGGCTAAGTCCCCTAGTTCTAGTCTCACCCACTATTGAATTACTTTTGCTGCTTCTTATATCAATTCCCTTCATAATTTTATATGTTTCCATAAGATCCCATCCTCATTCTTCTATATCCCACAGAGTACAATCTCAGTCTATTCAAACTCTCCTCAAAAGGCAGCTTTCTCAACTCTGGAATCAACCCAATGAACCTCCTCAGCAGCCCCCTCCAGTGCCAGTGCATCCTTTGTCAAGTAAGGAGACCAAACCTGTATACAGTACTCCAGGTGTGGCCTCATGAGCACCTCACAAAGCTGTAGCATAACAGCCCTGGTTTTAAACTCAATCCCTCAAGCATTGAAGGACAATATTCCATTTGTCTTCTTAATTACCTGCTGCACCGATAAACCAATTTTTTTTCCCCACAAGGATAACCAGGTCCCTCCGCACAACAGCATGCTGCAAATTTTATCCATTTAAATAATAGTCCATTTTGCTATTATTCTTACCAAAATGGATGACCTCACATTTACCAACATTGTACTCCATCTGCTGATCCTTCTTCACTCACTTAGCCTATCTATATCCCTCTGCAGACTTTGTGTCCTCTGCACACTTTTTATCACTCATCTTAGTGTCACCTGCAAACTTTGACACGGTACACTTGGTCCCTGACTCTAAATCATCTATGTAAATTGTAAACAATTCTGACCCCTGGGGCACACTACTAGCCACTGATCGCCAACCAGAAAAACACCCATTTATCCCCACTCTTTGTTTCCTGTTTGTCAATCAATCTTCTATTCATGCTAATACATTACCCATAATGCCATGTGTCTTTATCTTGTACAGCAACCTTTTGTGCGGCATCTTATTGAATGTCTTCCAGAAATCCAGGTACACATCCACCAGATCCCATTGTTCACTGTGCTCTTAATATCCTCAAAGAATTCCAATAAATTAGTTAAACATGACCTGACTTTCATGAACCCATGCTACATCTGCTCAATGAGACAATTTCTATCCAGATGTTTCACTTTTCTTCCTTGCTCATAGATTCAAACATTTTCTCCATGACAGAAGTTAAGCTACTGGATCTATAGTTACCCATCTTTTATCTACCTCCTTTTTTTTAAACAGTTGGCATCACATTTGCTGTTTTCCACAAGTGCATTTGTAATTTCCCCGTCCAGTTCTTTTAGTATCCTGGGATGCATTCCATCAGAGCCAGGAGACTTGTCTACCTTTAGCCCCCATTAGCTTACCCAACATTACCTCCTTCGTGATTGTTTGTAGGCTAGACAATATCCCAGTCTCGGCTGATAAGTGGCAAGTAACATTTGTACCACACAAGTGCCAAGCAATAATTATGTCCAACATGAGAGAATCTAATTATCGTTCCTTGACATTCAATGCCATTATCATCGCTGAGTCCCCCACTATCAACATTCTCAGGTTGCTATCGACCAGAAACTCAATTGGACTAGCCACATAAATACAATAGCTACAAGAGTAGGTCAGAGGCCAGGAACCCTGCACTGAGTAACTCATCTCCTTACTCCCCAAAGTCTGGTTGCTATCTATAAAGCACATGTCAGGAGTGTGATGGAGTACTCCCCACTTGCTTGGATGAGTTCAGCTCCCACAGCCCTTGAGAAATTTGACACCATCCATGACAAAGCAGCCCATTTGGTTGGCACCATGTCCACAAACATTCAAGTCCTCCATCAATGTTCAGCGGCAGCAGTGTGTACCATCTGAAAAATATACTGCAGAGATTCACCGAGATTCCTTGGATAGTGCCTTAGAAATCTTCAACCATCTGGAAGGACAAGGGCAGCACATACACGGGAATGCCACAATCTGTAAGATCCTCCCTAGGCCTCTCACCATTGCTGTCTTGTGTCCCCTTAAAACAATTAAGATAACTCCGACCAGGATGTTATGAATGAGTTTGCCCAGGTATTACAATGCTGAAGCAGTCAAATCAATTTGACCACAAGCTGGACCAATACAAAACAATCCCAACTTTATTAGGAATAAAGTTACAATAATCGTTAGTACTAAACTAATCTTTAACATTATTTGGCCTCTTAAGGTTACAGTACTTCCTGGGTCTCATGTCGATTAACCAGTCGCTCTCTCTCTCTCTCTCTCTCTGGGTCTGTAGAGCTGCTTTCATCCCCTCTGTCTCGGGGTGGTCAGCTGGTCTCTGCTGCTTGCCATGCTGATCTCCTCAGAAGGCCTCAGATGATTCCAAGAGTAGTTCCAAGATCCAAGTCTGTGTGAACCCATGTGTTTATATCTTTTAGATGATTTTCTGGAACTTTCTGAAGTTCTGGCCAATCAGGAAAATATACTCAATAAATTGAAAGAGAATCAATCAATTAGATGGCATGCTACTGTTAGTTTCCTTGTGTAGCAGGACCCAGTGTCTTTCTGTCTGGGTCCTCCTTTGTTTAGTGAATAAATATGTTGGGGATATGCCTGTCCAGAATAACTGTTGCCTTTTACATTCTGCTGGCTGCTGTCTTTGCACTGTGTCTAGTGTTTTTGTGAATTCAGAGTTTTACTAGGCCAATGTATCCAGCATCCCTTGCTGTTTGGCCAAGTTAGCAATCGATCTGTGTTTTCAGGAGGCTGCTATGCCATCCTGACTTGGAAATATATCATTGTCCTTTCCGTCTCCATGATGGAGATTCAGTGGATCAAGAAGGAGCTGGAGTCTCCATGTTAGTGCTCTGATGGCTGGAATTTTTGCTGCCAAATTTCTATCCAGTGAGAGTGAGAATAAGAAATTGCATATCAGTCAGGTGAGCTGATGTAATATTGAGGATGTAATATTGAGTATGTAAATAAACCTCTCTGGCATGAGGATTGCTTCCAGTGCCATGGGCTAGTGAGGCTAGGAACAGAGAGCGAGTGCAGCTGAACACTTGGCTGCAGAGTTGGTGCAGGAGGGAGGGCTTCATATATGTGGATCATTGGGATACCTTCTGGGAAAGGTGGAACTTGTGCAAGGAGGACTGGCTGCAAATGAACTGGTGAGGCACCGATATCCTGGTTGGGAGGCTTGTTAGAGCTCTTTGGGAGGGTTTAAACTAGTTTGGCAGGAGGATGGGAACTGGACTTATGGATCAGAGGATGGGATAGCTGGTGAACTGGCAAATACAGCATGCAGAACACCTATGAAGAAGGATAGACAGTTGATAGGGCCAAGTTGCACTCAATATGATGGGTTCAAGTGTGTCTATTTTAACGCAGGAAGTGTCAGGAATGAGGGTGATGAATATAGAGCATTAGAACTATGATGCTGTGGCCATTAAGAGACTTGCATATCATGGGGGCAGGGATGATTGTTGGATGTTCCAGGATTTAGATGTTTCAAAAGGAATAGGGAGGGAGGTAAAAGAGGTGGGGAAGTGGCATTGCTAATCAGATAGTATCACAGCTGCAGAAAGGGAGCTCACCAAGGAGAGAGTCAGTATGGGTGGAAGTCAGAAACAGGATAGGTGCAGCCTCTTTATTCAAAGTTTTCTATAGACCCCTCCCCCCCCCCTCCCCCCCAATAGCAACAGAGATATGGAGGAGCAGATTGGGAGGCAGATTTTGGAAAAGTGCAGAAGTAACAGGGTTGTCGTCATGTGTGACTTCTACTTCCCTAGTATTGATTGGAACCTCCTTAGTTCAAATTGTTTGGATGGACCAGAATTTTTCTGGTGTGAAAAATGGCCCTTCAGCCCAACAAGTCCACACTGACCCTCCAAACAGTAACCTACCCAGACCCACTCTCCTACCCTATCACTCTACATTTACCCCTGAGTTATGCACCCCACCTACACATCCCTAAACACTATGGGCAATTTAGCTTGGTCAATTCACCTCACCTGCACACTGTTGGACTGTGGGAGAAAACCAAACCACCCAAAGGAAACCCACGCAGACACGGGGAGAGCTTGCAAACTCCACACAGTCAGTCGCCCCAGGCTGGAATCGAACCCACATCCCTGGGACTATGAGGCACCAGTTCTAACCACTGTGGGCCGAATGCTGAAAATGGATCTGGTGTAGAGTTAGAGTATTGTTGAAGGTACAGACTCGAGGGCTGAAGGGTCTGTTCTGTACTGTATGATTCTATGGGTATCCTGCTGAGACGCCTATCAAAAATCAAACAAATTACTGTGGATTAGATTACTTACAGTGTGCAAACAGGCCCTTCGGCCCAACAAGTCCACACTAACCCACCGAAGCGCAACCCACCCATACCCCTATATTTACCCCTTACCTAATGCTACGAGCAATTTAGCATTGCCAATTCACCTGACCTGCACATCTTTGGAGTGTGGGAGGAAACCCACGCAGACACGGGGAGAATGTGCAAACTCCACACAGTCAGTCGCCTGAGTCGGGAATTGAACCTGGGTCTCTGGCGCTGTGAGGCAGCAGTGGTAACCACTGTGCCACCGTGCCGTGATCTGGTATCACATGTAGGCCAGACAAGGTAAGTTCAGTTGATTTCCTTCCCTAGAGCTCATAAGTGAAACAGATATGTTTTTAACAACAATGATAAATAGTGTCATGCTTAACATGCCTGAGACTAGTTTTTAATTTCAGATTTTATTATTTGGAATTCAATTCCACCAGCCACCATGTTGAGATTTGAACCTTATATCCCCAGACCATTCCTACTGTGCTATCACCAGAAAGTTCACTGGAACCTACTCCTGAAAGCAGACAATGTGTTCCCTGTCTACCTACTCAGTAAATGTTATAAGAACTCCAAAATCAAACAGAGAACCTTAGCTATTGTCACCCTGGTTACTGAATCTATTATGCACCACTATGGATCTTCTTAGCTTTCGCAAGATGAGTGATTAGACTTTACATTAGACTATGGCTCACACTATGGATAGACATTTATTTAGGAACAGATCAGTAAACAAAGAGAGCTCATCACAAATGGTTGCCACAATTAATAGATTTTACTATTGCTCTGCACTGTGCAGTACTTAAACATTGAACTTAACTTTCAAATCAAAAAATAAAAGTAGTAACATAAAGTTTATAGAATATAGAACTCTTAGATTTCTTCAACGCCATGTCAGTTCCAGACAGTTACTGCTGAACCCTACAGAACCAGGTCAACCTGCCTGCCTCAGCTGCTTTTAAAGCTGGTTAGTTGTTTATTGGGAAAGCAGTTAGTGAGCAGCTCCCTCTAGTGTCATATTTGATAAAAGCAGCAATAACCAGCCACACCTGAAACTGTAACTGGTCAGATATCTCTACAACTGTTTTCTGATCTGCTGAAAGCAGGGCTTATTTCAGATTCCCAGCTGCTGCAGTAATTCTTTTTTTGTGTGTTTTATGTTGTGTACTCCGTATGCCATTAACTCAATGAATCAAATTAAATTAACAATTGAATAGAATCATTGTGTCATCGAGTCAGACAGCACTGAAACAGATCCTTCAGACCGATTTTCCCAATTACACCAGTCTCATTTGCCTGGATTTGGCCCACAACATTTGTCCAAATGTTTTTTTAAAAATATTATAACTGTACCTGGATCTACCCACTTCCCCTGGCAGTTCATTCCACATATGAACCACCTTCTGTATGAAAACGTTGCCTCTTTTAAATCTTTCACCTTAAAGTTTTGCCCTACAGTTTTAAACTCCCCCACCCTAAGGAAAAGACCTTATACTATTCCCCTATCTATGGCCCTCATGATTTTCTAAATCTCTCCAAAGTCACCACCCCTCAACCTCCAATGTTCCAGTAAAAAGAAATCTTATCTTATCCAACCTCTCCTAATAACTCAAACCTCCCAGTTCGAGTAACATTCTTGTAAATCTTTTCTGTACCCCCTCCAGTTTAATAATATCCTTCCTATAGCAGGGTGACCAGAACTGTACACAGTACTCTAAAAATGGCCTCACTTAACATCCTGTTCAACCTCAACATGATGTACCAACTCCTGTACCCAATGGTCTGGGCAATGAAGACAAGTGTGCCAACTGCCTTCTTTACCTCTCTGTCTACCTGTGATGCAACTTTCAATTAACTAAGTACCTGAACCCCTAGGCTCTCTGATCAGCAACACTGTTCCAGGCCTTATCATTTCCTGCATAATCTGTGCTCTTGTTCCTCTTACCAAAATAAAGTAGTAATTTATTCTGAATTTTTCTCCATGATTTTCAGTTTATAGAGAATCAGTGATACTATTTAGAACACATTGAGGTAGGGAGCTGTTGCATGCTGGCATACAAATATACAAGCAAAGAGCAAGAGTAGTGCACCCAGCCTTTCAGACCTACTCCATGATTCAATGAATTCATGGCTGATCTGATTTTAAACCTGAACTCTGTAGTCCTGCATGACCCTTATATTTTTTAATTTTCTTGTTAATCAAGAATCTATCTACCTTTGCCTTTCGAGCATTTAAATATTTTGTATATATTACCTTTTGAGGAAGGGCATTCCAAATACTTATAACATCTCTTGAGAAATGAAATCTCTTATCTCTTGTCTTAAACAGGTGTACTCTTATTGTTAAACAATGAACCCTAGTTAGAGACTCTCCTACAACAGGAAACTTTTTTTTATATCTACATGGTCAAGTCCCCTCAGGATCTTCTAAGTTTCAATTAAGCCACCTCGAACTCTTCTAAACTCCAAAGGATACCAGTCTAGTCTGTCTAGCCTTTCCTCACAGGGCAATCTGCCCATTCCTGGCATTAGGAGAAAGTGAGGACTGCAGATGCTGGAGAAGTGCTCATGCCCGAAACGTCAATTCTCCTGCTCCTTGGATGCTTCCTGACCCGCTGCGCTCTTCCAGCAACACATTTTCATTCCTGGCATTAGTCAAGTAAACCTTCTCTGAACTGCCTCCAACACATTAACATTTCTGCAGGTGCAGTGACCAGTATCCTACACGGTACTCCAGGTGCAGTCTCCATAATGCTATGTATAACTGAAGCATAACCCCCCCTATTCTTGTATTCAATTTTCCTCACAATAAAACATAACATCCTACTAGTTTGCCTGATTACTTGCTGTGTCTGTATTCAAATCTTCTGCAATTCATGAGCCCTATCACCCAGATCTCTCTGCATTTCAGAGCTCTGCAACAAACATGCTTCTTTTTTGACTCTTCCTGCCATGATGGACAATTTCACTCCTTTCACATTTTCCTGTTCCTTATCATTTATATAAATTGTAAAGAGTAGAGGCCTCATAACTGACCCCTGCAGCCCAATATACATGACATTCTGCACCCTCAACAAGATCCATTTATCCTTATTCTCCATCTCCTTTTAGCAAGCCAACCTCCTATCCATGCCAGTATATTACTCCCAACACCATGAGTTTTAATTTTTCACAATAACCTGATCAATGTCTTCAGGACATCTAAGCACAACACATCCCCTGCTTCTCAGTTACAACACAACTTGCTTCTTCAAATAACTCCAACAAATCATATGATTTCACTTTGACAATGCCATGTTGACTTGCCTCATTATCCTGAACTAATTCAAGTCCCTTATGATATATCATCTTTAATACTGGCTTCGACACCTTCCTGATGATAGATGTTAAGCTAATTGGCTGATAGTTTCTTGCTTTCTTGTTTCCTCCCTTTTTGAATATTGGAATTACACAGCTATTTGTTATTGCAGGTCCCTTTCATATCTTTCTCCTCTCACCTTAAAATTCTACCCTCTTGTTTTGAATTCACCTACCATAAGGAAAAATCAATTAGGCAAAATTGAGGGCTGCAGATGCTGGAAACCAGAGTTTAGATCAGATTGGTGCTGGGAAAGCATAGCAGGTCAGGCAGCATCCGAGGAGCAGGAAAATCGACGTTTCGGGCAAAAGCCCTTAATCAGGAATGGAGGCAGGAAGCCTCCAGGGTGGAGACATAAATGAGAGGAGGGTGGGGCTGGGGAGAAGATAACATAGAGTACAATAGGTGAATGGGGGTAGGAATGGAGGTGATAGGTCAGAGGGAAGGGTGGAGCAGATAGGTGGGAAGGGAGATTGGCAGGTAGGACAGGTCATGAGAACAGTGCTGAGCTGGAAGGTTGGAACTCAGGTAAGGTGGGGGGGAGGGAAAACGTGGAAACTGGTGAAATCCACATTGATGCCCTGGGGTTGAAGTGTTCCGAGGTGGAAGGTGAGATGTTCTTCCTCCAGGCATCAGGCGGTGAGGGAGCGGTGGTGGAGGAGGCCTAGGACTTGCATATCCTTGGCAAAGTGGGAAGGGGTATTGGGCCATGGAGCGGTGGGGTTGATTGGGGCGGGTGTCCCAGAGATGTTCCCTAAAGCGCTCTGCTAGGCGGTGTCCAGTCTCCCCAACATAGAGGAGACCACATCGGGAGCAACGGTTACAATAAATGACATTGGTGGATGTGCAGGTAAAACTTTGATGGATGTGGAAGGCTCCTTTAGGGCCTTGGATGGAGGTGAGGGAGGAGGTCTGGGTGTAAGTTTTGCAATTCCTGCAGTGGCAGGGGAGGGTGCCAGGACAGGAGGGTGGGTTGTTGGGGGACGTGGACCTGACCAGGTAGTCATGCAGGGAATGGTCTTTGCGGAAAGTGGTGGGGTGGGAAATATATCCCTGGTGGTTGGGTCCATTTGGAGGTGGCGGAAATGTTGGCGGATGATGTGGTTTATGCGAAGGTTGGTCGGGTGGAAAGTGAGGACCGGGGTGTTCTGCCCTTGTTACGGTTAGAGGGGTGGGGTTTGAGGGCGGAGGTGCGGGATGTGGATGAAATGCGTTGCAGGGCATCTTCAATCACGTGGGAAGGGAAATTGCGGTCTCTTAAAAACAGAGGCCATCTGGTGTGTTCTGTGGTGGAACTGGTCCTGTACCAGTTACCTGGACCATACAGAACCTCATCACCTCAGGAGATCTCCCACCCACAGCTTCCAACTTCATAGTCTGGGAACCCCATACCGCCCAATTCTACCTCCTTCCCAAGATCCACAAGCCTGACCACCCTGGCCGACCCATTGTCTCAGCATGCTCCTGCCCCACCGAACTCATCTCCATCTACCTTGACACTGCCCTATCCCCCTAGTCCAGGAACTCCCCACATATGTTCGAGAAACCACCCACGCCCTCCATCTCCTCCAAGACTTCCGTTTCCCCAGCCCCCAACGCCTCATCTTCACCAAGGATATCCAATCCACCTACATCAACCTCTTGTTGGCTATGTAGAACAGTCCATCTTCCGTAATTATACTGGCACCACTCACGACCTCTTCCTCTGCTACATTGATGACTGCATCGGTGCTACGTCGTGCTCCCGCAAGGAGGTTGAGCAATTTATCAACTTCACCAACACATTCCACCCCGACCTTAAATCCACCTGGACCATCTCTGACACCTCCCTCCCCTTCCTGGACCTTTCTATCTCTATCCATTAATGACAACCGACTTGACACTGACATTTTTTACAAACCCACCGACTCCCACAGCTACCTGGATTACACCTCTTCTCATTCTACCCTCTGCAAAAATGCCATCCCGTATTCCCAAGTCCTCCGCCTCCGCTGTATCTGCTCCCAGGAGGACCAGTTCCATCACAGAACACACCAGATGGCTTCCTTCTTTAGAGATCGCAATTTCCCTTCCCACGAAATTGAAGATGCCCTCCAACGCATCTCGTCCACATCCCGCACCTCCGCCCTCAAACCCCACCCCTCTAACCATAACAAGGACAGAATCACCTGGTCCTCACCTTCCACATTACCAACCTTCGCATTAACCAAATCATCCGTTGACATTTCCGCTACCTCCAAACGGATCCAACCACCAGGGATATATTTCCCTCCCCACTCCTTTCCCCTTTCCGCAAAGACTGTTCCCTCCATGACTACCTGGTCAGGTCCACGCCCCCCTACAACCCACCCTCCCTTCCTGGCACCTTCCCCTGCCACCGCAGGAATTGCAAAACCTGTGCCCACTCCTCCTCCCTCACCTCCATCCAAGGCCCAATAGGAGCCTTCCACATCCATCAACGTTTTACCTGCACATCCACCAATCTCATTTATTGTATCCGTTGCTCCTTTGCGGTCTCCTCTACGTTGGGGACACTGGACGCCTCTTCGCAGAGCGCTTTAGGGAACATCTCCGGGACACCCGCACCAATCAACCACACCACCCTGTGGCCCAAAATTTCAACTCCCCCTCCCACTCAGCCGAGGACATGCAGGTCCTGGGCCTCCTTCACCACCGCACCTTCACCACCCGACGCCTGGTGGAAGAACATCTCATCTTTTACCTTGGAACACTTCAACCCCAGGACTTCATCAGTTTCCTCATTTCCCCTCACCCCACATTACCCCAGTTCCAACCTTGCAGCTCAGTACTGTCCTCATGACCTGTGTATCTGCCAATCTCCCTTCCCACCTATCTGCTCCACCCTCCCCTCTGACATGTCACCTCCATCCCTACCCACATCCATCTATTGTACTGTTTTCTACCTTTGCTACCCCCCCATCCCATTTATGAGGTGGCACCCCCCAATTGGTGATATAAAGTACTGACAGAGGGTGTACTCTTAACCCTCTTTCTATGTCAGATTTGTAGGGGTCAGTCAAAAGTGTGGTCCTTTTTTGAATAAAATCCCTAACTTGAAAAAAACGAAAGAGGTCTCTATTAGGTAACTCGTACTTCCATACTAACTGATCGAAGGACATCATTACATCTGTATAGGGTATAGCAAATGAGGGAGAATATTCATCTTAATAAGCGCAATCTGACCCAACCATGAGACTGGAAGTGCCTCCCATCTTTGGAGATCTTGTTTAATTTTTTCAAATAATTGAGTAAAATTGGCTTTGAACAGCCAATCCAGAACTGGAGTAATGAATATGCCCGGATACACAAAACCCCCCTGTGACCACCTAAATGGAAATCTATAGTCACTCTCAAGAGCCAACTCTTTCGTAAGACCACCCATAGGCATAGCCTCTGATTTAGCAAAAAATACCCTGAAAAAGCGCCAAACGTGTGAGTGCATTGTATCAGGCAAGGCATTGAGACTGCTGGATTTGTCAAGAAAATTAGAACATCATCTGCATACAGCGAGATCTTATGTAATTTTGACCCGACTTCTGGAGTTGTGATATATTGAGATCCCCACAAATGGCCTCTGCCAACGGTTCAATCACCAACGTAAAAGGTAATGGTGAAAGGAGACAGCCCTGCCGGCTGCCCCTAGAAATATTAAAATTGCTCGATTGTACCCCGTTGGTAATGATCACCACGAGAGGTACACTGTAGAGAACCTTTACCCATCTTATGAAAACTTCACCCAGACCAAACCGGTCTAGAGTATAGAAAAGGTACAGCCACTCAACTCGGTCAAATGCCTTCTCTGCATCTAAAGAAATCACCAATCCCTGTATTGACTGCTGTTGGCATGCTTGAATTACGTTAAGCAGCCTCCTAACGTTATTGGAGGATCTGCGACCCTTTATGAAACTCGTTTGATCTTCTTTAATAATAGAGGGTAACACAGTCTCCAGCCTTAACGCAAGAGTCTTAGAGAGGATCTTAAAGTCCACATTTAAGAGCGAGATGGGCCTGTATGAAGCACAGTCTTCCGGATCCTTCCCTTTTTTTAAGGATAAGTGAAATATTGGCTTCTCTCAGATTTGGTGGGAGACAAACATGACTGTATGAATCATTAAACATATTCAGTACATTTATAAATTCCTAATTGAATTCACTGGGAAGTCCATCAGGACCGGGTACCTTTCCACTCTGAAGCTACCTCACAGCTTCCTGCACTTCTTGTTCTGATAATGGGGCATTGAGAAAGGACTGTTGTTTGGGAGTCACACTCGGGAGCTTCAGATCTCTATTAAAGAATTTCATTTTGGCCTGCCCCTCCTCACAATTCTCAGACTGATATAAATTAGAGTCTATCAAAATAGGCCTTCTCGGCTGCTTTCAACTGAACTTCAAGGAGACGTTGCTGCTCACCCTTCTGCCACTTCCTACTTGTGGAATATGAAATAACTAACCCTCTGGCATAAGCTTTGGTGGTTTCCCAGAGAACAGATGAGCTATCAACCGAGCCTATGTTGATGTCTAGGAATGCCCGAAATTCCCTAGAGAAATACTCCACAAACTTGCTGTCCATGAGAATAAAGGGGTCCATTTGCCAGTACCGTGAATCCACTGTAACATCCTTAATTTTAACCATGAGGTACACTGGAGCATGATCAGAGATGGCAATGTTATCAATTGTACAGGATGACACTAGATCCAGGGTTACCGCAGGGATCAGAAAAAAATCAATCCTCGTGTGACATGTGCGGATTGGAGAAAAACATGAAATCCCTACCTTTCGGGTGGAGACACCTCCAGCCGTCAACCAACCCTAATTCCCCACACAAACCCAATAACTGTTTAGTTTGTGCAGAGGGTATCGAGGGACCTTTAGGCAACCTGTCTACTGTGGGGTCCATGAGGCAGTTAAAATCTCCCCCTATAATGATGTACCGAGACTTAAGACTTATCAGTTTAGAAAAAGCATCTACCAAGAATTTAAGAGAATGAGCCGGTGGACAATAAACATTTAAAATACCATATTCTTCCCCATTTATCAAGGCTTTAAGAATTACAAACCTCCCGTATGTGTCTTTACCATATTCCAACAATTTAAATGAGAGATTTTTCCTAATCAATATGGCCACTCCCCTACTTCTGGTATTAAATGATGAAAAATAAACTCGGTTAAAGCCATTCTGCTGTAATTTCAGATGCTCCTGTCATCCAAATGTGTCTCCTGTAACAAAGCAATATCCACCTCCTCTTTTCTAAGACTCAAGAGTACCTCCTTCCTCTTAATTGGTGAGTGACTTCCCTTGATATTCCTGGTACACCATTTAATCAAATCATTAGCCATAATCTTCTGCAATTACATTTAAATTCCAGAGAGGAGGAACCCGAACCACAAATTGCTGAGCCTTAGTGTTGCATAGTCCACCAAATATAACTACATAAACTAAAACCACTACATTTAACAAACATACAAAATTATTAAAAATAAAAAACAACAAAAAACAGAAATCAAACCAACATATCAAGCACCAATAGCGCTGAGTAGGGGAATTCACCCCCTGCCCGGAGGGGGCAACTACCCGTCCTGAACTGCCCATAAATAGGCATCTAACCATTTCAACCACCTTCACTTCTCCCAGCTAGAGCCGCATCGCAAGCACAAAATAATAAACACCCCATAGAATATCAATATGAATAAAACAACATTCTTTTATAAAAAAAGGGGGAATAAATACCCCACCCATCCTTTGGTATGTCCTAACTTAGAAATTTAAAATGTACATCTTAACCACCACCAGACATAGTTTGAACCAAATTATTATTAATAGAGGAAAAAAAAGGGGAAGAACAAATCTCCAACTGGATTTCCTCCATTTTGTTTACAGAATGATAAACGCATACCCAAGCAACAATATTTAAGCATACTACAATTGTTTAAATTAGGTTAGTTTGTCCACAAAGTCTCTTGCCTTCTCTGATGTGTCAAAGAGATGCATGGATCCATCTAAGGTGATCCGAAGCACTGCCGGATATCTCAGGGAGTACTGAATCCCAAGCTCCTTCAGTCTTCTCGTGACACCATCATACGATTTTCGTTTCTGGATCACCGCCGCTGAAAAGTCCTGAAAAAACATGACCTTAGACCCCTCGTAAATTAGGGCCTTTGGATACTTCCCCTGGAGTCTGGAAGCCTCCATGACACTCTCCTTAGCCCAGTAATGATGGAACCACACAAGGAAAGGACGAGGTTGTTGACCCAGACCCGACATCCGTGCTGCGACTCAGTGAGTCCTCTCTATCTTCAATCCTCTCATACCAGCCTCCAAGTCAAGGAATTTCGGAAGCCAATCTTCAACAAATTCCGCAGGCCGCTCATCTTCCTTACCCTCAGGCAGACCGATGATCCAAATGTTTTTTCTTCTGCCCCTGTTTTCATGATCATCCACTTGGTCACGCAAATTACAAACCTGCGTCTTCAGGGCTTGGATCTCTTCCTTGAATGAACTGGCATCAGCTTCCACCACTGTGACCCTGTGCTCCACCTCATCCGTCCTCTTCTCCAGGTCTCCAGCTGCTGCCCATGCTTCTGCAGCATGCGAGAGACTGGAGCCAGCTTCTCATCAATCTGTTTCCCCAACATTTCATGAGATTTCGAGAGCTGGTTCACCAGGTCCTGGAGAGTAATCGGCTCCGAGGCTGCTGCAGGCTGAGCTGCAGGCTCGGAGTCAGATGCTCCTCCTCCCTTTTTAGGCATTTCTGTACAGCTGAAAATACAGGTAAGTCCATTTTTAAATGTTTCTTGGGGCTCCACAATCTTTCCAACGCCCCAAGAAATGGGTTGGGCGGGTTAAAGGACCGTCCTGCTCCTGCTGTGATGCAAAGCTCTGCAGTGTGATCTTCTCAGATCGCCGCCATCTTAGATCCCCCTAATATCATCTGTTAGTAATAGAGCCATTCCTCCACCCTTTCCTGGCTCCCTTTCTTTCCTAAATGTCACATAACCTTCAATATGTAGGCCTGAATCCAAGTTATCCTGCAGCCACATCTCAATTATGGCTCAAGAACAAAACCATAAAACTCAGCAGCTCTGGCAGCATATGTGGGGAGAAAGCAAAGTTAACATTTTGGGTCCAGTGACTCTTCTGAAGACCTGCTGAGGTTTTCCCGTAATTTCGGGTTTTGGTTTTGTGTCCGCTCCAGCAACTGCAGGTCTTTCAGTTTTCTCAGTTATGGCTGCTAGATTGTACTTCTCAATTTGTACAACTATTTTTTTGAATGGCTACATGTATTCGAATACAGTGCCTGAAGTCTTTTCCTTCAATTATCCTCGTAACCTTTAGCCTTTTTGCTGATTTGCTCTTAGAATGTTCCTTTCTATCATCATCTATTTATCACTTCCCGCATTAATTCCTTGCTCTGTTGCATTGTCCCAACTCCTTGATTCACCACAAATTCCTAAATTTAGGCCCTTACACCACTATTAGTTTAAGACTTGCATTACATCCCCAGCTCAAATATGGACCATCGCACAAATACAGACCCCAATATTGGTGCTAATGCCCCACAAACTGGAACCCCATTTCTCCAGCACCAATTTTTGAGTCACAAACACATTGCTCCAACCTTGTTTATCCTTTGCCAATTTGCATATGGCTGAGGTAATAATCCGGAGAATGTTATCTGTGAAGATCTGCTTCTTAATTTGGCATCTCGGTACTCGTACTTGTTAGACACAACTTTCATTCTCATTCTACCTACGTCAGATGAGCATCCCCTCACTGCCAGGCAAGAACTGAAGAAGCAATCTTCTGGACTCGGCTAAGTATTGGAGAATTTAATCTTAAATTACATTTAAAGAATACATGGATCGATTGTTAGCAATCACTAAATTTTCAACTTTAGTAAAAAGCTGATAACCTTGTTAGCTCTTCATTAATTTTATAATTTCACTGACTTTTAGAAACTGCCAAGAAGTATCTGTGTGATTGATTGCATCCTATGTTTCACTGGCAACATTTGCTGTGATCCATACCATTTCGAACACTGATTTCCTCAGCTTCAGGGCCAGGATAGGTAAATCTCCTTAAGGTTTCTAAAGCACAGGGAGATAACTCCATGTAACATGGGGAACCTGCTGAGTCTGAAAAAGATTTGAACCCAAAAGGAAAAGCAACATGTCTTTACGAGGAACGAAGATTTGAGTGTATTACAGGATATCAGAAAAATAAACCCATTTTATATTGATTTTATGTAATTTATGGTTGGTTCCTTATTCAAACCAAAATCTACTTATACATTCATATTCTTCAACTTTATTTTATAGGTTTGTATTTGCCATCTTGTCTACATGTTATACATTTATAGATGTGACTGTTACTGACATTTAGTATTCGACCTTGAGAAGATGGCAGTGAACCAAGCCACCAATATCCATCAACCTAGCTAATGCTGTGCCCAGTTCTATATGCAGCATTTTGACTCTGGCTTAACCAATATTTTGCACTCATTTAACATTGTTTCCTTGACTTGTATTTTATGTTGTCATGAGCAAAACTCAGAAAACACTTATTTCTATTGCTTGCACTTTGATGATCTATATAGTTTAATTTCTAGGTTGGTGTATTCCTCATATTGGAAAGTCGTGACATTTTTGGTATATTATTGTTATCAGTTATGCCCTTTATTGTTCTTATTCACAAACTTGCTATCTTACATTTGGCTGTGTTCTATTCTAGCAGTTAACTACCTGCTCACTCCACTACCTTGTCCTTGTCCTTCTAAATTTCCTACATTCTTCCTCACTGTTAACCATGCTCCATAATCTGATACCTATGACCAAGTCATTTATATAAATGTTATATGGCCTGTCAACTTTGTGTTACTGCCAGTTCTGAGCCCTGGAGGACACTATGCAAATAGTCTGTACTGCTTCTGGACATGCTGTTCAGTAGAAGGTTGAATTATTAATTCTTTGGCATGATACCTAAGATTTGTCAAGCATAAAATAATTTTGGTTTAGCAATGCTAATACATCTGTGGAGGCTTTTTGCACATATCACAACTGAACAGTGGAAATCTAACAGTCAGTTCATAGCAAATTATATACAGAATTTAATTGATATAGCAAATTGGATCTAATATTTGTGTCCTATGATATTAAGAAGTGGAAATCCATATTTAAAATTGAATTAGTGAATTATCTATGTTCGATTATGGAATTAGTAATTATAACATTTAATTGAAATTTGCTGTCAATGGAGTGTCACCTTAAAATGTGTTTTCTGGGGAAGGGGGGTTTAGGGTACACTCCTGTGTAGAACTCCAGGGAAATTATGGGGGAGAGAGAGGGCGAGAAGTCAGTCATTTGGAGATGATGTTTGAGCTCCCATTGATGTCCAGGACTGTTCTCAGCAGCATTTCAGTAAGCCGAGTTCATTTTTAATCATCGTAAACAAAAGATGCAATCAGTGTTGGTAACACCTCTTTGATGCGCAATAATGTTTCTATCGGGACCTTGAGATCTTCTTCGGATAATCTGAAAGTCAGATAATTGATATTCGAGTAATCAAGGTTCCTCTGTGTTGAGAAAAGTGATTACTTGTAAACCATTTTAATCACATGCCTTTAGAGGGCAGCAAAGTCTCATTAATTAAATTATACCTAGCATTGATCTTTTGATGATAGTTTTATTCATCAAAGTGGAGATATCAATTTTAAAAATACTGCACATCTTCTATAGAGAATTGGCATTGCATCTCAAACCGTCACCACATTATTTACTATAATTCCTCTTTTTAACTTGCTCTCTCCTGTGAATTGTGTCCACAACTAAAATCTATGAAAGAGTTCATTGGGTGCTCATGAACTGATTTTCTTTTCTTAATTTACATGGGACCAATGTACCTGTTATGATACACCGACTGTAAAACATGAAATATCTCCCAGCAAGTAATTTATTTCCAGTTGAAACAGAGGTAATATGGGCTATTTACAATCAACTAATCCAATGGAAAGCAATGAGGATTCAAAATGTTAGGTAGAGGTATCTACAGGTGGTCAGATAGTTACTGTATCTGTGACGTGCCTCAGAGACCACCTGCATTCTAACAGCTGCTGGAAACCCTGCTGTGGCAATGCAAGTACATATCAGGGGTTCAATCAAACGAGTATTAGTGTTATAGTACTTATTTGATAGCACAAACTGTTGTTTCACAGAGCCAAGTAGAATAAATAAGGCAATAGTTTGAAGCATGGGTCCACATGACGATGCCTTGTTAAAAGAAACATTTTACTTTACCCATTGAATTGATAGGAATTGTACTACGTAAAACCAATTTCAGTTCATTTGTGGATCAAAAATGAGCACAGAGGATTTTTGTTTGTCTCACAATTGGTATTGATAGTTAACGTTCAATTGCAGTCTGTTGTTATGACCCCAGTTTTTGTCATCACTGGACAAGTCAAATCCCTGACAGAACATTGGCTTAATAGATCATATTTTGTTTTGTTTTGTTTTGGTTTTAACAATGTGATTGCTCATTGAAACTTAAGGTTTGCAATGCTGCATATATTCCTTTAATAATTAAACAGAATTGTATTAACACTGTGGCACAGTGGTTAGCACTTCTGCCTCACAGTGCCAGGGACCCAGGTTCAATTCCAGCCTTGGGTGGCTGTCTATGTGGAGTTTGCACATTCTCCTGTGTCTATGTCAGTTTCCTCTGGCGTACTCCGCAGTGCAGACTGGCTGTGCTAAATTGTGGAAGCTAGTTAGATTGACCACGTGGAACATAGGGTTAAGGGGGAGGCCTGATATGGACTTGGTGGGCTGAATGGCCTGCTTTCACACTATGGGGATCATATGAAAAGAAATGAAGGTAAAATAGTATAAACCAACCCATCTATATATAATAGCAATTCAAATGCTTTTAAACACAAAGTAAAAGTATAATCCTATAAGGCAAGATCACTCCTTTATAAATTGAAAAGAAAAACAACAGCTTTTGTGTGGTGCCCCCCACCCAAAATAAATACTAACATAGTGCTTAAAAATACCATTCATCCTTTACTCACACCAGACTCCCTGTATCTAACACCTCAGTAGTTGTAAATCACTTGAGACTTCAACATTTAGACTGAAACTGTACATAGTTTG
Source organism: Hemiscyllium ocellatum (assembly GCF_020745735.1). Lineage (NCBI taxonomy): Eukaryota > Metazoa > Chordata > Chondrichthyes > Orectolobiformes > Hemiscylliidae > Hemiscyllium > Hemiscyllium ocellatum. The sequence goes on from NC_083401.1 coordinate 123,554,387, forward strand.
TTCCCAGAGTTATTACACTCTTGAGTTTCAAAGTACTCAACTTTAAGTAGTCTCTTCAGGGTTATATCCCAACATTTCACGTCAAGCAATAACACTAACACTTCACTTTAAGATAGCTGAGTTTATTATGTCTCTCCTTCCTTTCATAGGAGTCTACACAGGCATCCATTTCCAAAAACTCCATAGGACTGCCCAAAACACAAAGTAAAACTGAAACTATTAATCTCCCTTTCTAAGTTTTGCTTAAACTTAAAAGAAAATCCAGAAATTTCTAATAGACCTTGAGATCCTATTATTGACTTTATTGCAGTCTACGATAAACACAAAAATATCCATGACTGGTACACACAACCCATTCTGTTCAAAGCCAGGCCTCACATTAGGATTATGGTGCGCAGTTTTGTCTCCCTTACTGAAGGAAGGATGTAAGTGTGTTAAGAATCGTTCACAGAAGGTTTACTCAACTAATATCTAGAATGGGGCCTTGTTTTATGAGGAAAGGTTGGACAGACAAAGCTTGTACCCATTGGAGTTTAAAAGAGTAAGAGATCATTTGATTGAGACATAACAGATCCTGAGGAGCCTTGACAGGGTAGATGTGGAAAGGATGTTTACTCCTGTAGCGGAATTGAAAACTATAGGTCTTTCATTAAAGATCAGAGGTTGCTTATTTCAAACAGAGGTGATTTCTTTTCTCTCTCAGAGGGATACGAGTCATTGGAACTCTCTTCCTGAAAAAGTGGTGAATGCAGTGTCCTTAAGTATTTAGGAAGGCACAAGCAGACAGATTTTTGTCAATTGTGAGGGTGGGAATGCGGATTCAAGGTTGCAATCATTTCAACAATTTAGCAGGATCAAGGAGATGAGCAGCTTACGGCTGCTCCTAATTCAGATATTTAAGAATGTCCAAATATATTCACCATCACCAGTGGTGTAGAAGCAAAACATGGGAACATGGAAGATTTACATAACATCAATGTGTTATGGCTGCTGAGAGGGAAATGGCACAGCCCTGCACAATGGGCTGCTGCTGGTCATGCACCAGTGGATACACTTGCAATTCATGAAAGCTGCAGAAATTGCCCTTCTTTATTTACAGAGAGCTCATCCTATTTTGCTAACTTGTACTCAAAGAGTTAAAGTTGTCAGTTTTTTTGCTTAGTAACAAAGGACCAACAGCTTTGTTTTTACTTGGTCTGAATCAGTGCTCTTTGTTTTAAGTATAAATCCTCACGGCCAATGTACAACAGACATAAATCTGAGCAGTACACTGTATAGTCAATAGGGAAGAAAAAAATTGCTCAGTAACTGAGGGAATGACTCATTCATTTTGCAAAGGTGGGCCCATTGTTTATCACTGTAGCACTATCAAGGTGCAATGTCCATTCTCACTTGCAGCATTGTATTTTTTATTGTTCAGTTTGGAGTATAATCTGCTGTGATTTATTTTGTTTTTATAAGAACAGCATCATCAAGTCAGTTGAGCATCCCCTCAATGCCTGACAAAACTGACAAAACAACCTTCTGGAAGTGAGACCAAAGAGCAATCTGCAGTACTGAACCACACCTTGGAATGTAATACAAATCCTCTAGTGATACTGAGCTCCATCTCATATTGACATCATGAACACAGTGGAGGCACTGCATAATGCCAATAGTTCTCGGACTGTAGATAGTCAGTGCTTGTCTAGAATTATGTTGGTCACCTTAAGACAATGCACAGTCTAGGTTTGCTATGTTTTCATCACATGATGACTAGATTTGATAAGAATGAGTCAACTCGCTTAATGACATCATCTGCTTCAACTTGTGTAATGAATGGTCTTGACTTGTGAAACAGTGTATATTGCTTACTCCACCCAGTACCCCGAGCAATGCAAGTATGTCTGACAGCTGATACATCAAAAAACAAGTGAACCCTGCAGTCAGTCTGAGAATTGGACTGAGAATGGGGAGAGGTCCCACATTCAACAGCTTCTAGACCAATAAAATAGCACCAGAAGCACCAGAATTCACCAGATTCCAGATGGAGAGGTACAAAACAGGACAAATATCTTCCCTCATTGTCCCCAAAGCACACAAGTGCATTTCTTGTATTAAATCGTTTAACCATTTGCAATTGGATGTGAACATAGGAGTTATTGTTAGTAAGTTTGCAGTTGACACCAAAATTGGAGATGTAATGGACAGCAAAGTAGGTAACCTCAGATTACAACGGGATTTTGATCAGGTGGGCCAGTGGGCTGAGGAGTGGTAGATGGAGTTTAAATCAGATAAATGTGAGGTGCTGCACTTTGAAAAGGCAACTCAGGCAGGACTTTTATGATTAATGTTAAGGTCCTGCTGAACAAAGAGACCTTGGAGTGAAGGTTCATAGCTCCTTGAAAGTAGATAGGATTGCGAAGGAGGTGTTTGGAATGCTTTCCTTTATCGGCCAGAGTATTGCGTACAGGAGTTTGGAGGTCATGTTGCAGCTGTACAGGATATTGGTTAAGCCATTTTTGGAATATTGTGTGCAATTCTGGTCTCCCAGCTATGGGAAGGATGTTGTGAAACTTGAAAGGATTCAGGAAAAATTTACAAAGATGTTGCCAGGGTTGGAGTATTTGAGCTGTAGGGAAAGGCTGAATAGGCTGGGGCTGTTTTCCCTAGAGCATCAGAGGCTGAGGGGTGACCTCATAGAGGTTTATAAAATCATGAGGGAATGGATAGGTTTTTTCCCTGGGGTTGGGGAGTCCAGAACTATAGGGCATAGGTTTAGGGTGAGAGGGGAAAGATGTAAAAGGGACCTAAGGGGCAATATTTTCTCACATACCACAAAGGGTGATATGTGTATGGAATGAGTGGCCAGAGGAAGTGGTGGACGCTGGTACAATTACAACATTTAAAAGGCATCTGGATGGTTATATGAATAGGAAGGACTTATATGGATGTGGGCCAAGTGCTGGCAAATGGGACTAGATTGGGTTGGGATATCTGGTCAGCATGGACGAGTTGGACTGAAGAGTCTGTTTCTGTGCTGTACATCTCTATGACTCTGTGATTTGTCCTGCCCATTTTGCATGCCAACCGTATTATGGCACAGGCATCATAATATTCAGTTTAATTGTAATTTGTCCTCAACTCAATTGCCATTAATTATATAGTTAAATATCGTATGTTGACTGCTGATTTCAGTGCCCACTCTCTATAGAATTGTGGGGGATAGTTCAGAGACATAAAGTCATAGAGATGTACAGCACAGAAACACACCCTTCAGTCCAACTTGTCCATGCCCACCAGATATCCCAACCCAATCTAGTCCCACCAGCCAGCACCCGGCCCATATCCCTCCAAACTCTTCTTATTCATATACCCATCCAGATGCCTTTTAAATGTTGCAATTGTACCAGCCTCCACTACTTCCTCTGGCAGCTCATTCCATCCCAAGTACCACCTTCTGAGTGAAAATGTTTCATCTTAGGTCCCTTTAAAACTTTCCCCTCTCACCCTAAACCTATGCCCTCTAGTTCTGGACTCACCCACCTCAGGGAAAAGACTTTGTCTTTTTATCCTATCCATGCCTCTCAAGATTTTATAAACCTCTATAAAGTCACCCCTTAGCCTCTGATGTTCCAGAGAAAACAGCTCCAGACTGTTCAGCCTCTCCCCATAGCTCAGATTCTCCAACCCTGGCAACATCCTTGTAATTCTTTTCTGAACCCTCTCAAGTTTCACAACATCTTTCCGATAGGAAGGAGACCAGAATTACATGCAATATTCCAACAATGACCTAACCAATGTCCTGTACAGCCGCAACATGACCTCCCAACTCCTGTACTCAATACTCTGACCAATAAAAGAAAGCATACAAAACGCTTTCTTCACTATCCTATTTACCTGCGACTCCACTTTCAAGGAGCTATGAACCTTCACTCCAAGGTCTCTTTGTTCAGCAACACTCTCTAGGACCTGACCGTAAAGTGTATGTCCAGAGATGGGCAGAAGGTGGTTGGCTGGGCATCCCTCGTAATTTATGTTCCCTACCCCCATCAAAAACACGTCTGCCAGGGAGCTGTAAAATCCAGACTGATGTGTCAGTGCAAGGAACATGATAGTATCTCTCAAATTCCCCAAACCCAGTAAAACAGAAGGAATGCCGTTCTGTGTTACTTAAGTCATTGACAGTTTTATTGTAGATTCCAGTGTGGTCTTCAACTTTGAACCAAAAATCTATCAAAAACATTGACCCTGAAAAAGCTTCTGCCTTTGCTTACACAGAATGCTGTAAGCTTTAAAAATGTGTCACAGGAGTTAAAATTGTAGAAACTTTTGTCATTTACCATTGATACTTCCACACCATTATTGATGAGCAGCAACACTGAGATATCAGCAATTTCAACAGAGCAATCTTTAAGATGATTTTGTGGTTTTCCCTGAGTGATGGTGTACATATGCCATCGCTCTGAGGTAGAAACTCTTCCACACATCACAGTGATAATGTCTAAATCTGCGACCTGCATACTTTTGATTTGAATCGAATTAAATTAGCTTTATTAACACATGAACTCAAATGACTACAGTGAATGGTTTACAAGAGTCATAGAGATGTACAGCATGGAAACAGACCCTTTGGTCCAACTCCATACCAACCAGATCTCCCAACCCAATTTAGTCCCATTTACTAGCACCCAGCCCATATCCTTCCAAACCCTTCCTATTCATACGCTCATTCAGATGTCTTTTAAATGTTGCAGCTGTTCTAGCCTCCACCACATCCTCTGGGAACTCATCCCATAGGTCTCTTTTATATTTCCCCCCTCCCCTCCCCACCCCCCGCACCTTAAACCTATGCCCTCTAGTTGTGGATTCCCTCACCCCAGGGAAAAGATTTTGTCTATTTATGCTATCCATGCCCCTCATGATTTTATAAACCTCTATAAGGTCACCCTCAGCCTCCGACACTCCAGGAAAAACAGCCCCAGCCTATTCAGCCTCTCCCTATTGCTCAAATCCTCCAATCCTGGCAACATCTTTGTAAATCTTTCCTGAATCCTTTCAAGTTTCACAACATCCTTCCGATAGGAAGGAGACCAGAATTGCACACAATATTACAAAAGTGGCCTAACCAATGTCCTGTACAGTTACAACATGACCTCCCAACTCCTGTACTCAATGCTCTGGCCGATAAAGGAAAGCATTCCGAACACCTCCTTCACTATCTTATCTACTTTCAAGGAGCTATGAACCTTCACTCCAAGGTCTCTTTGTTCAGCAACACTCCCATGACCTTACCATAAGTCCAGCACTTCACATTTATCTAAACGAAGTCCATCTGCAACTCCTCACTCCATTGGCCCATGTGATCAAGATCCTGTTGTAATCTGAGGTAACCTTCTTCGCTGTCCACTACACCTCCAATTTTGGTGTCAGCTGCAAACTTACTAGCTATATCTCTTATCCTCACATCCAAATCATTTATGTACATGATGACAAATCCCCATTTATAGCACCATATAGCACATGGCTACCATTTATTTTCTTTATTCATTCACTGGATGAGGACATCACTGGCTAGGCAGCATTTATTGCCCATTCCAAATTACCCAGAGGGCTGTTAAGAGTCAACCACATTGCTGTGGGTCTGGAGTCACATGTAGGCCTGACCAGGTAAGGATGACCGTTTCCTTCCCTAAAGGAGATCAGTGAACCAGATGCTTTTTTTCCAACAATCGGCAATGGATTCACAGTCATCATTAGATCCTTAATTCCTGATATTTATCAAATTCAAATTTCACCATCTTTCATGGCGGGATTCGAACACAGGTCCCCTGAGTTTCTGGATTAACTGACCAGTAATAATACCATTAGGCCATTGTCCCCCTTCAAGTTCATGTATTAGAGAGAAAAGAAATTAGAAAAATAATTAAATAAGCAGCCCAGCATTACAGATCATAGGAATAAATTAGAAAAATAAGGAAAGAAAATGTTCAGAATAACAGTCCTTCCAATCCAGCCCACACCAACATCCTGCCTCTAGTCCGCACTGGGCCTTGCCTCCAGCCAGCATCAGTATGTGAATCACCCACACCGAGCTGAAAGACCGCCACAGGCTGCTGAGAGAACCCCATGCTGGTGCGGTGGATCACCATGCCAGACCAAGCAGAAGCCACACCTGATGGAGAGTAAGGCACACTGGGCCGAGAGGAAGCCACACTGAGCCGAGAGGAAGGCACACTGGGCTGAGAGGAAAGCATGCTGGGCCGAGAGGAAGCCACGCTGGGCCGAGAGGAAGCCACACTGGGCCGAGAGGAAGCCACGCTGGGCCAAGGGGAAGGCACACCGGGCCAAAAGGAAGCCATGCCAAATCAGTGCTGAGGCCAGGAGTCCAAATCCATGCTGAGGCTGGGATTCTGAGTCTGCACTGAGGTCAGGAATTCAGAACATTGCCGAGAAGAACGAACGGAAACTAAAAACATGAACTAGAAGAGAAAGAGAAGAATAACAAAACAAGCGGAGTGGACAAACTCTGTGAACTGCTTTAAGCATGAGTTACACTTTCTCCATTTTACTGGACATGGCATTGTGAATCAAAGAGAACATTCACAATTCACACACATATTTGAGGGTATCTGACTGTGTAGGGGCATGCGTTGATGAGATGGCAAGGACTCTTTGCCTTGCTCTTGATCTGATTGGGTAAGCTGTGTTGGTGACCCCAAGTCTGAGGGTGTATTTCTCTATAACCACCTCAAATTTAACATAGCCTGTTCAATTTGGACTGCCAAGATTGGTGGATTTTTTTCAAGGCAAAAGCCTCATCCTCCATGAAAAGGCAGTCCCTGTTTTGTGGAACTGAAGCTTTTCAAGTAATTGGTCATAATTCAGTCTGAATGTTAAGAGTACCAAATTTTACTCACTGAAGTCACATATTGTTTTATGTGCTTTCCATTTCTCTGGAAATTTTGGCTTTTCATAAACCACACAAAACATTGTCTGAATACTAAAAGCATAGTCTGATACTTAAAATAGATATTTGCATCTGCAGTCATTAATTATCCCTGAGCTGATGAAATCTAAATTCAAGACGTCTAGCTTAATTAACATGAAGTCTGCATGTTGATGCAAGCAGGGGAAATCAAGTATTTGCTACAGATGAGATTGCTTCATTTCAATAAATGCTTTTGCAGATCTCTATTGGAATGGTGTGTTGAGCAGGAGGAGCTCGCACTTTAATATGCTGCAGTGTTTATTCAGGAGAACAATGTTTTGTGCAAATAGTGCTGAGTGCAAAATGAGAACAGTCAGTGATGGTTTCAACAAATTACATTGCTTCAGCAAAAGCTTAGTAACAATACCCTCAAGTGCTTGAAATCGAAAAATAGTGTCTTTTCAGAATAGAATCAAATGTTAGTGGCAAAACCTATTTTCTGCTTTTAAAAGTTCAATAAATGGATCATTTTACGAAAATGTCACTGGCTTTTTCCCCCAGACTGTTTTCTTTTTATTGACAACTCCAATCAATTTAGCTGTCTTTTGTGGAATTACAGAAAGAGTCACAGATGACATTGTATGTTCTCAAGGCCACCTGAAGAGTTGACATTGCTCTCCCTTACTCCCTGAGATCACCGAACCATTTGGCCTGCTATCAAAGTGGCATTATAGCTGCACAAGAAAAAGCATTAATATATTCCCAAGGTGTGGAATGACATTCAGGATTCCTTCACAGTGCTCTGTCCAGGCCATGAGAATACATCATGAATGATGTCCTTCCACAGCCACCATCTGGCCAGTATGTATTTCAGTTAAAGAGATACCAGCTTTCTGTGGAACACAGGTGTTGCTGTGGTTCAGAAGGCTTGGGTGCCTTGAGGAAAAACTCAACATGGGATCAACTGCAATTAATGCAGCTGGTGACTTGTCAAAAGAAAAATCATTTCATATTTTCTCAAGCATCATTTCTACTTAAACATTAAAATTACAGTGCCACAAATGACTTAAAACAAGATGGTGGCATAGTTATGTGGGGATTATATGTTTGTCAGATGCATAGAATATTACAACATACTATCATAATATTTTGTAATCACATGTAACCCATAATTGCCAAAGCATTTGATATGAAAATTATCATCCCTGATATTCAAACAATTATAGTAACATCTGCTTGCTGCCCCAATCCTGGACTTTGCATGTTTTTAATGTTTTTTTGGTCGCTATTCCTATTATTGGCTGTCATTGAATCCAATCATAGAATTCCTACAGTATAGAAGCAAGCCATTCGACCCATCGAGTCCACACCAACCCTCCCACCGAAACCCATTTCCTCTACTCTAGCCTTGTTACCCCACATTTCCCACGGCTAATCTGCCTAACCCACACATCTTTGGATTGTGGGAGGAAACCGGAACATCCGGAGGAAACATGTGCTGACACAGGGAGAGTGTGCAAACTCCACACAGACAAGTCACCCTAGGGTGGAATCAAATCCAGGTGCATGGCACTATGAGACAGCAGTGCTGGCTACTGAGCCACAGTGCCAGTCCTTGTACAATCTATTCATCCAGTTCCTTGGCTCCAGCATTCCATACCTAAATCTATTTGACTCTCTACCTCATTCTCCTCCTTTAAAAGCTTTGTCCAAGGTAACAATCACCTGCCTTAACATTTCTTTATGAGGTTCTATCTCAAATTGTGGCAAATAAGCCTTCTGTTACAAGACATGTTTTACTACATTAGGGGTGGTTGTTGCTGCAAGTAATTAATTCTAAATGATACCAGTGGATCCATGATGAAGTTGCACATAGTGAGTATCAAGTCAAGCATAGCTTTCAAGCTTCAGGTTCAGTCCTTTCTAAGGCTATAGGTCATTTTTAACTGTTACCAAATGTTAGCAGTGCAGCAGCTACCTGACCACACCACGTCTGATTCTGAAAATTGAGTTGGATTATAAAACAAGTGCTCAAACAATTACTACCATTCCCTGCCTGTTGGAAACAGTTAATGTTGATCCTATGCATTTCTTATATTTGTTATTCTATTATTTTTGTCACTTGGTTTATATATTTGTATGTTTTATGTCTATGTTTATAATGGAAACTGCCTGCATAAACGTATTACACTGAGATTATACCCTTTGCCTGTGGTGTTACTGCACCATCTCCACTGGCAAGAGAATTTAATTGCAGTTTGATAAGTTCATGTTGGCAGTTTCCTTTCTAAGTAGGGACTTAGAAATTTTTAATGATAAAACCTGACAGGGCTCAATCTTTTTTCATTCATCCATGGAATAAAGGCATCACTGGCTAGGCTGGCATTTATTGCCCATCCCAAAGGGTAGTTAAGAGTCACAAAGAGTCCAGACCAGGTAAGGATGGCAATTTCCTTTCCTTAAGGACATTAGTGAATCAGATGGGATTTTCTAACAATCAACAATGGATTCATGGACATTATTAGACTCGTAATTCCAGATTTTTTTTATTGAACTCAAATACCACCTTCTGCCGTGGTAGAATTCAAACCCAGGTCCTCAGAACATTACCTGAGTCTCTGGATTAATAGTCCAGCAATAATACCACTAGGCCATCACCTTCCCACCAATGTACACATAACATCGATAAAATGTTGTCAATAATTTTGCAGCTTAACATATTTTGAACTATGAATAACTAACATCTCTAATAAAAAGGCTGAGGTAACTTATTGTATTGTCAGAAAATATAGCTTTAAAAGTTTGAACTTCAAAGAAAAGAACATTGTAGAGGAAGATTATATTGACTCTATTGACATTTTTTCTCTTTTTATAGTAGATCAAATTCTCTCTGCTTGGTGGGTGATTGGAATGGTAGGAGTGACCTAGCACATCCCACTGTTGGTCAACAGTAAGTTTGGAGTTATGACTTCAAACTGGTCTCAAGCTTTGCTTAGTATTCCTCATGAGATATGAGCATCGCTACTAGCCCAGAATTTATTGCCCAGGCCTAATTGCCCTCGAGAAGGTAATGCTTTATTGAAATATAACCTTCCAACCATTGGAAACATGAATGTGTAAGGCATAATTCTAGTGATTCAAGTGTTATCTTCTGTAAAGTTGAGTTCTTTTAAAAATAAACTTTCTTCCTCTTTAGAGCTTGACTTCAAATATATAAAAGTTTTAGTAAAGTTTGATCAGAGGAGTCTAAGACAGAAGGGGTTCAGTCATGTTGATTTTCAAAGGAGTAAGGCAAGGCTGGATGATCTCTAATGCTAGGCATATTATAGGTAAGACATTTATGTTAAGGGTGTGAACTGACATGTGGAATTCTGATATTTTGCCATCAGGGGGATGTGGGTGAGCAAGGGAAAGAACTGGTAACTCAACATTCTGGGGTATAGGGTCTTCAGGCAAGGGAGTGGGGGAGGGGTGTGTGGGAAAAGAGGAGGTGGAATTGCATTATTACTTAAGGGATGGGTTACTGGTGTAAGGTGGGATGATATCTTGCAAGGTTCTTCAAATGAAACTTTGCAGGTAGAGCTGAGGTATAAAAAAGGGCAGTAACACTGGTGGGACTGTATTGTAGGTCCCAAAACAATCAGAGGGCAATGGAAGAGCAAATATGTAGACAATTCACTCAAGTGTGTAAAGATAACATTGATACGGCAATTATATTAGAGTATTTCAATTTCCCAAACATTCCTTTGATTGATTTGGAGATGCCGGTGTTGGACTGGGGTGTACAAAGTTACAAATCACACAACACCAGGTTATAGTCCAACAGGTTTAATTGGAAGGACTAGCTTTCGGAGCGCTGCTCCTTCATCAGGTGGCTGTCATTTCTTGGAATAATCCTCATGTAAAATGTTTAGAAGGAGCAGATTTCTTGAAATATATATTTTTTAATCAAAATGTAGAAAGTCCAACAAGAGAGAATGCAGTGATGGACCTAATTCTGGGGAATGAAGCCGGGTAGGTGTTCGAGGTAGCATAGAGTCATACAGCATGGAAAGAGACCCTTTGGTCCAAATAGTTCATGCCACCCAAGCTAGACTAGTCCCACCTGCCTGCATTTGGCCCATTTCCCTTCAAACCTTTCCTATCCATGTACTTATCCAAATGTCTTTTAAACATTATAAATATACCTACATCCACCACTTCCTTTGGCACTAACCACTCTCTGTGTAAGAACATTGCCCCTCATGTCCTTTTTAAAACTGTCTCCTCTGGCCTTAGCATTATGCCTGCTAGTTTTGAACTTCCTTGTTTTAGGGAAAAGACCTTTGCTATTCACTTTATCTATGCCCCTCGTGACTATAAATTTCTATATGGTTACCTACCCCGCAACCTCCTACACTCTAGTGAAAAAAGTCCCAGCCTATCCAGCCTATTTTTATAGCTCAAACCTTCCATTCCCAACAATCTGATAAACCCTCTACAGTTTAAAAATATTCTTTTTACATCAGGGCAACCAGAAGTGCACACAGTAATCCAGAAGAGGCCTCACCATTGTCCTGTACAACCTCAAAGTTAAAAATCACATAATACCAGTTTATTGTCCAATAGGCTTATTTGGAAGCACTAGCTTTCAGAGCTCTGCTCCTTCTTAAGGAGCTGTGAAACAGGATCATAAAACACAGAATTTATAGCAACTCTACATCATGGTTGTACAACCTCAACATAATGTCTCAACTCCTGTAGTCAAAGCAGAGGGAGAGCAGTTTAGTGGGAGTGACAACCACACTTTACATTTTAAGTTCCTTAAGGAAAAGGAAAAATTGATGGTCTACTAAAATCAGTTTTGGATTGGGTGGAAGGGAGATTTTATTAAAATAATGCAGGATTAGTCCAAAGTCGACAAGGAACTGTTTATTGTGGGGAAATTTGCAACATTACAGTAGGACACGTTCAAACAAGGAAATGAGACAGTACAGGTCCAGTATGTTCCTTTTGGGTGAAAATTAGGAGCAACATGCCCAGACAACCTGGGACGTCTAGGAATATTCTGAAACAAAAACAGAAATTGCTGGAAAAGCTCAGCAGGTCTGGCAGCATCTATGCAGAGATTTCAGAGTTCATGTTTCGGGTCCGGTGACCTTCTTCAGAACTTGGGAAAGGATTCTGAGGAAGGGTCGTTGGATTCAAAATGTAAACTTTGATTTCTCTTCACAGATGCTACCAGAACTTTTCCAGCACCTTCTGTTCTTGTTTTACAACAGCCACGGTTCTTTTGGTTTTTATTAAGAATATTCAGGACTGGATCAGAAGAAAAAGAGAGGTTTTTAACAGGTACATAGGGGGTATATCGATGGAGGCCCTAGCAGAATACAGAAAGTGCAGGGGGATCTTAAAAATAGTTAGGAGAGCAAGGTATGGGCATGAAGTAACACTATTGGATAAAATTAGGGAGAATCCAAAGATATTTGGTAAATATATTCAGGGGAAAGGATAACCAGGGAAAGAATAGTTCCCATTAAGGACCAAGGGGGTGATGTGTGTGTGGAATAGGAGGATATTGGCAATATGTTCAATGAGTACTTCACTTCTGAGTTCATTTGGGAGGAGGAAAAGGAGAAGATAAGTGCAGAATTCTGGGAAAGGGACTGTGAGGTTCTTGAGCAGTTTGTCATAGGGAGTGAGAAGGGTTTGGAGGTTTTGGCAGGATTAAAAGTGGACAAAAACCCAGGTCCAGGTATCCTGTCCTGTTCTGGGAAGCAAGGGAGGAAACTGCAGCATTTATATAGATTTTAGCAAGGCTTTCAACAAGATCCCACATGTAACACTGATAAAGAAGGTAAAAGGACTGTGGATCTTTTATTTAACTTGGCAAGTTGGATCCAAAATTGGCCTGGTGGTTGGAGACAGAGCATGGTGTGAATGGAAGCCAGTGTCAAGTGGCATATGACAGGGATCAGTGCTGTTTATTATTTATGAAATATATAAATGATATTGATGAGAATATAGAGTGGATATTAAGTAATTTTATGGATGACACATAGATAGGCTGGATGGTTGACAGCATGGAAGAAAGTCTTATCTTACTGGAGGATAAAGACAGATTGGTCAGATGGATTGATCTGAGGCTGGTGGAATTTTAGCCTGAAATGTGTGAAGTGAAGCACTTGGAGAGAAGTAACAAGACAAGGGAATACTTCACGATTGGCAGGATATTAGGAAGCTGAGAGGAACAGAGGGATTGTGGGTGCTGGTCCACGGGTCCCTGAAGTTGGCTGGACAATAGTTAATAGGGTGGTTAACAGAGCATATGGGACATGCCTTTATCAGTTGTGAGATTGATTATAAGAGCAGGGAGGTTATGTTGTAGCTTTACAGGACTTTGGTTAGGCAACAGCTGGAGTACTATGTGTAGTTCTGGTCACTGGACTGTAGGATGAATGTAATTGCACTGGAGGGGGTGTGCAGAGAAGATTCATCAGGGTGTTACCTGAGATGAAGAAAGCCTGGAGATTTCGGATTGTTTTGTGCAGAGTAGCAAAGGCTGAAGGGGGGGGGATGAGGGGCATGGACTGGGTGGATAGAAAGCAACTGTTCCATTTAGGTGAAGGATCAATGACGAGGAGTATGATTTTAAGGTGAAACTTTAAGCAGGAGGTTTCGAGGGATTTGATGAAAAATATTTTTCACCCATACAATATGAGGGCTCTGGAATGCCACTGCCTCAGAGGGTAGTTGAAGTGGGAAACCTCACAATCTTTAAAAATTACTCAAATGAGCACTTGAGCTGTCACAACATTCAAGGCTGTCGGCCAGGTGCTGGAAAGTAGCTTTAGTGTATATAGGTGATAGGTTCTTCTTGCTGGTGTAGATTCAGTGGGCTGAAGGGCCCCTTCGGTTCTGCCTGATTCCATAATCTCCAAACAGCTGCTTGATTCAAAAGTTGTTTGGGATGACATTTGTAACACCTTGAAAATGGATATTGTGGCATGTCCTTGCAGGAAGAAAGAGTAAAAGGATGAAGAGATAAAAATTGCACGTTTTGAGGATGTACGTGAAAGTAATCAACTTTTTGCGGTGTATTAGGTGGTGAATAGAGGCAAAAATTTATAGATGAAGTTTCAGTGTACTTAACTTATTGATATGTGGGGCATATCCTTTAATTCTAAAGAACTGGAAATCAAGGCAGTCTCCCTTTTTGAATTGAATCAGTACAATTGTGCTTGAATAGAATTTAGTGTTTATATTGTGGAAATTTACAGCCTACGCATACAGTCAAATTGTGAAGAGCTACTTACTGTGTATTTGGAAAGGAATAATAATTGCCTTCAGACAATGAAAAGCTCTTCCTTAAACAAAAAATAAGCTATAATCCAATAAATTATTTCAATTCAAAATGTTGGCATATAAGAATAACAGATCAGACAGTTTGTCTCTGCCCATTTACTTATGGATCTCCTTGTGTTTTCTGGGCTACAGCTTCTATATGCGAAAATTTACAAAATCATATAACTTGATAAAACCAGTGTAAATTTGAGAAGCTTTATGAAATCTTCAGCAATTTCAAGTACTTCATTAATATTTGGAGATGCAAGTGAAAATATCTTATTTAATGTTCCAACAGTGATGTGCAGAATACATGAATACCATTGCTAGAGGTCTACGTAAAACCGGAATTATAAATACCCATCCCTGCAGCTTGAATTGCAATGCAGCATCAAATGTATGTATGCTTTGTATTCTCAGCAACTGAAGCCTAGCTTCAGATTAATCATGGAAATAAATTTGACGATGGAACCAGAGCTGGAAAATTGAACTGGAGGAAAGGATTCAAACCTGCTTTTTAATGTTATATTTTTCAGAAATCAATATAGTTCACAAAACAAGTTACATTAATCTATATGCCATCTGAATCTGAGAGAGTTAGATAATGTGAAGGCATTTTTGTTAATGAATGAGTAATCTGATTTTAGAATAGATGGTTGCTGTTTGAGGTAATATTTCCAAAGAGGATAATATTCATGTTACATTGGCTCCACTAATTTTACTGATATGATACAGTTTACAGATAGAGATTTAAAAAAAAATTGTTCCCTAGCTTTTGGAGGGAGCAGACATATCTGTACCAGCTGTCCAAGGTCCTAGTAATTACGAACAAAAAAACCAACAGGACCATGGAAGCTGGAAATCGGAAATAAAAGTAGAAATTGCTGGGAACAAAACTCAACAGGTCTAGCAGCATCTGTGGAGAGGAATCAGAGTTACTGATTCAGGTTCAGTGACCCTTCTTCAGAAGGGTCAAGGCAAAGTCAAAAGAAGATTGATGGCAGTAAACGACCCCATACAGCCCTTACCAACTACCACAGGCTGGTAGAGGTGGTAAATGCCACAAGCTGCCAGCAGCAATCATCTGGGAAAATACCACAGGTATTGATGAATGTCAGAGTTAAAAACTATGGAAAAACCCCGTGCTGCATGTACGTAATCTAATCAGAACTTGCTGAGTCAAAGCTTCAGCCTAAGGGAACCTGTCTCAGGGTAAAAGTGTGGTTATGTAGATATTGTACATGATAGTGGTTCAGACATTTCAAGTTTGTAATCAATCATGAGTCACAACTAATTATGTAATTTGCTGATAACCTTTTGAAGGTCGTGGGAAAGAAGGCATTATGTGATACAATTGACCACAAAGGGCAAACTACAGATCACCCAGGTATGAGTTAAAAAAGTCAAGAATTGGAGCCGTTTGAAAAGACAATATGGGACAGCCCAAGCCAACAATAACAAAGTGGTAAATTATGGAACTGGTGCAGATAAAAAAGATGACCTTTGAGGTGTCTGGGCCAAAAAGTACAAAGAGTAGAAATTACAGGAAGACATCATCACCACAAGCAGAGAGCTGACGTGGAGAGCAGACTTTAGACAATGGGAGAATAATTATGGCACTTAAAAATGAATTAACTGGAATTTTATGTTGCATTCAGCACATGGGGGCCATGAGGCTCCAGAATCTCATATGGTTAAAGAAAGAAGTAGGAGCCTATTGCTGGGTCTCTCATCCAGCCATCAAGTGAGCCATAGCAAGGTTCAAATAAGGGCGGAACACATGAGGCACTGCCAAACAATGGCGGGGGTAGGAAAAGATGCCAACAAAGTAAGCTGTGTTTGCAGGGAGACATCGGGTGATAGCACTTGCCGAAAAGGATTTTTCAAAGAAAGAGGGGCATCGAAGTAAAATACCTTGAAAATCCTGACACTGGCTTCATCCACCCAGGTTTGGGACCCCTGTAGAGGGAGACAGGATACTGAGAAAGCACCAGTGGAGGCAAACCTGGAACCTCAGAGCCAACAAAGGCCAAACATAGGGTGGAAGTGCCAGAGAAAGAAACAGAGAGACATGCTCAACAAAAATGTCTTTGCCTTGGTTATATTGTACCATCATAAGCTGAACTACCTCCAAATACTCAAGTGTCAAAGGAAACTGAAGCTCCCCAGCGAAGCCATCACTGATCCCTGCACCATTGGGATAGGTTATGGTTGATAGACTGTGCTGCCATATAGAATAATATCAGCAAAGAAAACTGTAAAAAGCATGGAGGAATTGTTTAATGAAAAATCTACATCATTTGCCAGAGTACTTTAAAATTCCAATTGTCTAGCTAAGTCCCAAAAACCTCACACTTAACCCAAGAACCTTACTCTGAATTCACCAGTTTCCAAATCTCCCCTTCCCCCCACCCCATGCCACATCCAACCATCTGACTCGGCCTCTGCCCTCTTGAACTATCCATCTTCCTTCCTACCTTTCTGCTCCACACTTCCCATCAATCTATCACAATTACCTCCAACATTTGTCCATCAACCTTACCCCCAGCTCCAGCCACTCACCCCCTATTTATTTCTCAGCTCCCTTCCCCCACCTCAGTCCTGATAAGGGGTTACGCCCAAAACGTCGTCTCTCTCTCTCTCTCTCGTTCCTCAGATGCTGCCTGACCTGCTGTGTGTTTTCCATTGCCACACATTATTGACCCCAAGAACTTAGACCATAAGAAATAGGAGCAGAAATTAGACCATTCAGCCCACCGAGTCTGCTCCGCTATTCAATCATGGCTGATAAGTTTCTCAACCTCATTCTCCAACTTTCTCCTCATAACCCTTGGTCCTCGAGAACCCATCTACCTCAGTCTTAAATATTCTCAACAATATGGATGAAGTAAAATAAGAGTGTATTGATCTTTTCAAAGAGTTTTGCTGAATCTTTTTAGAAAAAGCACTTTTTAAGTCACAGACAGTATCTTCAAATTTAAGCTGCACACCGGAAATTTCAGGTAGTATTCAAATACATAACATCTGCTCAGATTCTACCAGCAGGACAGTTTTACAAAGAAATTCCATCACAGTTGCTGATGATACTAGCACTGTCTCTGGTTAATATATTCCTCCTTTGAAGTACATTTGGAGCCAGCTCCTACATTTCCACACTGGAAAAAGCACTTGAGGTGATTTGAAGGAGCAATGGAAAGTTTTATCATTGTAGAGGACAAATGGAAAAAAAAATTACTTTCCCACTAGTCCAACAGAAAACTTAGAAGATATTTTTGTAACCCTTCCACCTATAAAGGCCCTGACATTTTATGTCTAGTCAAAGGAAAATACAAAATACAAGACAATGATTTGCACATGCAGGGTGCAACAATGAGACAATCGACCGGCACTGCACACAATTGAAGCTGTGAGCTGATAATGAAACTGATGAAATTAAACAGATAGAAAAGGACGTGACAATATAGATCACTGCAGATTATCTCTCTCTCTCTCAAACCAACTACACTGGGAAACACTGAGAAAAATAAAGAGCTCTCAGAGCTGCTGGAGCTTGCAAGGTAATTATCACGGTCCGAGTCCAGAACCATGAAAGTTGAGGCTACCAAGACCCATAGTTTCCGCCGTTACAAACACTGCTCATAGCTCACAAGCCAGAAAAGCATTTACCAAGCAGCAACAGCAGTCACACAAGCAGAGCTTTGACTTACCCAAACAATGTTTCCATTGTAATAGTGTTTACCCACAACAGACAAAGTGGCCTGCTACCAGTAAGAAGTATAAACCTTCAGTAAGCCTACTAATCCTCTTCCTGTTGGTCACTCACTAATAATTCAACTATGACGACCGATGCCACAGTGTCATGAACACACCTATAGTAACAGGGCGAGAGAATGGAACCAAAGTAGAGGCAGAGCACCCTGAACATTCTTTGGTGCATCCTTTCATATACAGGAACAGCCTCCTGCCAGTGAGCATTGGCTGCTCAGATACAGAGTCATTTTTAGATACAGTATAATATTTTCCCTGTTGATCACTGCTGATATTTTGTGGTATTAACTATCCCTACAGTGTACGGCTGAGGGCAGTTTATGTGGTAGAGGTCACACCACTAGAGTTTATACAGGAATTCTAGATAACAAGAGTTTTATTGCATGAAAACAACATGTATAACAATGTTTGGCCAGATATAATTACCAGGACCTTGGGGAGCTGGTACAGAGACATCTGTAAACGAGAGTGGAACTGCTTGTCTCTTGTAGACCACGTGTGACATCAGCAAAATGGGTGGAGTCAATGTAATTGAACATTAACTCCTTCAGAATCATTGCCTAATGCAACACACAAGAGTATCAGTCAATCCTGGGAGACAAAATATACCAGAAATTTCAGGACTGCCCCCTTCTCTGAAAACTAGGGACTGAGAAAAGAATTCCTTTACAACAATGATAAATCACTCAATCACATTGGGATTTTGAAACAGCAGTTTAATTTAGTCACCAGAAGAGTGGGTCTCTTTTGTGCAGCATTAAACTGGAAAGATACGATCAAGACCGTAAACAAACACAATCACTGACACACTACAAGGTCTCCACGGTGCTTGCAATTAGATCCCTGTGCAAATTAGATCTGATCCTGTGTTACCCCACAACTGTCTGGTCATTCAACAATTATTGGAAGAACAAGCTGTTGGTATAATGCATGAAAGCTCACCAGGGAATTGTCAAAACCATTTTTTGAGGGAAAAGGTATGTTTCCCAGGAATAGACCATATTGCCATTGCAGGGGAGATCACCGGCTGTAGCTTAGTTCATCATCTTCACTCCTCTAACAGAGAAAACCTGTGCTGAGGTGTCAAAGCACTGCAAGAATAGAAAGGAGTACATAAATCCTTTTTTGAACAACATAACAAATAGAAGACTTAACATATATATAATATATGAGAACTTGAAGTAGGTAGGTGGTCTTCTTAAATTTCTTCTTTGTGTGCTTCTAAATGGTGCCTCTCCTGCATTTGCAGCCTGCTTATGGTGCTTCACTGGGATGAGTGGCCTGGGATGATCTGTGGTTGGGGGAACCTCTAAATGCTGAGGGCTCCCCATTATGTGTAAGACCCTCCTCTATCATCACAGCTACACAAGGCCCCACTACCATGAGCAGAGGGTCTGTGCATCAATGTTCACACTCAGAGTAGGCCACTAATGTGGATGGCATATGTTCCTCCTCCACTGTAAGACACGCTTGGACCTTCTGCTGGCCTGAGAAGGATGAGGAGCTGGTGAAGACTCTAGGCCTTGTACTATTCTCACCTTGTCCTGACTGCATTGAGTCAATGCACAATGTGTTGGTACATACTCCTGCACACAGCTCCCCATCCACTGAAACATCAGCCAGAGATGTCTCTACAATATTTTTTCAACGCTGGAAATCATGTGTGCATCAGAGACATGAGAATTTTCAGAAGTTGGATGGACTCCTGCATTTCCCACACATAGACAGTCTGACAGCTCTGTCAAATATTCTGTTCTTTCTCACTGTAAATGCTTATCCACTGGTCAGGGAGTGACTTGCTCCTGCACTTTCTGACCTCCCTTCCTCTTTCTCAGCTGGCTCCCGATTTCTGCACTTTCTACTCCTCAGCGTGGCCCAGAGCTGCTTGAGAGAACAGATACATTGAGGAGTTAAGGCCTTTCCACCTCCTCACCCAACTCACCATACTGTGGAGCAAAATGTATTCAGTGGTAGACACAAGCCCTATGCCTCATGTCTGTCTGATACACCACTGTACCCTCCTCTCTTTTACTAAATCTTGTGGTTGGAAACTCCTGTCTCATCATCAATGATAGCCCAGACACCATGCTGTTTCCAAGGTTTCCTCCTCCATCAGTAGTTGTCTGTCACTCTTTGCTTGCCTTACTGGTATCTGCTGTCCTCTGCGGGAATAAGAAAGAAAACCATTAGTTCCCCATGAGGGGAAACACAATGCCCATGCTGGGGATAAGGTACAATGGCCATTCAGATTATCTTCTGCATGTGACCACTCTTACGCAGGTCAGCAATGACAGACAGATTCCTCTTACCAACCTGTGGTCATGCCTCTAACAGGATAACCATGTGCATGATGGCAGGGTATGGTGGTAACATTACTGAACTAGTGTTACAGAGCCCAGGCTTATCCTGTATGGACAGGGTTTGAATCCTATCATGGTAAATGGTGAAATTTGAATTCAATAATCCCACTGGGGTAATGATTACACACTCTGAACTGAGAATCCTGCTACCTATAAGAAGTAGAAGGCTTAATAACCTTTTTCCTGTTTATCTCTCACTGGAAAAAAGTCAACTACCGAAACCAATACCACAGGAAAATGTCATGTACAAGATCTAGAGTAACAGAGCATGAGAATGCATCCATAGTGGAGATAGATCATTCTGAACACACTTTAGTGATCCTTTTCAAGACAGTAACCATTAGCTTCTCAGATGTAATGTTTACATAGACCCAGTGCAGGATTTTCTCTCAACCACCCCCGGCCCACAAGCCTCATTCCTGATGAAGAGCTATTGCCTGAAACATCAATTTTTCTCCTCCTTGGATGCTGCCTGATCTGCTGTGCTTTCCCAGCACCCCACTCTTGACAGTCCAGGAATTTTCCCAAGTGACCCTCCTTCTAACTTGTGGTATTTCACATCTCCATCAGTGGAATAGCAGGGCAGATCCAACAGAGACTGTGACAACTGGCATCCAGTTAGAAAGGAGTTACCCTGGGAGTCCTCAGTATTGACACCATACCCATGAAGACTCATAGGTTCATGTCATACATGGGTGAGGAAACCTCCTAATGATTAACACCTTCAGCTGATGACTTAGAACTTCTCCATGCTGAATACCATTTGGAGGAAGCTCTGATGGTGGTTGGGGAAATTCAATGTCCATAATCAAGATCGATTTGGTCACACAACTACTGACCAACCTGGCCAATAAGGAAAGGTCATTGCTGTTGCAGATGGTGAGGGAACTAACAAGTTCCTCATGTCCTCATCCTTACTGATCTACTGTGACAGGTGCTTCTATTTATTATATTATAGTTAAGAATGATCACCCTCCAGTCCTTGTGGAGATGAATACCCACCTTCACATTGACAATACCCTCAATCTTTTTGTTTGGCACTACCATCATGCTAAATGGGATAGACTTCAATCTGGCAACTCAAAACTGGCAATCATCATCTTCAAAAAGAGAGAACTTAACCATCATCCCTTAACATTCAACAGCATTAATATCACTGACTCCCCCACTCGTAACATCATGGAGGTTTCCATTGACCAGCAACTGAACTGTACTAGCCCTATACAAGAACAGTTGAAAATGTGTTGCTGGTTAAAGCACAGCAGGTCAGGCAGCATCCAAGGAATAGGAAATTCGACGTTTCGGGCATAAGCCCATACAAGAACAGGTCAGAGGTTAGCAATTCTGTTGTATTGAACTCACCTCTCTCTCCCAGTACCTGTGCACAATTTACAAGGCTTAAGTTGGGAGTGTTCCACTTGACTGGTTAGCTATGCCCTTGTTACTAAGAGAGTTTACCTTTAAGGACTCAATGTGCTGCTAAGAGAGTTCACCTTAAAGGACTCAATGTGCTATGTGTATAAAACTTTGCGATTCTCGCTGTGGTTCTACATAAATCACACACAGAAATCGGTTGGTTTGCTACGATGACTGATTCATAACTTTTAATGTGTTTTATTGTTTTAAGTAAACTGGGTTAACACCCTGTAGGTTTTTTTCTGAACAGTACTTTGGGTATTACTATTCCCCAAAGACAATAGCAGTTAACGAAGCCAGATCACCAGGACCTTCTCCAGGGCATTTACAGATGGGAAATACATGCTGCTCCAGCCAGAGATGCCCACCTGATGCCACCTTCACTTTCTTGCACAATCATATAGCTGCCGAGTCTCCCTGCAGTAACTGAACAGCCCCTGAGAGACTCAGGATTGAAATGGCCTTTGCTTCTGGCACTGCCAACGAGACTTGCATTCTTGACTGAAAATCCAGCCCACTGTTTCTGCTGGGGGTCAAGTTTAAAAAAATTACAGCCAGATTTACAGAAGTGAAATTAGGAAGAATTTCTACATGAAGAGCAATACAAGATTGGATTTCACTTCTGTAAATGGCAATTGATGTTAGACCAATTGTTACATTTTATATTGAGATTGATAGATTTTTGTTGAGCAAGGATATTAAGGGATATGAAGCAAAGGCTGTACTTCAGCCACAATCTCATTAAATGGCAGAACTGGCTTGAGGGGCAAAATGGCCTAATCTTATTCCTGCAATACTGTATTCAATCACACTTCATTGTCAATTTATATGCATTTTTGTTCTGGTTAGATAATTGTTTTCTTGATAGTCTAACGTAATTGAAGCTCATCCAGAACCTCACTCAAAATTTCAAGCAATGTTTATTGAGATGACTCACTTTCACATTGTAAGAAAGTAATTTGTTTCCAAAATACATTCACAGCAGGCTATTAGACTGCCTGTGGAATGATTTTGGACAGAAAATGCTGACCTGCAGACTATTTTCAACATTTTATGTTTTTATTTCAGAAACTGTTTAGCTTTTTCTTTGTAATTACATTGAAAGCAGATGAAAGAAGCCCTTGTGAAATATTGCACTGAGACACTGCGCTGTCGGCTGCACAAAGTATAATCACTGTGCCAACAATTCTTTGTGTTGATTACAACAAACTTTTGTAAAGTTACTTTGTCATGTGTTTTTTTCTGCTGCCTCAGAATGTTGGAAATATATAACACGATATGGCTGAATGCATTTGGGTTAGCAATTTCACTTAGTTTTTGATCATCAAAATACAAAGTGGCAGCATGATCAGATATTAATGTATAATGGATTAAAATGGCAATCTCTAACTAACATGTCCACTGTTGAACTAAAATACAGCAAAACTGAATTATTTCTGGTTTATTATTTGCTGCAAAGTAAAATGCATTTTAATTATTAATACAAGTAACATGTAAGTACCAATATCAGATTCCCAAATTCCCTCAGAGTATGTCCCTGCTGTACGGCCAATGATACAGAATTTCAAAAATTGTCCCCTTTTTGTTAATGATGCACAGCTTTGACATTAACAGCAGGGATCAGAAATTTCCTCCAAGCTGTTATCATTTTTATGTAACTATATATAAACACATTTCTGCTGCACTTCCAGCTAAATCACATTAATGGAGTGGGAGCAATTCCAACAAAGTTTCCAGCTCACATTTACCATAATTCCTGCAAAACTTCCACTTGAGCACTTTTACTGATAAAATGAATGTTTTCATGCACTAATGGTAACATGTAATGGCTGGGTCAGAAAAATGCTGAGTGACCTAGTAATGGTCATCTCAATTTTGTTCTTGTGATGTTTAAAAGCATGTAAATGGACAGGAAAATAAATTTGTGATTTCATTATCTTGAAAATCATTTTCTTCTGCAATTTATAATACTGTACTGCAAACCAGTAACCTGTGAAATAACTTTACAGCAGTTTCACCCACCTTTTATATAAGTCACTGCAATAGCTTTCCTCAGTTAAAAGCTGCATTCACTAATGTGAGATACAAGTCTGGCAACAAAACATTTCAGACTATTGGACAAGCAACTCCATTAGCATCTGTACATTCTGTTACTTTGCATCATGCCAATGATGACTCAACGATAATTTAAGACGTATAAAATATTCATGGTCAGGATGTGGGCACATGCTATAAAATGCAAGTTTGATTGCCCTCAATAGTTCTCTCAGGATGGTATTGGTGAAATGCCTTCTTGAAACATGCCGCCCATGCCGTTATGGGCGGCATGGTGGCACAATGGTTAGCACTGCTGCCTCACAGCGCCTGAGACCCGGGTTCAATTCCCGACTCAGACGACTGACTGTGTGGAGTTTGCACGTTCTCCCCATGTCTGCGTGGGTTTCCTTCGGGTGCTCCGGTTTCCTCCCACAGTCCAAAGATGTGCGGGTCAGGTGAATTAGCCATGCTAAATTGTCCGTAGTGTTAGGTAAGGGGTAAATGTAGGGGTATGGGTGGGTTGTGCTTCGGCGGGTCGGTGTGGACTTGTTGGGCCGAACGGCCTGTTTCCACACTGTAAGTAATCTAAACATGGCAGCTGACTGGCTGGTGGGACATTTCCACCAGCAGTTGAAACTCAACTATATTGAAACCCTAATGGAGACACCTGTAAACTGCACCATGAAGGATGGAAAATTTTTGTCTCTAAAAGGCATGTGTAGATTGGTTAGATCTTTAAGACAATTCAACAACCCAGGTGCTGCCAAACCTGTTAAATTTCTCCACCATTTTCTGAGTTTGTTTCAACAATTTTATCACTTTGCCAAATGCCAACCTTATAGATCCAGATTTTTATTTAAACTGAATTCAGATTATCACAACGCTTAGTTTTCTATTCACTTGTGGGATGTGGGCGCCATTGCCCATCCTTAGCTGCCTTTGAGAAGGTAGTGGTGGGCTGTTTTTCTGAACCATTGCAATTCATGAGCACTAGGTTGACCCACAATGCTATTAGGGAGGCAAATCCAGGATCCTGACCCAGCAACAGTGAAGGAACAACATTACCTTTCCAAGTCATGATGGTGAGTGGCTTGGAGGATAACTTGCAAGGGATGGTGTTCCCATGTATCTGTTGCCCTTGGCCTTCTAGATGGATATAGTCAAGGGTTTGGAAGGTGCTGTCTAAGGATCTTTGTGAGTTTCTGTGGTGCATCTTGTAGATAGTACACACTTCTGCTTCTGATTATCAACGGTAGAGGGAGTGGATGCTTTTAATATGGTGTCATTCAAATTGGTTATTTTGTCCTGAATGATGTCAGGCTTCTTGAGTGTTGTAGCTGCACCCATCTAGGCAAGTGGGCAGTATTGCATCACATTCCTGACTTGTGCCTTGCAGATGGTGGACAAGCTTTGGGGCATCACGTGAGTTATTCACCACAGTATTCCGAGCCTCTGACCTGCTCTTGAAGCCACTGTATTGATGTGATGAGTCTAGTTGAGTTTCTGGTCACATCTGAAAATGTGTTGCTGGTTAAAGCACAGCAGGTTAGGCAGCATCCAAGGAACAGGAAATTTGACGTTTCAGGCCAGAGCCCTTCATCAGGAATGAGGAGAGTGTGCCAGGCAGGCTAAGATAAAAAGGTAGGGAGGAGGGACTTGGGGGAGGGGCGATGGAGATGTGATAGGTGGAAGGAGGTCAAGGTGAGGGTGATAGGCCGGGATGGGGTGGGGGCGGAGAGGTCAGGAAGAAGATTGCAAGTTAGGAGGGCGGTGCTGAGTTCGAGGGAATTGACTGAGACAAGGTGGGGGGAGGGGAAATGAGGAAACTGGAGACTGGAGACATGGTAACCCTTGGATATTGTTGGGGGGTGGGGACGGTGCAGTCAGTGGTGGTAACCTCACTGAATGTCAAGGGCAGTGACTAGATTGTCTCTTACTGAAGATATTCATTACCTAGCATTTGCTGGTGAGAATGTGATTTGCCACTTGTCAGTCCAGGCCTGAATATTGAACAGATCCTGTTGCATGTGAACATCGACTGCTTCAGTATCCAAGGAGACACAAATGGTGCTGAACATTGTGCAATCATCGGTGAACATCCCCACTTCTGACCTTATGATGGAGCGAAGGTCATTGATGAAGCAGCTGAAGATGCTTGGGGCTAGGGCACTATCCTGAGGACCTCCTGCAGGGACATCCTGGAGCTGAGATGATTGACCTCCAACAACGACAACAATCCACCTTTATGCCAGGTATCACTCCAACCAGCAGTGGGTTTGTCCTCAATAACCATTGATTCAAGTTTTGCCAGGACTCATGATGACAGACTTGGTTGAATGTGGCCTTGATGTCAAGGCATGTCATTCTCATCTCATCTCTGGAATTTAACTCTTTTGTTTATGTTTGAACTATAGCTGTAAGGAGGTGAGTGGCCCTGGTAGAACCCAAACTGGGCATCACTGAACAGGTTATTGCTGAGAAGGTGCAGCTTGATAGCACTTTTGTTGACACCTTTTTTCATAATATATTTTTATTAAGAAAAAATAGATTTTTAAATATTACAACAAATACAAAATAATGCAATTCAAAACAGTAAAAAAAAGTACAAAACTAAACCCAAATAATAAAAAAGATATTCCCCAACCCACCCTCCTATATGAATGTATAAACATATATAGAGAAGTATAAAAGTAAAAAAAACTAAACTAGCTATTTAACTAATAAATAGCAATAACTCAGCCCAGCCAAACAAAACACTCATTTAATAAAGTAATTAACTAAGCAGAGATGGCTGGGTAGGTGGTGTGCTGTAGCTGTATGATGTGGGAGCTGGCTGATCCCATTGTAAATGGCAGTGACCACATCTGCAGCAAGTGTTGGTTGCTGGAAGAACTCCGGCTCAGAGTTGATGATCTGAAATCTGAGCTTCAAACACTGCGGCACATCCGGGAGGGGGAGAGTAACCTGGGCGCTTTGTTTCAGGAGGCAGTCACACCTGGGAGATTAAGTAATTCACATTCAGTTAGTGATCAGGGACATCAGGGTGTGACTGTAAGTGAGGCAGGCTGGGGGAACTTGAGTTCAGGAGTGCAGGAGCCTCAGTCCATGACCTTGTCCAACAGGTATGAGATTCTTGCTCCCTATACGGATGAGGAAAAGGGCTCTGGACAGGATGAGCCAGCTGACCACGGCACCATGGCGCAGAAGGCTATTCAAGAGGGGGGAGCAAAAGGACAAGTAGTTGTTATCGGGGATTATATAATTAGGGGGACAGATAGTATTCTATGCAAGCTGGATCGGGAGTCTCGCATGGTGTGTTGCCTGCCCGGTGCCAGGGTGCGGGACATCTCCGACCGGCTTGAAAGGATATTGGAGCGGGAGGGGGAGGATCCAGTTGTTGTGGTCCATATTGGGACTAACAACATAGGCAAAACTAGGGTGGAGGACCTGTTTGGGGATTATCGAGCACTAGGAAGGAAATTGAAGTACAGGTGCTCAAGGGTCATAATCTCCAGATTACTGCCCTACATGCCAATTGGCATAGGGATAAGAAAATTAGGGAAGTAAACACGTGGCTAAGGGATTGGTGTGGGAAAGAGGGATTCCATTTCATGGGGCATTGGCATCAGTTTTGGAACCGGGGGGATCTGTACCATCGGGACGGTCTCCACCTGAACTGATCAGGTACCAATGTTCTAGTGAAGAGGATAAATAGGGTGGTCAGTAGGACTTTAAACTTCTGAGTTGGGGGGTAGGGAAAGTGAAAGCGACAGGGAGTATGGAGTTAAATGGAAAGATAAGCAGGAGGATAGCATGTATGCAGGTGGAATTAACCTTGAGACAGATTAGGAATGCAACAAAAAGGAAAGATAACTTAGGACATCTTATGACTTCCAATATCTCTAATGATAAGAATGTTAGCATTAAGGCACTTCACCTGAATGCTTGTAGCATTCGTAACAAAGTAGATGAACTAACGGCACAGATCATCGTGAATGATTATGATGTGGTAGGCATCACACAGAGACATGGTTGCAGTGGGTTCAGGACTGGCAGTTAAACATCCAAGGATTTACAACTTACCGAAAAGACAGGGAGGTGGGCAGAGGGGGCAGGGTGGCCTTGTTAGTTAAGAACAAAATTAAATCTATGGCACTGAATGACATAGGGTCAGATGATGTGGAGTCTGTTTGTGTGGAATTGAGGAACCACAAAGGCAAAAAAACCATAATGGGAGTGATGTACAGACCTCCTAACAGTGGTCAGGACCAGAGGCGCAACATGTACCAGGAAATAGAAAAGGCATGTCAGAAAGGCAAGGTCCCGGTGATCATGGGGGACTTCAATCTGCAGGTGGACTGGGTAAATAATATTGCCAGTGGATCCAAAGGAAGGGAATTCTTAGAATGCTTACAGGATGGCCTTTTGGAACAGCTTGTCATGGAGCCCACAAGGGAGCAGGCTATTTTGGACCTAGTGCTATGTAATGAACCAGACTTCATAAAAGATCTTAAAGTAAGGGAACACTTAGGAAGCTACGATCATAATATGGTAGAGTTCAGTCTGCAGTTTGAAAGAGAGAAGGCAAAATCGGATGTAATGGTGTTACAGTTAAACAAAGATAATTATGAGGGCATGAGAGAGGAACTGACGAAAATCGACTAGAAGCAGAGCCTAGCGGGGAAGATAGTAGAGCAAAAATGGCAGGAGTTTGTGGTATAATTGAGGACACAGTACAGAGGTTCATCCCCAAGAAAAGAAAGATTATCTGGGGACAGATTAGACAGCCATGGCTGACAAAGGAAATCAGGAAATGTATCAAAGAAAAAGAGAGATCCTATAAAGTGGCCAAGAGCAGTGGGAAATCAGAAGATTGGGAAGGCTACAAAAACAAGCAGAGAATAACAAAGAGAGAAATAAGGAAGGAGAGGATCAAATATGAAGGTAGGCTAGCCAGTAATATTAGAAATGATAGTAAAAGTTCCTTTCATTACATAAGAAACAAACGATAGGCAAAAATAGACATTGGGCCACTTCAAACTGATGCTGGAAGGCTAGTGATGGGAGATAAGGAAATAGCTGGAGAACTTAATAAGTACTTTGTGTCAGTCTTCACAGTGGAAGACATGAGTAATATCCCAACAATTAAAGGGAGTCAGGGGGCTGAGTTGAGTATGGTTGCCATTATAAAAGAGAGAGTGCTAGAAAAGCTAAAAGGTCTTAAAATTGACAAATCTCCTGGCCCCGATGGGCTACATCTTAGAGTTCTGAGGGAGGTGGCTGAGGAAATAGTGGAGGCGTTGGTTGAGATCTTTCAAAAGTCACTGGAGCCAGGGAAAGTCCCAGATGATTGGAAGATTGCTGTTGTAACCCCATTGTTTAAGAAAGGATCAAGACAAAAGATGGAAAATTATAGGCCAATTAGCCTAACCTCGGTTGTTGGTAAAATTCTAGAATCCATCGTTAAGAATGAGGTTTTAAATTCTTGGAAGAGCAGGGTCAGTTTAGAACAAGTCAACATGGATTTAGTAAGGGGAGGTCATGCCTGACAAACCTGTTAGAATTCTTTGAAGAGGTGACAAGTAGGTTAGACCAGGGAAACCCAGTGGATGTGGTCTATTTAGACTTCCAAAAGGCCTTTGATAAGGTGCCACACAGGAGGCTGCAGAGTAAGGTGAGTGCCCATGGTGTTCAAGGTGAGCTACTGGCATGGATTGAGGATTGGCTGTCTGACAGAAGGCAGAGAGTTGGGATAAGAGGTTGTTTTTTGGAATGGCAGCCGGTGACAAGTGGTGTCCCACAGGGTTCAGTGTTGGGGCCGCAACTGTTTTAGATTAGATTAGATTACTTACAGTGTGGAAACAGGCCCTTCGGCCCAACAAGTCCACACCGACCCGCCGAAGCGACAACCCACCCATACCCCTTACCTAACACTACGGGCAATTTAGCATGGCCAATTCACTTGACTCGCACATCTTTGGACTGTGGGAGGAAACCGGAGCACCCGGAGGAAACCCACGCAGACACGGGGAGAACGTGCAAACTCCACACAGTCAGTCGCCTGAGGCGGGAATTGAACCCAGGTCCCTGGCGCTGTGAGGCAGCAGTGCTAACCACTGTGCCACCGTGCTGCACCGTGTTCTCGTTATATATAATTGATCTGGATGAAGGGACTGGGGGCATTCTAGCGAAGTTTGCAGATGATACGAAGATAGGTGGACAGGCAGGTAGTACTGAGGAAGTGGGGAGGCTGCAGAATGATCTAGACAGTTTGGGAGAGTGGTCCAGGAAATGGCTGATGAAGTTCAATGTGAGCAAATGCGAGGTCTTGCACTTTGGATAAAAGAATACAAGCATAGACTACTTTCTAAACGGTGAGAAAATTCATAAAGCCAAAGTACAAAGGGATCTGGGAGTGCTAGTCGAGGATTCTCTAAAGGTAAACATGCAGGTTGAATCCGTGATTAAGAAAGCGAATGCAATGTTGTCATTTATCTCAAGAGGGTTGGAATATAAAAGCAGCGATGTGCTACTGAGACTTTATAAAGCTCTGGTTAGGCCCCATTTGGAGTACTGTGTCCAGTTTTGGGCCCCACACCTCAGGAGGGACATACTGGCACTGGAGTGTGTCCAGCTGAGATTCACACGAATGATCCCAGGAATGGTAGGTCTAACATACAAGGAAAGGCTCAGGATCCTGGGATTGTACTCATTGGAGTTTAGAAGGTTAAGGGGAGATCTGAAAGAAACTTACAAGATAATACATGACTTGGAAAGGGTGGACGCTAAGAAATTGTTTCCGTTAGGCGTGGAGACTAGGACCCGTGGGCACAGCCTTAAAATTAGAGGGGGTCAATTCAGAACAGAAATGCGGAGACATTTCTTCAGCCAGAGAGTGGTGGGCCTGTGGAATTCATTGCCGCAGAGTGCAGTGGAGGCCGGGGCGCTAAATGTCTTCAAGGCAGAGATTGATAGATTCTTGATGTCACAAGGAATTAAGGGCTACAGGAAGAATGTGGGTAAGTGGAGTTGAAATGCCCATCAGCCATGATTAAATGGCGGAGTGGACTCGATGGGCCAAATGGCCTTACTTCCACTCCTATGTCTTATGGTTTTATGGTCATACATTCACAGTTCCTCCTCCCTGGATATTGGACTCATGAAACACAATCGTTATGGCTATATAAAAGCCCTTGTTAGTGTGGCAGATAAATCTGCATCCAGGTATTTCAAAAAGGGTTGCCATGTCTTGTAAAAATTCTCAGTTTTGTGGTGTACCATATTTGTGAGAAAACCCAGGGGAATATACTCCATAACAATCTTCCGCCAACCCGACAGGCCTGGGTTTTTTTCTGATATCCAACCTAGCAAGATATTCTTCCTTGCACAGAATGTAGGAATATTGAAAAGTTTTTTCTTATGCACTTCTGCAGCAAATACAATGGTTAGGCCCAAAAGGAGCGAAATAGGGTCCTTCCCCACCCCTACACCTAAACTCCTCTCCATTGCACCCACTACAGCGCTCCAATATGTTTGAAGCCTGTCACAAGACCAAAGACAATGGGTAAGAGTACCCATATAGACTTTGTACTTGGGGCATGCTGAAGATACCCCTAGTTTACATTTTGACAAACGGTTTGGGGCTAAGTGAAACCTGTGGAGAATCTCCAACTGTAAAGCATGGATCCTATTGCAAATTGATATCTTCCTTGCATTCTCCCAAATATCCTCCCATGCCTCTGAAGAAACTTCAACACCCAGCTCTCTTTCCCACATCTTGCAGCGTCGATCAGACTCATCTGAAGTGGCACCCCCCAATTGGTGATATAAAGTACTGACAGAGAATGTACTCTTAGCCCTTAGTACCTCTCTTTCTATGTCAGATTTGTAGGGATCAGTCAAAAGTGTGGTCTTTTTTTGAATAAAATCCCTAACTTGAAAAAACGAAAGAGGTCTCTATTAGGTAACTTGTACTTCCGTACTAACTGATCGAAGGACATCATTACCTCTCCCTCAAATAACTCACCCATGCAAGATATAGGAATCTAGGAACCCTCCACCACAAGGGATGAACTCAGATTTCTCCAGTTTCCTCATTTCCCCTCCCCCGACCTTGTCTCAGTCCCAACCCTCGAACTCAGCACCACCTTCCTAACCTGCAATTTTCTTCCTGACCTCTCCGCCCCCACCTCCACTCCGGCCTATAACCCTCACCTTAACCTCCTTCCACCTATCGCATTTCCAGCGCCCTTACCCCAAGTCCCTCCTCCCTACCTTTTATCTTAGCCTGCTTGGCACATTTTCCTCATTCCTGAAGAAGGGCTCATGCCCGAAACATCGATTCTCCTGCTCCTTGGATGTTGCCTGACCTGCTACGCTTTTCCAGCAACACATTTTCAGCTCTGATTTCCAGTCCTCACTTTCTCCATGCAAGATATACCCCTAGCTGCCCAACGTTTAAATCCTGAATCTATCATACCTGGTTGAAAGGCTGACATACCCACTAAAGGTGTAAACAGAGATGTTTTGCCAATTTTGCCTTCCTCTGCCAAATTGCCCTCCATGCTTTAACAGTATTGATGACGATTGGGTTATGGCAATATTCCCTAACTGTCCTCACCTTGTCCAAAAACAGCAAACTGGCAAGGGGGCACCTTGTCTGGGAGACTTCGATATCTAGCCATATTGAAAGAGGGTCCCCACAAACTCAATCACTTCCGTAGGTCAAGAGCGAGCTTAATTGGTAATTTTTAATGTCTGGAAGGTCTACTCCCCCCAATCTGTGAGGCAACTGCAGTTTGGCTAATTTAATGAGGGGCCGTTTTCGGTGCCAGATAAAGGAGCTGAACCAACTGTTCAGTTTCCTGAGTATTTGTTTATTAAAATCTGGGGGAGCATCCGTATAGGGTATAGCAAACGAGGAAGAATATTCATCTTAATAAGTGCTATCCGACACAACCATGAGACTGGAAGTGCCCCCCATCTTTGGAGATCTTGTTTAATTTTTTCAAATAATTGAGTAAAATTGGCTTTGAACAGCTAATCCAGAATTGGAGTAATGAATATGCCCAAATACACAAAACCCCCCTGTGACCACCCAAATGGGAATCTATAATCACTCTCAAGAGCCAACTCTTTTGTAAGACCATCCATAGGCATAGCCTCTGATTGAGCAAAATTAATCTTATACTCTGAAAAAGTGCCAAACGCGTGAATGCATTGTATCAGGCAAGGCACTGAGACTGCTGGATTTGTCAAGAAAATTAGAATATTGTCTACATACAGTGAGATCTTATGTAATTTTGACCCCACTTCTGGAGTTGTGATATATTGAGATCCCCACGAATGGCCTCTGCCAACGGTTCAATCACCAACGTAAAAGGTAATGCCCCTAGAAATATTAAAATTGCTTGATCGTACCCCGTTGGTAATGACCGCAGTGAGAGGTACACTGTAGAGAACCTTTACCCATCTTATGAAAACTTCGCCCAGACCAAACTGGTCTAGAGTATAGAAAAGGTACGGCCACTCAACTCGGTCAAATGCCTTCTCTGCATCGAAAGAAATTGACTGCTGTTGGCTTTCAGAATTACAAACCTCCCGTATGTGTCTTTAACATATCCCAACAATTTAAATGAGAGATTTTTCCTAATCAATATGACCACTCCCCTACTTCTGGTATTAAATGATGAAAAATAAACTCGGTTAAAGCCATTCTGCTGTAATTTCAGATACTCCTTGTCATCCAAATGTGTCTCCTGTAACATAACAATATCCACCTTCTTCTTTCTAAGACTCAAGGGTACCTCCTTCCTCTTAATTGGTGAGTGACTTCCCTTGATATTCCTGGTACACCATTTAATCAAATCATTAGCCATAATCTTCTGCAATTACATTTAAATTCCAGAGAGGAGGAACCCGAACCACAAATTGCTGAGCCTTGTGTCGCATGGTCCACCAAATATAAAAACTACATAAACTAAAACCACTACATTTAACAAACATACAAAATTATTAAAAATAAAAAACAACAAAAAACAGAAAACAAACAAGCATATAAAGAGCCAATAGTGCTGAGTAGGGGAACTCACCCCCTGCCCGGAGGGGGCAACTACCCGTCCTGAACTGCCCATAAATAGGCATCTAACCATCTCAACCACCTTCACTTCTCCCAGCTAGAGCCGCATCGCAAGCACAAGCTAAAAAGAATAAACATCCCATAGAATATCAATATGAATGAAAGAAATTCTTTAATATAAAAAAAGGGAATAAATATCCCACCCATCCTTTGGTATGTCGTAACTTAGAAATTTAAAATGTACATCTTAACCACCGCCAGACATAGTTTGGACCAAATTATTATCAATAGAGGGAAAAAAGGGGAAAAACAAATCTCCAACCGGATTTCCTCCATTTCGTTTACAGAATGATAAACACATACCCAAGCAACAATATTTACACATACTACAATTGTTTAAATTAGGTTAGTTTGTCCACAAAGTCTCTTGCCTTCTCCGATGTGTCAAAGAGATGCATCAATCCATCTAAGGTGATCCGAAGCACTGCCGGATATCTCAGGGAGTAATGAATCCTAAGCTCCTTCAATCTTCTCTTGACATCATCATACGATTTTCATTTCTGGATCACCGCTACTGAAAAGTCCTGAAAAAAACATGATCCTAGACCCCTCGTAAATTAGGGCCTTTGTATCCTTCCCGTGGATTCTGGAAACCTCCATGACTCTCTCCTTATCCCGGTAATGATGGAACCGCACCAGGAAAGGACGAGGTTGTTGACCCAGACCCGACCTCCGTGCTGCGACCCGGTGAGCCCTCTCTATCTTCAATCCTCTCATGCCAGTCTCCAAGTCAAGGAGTTTCGGAAACCAATCTTCAACAAATTTCGCAGGCCGCTCACCTTCCTTACCCTCGGGCAGACCGATGATCCGAATGTTTTTTCTCCTGCCCCTGTTTTCAAGATCATCCACTTGGTCACGCAAATAATAAACCTGCGTCTTCAGGGCTGGGTCTCTTTCTTGAATGAACTGGCATCAGCTTCCACCACTGTGACCCTGTGCTCCACCTCATCCGTCCTCTTCTCCAGGTCTCCCAGCTGCTGCTCATGCTTCTACAGCATGAGAGAGACTGGAGCCAGCTTCTCTTCAATCTGTTTCCCCAACATCTCACGAGATTTCAAGAGCTGGTTCACCAGGTCCTGGAGAGTAATCGGCTCCGAGGCTGCTGCAGGCCGAGCTGCAGGCCCGGCCTCAGATGCTCCTCCTTCCTTTTTAGGCATTTCTGGACAGCTGAAAATACAGGTAAGTCAATTTTTAAATGTTTCTTGGGACTCCACAATCTTTCCAATGCTCCAAGAAATCCTGATGACCTGGGTTGGGCGGGTTAAAGGACCGTCCTGCTCCTGCTGTGATGCAAAGCTCTGCAGTGTGATCTTCTCAGATCGCCGCCATCTTAGATCCCCCTTGTTGACACCTTTCATCACTTTACAGATGATCATAAGTAGATTGATGGGGCGATAGTTGTCCAGGTTGGATTTGTGCTGTTTTTCATGTTTTTCACTTGATAGGGCAATGCTCTACATTTTTGGGTAGGTGCCAGTGTTGTCACTGTACTGGGACAGCTTGGCTAGGGGAGTGGCAGGTTCTGGAGCACAAGTCTTCAATTCTGTTGCCGGAATATTGTCAGGGCTCATATCCTTTTCAGGTATCCAGTGCCTCCAATCATTTCCTGATATTACATGGAATGATATGAATTGGCTGAAGACTGGTATCTGTAATGCTGGGAACCACTGGAGCAGGCTGAGATGAATCATCTACATGGCATTTCTGGCTGAAGATTATTGCAAATGCTTCAGTTTTATTCATTTGCATTGATATGTTGGGCTCTTCCATCATTGAGAATGGAGATATTTGTGAGTTGATTAATTGTCCACCACAATTCACTACTGGATGTGGCAGGACTGTAGAATTTAGACCTGATATATTGTTTGTGAGATCACTTAGCTCTGTCTATCACTTGCTACCCATGCTGTTTGGCATGCAAATAGTCCTGTTTGGTGGCTTCCGCAGGCTAACACTTTGTCTTCAGGTATGCCTGGTGCTGCTCCTGGCATGCCTTCCTGCACTCACCATTGAACCAGAGTTGATCCTCTCGCTTGACAGTAATGATTGAGTGGGGGATATGCCAGGCCATGAGGTTACAGATTGTGCTGGAGTACAGTTCTGTTGTTGTTATCCCACAGCGCCACGTGGATGCCCAATCTTGAGCTGCTAGATCTGTTTGTCCTATTTTGCATGGTGTTGCTGTTAAAACATTTTCTTTTGCACTTATCTGGACATATTCACAAGAATACCAAATTTCAGATGGAATAACAATTACAATTTCATGAGAAGACGGTGCTGATTATTAGTATGTGAACATGGAAAACATCGAGACACTGCTGCCGAGAATGCTTCAGGGAATAGTAACTCTGCACTTAACATCCATCGCAGTTTTTGTTTAAAACGTACGAATTATTTCACTACCAAGTGGCTGTTTGATTTCAGATTCACAATCTGCCACACTAGAATTTTTATACATGGGAAAGATTTTTACCTGTCAAGAGATGGGTTCAGGTGTGATCCAGAGCTAAAGCCCTGAAAGGTTGGAAACTCCACTTGACCCCACCCATTTCTGCGTTTAACCTGGGTGTATTTAGAGGTGAGTGGAAAGTCTGAATAAGCAATTTCAATATTTATATTGTGAATTGGTGTAAATTTATCCCAGGATTCTGTCTTCAGCAGGAACAGATTTTCTGAGGTTTATGAATTGTTCAGGATTAACAAGCCAAGAACACCATGAGGACCAAATTTTCATGAAATTGTTCAGCTGGAAAACAGCAAACCTGTTCACCTGCTGCCCTGCCCATGGGAAAGGTCTTTGCTAATGTTCCAGGAAAAAGATTTCCAACTCCTTTAAGTTATAGATTCATAGAGTCATACAGCACGGAAACAGACCCTTCAGTCCTATCAGTTCATGCCAACCATAATCCCAAATTAAACTAGTCCCACCTGCCTGTGCTATTACTCCAAACATTTCTTATTCATTAAATAAAACATCCTTTAAACATTGTATCTATAGTCATATCCACCAATTCCTCTGAAAGTGAATTCTGCACATGAGCCAAGCTCTGAGTAAAAAAAATTGTCTCATGTCTTTTTTAAATCTTCCTCCTCTCACCTTAAAAATATGCTCCCTCATCTTGAAAAAGAAGTGTGGAATTTGTGCATTCTTCTCATGTCTGTGTGGGTTTCCACTGGCTGCTCAACTCCCTCCCATTGTCCAAAGATGTGAAGGTTAGGTCGATTAGCTCTGATAGGTATGGTGTTATGAGGATAGGGTTGGGTATGGAGCGGGATAGGGCTGGCTCTGGGTAAGATGTTCTTTGGAGGTTGAGTGGACAGCTTGGAACTTATTTTACCTTGCACTTTACTCAGCTTGACCTGAGTTTCTCTGCTATCAACTTTCATTACAGTTTGGGAGCAGGTCCTGCTGCTCCATCTTAAACCGCTGAAGAGGAACAAGGGCACCACCAGCAGCAGCTGCCTTCTCCGCAGCCACGTAATATCACATAGGACAATGAGAATAGACATCACGGACCAGTTCAAAGATGGCAAAAAAAAACAGCTCAGGGTCTGAAGGTGGAGAATGAGCCCTCTCAATGTCTGTGAGTACCAATATCTCAGAAGTCAGAAGCTTTCCTGGCAGATAGTTGCTTAAGTCAGCGGCTTCCTGGAAAAAGACCACTTCTTAGCAGGAGGAACAGTTGAACACATACTGTCTGTCAAGGTATATGTCACATAGAGTCACTACAGTGTGGAAGCAGGCCGTTCAGCTCATCAAATCCATACCAAACTTCCAAAGAGCATCCCACCCAGATTCACCATCTACCCTGTAACCCTGCATTTCCCATCGCTAATCCCATCTTTGGACTCTGGGAGGAAACCAGAGCACCCGAAGGAAAGCCATGCAAACATGAGGAGAATGTGCAAACTCCACACAGTCACCCGAGGGTGGAATTGAACCCATGTCCCTGGTGCTGTGAGGCAGCAGTGCTAACCACTGAGCCACCGTGCCACCACTGTTGACCTGTAGGGCACTCAATCTCTCTTCCCAGCTCCAGGTTCCAGCTTCTTCCTGGAGATCTGAGTTCCCTTCTGTTGCCAGGAGAGAGTGAATGATTGAAGGAATTATGCTTGTGAAAAATGGAATGTGTGGAAAGTTTGTGAGGGACTGTGAGTCATGGGTGTCCAGATGATGTTAAGGATATGTTTGAGAATTTGCTGTTTAGATGTATATTAAAGGATGTGCTTAATCAGAAAGGAACAAGTCAAGCCACAAGTTAATCTGACCAGTGCTGTGCGTGAGAGTGTTGAAGAAGCCAGAGGTTTTGGAAAGGGCCGTGCCACTCACTTTTTGTCCTTACCGTATGTCATTGAACCTCTTGGAAAGTTGACTCTAGACTAGAGTGTGCACAATTCATTACTTACAACATTGGTCTCTTTTATCCATTTCTGCATTGCTTGAGATGTCAGCCCGAACGTCACATCCACAAGAACAGCAATTTATTTCAGACTCTCTCATCCTGCTGTGGCATTCAGGGGATAATCAGAGATTTAAGGGCCAGCTTTTTGACATCTACTCTATTATCCACAGACGCAGGTAGGATAATTTAATTCAGCCACTGTATTCCCTTCTTGGGTCTCTTCCAATGACAGTTCTAGTTGTTATCCCATCCACATTCTGTAAATGGTTGTGAAAACTGGAATAGAACAGCTGGATGAAAGGGCAATGACTAAGCAATGTACAAAAACAAACAGGTTCCTAGCATGTGACCAGACCAGCAGCAATGTAGCTAACTCTAAACAGCTCTCTGAAATAGTCTAGTAACCACTGAGTTGTATCAAACCTCTATGAAAGACATAAGAATCAAACCAGGCAAGCTGCCCACCATTGACTATTATCACTTTTGGGCATAGCAAAGGTAAGGCCAGTCCACACTGTGAAATTTTCCGACAAAAGTTCTGGAACATGGGACAAAATTGAGGTCATTATTCCACAGATTAGTCAAATAACAGCCAGGAATGAACTCAGTCACAGAATTGTATCTTATAGCCATCATCTCATTTTCCTCCAATATAATTCTGACAGATCCAGCAGAAGTGGTGGAAATTTGGGATGATGAATTAGACAGCAAGTTGAATATTAGAGTATGTTGGCTTTTGAGTATTTTGTTTTCCAATGGCGCGTTAATAAATAGGCCTGATGTTAACAGTGCTCTAGTCTCCCTGACCCCTTACTGACTTGTGTCACTGCATAACCATTTAAAAATTGAGTCAAATGTAATGGGGGGGGGGGGGGGGGGGCTGTGTTCCAATTATGTTATTTTTGTATTTGTGGATAATGATGACTACTCAAAACACTTTACATTTGACATCCCTGCACAGCTGACAGATGATTTTGTCAACATTCATGCAAGCTGTAGAAAGTAGAAGTATTTTTTATTGAACACAACTACCCATCAGAGCAACAAATTATAGGTTTGTGGAGGAAGGAAATTAATTCCAATTTAAGTGCCTCTTTCTCTAGTTGTTAATTAATACACAGTGAGCCAAAGAACTATAAATAGACCAATTACTGCATCCATTTCTGTAATTCCAGCAAATACTTAGTGTTTGTGATAAGAATTCCCAAAGCACAAAAAATGTCATGATGTGTTGTAGAATATCAAAATATTCGATAAGACTCGGGAGCCAGAAGGTATCACAAAAATTGATGTTTTCTTCCTTTAAATAATTGAACAATACTTTGATAAGTTATTAATTTACATCTTTTTACATGAATATGTTAAAAACACCAAGTGCCAACAGCTTCCTCATTTCCCCTCCCCCGACATTATTACAGTCCCAAGCTTCCAAATCAGCACTGCCCTTCTGACCTCTCCATCACTCCCCCCTCTGACCTATCACCTTCTCCCTCACCTTCCTCCACCTATTGCTTCCCCCCAACCCCACCCCTCCTTTTATCTCTCAGTCCCCAGCCCACAGCCTCATTCCTGATGAAGGGTTTATGCCTGAAGCATCGATTCTCCTGCTCCTCGGATGCTGCCTGACCTGCTGTGCTTTCTCAGCAACATACTCTTGGCACTGTAAAACGTAATGGATGAATTGCTTTATTTTAATCTAAGACATTTATCTATAGCAGGCCTTGTTCTAGCCCAACTTTACTGTCCCTTAACTTCAGTGCAGTTGAAAACTGGACAGTGGCATGGGGCCTGAATAGGTCCTGTTCTCTTCAGGTGCATGAACATAAAATTGCTCTTTCTTGATCAAAACGTACTTCTAAAATCTTTAGCTTCTGTTCCAATCCTTTTACTTTGAATATTTTGTTTGCGAGATACGGATAATGTTGGGAAAGGTAGGTTTGTCACCTATCCCTAGTTTCTCAAAGATGGTGCTGTCGGAGTTTGCTGATGACCCTTCCCAAAAATGATATTATGAAGGGAATCTAGATTCTTGGCCTGGTGGGAGTGAAAGAATATGTCCTATATACAGTATATGTGGTGCAGTGGCAGTGTCATTACACTGGTAGTCCAAGGGTACAGCCTAATAAGAAAGCAGTTGAATTATTCCAACTGGAATTAAAAGCTGGTCTTAGCAATGACACTCGTGAACCTATCATTAATTCTTGTTAAAAAAAACATCTGGTTTACTAACGTTTTGTCACAGAAATGTGCCAACCATACATGATCTGGTTACAAGTGAGTCAGACTCGCAGCATTGTGATTGTCTCGTAACTAACCTCT
The DNA here is from genome assembly GCF_020745735.1 of Hemiscyllium ocellatum. Taxonomy (NCBI): domain Eukaryota; kingdom Metazoa; phylum Chordata; class Chondrichthyes; order Orectolobiformes; family Hemiscylliidae; genus Hemiscyllium; species Hemiscyllium ocellatum. The sequence goes on from NC_083401.1 coordinate 123,595,061, forward strand.
AAAATACAAAAGAAAGCCATTCAATTCAAGGGCAATTAATAGTGGGCAACAAGTCCAGCATCAGCTTAGTCAGCAATACCCACAATTAAATGAATAAAGAAAGATAGACAGTGAGGATCTCAAAAAAGAGGCTCAGTGGGGGTGTTACATCTCACTCAGGGAGGCCAAGTTGTTGTGAAAACATGCACACTCACATATACGTTGTAATCAGGGGCTGTGGAGAGTGATGATAGAGACTGCAATGTTCTTTCTGTTACACAGCTGACAAGGAACCTCTCCTGCTCACCAGTGGAGTGCATCAGAAGGATCTGCAAATTGATCACATTATGAACATGCCTTCCTTAGCCATCTAAGTTAGTCAGATAAATAAGATGCTGTACTAAAACATCAGGCTGCAATCACAATCCAAGAAAGTAGAACTAAGACAGCAACCTTACAGATACAAAACAAAGGCCTCCTGTCTGAACTACAAAATATTACTAAACTGGTTTCTACTGTTATGCCATTAGAATTGCACCTGGCCCTCTCTTATGGCCACTCATGAGTGTGTCATACCAAAGATACTCAGATATGTGTAACACAGTCGCCTGTGGGTATCTTGAACTCAGGTACAAGTGGCTATCTACAACTAAGTCTACATTTACTATAGCCTGTCTCTATGGTTAGATTTATGTCTGTATGCCTGCAAAGCAAGTACATATTCTGATTGATACTAAGTATAAGTAAGGTTAGAGGCCAGATCCTATGATACAGCATAAAAGTTGCAGACGCCATGCTCTCGTACTAATTCATTGTACAAGATATAAAGAGAATGCCAAGTCAGTCTTCTGGGGGTGGATAATAACATTGATAAGTGGCCTTGGAACATGGCATCAGTCCCACCAATGCAGTTAGTAGAGCTGCGTATGCAGATTATCAGGGGAATAGATAAAAATTAATTGGTAAACTTTCAAATAAAAGAATAAATATTAAAAATGAATAAGTCCAATAAGGAATCCAGCAAGATCTTCTTCACCCAGTGAATGTGGAGTTTACAGCCACATGGAGTCATTGGGATAAAAACTATAGAAGCGTTAAAGGAGAAGTTATTTAAGCTCATGATGGAGAATGGAATAGAAGGATGTGTTGCTGGGATTAGATGTGGAAGCCACAGAATGATAGATTTTTTTTACAGCACCGAAAAAGACAATTTGACTCTGTGTCCATACAGTCAACAAAATCCATCTTTTCTGTCACTGTTATCCAGCACTTGGTCCTTAGCCTTGTATGTTAGTGTATTTCCAGTGGTCATCTAAATTGTTTTAAATGTCTTTGAAGGATCTTACCTACCACATATTTAGGCAGTGAGTTTCAGATTCCTGCACCCTCTGGGTGAAAAAGAATTTTCCTCAAGTCCTCTCTAAATCTGTTGTGGTTCTGTTCGCCGAGCTGGGAATTTGTGTTGCAGACATTTCGTCCCCCGTCTAGGTGACATCATCAGTGTTTGGGAGGCTCCTGTGAAGCTTGCTTGTCATGAGTTCGACTGGGACAACGCTACTATTATAGGTCAAGCCAAACAGAGAACAGCCAGGGAATTCCTAGAGGCATGGCATTCATCCACAGATTCAATCAATAAGCACATCGATCTGGACCCAATATATCGGCCACTGCAGCGGACAGCTGGAACTGACAACCGGAAGTGGCAGATACAAATCACTATAAATGCCGGAGGAAACATCACAGAAGCGCTTCACAGGAGGCTCCCAAGCACTGATGATGTGACCTAGACAGGGGACGAAACGTCTGCAACACAAATTCCCAGCTCGGCGAACAGAACCACAGCAATGAGCACCCGAACTACAAATCTTCTCCCAAACTTTGAACCTCTCTAAATCTCTTGCTTATTATATGAAAACTACAAACTAATTAATTGACCCTTCTACTAAGAGGAATATTTTCTCCCTATTTGCCCTAATTATACTTCTCAGAACTTGGTATACCTAGCCAGATCTCCCATTAGCCTTCTCTGCTCTCAGGAAAACAGCCCCAGCCTATAGTGCATCACAGTGACTCAGTGGCTAATACTGCTGCCTCACAGCACAAGGACGTAGGTTCACTTCCACTCTCGACTGACTGTGTGGAGATTGCATGTTGTCTGTGTGGATTTCTGCAGGATGGTCTGGCTTCCTCCCACAGCCCAAAGTTGTTCAGAATAGGTGGATTGGCCATGTTAAATTTCCATGTAGTGTCCAGGGACGTTCAGGCTAAGTGGGTTAGACATGCTAAATTCAGGGTTATGGGGAGAGAGTGGAGGGCTAGGTCTGGAAAGGATGCTCTTTGGAGGTTCAGTGCAGACTGAATGGCCTTCTGCACTGTAGAGATTCTATGTAGTCTCTCTTCATCCTGGTGAACCTTCTCTAGATACATCCTTCCTGTATCAGAACTGCACTCTAGTGTGACCGAACTAACATTATATACAGCTCCATCATAACCTCTTTGGTCTTCTATTTAATGCCTTGACATAGAAAGGCAAGTATCCAATTTGCCCTGTTACCCACCTTATCTACCTGTCCTGATGCCTTCATGGTTCTATGGATTACACAGCACTGATCCTCTGGACTTCCTAGAGTTGTAATCAACTAGGTAAAAACAACGACTGCAGATGCTTGAAACCAGATTCTGGATCAGTGGTGCTGGAAGAGCACAGCAGTTCAGGCAGCATCCAACGAGCAGCGAAATCGACGTTTCGGGCAAAAGCCCTTAATTCCTGGGTTGTGCCTTTTCTCAGCATGTACCCCCTTGCTTTGTTATTCCTCCCGAAGTGCAACACCTCACCCTTTTCAGGATTAAATTTCATTTGCCATGATCTGCCACAGACCTCCTGTCTGTATCATCCCATAATCTAAAGTTTTCCTCTTCACTACTTACATCACCATCAATTTCCATGTCATCTGTGATGCAAGAGGTATGTGAGCAGGCCCATGATAATATAAACACCAGTATGGGGTGGTCAGGTTTGTTTCTGCACTGTAAACATTCAATAATTCTTTATAATAATACTTCTGTAACGTGATGGTTGTGTCCTTGTGAAACCCCACACGATAGTAAAATCACGGTTTAGAAACAGCATGGAAAGTATTGGTGATGTAATCGCGTTACAGCCAACATATGTTTAAAAGTTCACACTTTAGAAACAATATCCCAAATTTGTCAATCACGTTATAGTGAATTCACGTTGGCGGGATGTGTTTTATAGCAGAACAACCTGTAAACTCATTCCCACTGTCAAACCTCACCATGATAACCTCCCTCGGTGTAATTGTGCCAGATTTGAAATCAAGAAAAGACTTCTGGTTTAAAATCCAAATGAAATACAGAGGACCAGCAACAAGAATTCTTGTTTGCCAACATTAGGCAATCTGATTCATATTTCTTTTTGAAAAAGTAATTAGTAGTATTTCAAATTGATAGAATGGGGAAGGGAGAGGAGATTATGCAAACCAGAAGTGGTCCTTTTTCCACATGGCTCCAATACAAAATCATGAAATTTAGAACCAATAAAAACCCCCAAATAGGTTTCGCTTCAGAAAATTCCACAATATTATCATGAACGCTGAGCCATGTTAACATAAGTTGTAAGTTTATGTCATCGAAAGCCATTTGACCCAATTTTAAAAACATTACTTGCAAAATCTTAAATATGTCAATACATAATCCTGGCGGCCTTGTAATAATTAAGTTTTTTAAAAATGTCCTGTGGACATTATTAGGTAAAATATACAGTGCAAGTTGCTCTTCCAGTCACCTTGAACAGACACCTGTCTCACAGCCAGGTTTTTCTCAACCAACAGATTTGCAATTAAGAGAATACAGCCAGCTTGTTGGCAGTCAAAGCAAGTCACCATAGCAACAATGTCCTGACATCTGTGGAAAATGCTGGGTGCCACTATCAGAGGAAATCAGCCAGAGAATCCTCCCTCTGCTGTAGCTGGTTGGCTCGCCCTCTTTCTTTGACCTGTAATTCCATTGCCCTGATCATCCTTTCCCCCCCACCCCCCTTGGGGATGAGGGATGTGAATCATTGAAAAGGTATTACATATCACTGCATTCTTAGCCATCAACTCTTTATCCAGGCAAAGGTGAGGTGCTCATCATAGGACAATAGAGGCTTCAGGAATATATTGATGGGAAAATTGGTGAAGTGCAACATGCCATGATGTACCCTGCTCATCAGATTTCTTGGTGCACACTTAGGTTTTAATAAATGTTTGCCCACAAAGTTGCTGAAAGTAAAATTGGTAACAATAAAGGCAATTGCCATGGTGAATCAAGTTGTCTTTCCTGAATTAAAGAGATGAAAGGATTGAAAAATACACAGAGGGTAGACTCGTGAAAATACAAACAAGGAAGAAGAGTAGGCCACTTGGCCCTTCAAGCCTGCTCCGCCATTCGATAAGATTATGGCTGATCTGATTTTAACATTAAATCCAAAGATTCACACCCTCTGAGAGTCATAGAGATGTATAGCACAGAAACAGACCCTTCAGTCCAACTCATCCATGCCCACCAGATATTCCAACCTAATCTAGTCCCATTTGCCAGCACTTGGCCCATTTCCCTCTAAACCCTTCCTAATCATATACCCATCCACATGCCTTTTAAATGTTGTAATTGTACCAGCTTCCACCACTTCCTCTGGTAGCTCATACCATACATGCAGCACCTTCTGTGTGAAAAAGTTGCCTCTTAGGTCCCTTTTAAATTTTTCCCCTCTCACCCTAAACCTATGCCTTCTACATCTGGACTCCCCCACCCCAGGGAAATGACCATGTCTATTTACCTTATCCATGCCCCTCATGATTTTATAAACCTCTATAACCCCTCAACCTGCAATCCTCCAGGGAAAACAGCCCCAGCCTACTCAGCCTCTCCCTGAAGCTCAAAACCCTCCAACCTTGGCAACATCCTTGTAAATCTTTTCTGAACCCTTTCAAGTTTCACAACATCCTTCCTATAGGAGGGAGATCAGAACTGCACACAATATTGCGAAAGTGGTCTAACCAATGTCCTATACATCCACAACATGACCTCCCAACTCCCAGGCTCAATGCTCTAACAAATAAAGGAAAGCATACCAAATGCCTTCTTCAGTATCCTATCTACCTCTGACTCCACTTTCAAGGAAGATGGAAAATAATTGTGGCTGTATGAGCTGCTGCTTATTTGAGGCATTTTAGGTGTTGGGGAGCTGACTTCCTCAAATTCCAGGAGCAGTAATTACTATTTTATAAGCTGTTGCACTGTTTTGGAACTCTGAGCAAAAAAAGAACAGCACTATATAAAGGAGGAAGAAAGACAGAGGTGAAGGCCATATGGTCAGTGAATCGAATGAGAAGGAGAGAGAAAGTGTTTCCTCATCTCTAATTTAAATGGTTGCCCCTTTAATTTTAAGCAATGACCTATAATTCTAGAAGGAGGGTGAATTAAAAGGGGTGATGTAAAGTTATATATGATTCCGAAAGAGGAGAAGAGAGATTGGGCCAAGAGAGAGCAACAAGGACAACAGTGAGAAGAAAAATCTTAATATTTGATAATTTTAAACATTCCTAAACAGTATGGGGGAATGACACTTCAGGCAAGAGAGGTTTTTTGTCATTACCATATATCCCATTATGAAAAGGGATTTTTGCAATTAATTACATGACTTAATTTTCCATATTGAGTTAATTAATGTAAAAATGCAGTAATGTTCTTAATATCACAAAGCAATTAACTGTGAGTTGCCATTCACTTCGAAACTAATGGTGGTGCAGGACCTGTCAGCCAGCAACATTTGGCGAAGTCCAAATTATTGGATTCTGTTTCCTTGCTGCGCACAGCATTATTGAATAGAAAAGTCAAGCCCTTCATTCATGCCTTAATAGAGTCTGTTCACAGAAACAGGATCTTCAGGTTTGTACATTGTAACCAAGCAGCTGGCATAATGCATGTAACCCACAACAGTTTATAACGGTTGCCTTGCTATCAATACTGACAAAGAATACTTCAAGGTGTATAGCACTCTGGATTTCACCGTTGTGAAAGATCAATGACGAATCAGCTGACGATAGCCTGGCCCATCTGTTTTTGTGTCAGGTCTGACTGTAACGATATGAAGGTTTAACGTTTGACCTTCATTGACCTTGATGGCACAATCAGTCAAGTTCTGCTTTGGTGCTAAGGACAACGACTGTCGATCATTTGCAATTGGGTTCTCGCATTCACGTTTAGTGCCATAATCAGGTCTGAAGCCAAGTGCTTCTGATGTGACATCAAGTAGGTTATTGATGAGTGACTATCATTGGCACACCGTTGTAAGTTATTCTATCATTTTGCTGATGATCGGGAGTAAGTTAATTCAGGTTAGATTTGTCTTTTCAGCCAATAAGGTAAAATAGGCTAATGTCCCAACTTATTTAATAATGATCTAATTGTACTGGAGCAGCTGAGATAGTCACAAAGCTATCTCTCTTTTCAGCAACTAAGCTGGATGTTAATGGAACGCAGATCCTTTGTTATGTCCAATGTACTCAACCTCCTCATACCGTCACAAAGCATGAAGTGATATTTCTGGACATCGACTTCACTGCAAATGGGGAGCTCTAGATTAGGATCATTTAGATAATTTATTAGTTATTCTTAGCTGAAGTTATTTTGATAACACTCTAGTCTTGATTTTGGACCTGTCCCACTTTGCACCATGCTGCTGTATAGTTCATATTATATCATCAAAGCTCTCTCCATTGATAAAATTATACTGCATCTTCAATCCCATCAATGTTGTAAACACAACTATCTGGAATGAAAAGTTAGAAAGTGGACAGGGACTAAGTAAATTATTCTCTTGTGTTGATTCCCTTACCACTTGATATCTGGCAGCTATACATTTCAGGAATTAACCAATTACACCAACGTTTGGTATGGTATCATTGCAGTGAGATTGAACTTATGATTTCTGGGTTATTAATACGATAGTTGCTAGTTTATCAATGACTTGAGTTCCAAAGTTTAGGACAAAACATTCAGCCTACAAAATGTACATGGAAAAGTTTGTTTTGAAAACAATATTTGTGTAATAGTCAAATTCACTACGGGAGAAAGTACAGAAGGATTCAGGGTCATATAGGAGCATGCCAGGGAGGCAAAGGCTATGAAGTATTAGGAACCTCTACCTTCCGATGTAACCAGAGGAATAGGGATCTGACATTGAGTTAAGTTGTAGTACAGAACTTGAGTAATGTTTAAAAAAAACTTTTTCTCAAAGCTTTTCACCTTGCATCAGGATAGTTCACATCAATACCGAATTTAGGCAAAATATGATATTCATACTGTATGAAAAGGAAGTGCTCATTGGTTGACAAGTAAATTCTGACTGGAGGAGGCATTGCCTTTGAGAATGCACCTGATAATGATAATTGCTAATTAACTGCCAAGCATTGTTCACATTTTAAATCAGGTAAATTGACACTGAGTAGTTAAGGTATTGTCCTGAGAAATTCACCAGGGAAAGGTTATCACCGATTTTGTTAAGTGAAAACATGCACAATACATGGACATGTTCTTTTTCCTGCAAAGAACTTTCACTACATGCAGCTGTAATAATTTGCCCATCCAAGCAAAACTCTTAATTTGGTTGTCTGCATAGTTCTTTGAACACTCAAGAATATCCAAAAAGTGGTATCCAATTGTAAGATCATATCTAATGTTGGACACTGCATTATGGGTTTTGCAAGCTTGGGCTGCTTGTATATAGTCATTGTCTTGCTCATTATAAACAGCTAAAGGCATATGATTTTTAATACAACTATGTTTGTATCATTAGTAATCACAGGTGAGGTACAGGAAGATTGGAGGTTGACTAACATGGCTCTACTGTTTAAGAAAGGTGGTAAGGAAAAGTCAAGAAACTATAGACCAGTGAGCCTGACATTGGGCAAGTTCCAAGGGACAGGATTCACATGTGTTTGGAAAGGCAAGCACTGATTAGGGATAGTCAACATGGCTTTGGCCATGGGAACTCACGTCTCATGAACTTGGTTGAGTTTTTTGAAGAAATAACAAAAAAGATTGATGAGGACAGAGTGTTGGACATGATCTATATGGACTTCAGTAAGGCATTCGACAAGATTCCTCATGGTGGACTGGTTGGCAAGGATAGATCTCATGGAATACAAGGGGTACTGGCCATTTTGATACAGAAGTGGCGCAAAGGTAGAAGGCAGAGGGTGCTGCTGGAGGGATGTCTTTCAGGCTGGAGGTCTGTGACCAGTGGTGTGCCACAAGTATTGGTGCTCGGTCCATGTCATTTGTAAAAATGATTTGGATGTTGAACATAAGAGTTAAGTTTAGTAAGTTTGCAGATGACACCAAAATTGGAAGTGCAGTGGACAGCAAAGACACTTACCTCTGAGTACAACAGGATCTTGATCAGATGGGCCGATGGACTGAGGAGTGACAGATGGAGGTTAATTTCGATAAATGTGAGGTGCTGCATTTTGGAAAGGCAAATCAGAGCATGATTTAAGCACTTAATAATAAGGTTGTAGGAGAATGTTACTCAACAAAGAGACCTTGGAGCGCAGGTTCATAGCTCCTTGAAAGTGGAGTCGCAGGTAGACAGGATAGTGAAGAAGGCACTTGATATGCTTTCCTTTATTGGACAGAGCATTGAGAAGAGGAGTTAGGAGGTAATGCTGCAGCAATACAGAACATTGATTAGGCCACTTTTGGAATATTGTGTACAATTCTGGTCTCCCTCCTATAGAACGAATATTGTGAAACCTGAAAGAGTTTAGAAAAGATTTACAAGAATGTTGCCAGGAGTTGAAGGATTTGACCTTGAGGGAGAGGCTGAACAGGCTGAAACTGTTTCCCCGGAGCACTGAAGGCTGAGGACTGATCTAATAAAGGTTTATAAAATCATGTGTGGTACTGATAGGATAAATAGACAAGGCCTTTTCCCTTGGATGGGGGAATCCAAAAATGGAGGTCATAGGTTTAGAGTGAAAGGGGAAATATTTAAAAGGGAGCCAAGAGGCAACTTTTTCATGCAAAGGGTGGTGTGTGTATGGAATGAGCTGCCAGTGGAATTTGGTACAATTACAACATTTAAAAGGCATCTGGATGGGTATATGAATAAGAACAGTTTAGAGGTATATGGGCAAAGTGCTGGTAAATGGGACTAGATTAGGTTAGGATAGCTGGTCGGCATGAATGAGTTGGAGCAAAGGGTCTGTTTCCATGCTATATATCTCTATGACTAGTCATTTTTGTAACTAGCTGTTTTACACAGTTACCTTAAAGTAACAACTCAAGTGATATTTTCCACTGACAAGATGCTGTTGTCAAGTCAACAAAAAAATGAATAATATAGAATGTGAATGTTAGTGCTGATGTGATTCCAGGTATGAAGGCCTTAATTCTAAAAGACTGTAGTATTATGGGAAATTAATGTGTTAATGATCGTGATGTGCAGAATGTTACTCAGACATCAGCAAAGCCATGATTCAAATTTCAATAAAATAGCAAGCTATATTCAGTATAATGGATATAAAGTGTAAATAAAGAGTTTAGAAGACTTACTGAAAGTGAAGGAGAGTTGCTCTTAGGAAAAAATATAAGATAACAAGGCAGCAGCAGTTTAGTTCAACAGTGAAACCTGAAGTGTACAGCACAGACTGGTATCCACTCTTAGAGCCTGATCTGCAGCAAGAAGCAATATTCAATTGCCATAAGCAAGTAATGACTAAAGAAGTCATTCAGACCAGAAACTAACAGTTAACACCATGTCAAAAATTACAACAACTCTCTTTTGTGACATCAGGTTATACAGCAGCAGTGGCAGACAATTCAGTTCCATATGGTATTTTTCCATGTCGGTATTTCTATTTCTTACATCATTTGTAAGTGTGTACAAGAACCTTTTTTTTATTCAATATGTGGATGTACTTGTTAGAGAAGGGACAATACTTGACCTTCTCTTGGGAAATGAGACAGGGCAAGTGACTGAGGTATCGGTGGGGGAGTACTTTTGGACAAGTGATCATAATTATATTAGATTTCACAGATATGAAAAGGATAGAACTGATCAAAAAGTTAAAGTTCTAAATTGAATTAAGACCAATTTTGATGGTATTAGATAGGAACTTTCAAAAGTTGATTGGGCGAGGCTATTCACAGGTAAAGGGATAGTTGGGAAGACAGATGCTTTTAAAAATGAGACAACGAGAGTTCAGAGACAATATATTTCTGTTAGTGTGAAGGGCAAAGCTGGTAGGTGTAGGGAATGCTGGATGACAAGAGGAATTGAGGCTCTGGTCAAGAAAAAGGAGGCAGACTCAGATAAAGATGGCTGGGTTCAAGTGTATCCCTATTGGCATAAGGCAATAGGAGTATACTTATGAGGAACATCAGGAGGGCAGAAGGGGGATATGAGATAGCTTTGGCAAATAGAACATAGAACATAGAACATAGAAAAATACAGCGCAGTACAGGCCCTTTGGCCCTCGATGTTGCGCCGACCCAAGCCCACCTAACCTACACTAGCCCACTATCCTCCATATGTCTATCCAATGCCCATTTAAATGCCCATAAAGAGGGAGAATCCACCACTGCTACTGGCAGGACATTCCATGAACTCACGACTCGCTGAGTAAAGAATCTACCCCTAACATCTGTCCTATACCTACCTCCCCTTAATTTAAAGCTATGCCCCCTCATAATAGCTGACTCCATACGTGGAAAAAGGTTCTCATGGTCAACCCTATCTAAACCCCAAATCATCTTGTACACCTCTATCAAGTCACCCCTAAACCACCTTTTCTCCAGTTAAAAGTGCTCCAAGTGCCTCAGCCTTTCCTCATACGATCTTCCTACCATACCAGGCAACATCCTGGTAAACCTCCTCTGCACCCGTTCCAGTGCCTCCACATCCTTCCTATAGTATGGCAACCAAAACTGCACACAATACTCCAGATACGGCCGCACCAGAGTCATATACAACTGCAACATGACCTCAGGACTCCGGAATTCAATTCCTCTACCAATAAAAGCCAGTATGCCATATGCCTTCTTCACAGCACTATTTACCTGGGTGGCAACTTTCAGAGATCTGTGTACATGGACACCAAGATCCCTCTGCTCATCCACACTACCAAGCATCCGACCATTAGCCCGTACTCCATCTTCTTGTTACTCTTACCAAAGTGAATCACTTCACTCTTACCTACATTGAACTCCATTTGCCACCTTTCTGCCCAGCTCTGTGGCTTATCTATATCCCACTGTAACCTGCCACATCCTTCCTCACTGTCAACAACTCCACCGACTTTCGTACCATCCGTAAACTTGCTCACCCAACCTTCTAACCCTTCCTCTAGGTCATTTATAAAAATGACAAACAGCAATGGTCCCAAAACAGATCCTTGTGGAACACGGCTAGTAACTGCACTCCAAGATGAACCTTTTACCATCAACTACTACCCTCTGTCTTCTTCCAGCCAGCCAATTCCTAATCCAAACGTCTAACGCACCCTCAATGCCATACCTCCGTATTTTGTGCAGTAGCCTACCAAAAGAGAGTTAAAGAGAACGAAAAGAGATTCTATAAGTACATTAACAGCAAAAGAGTAACTAGAGAGAGAATTGTGTCCCTTAAATATCAGTGTGACCATCTATGTGTGGAATCACACGAGATGGCTGAGATAATAAATGTTTTATGTCAGTATTTACTGTGGAGAAGAATATGGAAGCTAGGATACTAGGGGAAATAAATAGTGAAGGCTTGAACAGAGTTCATATTACAAAAGAGAAGGTGCTGGATGAAATAAAGGTAGACAAATCCCTGGGATCAGATCAGGTGTTTCCCAGAACTGTGTGCGAAGCGAGGGAAGTGATTGCTGGGCCCCTTGCTGAGGTATTTGTATCGTAGATAGTCACAGGTGAGGTGCCAGAAGACTGGCCGTTGGCTAATAAGGTGCCATTATTTAAGAAAGGTTGTAAGGTAAAGCCAGTCAACTATAGGCTGGTGAGTTTTACGTCAATGGTAGGTCAGTTGTTGGAGGGGATTCTGAGGGACAGGATTAACATTTTGAAAGGCAAGGACTGATTGGAATAGAATAGCCTTTATTGTCACGTGCATTCCAATGAGTGCAGTGAAAAGTTTGTAATGTCGCCTCTCAGTGCCATCTTCGATACAGGGTACCTAGGTACAGATACTTTGAGTGTTGTCAGAGAAATGAAATAGTTAAAAAAGAGACTAGCATGGGCATACAGAGTTTAAAAGTCCATATTGAGAATGTGAACTGCCTACAAAGTACTCGAGGTCTAGTCCATTTCCAACGTGCATGCGTGTCCACCAGGCTTCGGAACATACACTTCAGATCATACACTTTGTTTAATATTAAATACAGTGAATCTTTGGCCTCTTTATATGAATCAGATGTTTGTATTGCTCTAATGTTGCCTCACAGTATGAGGCCTACTGAATCAACAGGGTGAATGTGCTTGCTATACTAATGTCACCTGATGAAGGAGCGGCGCTCCGAAAGCTGGTGTGCTTCCAATTGAAACCTGTTGGATTATAGCCTGGTGTTGTGTGATTTATAACTTTGTACACCCCAGTCCAACACCGGCATCTCCAAATAATGTTAGCTGAAGTGAACTCGAATTGTTAAAGGTCAGAGATGGAGGAGAAGGGACACAAATTTCCTGCAGTAGCCATTGTCTAATATTTTAGTGATGAGATAGCCAATGATCAAAGACTTTTGCCCTTTGTGAGCTGCATAAAGCTCTTTTAAGGTACAATTTAACCAAATTGCTCTGCCATCAAGGAGTTTCACCCACTGGGCTGTATATAGCATCAATATTTTCCCATAACATATTGCAGACCACCATCTCATTTTAGTCCTCCCTCATTTGAAACATATGTAACCAGTATTCCATTAATTTGTTCATAACTCATTATATGAACAACTATGAATTTATATCTTATTGCAATACTTGTAATAGAGCATGAGTAGACTACAAACACAAACATATTACCCAGCATCCTCAAAATATTGACCTTTCATTCAACTTTAATACAGTCATTGGAATGTGGATTTCCACAGTTCCTTTCTCCTGTTTCAGATTTTCAGTTTTTCTTCATTTGGCCTAATTATCTCAGTCAGATTGCCACTGAAAATGCTGCATTGTTGCAAATTAGGGAGAAATACAGATTGCAGAACTTACAATAGGTGGCAAGATAAAAGAGCAAAAGTGACAATGGCCATTTGAGAGAAAGTCGAAAGTTAAATGATTTCCAACAAAATTATGTAACAATGTTTTCATTTCTTTCTTAAATATCTTTGATGCTGGCAAGCCAGAAGGAAAGAGCAAATGAAAAAAAATGTTTAACTTCTCAAATTTTTGACATTGGCTGGCTAAAGGCCAATTCATTCATGCTCCAGAGTATGCAATTCTAGCTTTGATGTCACTAGGCTAGAGACCCAAAAGTCTAACTTAACACTTGTATCTCTGGTGTAAATTAAACTCAATTCATACATTTGGACTACAAAGCTACATTCAATAATGGGTGAGATCCTAAATCAGTACTTTGCATTGGTATTCACCCAGGGGAAGGATATGAAAGATAGTGAGATTAGTGTGGAACATGCTAATATGCTAGTGCATTTTGAGATCAAGAAAGAAGTTGTGTTGGACCTCTTGAAGAGTGTTAAAGTGGATAAGACCCCAGGTCCCAATGGTATCTACCTCCGGTTATTGAGAGAGGCAAGAGAAAAAATTGTTGGGGTCTCAACTAACACCTTTGTATCCTCGCTAGCCACTGGAGAGGTCCCAGTGCTGTTCTTCTGTTCAAGAACTAAAATAGGGTTAATTCAGGAGACTTTAGACTGACGAGTGGTGGTTGGGAAGCTATTGGAGAGAATCCTTAGGGATAAGACTAAAGGGCATTTGGAAAAGCATCAGCATTAGAGATAGTCAGCATGGCTTTGTGCAGAGCAGGCCTTGTCTTATTAACTTGACTGAATTCTTTGAGGAGATGACAAAGGTGATCGATGAGGGTCGTGCAGTGGATGTTGTTTACATGGATTTTAGTAAGGCTTTTGACATGGTCCCTTATGGCAGGCTCATCCAGACGATTAAGAGGCATGGCTACTTGGATTCAGAATTAGCTTGCCCATAGAAGGCAGAGGGTAGTGGTAAAATGTTGTTTTTCAGTCTGGAGGTCAATGACGAGTAGTGCTCTGCAGGATCCATACTGGGACCTCAACTGTTTGTGAAATATATAAATGACTTAGATGAAAATGTAGATGGATGGGTTATTAAGTTTGCAATTGACACAAAGATTGGTAGAGTTGTGGATAGTGTAAAGGGTTGTCAGAGGATACAGGGGAGAAAGATCTTTTGCAGATATATGTGAAGAAATGGCAGATGGAATTTAATTGGTGTAAGGGTGAGGTGCCATACTTTGGGAAATCTAATGTTAAGGAAAAGTATGCGGTTCATGGCAGGAGCTTGAACAGCACTAATGTACAGAGGGATCTTGAGGATCAATTCCATAGCTCCATGAAAGTGGCCACACAAGTAGATGGGTAGTAAAGAAGGTGTATGGCATACTTGCCTTCTTTGGTCAGGGAACTGAGTACAAGAGTCAGGATGTCATGTTGACGTTTTGTAAGATTTTGGTTAGGCTACCCTGAGAGGGTTGCATTCAATTCTGATTGTGAAATGATGTGGAGGCTTTGGAGAGGGTGCAGACGCGGTTTACCAGGGTGCTGCCTGGATTAGAGGGTATGGGCTATAAGGAGAGGCTAGAAAAACTTAGGTTGTTATCTATGAAGCAGCGAAGGCTGAGGGGAGACTTGATAGAAGTCTCTAAAGTTATGAGATGCATAGATAGGGTTGACGGTCAGAATCTTTCTCCCAGAATTGAAATGTCTAATACTGGGGGGTAAGTATTTAAGGTGAGAGGGGAAAGTTCAAAGGATACATGAGGAGCAAGTGTTTTACGCAAAGTGATAGGAGTCTGGAACATGCTGCCAGAAGTAGTGACGGAGGCAGATACGATAGGGGCATTTAAGGGACTGCTGGGACGCATAGGAATATGCAAAGAATGGAGTATATGGACCAAAGGCAGGCAAAAGGGACTAGTTTAATTTGGTGTCATGTTTGGCACAACATAGTGGGCTGAATGGCCCTTTCCTTTGCTGCATTGTTCTATGTTCTACTGGTGAATATGACAATCATTGGTTGTCATGAAAGCAGTTCAGTAAAATATTTGGAAGTTTTGAGACTTAGAATTTGTGAACGTATTCTGCTGTTGCCTACTGCTTAGTGGGAAGGAAATGCAATTTTATTGGGACGGACAAGACAAGACAAAGGAAAATGTAAATGAAAATCTTACATTTATTTACATGTTGATGATTAAAATTTCTACTTTGCATTTGGAAAAAGTTATTTTTAGTGACAGAGAATTTGCTTAATAATTATTAAGACTTAGCACGTCTTTAAAAATCTTGTTACTTTTAAATGGAGAGCAGGAACATTTTCTGATAAGTGTAATAGTTAATAATGCAACTCCACACCATTCTGTGGATTTTAGCACCAAATTGTGAGATGAGTTACTTGTAAAGTCTCCAGAGGAGTAGAACAACTTGCACAGAAACTTCATGAATTTCATAGTTTGTTGCTCATGTGCAGTTAGTGGAAGTGGTTTTCAGATTTCCATGCAACAATGAGGAGAGCATTAGTTTTATCATTAATTATGCCACAAAATCCAGTAAATATTTTTAATTCTTATTGCAAATCCATAATCATATACATGTAACTTTTGAAGGTTTTGTGAGAGGAGAAGTTGGATTGTCAATTGCTGTCTTGACATTTAACTATTTCTCACAATTTAGTGACATTGATACTTGTGCAGGGTTGGGGATGAAACTTATAATTGATTCTTGTTAATTAACTTGTAATCAAGATATAACATTCAGTCCCTACATACTATGGTTTGGGATAGGTGTTAGCACCACCATGAAATCATGCTGAACAATGTAAGGTGTTTGCAGGACTGCTTTATATTGCTGGCCTGAGATGAGCAGAATAAAATTGGGTTTTGCATAAGCTATTCACATACTAGTGTACTCTAAATGAGCATCACAATAAGTATGTAACCCTGGCATTCTGGCAAGAATATGGCTGCATTGTCTGCATTATTTTCAACCTCCTTTTTAGAGTCACAGAGTCATAGTGTTGTACAGCATAGAAACAGATTCTTTGGTCCAACTCATCCATGACAACCAGATATCCTAACCTCATCTACTCCCATTTGTCAGCACCCGACCCATATCCCTTTAAAACCTTCCTATTCATATACCCATCCAGATGCCTTTTAAATATTGTAATTGTACCAGCCTCCACCACTTCCTCTGTTAGCTCATTCCATACACGCACCACCCTCTGTGTGAAAAAGTTGCCCCTTCGGTCACTTTTATATATTCACCCTCTCAGCTTAAACCTATGCCCTCTACGTCTGGACTCCCCCAGCACAAGGAAAAGACTTTGTGTATTTATCCTATCCATGCCCGTCATGATTTTAGAAACCTCTATAAGGTCACACCTCAGTCTCTGGCGCTCCAGGGAAAACAGCCCAACCCTATTAAACCTCTCCTTATATCTCAAATCCTCCAACCCTGACAACATCCTTGTAAATCTTTTCTGAACCCTTTCAAGTTTCACAACATCCTTCCGATAGGAAGGAGACCAGAATCACAAACAATATTCCAAAAGTGGCCTAACTAATGTCCTGTATAGCTGCAACATGACTTCCCAACTCCTAAACTCAATGTTCTGTGCAATAATGGGAAGCATACCAAACACCTTCTTCACTGTCCTATCTACCTGCGACTCCACTTTCAAGGAGCTATGAATCTGCATTCCAAGGTCTCTTTGTTCAGCAACATTGCCATTAAGTGTTTAAGTCCAGCCCTGTTTTGCCTTTCCAAAATGTAGCACCTCATATTTATCTAAATTAACCTTCAACTGCGACTCGTCATCCCAGTGGCCCATTTGATCAAGATCCCATTGTACTCTGAGGTAACCTTCTTCACTGTCCACTACACCTCCAATTTTGGTGTTGTCTGCAAACGTAATAACTATACCTCCTATGTTCACATTCAAGTAATTTATATAAATGACAAAAAGCAATTGACCCAGCATCGATCCTTGTGGCACTCCACTAGTCACAGGCCTCCAGTCTGAAAGGCAACACTCCACCACCACCCTCTGTCTTCTACCTTTGAGCCAGTTCTGTATCCAAATGGCTAGTAGCCTTGCTAACCAGTCTCCCATGAGGAACCTTGTTGAATGCCTTACTGAAGTCCAAATAGATCGCATCTACTGCTCTTCCTTCATCAATCCTCTTTGTTACTTCTTCAAAAAACTCCTTCTTTTTCCTCCTCTTTAATCCTCCTTCTTTGTTTTATTTTCCCCCTACTTTTAGGGAATAGGCCAAAGAAACTCTGCTTTGTAGCTTTTCCCCCTCATGGTCCAAATCTCACTATTCAATGTTAGAGTGCAGTATATCATAATCATTCTGGAGTCCATTGTTGGAATGCAGTGAAGACATCGCCACACTTGTCCATGCATCTCATGGACATCTTCAGGCCAACAAATATTTACTTGAGAACTTATCTGTTGTTCATGTGTATTTTTGTCTCTATTTGGCCACAAATCTGAGAGGTGTCATCAACCACATTTTAATGGGTATGTTGTCTTCTTTTCAAGCAATAAGCCAGTAATTCTGCTCTAAGGTATGAAGGGATCAGTATGAGAAGATAGAGTTGGAAATGCATGTATTCATTGTTTAGGAAAACTGGATCTTTAGCATTTAGATGTTAATGGATTGTAAACCATTTATCATTTAATTATATGGAACCAGAAAATCAAAAAGGTGAAAGAAAACTATGAAATATTTATTGTTTGCAAAACATTAAATGACTTTGCAAAGCTGTGCATAGCAAAGTTTTTATTAAGATAGGTCAATGGAGTTTTATTGCTTTATTCATTGAACAAATAGATCTGGAGAATCTTGATGGATACCGCCTAGTAACAGCCGCTGGTAATCATAGAATCACATCGTAGAGAAGAGGTCCTTCCACCCATTGCCAAAAACAACTAAATTTATCGTAGTTCCACATTTCAGCATTTGGCTCATAGCCTTGAGTGTTATAGCACTTCAAATGCTCATCCAAGTATTTTTCAAAGGTTGTGAGGTTTCCCATCTTAACTACCTTCCCATACAACGCATTCCAGATTCCCAACAAACTCCACATGGAAATATTTTTCCTCAGATTCCATCTAAATTCCTGCTTTTCTCATTAAAATTATGTCCCCTTGTTAGCGACCCTTCAACTAACAGGGGCAGCCGCTTCCTATCCGCCCTGTCCATGCTCCTTATAATCTCATACCCCACAGTCAGATCCCCCTTTAACCTAAAGTTGTCATAGCTAAAACAATCCATCCCAGACAACACCCTGGTGAATTACCTCTGTTCCCCTTCCGGTGCAATTCCATCCTTCCTATAGTGCAGTGACTAGACTGCACACTGTACTCTAGCTGTTGCCTGACCAAAGTTTTGCACATCCCCGACATAACATAACGGGTATTATATTTTCAGTACAGACCTGGAAGCAGTGAGCAGTTTCTAGTAAGGTTTGCAAGGCCGAGCAGCACTATCTCTCTTACAGTCAGTAAAAGTCAGAGCTTGGAGCTGAAAGCAGCACCCTTAGATATCTCTCAGTGAAGTGGCTTGGGTAGCAACCTGACAAAGTCTCAAATACCAGGGTTTCCAACCTTCTTAGTTTAATCTGAAATCTAGTTTGAGAATTTTTCGTTATTCTGCAACCATCAGCAACTGATCTCATTGACAGAAATTCAAAAGAGCTGTGAGAAATCGACTTATTTTTGTCACCTGAATATGCCTAAAGAGATACCCAAGAGGGGTATGCTTCACTTCTTCCCCAACCAGAAAAGCTCTGCAGAGTTGTATATGTCTTTACCCTGTCTATGTACGAACATGTGTGTGTTTGTCTGTGACCACAACAACAGACCTTTACAGACTGAAAGCATCAAGTCGCTGTCTGTGCACTTTGCACTCACCTGCATAAAGACCTTTTTGTGATCATAACCCTGTCACAAATGGATTGGCTGACATTGACGTTACAGCAAGAGAAGCTCAGTGAGAAATTAAATTCACTGAGCTTCATGACTTAGTTCCTAGGCCTCAGCAAAATTGCTCTCTAACCTGAAAGAGACCTTCAGAAACAATAAAACAAGTGCACATTATTGGCTTTGGTCTTGAAATTTGTGATGAAAATTCAGAACATTCCAGACTTTAGAGGGTTTGAAAATCAAATGGATTGGATGACCTATGGATACCTTAATTGTGTGGTTAATCAAATCTGGGAAGTCAAAACTCAATGGCTTACTCATTGTGACTAGCATCATCACAGGCAAAGGCATATAATTGCCCATTCTGATAAATTATCGCCAGCAATGTATTTTTGAGCTATATTTCTGAGACCTTATGCATACCTTCAGTGAAAACTATCCAGGGACAAAGAAGTTGAAAGATGTGTTGACTTGCCATGCCACTGGTAAAGCACGACTGTCAGCTTAAGTTGGCAGCAGTTCCACTTCCAGCAAACTGCAGATGTCAGTCTCCAGAAACATTGGAGTGCAGGCACATGAGGAAGCTTTTCCTCTGCCTTAGACCCTGTGAACTGTGCTTGGCTTCCTGTAAGTTGTATCTTTCTGCTAATCCCATCTATCCTGCTGAGCCACATATAGCAGCTGATACTGCAGCTCCTGCTACAACTGGTCCTGCTACTGTAGGTTCCACTGTGAGCTGAGGTCCAAAATAACAGATTACAAATGGCACTCAGAGCTCCTCAAAGCAGGTTGGACTTCCAAGTATCTAAAGTGTAGGCGATTGGTTTAATATAGCGAACAGAAGACTTAGAGGAGATGTGAGGAAAGATTTTTCATGCAGTGAGTGGCAGGAATCTGGAACTCAGTGCTTGTAAGGGCGGTAGAAGCAGAAACCTTAAGTACATTTAAGAAGTATTTAGATGTGCACTTCTAATGGCAAAGCATATAAGGTGATGGATCACATTGGAAAACGGGATTAGAAAAGTTAGGTGATTGTTTTTGAATGGCACGGATGTAATGCATGACACCATTAAAATATATAAAGTTACATTCTGGCACAAGTACAGGAAACAAACCTTTTCTCTCAAGTCAATAAGAAAGTATTGTGAATACTGAATATTTATTGGTACATTTCCCTGTTGTGGCTGCAATGTCTTCAATTATTGAGTTCCCATCTTTCGCTGGTGAATTCTAGGGAATTGAGGAAACTTGTGGGGAGATAGATAATGTGAAGGATAATATGTCAAGATTGCTTTAATTGTGCAAATAATACTTTGACATTGGCAACCTGCCTCTTCCAAAGGGGCTTAAGAGGCTGGAGTTGAAATGCAGAAGACGTTAGAGCTCATTATACAGTGGAATACTTCCCTTACAGGTTTGTTAGAAAAACATCAAAGTGGAATACCATTAGAAACTATCTTGGGTGCTACAGTTTTAACGTAAGTTTTCAGATTTGCATTTAGAAGACTTGATTTTCAAACCCTCTAAAGTCTGGAATGTTCTGAATTTTCATCACAAATTTCAAGACAAAAGCCAATAATGTGCACTTGTTTTATTGTTTCTGAAGGTCTCTTTCAGGTTAGAGTGCAATTTTGCTGAGGCCTAGGAACTAAGTCATGAAGCTCAGTGAATTTAATTTCTCACTGAGCTTCTCTTGCTGTAACGTCAATGTTCGTGTCAAGTTTCTGTGGGCACAATTTTAACAAAGTCATTAAACTTCAGATTTTCTGTTTGTAGGCTTTCCAATTTTCTCTCTTCCTCTCCTGAAGGTGCCAATATTTGCTGTTATCGAGCTCCAGGGAACTCAGCTACACTCAGCTACTCACACAAATGGCTGCAGTTCATGTGTGAACCCAAAGGATACATGTTAGCATCTGTGTTATCAATAAGGCTCCCAGAAATCTGACTCCAATTCTCTAACTAATATGCTAAGAACATGGTACAGAGGAATTTCTACTACCAGGAAGTCTCCCACCTTCTTGTCTATGGCAAGACCTAACTGCTGGCTGTAACATATCCCAGTTTAGATCCTGAGATTAATTCCAGTCGACAATTCCTTGTGCATGTGAATATGAAATATTAGTGATTATTTGTTTATGCTCTTACATTCTGAAGTGAAAACAAAACACAAAGCAGTAAATTTTCTTGTTAAAACATAAAATCCACAGTTTTAAAGCAAGGCTTGCTATTCTGGGGATTCACAAGTCCTACACTGTACCATCTGTATTATTTTGGCTTGCTTCAAGGCTGTGAGAGTCCATTTTAATGACTTAATGAAAATCCCCAAGAAGGATATCGTGAAACTTCTAAAGGAACATAAAGGTACTGGAGCCAATCAAGATGTTATTTTAGTCAGAAGATTATTCTTGATCAACCTGCAATAATATATTCTTTGATATATTCTAAGACTGAGACCGGTCCATGTGTTGGACAACAACGGTAATGACCTGCGTTCTTAATATATTAAACTTGGAAAATATTCCAAGACATCTTACAGAGTAGTAAGGTATTTGGAAATCTTGAAATAAGCTATAGAGTTTAGGAGGGGCAGGTTAGAGATATGAGATAAAGAGATGTAATTTGAAGGTGATTTTGAAGCAAGGAGTGAGAGTGGGGAATTGTAAGAAGGGATTGCCACACAGTTAACCTGGCATGTTATTCTGCAGGAAAATGAGAAAAATAGAGCAAGAGCATGGTTGAGTATTCCAATTTTTAACAACACAATCTTCAGCAGGGGAGCTGCGAAGTTAAATCCCAGGCTCATACTCCTAATTGCAACTCCACAAATAATGATCTGTCTCATCTTCTGCATTCTCATATACATTTCTGGATTCATAAAGGCATTCAAAAGGGAAAGGAACAATATACCTGTTAATGCAGAGAAGACAGGACAGTGATTTTACATGGAATGTTCATTTGTAGAGCCATGATGGCTAAATGGCTTCCTTCTGTACTGTAACAATTCTGTGATTCTGTGACACATTGGATTTTGATGCACGCTAGCGACCCTGCAGTATTTCATTCGGGTGACGATTCCCTAGATATAAATCTAGGCAGTCAAAAGTATGTATTACCAGCATCACTTTTTCCAGAAGGAGCAAGAGCCAAGTACAAATCTTATCCCAGCCACTGTCCATATGCAGCTGCACCAGCTAGAAATTAGGAAATGGAGGCTGAGCTGATTTCTGCCTTCTGTAATTTGGTGCTAGGGGTTACCACAGCTGGTTTTCACACTGCTAACTGCAGTCAAACACAAGTAGCCTTTTTTCATGTCATTCTATATGGCTGCATTCCAGACAACAGATAGAGAAGCTATGGGATTTATGAGCAGAGAGGGCTATTGTGCTTGGACCCATTAAGTGTATTCAAGGCTGAGCTGGACAGATTTTTAATTCAGGAAGTGAATCGCAGATTATGGGTGAAGGGCAGGAGACTAGAGTTGAGGATTATCAGATCAACCATGACCTCATTGAATGGCAGAGTAAACTTTATGAGCTAAATTGTCTACTTGTGCTGCAATGTCTTATGGTTTTATGGCATCATCTGCCAGCATCAGTGATAGACTTACTCTATTGTCTCTCAATACCTTTAATGGTTACCATCTTGATTTGTAGCGTAAGAAAATATTTTCCTTTTTATGATAAAATACTCAGATCCTCATGTACTTTCTTCTTTTCAACATTGGAACAAGCATTCTCATGAATACCTTGAGCCATCTTTCCCATCTTAATACAATCTAAGAATACATGCACTTTCTGCATTACCACTGTTGCTTTAATACCTATTTCCTCTCCGGATGTCACTTTTATGAAGCTTCCTCGGACACTCCTAATACTGCAATGAGTTTCCCATTTAATTTCCAGCAATTGGAAGGGGAGAGGATGGCCTCCTCTGGTATTAAAACTAGAGCAGAGACCTAAGTAATATACTGGAGACTTGGATTTAAATTCTCCTGCAGATGGTGGAATTTGAATTCAATAAAAATCTCGAATTAAGAGTCTAATGTTGATTGTGAATCCATTGTTGATTTTTTTTTCCAGAAAAATCCATCTGGTTCACTAATGTTCTTTAGGGAAGGAAACTGCTATCCTTACCTGGTCTGGCCTACATGTGACTCCAGACCTGCAGCAATGTTGTTGTCTCTTAACTGCACACCGGGCAATTAGGGATTGGCAATAAATGCTAGTCTAGCCAGTGACGCTCTCATCCTGTGACTGAACAAAGAAGATTGGTTATGGTATGACCAGTCTTATTATGATGGAAGCATGTTAGATCATAGAACATAGAAACGTAGAGAACACAACAGGCCCTTTGGCCCACAATTTAGTGCTGAGGTTTAATCCCAATATAAAATATAGTAACTTAACCTAAGCATCCCTCAACTCACTGCTATCCATGTGCATGTCTTGCAGTCACTTAAATGTCCTCAATGACTCTGCTTCCACCACCACCGCTGGCAACGCATTCCATGCATTCACAACTCTCTGCGTAAAGAACCTACCTCTAATGTCCCCTTTATACCTTCCTCCTAATATCTTCCAACTAAGACTCTTTGTACCAGTCAATCCTGCCCTTCCACTCATTATTTTGTAAACATTGATCAGGTCTCCTCTCTTCCTCCTTCTCTCCAGAGAGAAAAATCTGAGCTTATTCAACCTTTCATCAAAAGGCAAGCCCTCCAGTCCAGGCAACATCCTGGTAAACCTTCTTTGCACCCACTCCAAAGCCTCTGTATCTTTCCTATAGTGGAGTGACCAGAACTGGACACAATATTCTAAGTGTGGTCTCACCATGGTTTTGTAGAGCTGCAGCAAAACCTTGCGGGTCTTAAATATGATCCCCCTGTTAATGAAAGCCAAAACACCATATGCTTTCTTAACAACCCTATCCACTTGGGTGGCAACTTTGAGGGATCTATGTACTTTCACACCCAGATCCTTTTGTTCCTCCACACTGCCAAGAATCCTGTCTTTAATCCTATATTCAGCATTCGAGTTCGACCTTCCAAAATGCATCACCTCGCATTTATCCAGGTTGAACTCCATCTACCAATTCTCAGTTCAACTCTGAATCCTGTCTATGTCACACTGCAGCCTGCAATAGCCCTAATTCTATCGATGACACCTCCAACGTTTGTGTCATCTGCAAATTTACTAACTCACCCCTCAACCTCCTCATCCAAGTCATTTATAAAAAACTACAAAGAGCAGAGGCCCAAGAACAGAACCCTGCAGGACCCCACTCAACACTGACCTCCAGGCAGAATACTTTCCATCTACAACCACTCTCTGCCTTCTGTCAGCCAGCCAATTCTGAATCCAGACAGCCAAATCCCCCTGTATCCCATAATTCCTGACTTTATGAATAAGCCTACCATGCAGAACCTTATCAAATGCCTTGCTGATGTCCATATACACAAACATTCACTGCTCGACCATCGTCGACCTATCTTGACACCTCCTCAAATAACTCAATAAGATTTGTGAGGCATGACCTGCCCCTCACAAAGCCATGCTGATTGCCTTTAATCACACTATGCTTTGCCAAATAGTCGTAAATCCTATCCCTCAGAATTCTTTCCAAAACTTTGCTGACCACAGACATGAGACTGACTGGTCTGTAATTGGCAGGGATTTCCCAATTCCCCTTCTTGAAAAGAGGAACAACATTCACCTCCTTCCAATCCTCCGGTACGACTCCAGTGGAGAGGGAGGAGGCACATATTCTCGCCAGCGGCTTAGTAAGCTCCTTTCTTGCTTCCTGGAGCAACCCAGGGTAAATCTGGTCTGGCCCAGGGGACTTATCAATCTTAATGTTTTCCAAATTTTCTAGCACATCAACTTCATCAATCTTGATTTAGTCAAGACTGTATCCTAGCTCCTCTAAGTTTTCATTTACAACAAGTTCCATTTCCTCAGTGAAAACCGAAGCAAAAAACTCATTTAGGGCTTCCCTTATCTGCTCAGACTCCACGCACAAGTTCCCTCCGTTATCCCTGATTGGCCCTACCTTCTCCCTGATCATTCTCTTATTCCTCATGTAAATGTCTTTGGGTTCTTCCTAATCCTTCTTGCTAAGCCTTTTTCATGCCCCCTCCTGGCTCTCCTCAGTCCATTTCTGAGCTGTTTTCTAGCAAGCCTGTAATCCTCTAAAGCTGTGCTAGATCCTTGCTTTCTCCACCTTACGTAAGCTGCCTTCTTCCTTTTGACGAGAAGTTCCTCTGCTCTTGTCATCCAAGGTTCCTTAATCTGACCCCTTCTTACCTGTCTCAGAGGAACAAATTCGTGCATCACTCGCAATAACTCCTTAAATAGTCTCCACATGTCTGCTGCGCCCTTTCTGTGGAACAATTGCTCTCAGTCTGTACTTCCCAACTCCCGTCTGATAGCTTCATAATTTTCTTTTCCCCAATTAAATATCTTCCCTTGGTAACTGCTCCTTTCCCACTCCAAGGCTATGCTAAATGTGAGGCAGTTGAGGTCATTGTCACCAAAATGCTCTCCCACCGTGAGATCTGACACCTATCCTGGCTCATTGCCGAGCACCAAATCCAAAATGGCCTCCCCCCTCGTTGGTCTGTCTACATATTGAGTAAGGAACCCCTCCCGAACACACCTGACAAAAATGGCTCCATCCAAACCACCTGTACTTCAGAGGTTCCAGTCGATATTGGGAAAGTTGAAATCACCCATAACAACAACAACTTCTGCACTTTTCCAGAATCTGCCTGCCTATGAGATCTTCAATCTCTCTACTGCTATTTGGTGGTCTATAGAAAGCCCCCAATGCGGTGGCTGTTCCCTTCCTGTTCCTAACTTCCACCTGTAGCTATGATGCTCTCTCTGATTAGCAAGCTGTGCCCTCTCATCTTTTTCCACCCTCCCCATTCTTTTTAAATATTCTAAACCCTGGAACATCAACCAACCATTCCTGCCCCTGTGGAACTCACGTCTCCATTATGGCCACAACATTGTAGCCCCAAGTACTGATCCATGCTCTAAGTTCATCACTCTTATTTCGGACATTCCTTGCATTAAAGCAGATACACTTTAACCGATCCCTTTGTTTCATCGCATGAGAAACCTTCCTGATAGATTCAATATATCCTGTCACTGCCCCGTCTGCAACTGACCCCTCCCCCCCTCAGACATGTGGCTCGGATTCCCATTCCCCTGCCAAACTAGTTTAAACCCTCCCGAATCAAACAAGCAAATCCCCCATCCAGGACATTTGTGGCCTTCCAGTTCAGGTGCAACCGGTCCTTCATGTACAGGTCCCACCTTCCTCTGAAGGTATGCCAATGGTCTAGGTATTTGAAGCCCTCCCTAACTGCACTAACCTCGCAGCCACGTGTTAAGCTGCATTCACTGACTGTTCATCATCTCACTATCTCATGGCACCAGTAGCAAACCTGAGAACACTACTCTACTCGTCCTGCTCTTCAGCTTCCAACCTAACTCTCTGTAGTCACTTTTCAGATTCTCAATCCCTTTCCTGGCTATATCATTGGTGCCAATATGTACCATGATTTCTGGCTGCTCACCTTCCCCCTTCAGAATCTTGTTTACCCGATCGGTGACATCCCAGACCCTGGCACCGGGGAGGCAACAAACCTTCCTGGAGTCCTGTTCTTGACCACAAAATCTCCTGTCAATCCGTCTAACTACTGAGTCCCCTACCACTAGCGCTTTTCTATTCCCCCCCCCCCACCCTTTCCTTCTGAGCTACAGTGCCAGGCTCAGTGCCAGAGACCTGACAACTATGGCTTTCCCCTGGTAGGTTGTCCCCATCAGCAGTATCCAAAATGGCATACTTATTGCTGAGGGGAACGGCCACAAGGGATCCCTTCTCTGACCATCGGTTCCCTTTCCTCCCCCTAACAGTAACCCAGCTGTCCTTATCCTGTGTCTGGGGAGTGACCACCTCCCTGTAAATCCTCTCAATTTCCCGGATGATTTGTAGTACATCCAGCTCAAGCTCCAGTTCCCTAACTCGGCTATCAAGGAGCTGGAGTTGGGTGCACTTCCTGCAGATGTAGTCGGCAGAGACATGTAAAGTGTCTCTCACCTGCCACCCATTTAAAACCTTCCCAGAAGTCCTTTGCTCCACCCTCGCACCTCTCGGCAAATGGAGGCCCCGACGCCTGAAGTAAGTGTTTTAAACGGTTAGACTCACCTTTCCTGATGTCCTTTGCTCCTCCCTTGCATCTCTTGGCAAATGTTAACTTCTTTATATCCCTTTTTGGTTCCAGATTTTCTCTTTTATTACTTTGACCCTCTTTTGTATGTCCTCTATAACTAGCACCTCTTCAATCTGAAGAATGCTCCAATTCCCCATTTGTAATTGCTTGTGCAAGGTACCTTCCAAACTTGCTTCTGTCTGATCTTTATTATCTGACACTGATCTAAACAAGCTTATTAGCTTGAGGGATCTAAACCTTTGATCCCATCACATTAATTTTTCAGTTGTAAATTCTACAAATGCCTGTTTAGGTTTCTTTCTTTGTCCAAAATTTTAAGAGATAATTTCCAGGGACAAATTCATAAAAATTGAATATTGGGATCCAAGATGGCGGCGACTCAGCAAGTCTGAGTTTACAGAGCTCTTCCCAAAACCTGGGTAAAGTGAGTTACTCACCCCCACCACACTTACCAAACCACCCAAAAAATTTTTCTAACCTTAATTAGCTGCTTACTATTATATTTAAGCAGTTTAATATCAAGTGGATAATGAGTAAACCAAAGGGATCCCGCAGCTCTCAGAAAACAAAGACCCCTCCCCCACCCTCCTCTCCTCCTCCGGCTGCAGCTGATGTAAAAACAGGCCTTGAAGAGATGATTGCCAGGCTGGAAACGACACTCGTCAATTTCATCGCAGAATCCAGACAGAGATGGAATGCATTCGAAGAAAAGCTACAAAAGCACAGCGAGGCTCTCGAGGAATTACAGGGCCGAGTGGAGGGGGCGGAGCTAAAGGCCACGACCTCCGAGGCTGCAGCACAAACAGCTGCAGAACAGGTGCGAGCTCTGGAGCAGAGTCCGGGCCTTTGAAATCTACATGGATGACCTGGATAATAGAAATCGGAGAAAGAATATCCGTCTTCTGGGCCTCCCTGAACAAGAAGGGAAAGGACAGTTAGCAGTATTTCTGGAGCGATGGCTGCCCCAGCTTTTAAACCTGGGGGCTGAAACTGACCGGGTAAGGGTGGAGTGGGCCTACCGGGTCGCAGTACGCGGATCTGGCCCAAACCAGCGCCCACGCCCGGTCCTGTTCCGGATGCAGAGTTATAGGGAGAGGCAGATACTCCTGGATGCCTCCAGAAATCTTGGAAAGGATCCTAAAGCCATGATCCATGAAGGATCCAAGATTATGTTATTTCAGGACTTCTCCCCGGCTTTGGCACGAAGGAGGAAGGCGTTTGATGAGGTGAAGAAATGTCTAAGGAACTTAAATATTCAATACACCTTACGCTACCCAGCGACGTTATGCTTTACCCACGAAGGATCCGAGTATAATTTTAGATCACCAGAAGAGGCTAAGGAACTTTTAGACTCGTTTAAATAAATCGTAAGAGACAATTTATGTTGGCTTGCCTCTTCCACACTCCGTGGGGAGAAATGGATACTTTACTCTACTTTACTTTTGCTTCTGGGAGCAGGGTTGTCTTCTCTTGCTATTTTATGTTATTATACTTAACTGTAATTTGTTGGAGTTGTAATTTTATAGTTATGTGTGTTTGTACGTGGCATTGATGCTATCAGATATACTCAGGTATGGGTGGGGAGGGGTGGGGGTGGGGCGCTCACTGTCAACTCTAGCTCGGTATTATATCTAAATCCTATTAAGGAGCGCCCGGGTTAAGGGTGGGACACTGTTTGGGAGAGGATATGGTGGACCTTTAGAAAGGAAGTAAGGCCCCCTGAGAACAAGGGGGAGGATCTCCATTCAAACATGTTTTATTTTTTTTGTTCTTATTGTTTGGAAATAGTTTTCTTTTTATTATACTGTTACGAGTGTATTAGAGAACATTTTCTCTTGTTTGAAGGATGTAAGTGACTCAACTATACACTCTGGATAATTGTGGATTAGATTAGTAGTTAACTGAGTTTCATTGTTTTTCTTTCTTCTTTAGTATCATTCCTTTGAATTTTGATGATTATATATTTAAGATCTATTTTTATATTAATGTTTGTGCTTGAAAGTTCTGTTTATTTTTGTAAATCTGTCAAAATATTAAATTTCTAATAAAAATATCTTTAAAAAAAAATTGAATATTGCCTTTTTGACAGCTTCACATTTTGCAGATTGTTTTTCTGATGAACCTTCGTACCTTGTCATAACTTACCTGTTAAATTACACTGTAGCTTTAACATCCAGAATTCATTTGGCCAATTCATCTGTCCAATTACCTTCTCAAATTAAAAATAAAAACCTTCTCTCTGAGTTTGATTCATCTTTATCTTTTAGTTTCTCAGCTTTGTAGCTCTTCTTTGTATCTGCAACTCTATTTTTATCCAAACAAAAATCCCCAAAGAAATGCAGACGCTGCAAATCTGAAACACAGGCAGAAATTTCTGGAAAAAAGTCAGCAGATCTGGCGGCATCTGTGGAGACAAAGCAGAGTCAATGTTTTGGATTCAGTGACCCTTCTCTGGAATGGTTCTTACTTCTGGTAAGATGGTGCTGGAATCAGGCTTCTGGGCCTAGTGCTCATCCACTGTGTCCGCCATTCTTTTTGTTTCTCTGACTTCTTTCCCATTTTATCATTTTCTTATTCTGCCTTTTGAAATTCACCTCTTGTTGAAGAGCTCAGTTGCGTTGATGGCAAGTAGGCCCAGTAGTGCCAACTCATGGCGGAGGTGAGTTCGGGCCCAGTATGAAAGCTGGTGACATCGGCAGCTGCATTGGTGATGTGAACCCAAAGCAGACTCATGGCAGCAGCAGAGTAATGAGTAATGTTTACTTTGGCAAGGCCCACCTTAACTCATAATAGTGAGGGCGTCGGTGACGCTGAAGAGTGGAGACTTCCATTGCAGCTGTGGCGGCATGACAATGGGGACTCGTGCCTGGCTTCCAGGCCCATGGCCCATGATGGAGCACTTAACAAGAAGGATTGTAATAGTTAGACACTTTTCCTTTATTTGGAAAATATTGGAATATTGAATGCAATTCTGTTCTCCATCCTAACAAAAAGATGTTGTGAAACTTAATGTCATAGTCATAGAGTAATTGAGATGTATAGCACGGAAACAGACCCTTCGGTCCAACAAGTCCCTGCCGACCAGATATCCCAGCCCAATCTAGTCCCACCTGCCAGCACCCAGCCCATATCCCTCCGAACTCTTCCTATTCATATACCCATCCAGATGCCTTTTTAATGTTGCAATTGTACCAGTCTCTACCACTTCCTCTGGCAGCTCATTCCATACACATACCATATAGGGAGCTATAGGGAGAGGCTGAACAGGCTGGGGCTGTTTTCCCTGGAGTGTCGGAGGCTGAGGAGTGACCTTATTGAGGTTTATAAAATCATGAGGGGCATGGATAGGATAAATAACTAAAATCTTTTCCCTAGGGTGGGGGAGTCCAGAACTAGAGGGCATAGGTTTAGGGTGAGAGGGAAAAGATATAAAAGAGATCCAAGGGGCAATTTTTTCACACAGAGGGTGGTACATGTATGGAATAAGCAGTCAGAGGAAGTGGTAGAGACTGGTACAATTGCAACATTTAAAAGGCAGTTGGATGGGTACAGGAATAGGAAGGGTTTGGAGGGATATGAGCCGGGTGCTGGGACTAGATTGGGTTGGGGTATCTGTTCGGCATGGACGGGTTGGACCGAAGAGCCTGTTTCTATGCTGTACATCTCTATGACTCTCTGACTCTATGATATTCTATGCTCTGGTTTATTTTTCTGTGCTTTCAGCTGGCACCAGAGAGTGACAACACCATGCTACACTTATCACTGTGTTTTTTAACAAGATACATGTGACAATAAATAAATCACATTAAATCAAATGTTTCTGTTCCCAAGAATGGTCAGTGGACCTGACTCATTAACTCAGCTTTCTCTCCATGGATGCTGTCAGGCCTGCTGAGTTTTTCCAGCAATTTCTGTTTTTGTTTCTATTTCTCATCTGCCAGATAAATGGCCTCTTCCTTCCTGTCAGCGTGATTTCCAGGTCAATGCTCCCAGCTCACATGGCCCAGTAAAGTATTATCTTTAAAGAAAATTATAAGTGATTACTTTATGATGAATATAAACTCATAAACATCCTTTCCAGAGTTCTTTAAAAAAATTAATAGATTTCATAGCCATTTTAAAGAAATTACAATTTCTTCTCAATATACTGTCCCTGTTTCAAGGGTCATTAACCAATGAACACTGAATGATGAGTAGGATTGATTGCTTTAAGTGTATATAACAAAAAAGTCAGTTCTTGTCACATGGTCACGGATTCATAGAGGGAGCTGTAAAACAAAATTTAATTTGAATTGTGATAGCTGCAGAGTACAATCGGGTAATTGAAGTTTCGGTTGGTGACAGTTTTTGTGCAAGGGAAGGAGAAAAGAAGGTCATCTTTGATGACTGATATCTTTGGCACCACTTTAATCATTACTAGTCATCAAGCATAAATGATTCATGACTCCATCCTCATTATCACTTATATTTTAGAGTGGTAGGACTTTAACTTGCCACATCAGTGTAAATCTGGCAATGCTTCACAGCCACTTATTACAGAAACCACCCAAATTTCATTTCAGCTGAATTACTCCTGAACAGCAAATTCAGTTTCCAGGCAGTGCTCCTTTTCCTTTTGTGAAAGGGTGCAGTCATATCAAAAACAAAAAAGGTCGCGTTTGCATTGCATTATATAAAACATACATGGCACAGAACCTGCCATTGTGTCCAACCCATATATGCCAGTGCTTAAGCTCAATGCAGGTTACTCTCCATCTTTCCTCACTTAATTCATTATTAATACCAAACAACCATAAACGATAATCACCACGTGATAACTGGTATTATAAAAGCCAAGTGTTTCTTTGTAGATTTGAAAAAGGAAAAGAGCTAACAAACTGAGGGCTGTCCTGCAGAAAGTGAGCATGGCCATTAATATTTGAAAATAAGGAGAGGAGAGATGAAAAGAAGAGGTATTCTGCATTGGACTCTATATTAGAGGATAAAGGCAATATTCTAGAAAGAGCTGTAAATCTAGAAAGGGAAGGGAGGAGGGAATTATAATCACCAGGAAATTGATACAGAGCAAAATGTTGGAACTAAAACAGAAGTTGCTGGAAAAGCTTGGTAGGTCTGACAGCATCTGTGGAGAGAAATCAGAGTTACCGTTTCTGGTCGAGTGACCCTTCCTCAGCACTGTTGGCTGACAAGTCCTTAGATCCTGGTAAACTTCATCCAGGGTCTGAAAGGAAGTGACTAATGAGATAGTTAAGATATTGGTTTTAATTTTTCCAAAATTCCCAGGCTTTGGGACAAGTTCCATTAGATTGGAAAATAGTGAACATAATATCTTTATTTAAAAAGAGACAGAAATAGAAACCAATAAACTACACACCAGTTAGATTATTGTTTGCCATAGGGAAAATGTTAGAAACTGTTTGCAAAGATTTTATAACAGGTTATTTATAACAGATCAATGGAGCAGCATGGTGGCTCAGTGGTTAGTATTACTGCCTCACAATGCCAAAAACCTGGTTCAGTTCCAGTCTCGGGCAACTGTTGTATGGAGGTGGCACATTCTCCCTGTGTCTGTATGGGTTTCATCCACGTGCACTGGTTTCCTCCCACAAGGATTGGCAGATTGGCCATGCTAAATTATCTATAGTTTCCAGGGTAGTGCAAGCCAGATGGATCAGCCATGAGAAATACGTATTTACGGGAATAGGATGGGATCCTCTTCAGTGGGCCATTACAGACTTGATGGGCTGAATGGTCTGTATCTCCACTGTCAGGATTGTATGAGTCCAACTGAAATTTAGAAAGATTCAAGGAAATTGGGCAGAGTCAACACCCTTTTGTGGAAGGAAACTCCACACAGCCACCTGAGGGTGGAATTGAAACTGGGTCCCTGGTGCTGTGAGGCAGCAGCACTAACCATTGAGCCCTTTGTCACCCCAGTCTCTCTTCGGCTGACAACATGATGACCAGATTTACATATGCAGTCTAACCAATGTTTAGCATAAGTTTAACACAATTTCTGTACTTTCAAATTCTTGAAATAAACACTAGTGCATACTTCTCAAAGTATTTTGTGGTTATGAACACCAAAGTAATGTTGGTCATTGTGGAGCTCTGATCATGTCCCACAAACTTCCTCTACTTCCAAGTCTTCACTCTGTGTCCCCTACTCTCCTAGGTATCCTCCCCCACTGCCCCTTCCCCACCAGATTCTCCATTTTCACTGACTAGTCGTGACAATTTTCAAGCCTTGAAATGGGGTCACAGTGGAAAAATGCTTGGGAAGTTCTGCCCTCGTGCTTGGTTTGCTATTTCATGTGAATGGTTTTATTAACTTGCATCACTTACTTCTAATGCTGTGTGAACTCCTATTCCCAGATCCCTTTGTTCCTCTCCCACATTTAGATTCTTATTTTCTGGGTCATTTGCAAAATCCTTATTTTGTTTACCAAAACATCGAAATGACCAAAACCTTACATTAAACTATGCTGAAATGGATGTGCCACGGTTAGTAACAAAGAAAATGAAACCCAGCACAAGATTCAGTCCAGTCAAGAGGACAACCCATTCTTCCAACCACAAGGGAAATTAGCAGATGATTGAATGCACATCCAATTATATTGTGAGCAATTGTTCTGGATGGAATTCTGTAACACCACAAACAGCAGCGTAATCATCACGAAGGGCAAACTGATTACTCAAGGGCATTATAAACCACAGAAGATGCAGATTATTAGTTTTTACCATATTTATACTCTGCAGAGTTACTTCAAATAGAAGCAGTTGTGTTGTGTTTGGCCCAGCTGCTGGTATTGGAATCAAACCTGTTTACATTGCTGAGCACCTGACTGCAATACAAAAACATCTCTGCATGGTCGGTCATTTAAAAGTTACAATAAATACTTGTGTTTTCTCATCCTGGTCCTCCCCAGTGGCCAAGAAAGTTTATCCAGTCCAGCAGCATGAAACTGACTCATTACACAGCGTGCCTGTGGACAGAGGACAAAACGCTGGCCTATGCGATCCAGTGCTATCAGCCACAATCTGTCTTTACCACTGAGGCTGCAGGAAAACGGATGTAACTTTTTACTGACTCATTTAGCTTAACAGCACTTTGGCTGTAATCAAGGCTTCTATCGTGATAATGCTGTAGGATGGAGTGAGTGGTATGGTGCCAAACTACAGTTACAATTTCATTGTAAAGCCACTTCAGATACAAAACGCAAAATCACTAAATAAGACCTGAGTCTATTGCATAACTGAAGAAGGGCTTATGCCCGAAATGTCGATTCTCCTGCTCCTTGGATGCTGCCTGACCTGCTGCGCTTTTCCAGCAACACATTTTCAGCTCTGATCTCCAGCATCTGCAGTCCTCACTTTCTCCCCTATTGCATAACTGCCATGCTTCAAACAATATACTTTAAAATGTTGTATGTTGGCACAGAAGCAAAAATGTTTTTGAAAAACAGTTCGTGAAAGAAAAAAGAAAGACAGTTACATCCAACTGTTTTGTTTTCCTCAAGAGAAATCCAGGATTTTCAAGCAATTGCTAATCACCCCCTAATTAACCTCAAAGTGTACCCAACAGAGGATTGCCCTAAGATAGGCATTAAACCTTAATGAGCAGACAAGTTAAACTCAGTTCTTCTGCTTTAGCAGTAAAATAATATTGTTATTTGATGTAGCTGCATGTTATTAAAAAATTATACAAGGTGGATTTATGCCTTGTCCTTTCAAAAATGTTGCAATGCGAAATTTGTTAGTTACTTGCATGCAATACTAATATACCGAGATTTATTTGAGGAGCGGGAAAGCATTTTTATGGAGACTTTATGAGGTGGTGGTAGCAAATCTTTCCTCTGAGTAGCTCTAAGCACTAATCTCAGAACTGTTTTGGCCATGGAAAGTATATTCATAACTTGGCCAAGATGGATGGTTATCAACCCATAAATTCTTCCAATATGCCTGATGGCAAAAGATAAAAGCATCATGGTCATCATGGCAGACCACTGCATCACTTTTCCTGTAAGTGTGCACCGATCCAATGCAACTCCATGGGCCCAACATTAGGAAACAAGAACTGGGGAAAAGACAGACAGAAAAAAGCATGATGAGGAATTCAAAGCAAATTTCTAGGTAGGTGGAGATGAGAAACCTGGAATCATTTAAGAAAAAAAAGAGGTGCTTTGGTGGAGGACTGGTAGTTTCTTTGTTGAGTGGGATACGAGTGATACCAGGAAGGTAGCTTTTACTGCTATTCTCCTGAGGATATTAAGAAACCATTGTCTGGTGTGGAATTGAAATATGATGATAGGTTACCTTCCTCAACAGACATTAGTCAAATCTTTCGATTTCTAATAATGATCTAGTCGTTTCCATGATTATTTTAATAAGTATCATTCTAGCAATGATCAGATTTATTCAATTTGCCAAGACAATTTTTCATGGTGGGATTTCAGCTTGACCTCTGGATTAGATTCTCACTCTTCCACTTGATGTGCACAAATGAACCCAACGCTGATTTTATAACTCTCATTTCAAAAGTCTTAGTGACCTTCTAGATCTTTTCTCCATGAATTAGTTTTATTCTATTGATACCAGGCATACATTAAGGGTCTTGGGAAGCACAGGCCCCGTCTAACACCAGCAACTTCCCTGAAGAAGGCAATGCGGAGAGTCAGAATACCTGATAGTGGGGCTGGGAGACAGTCCTGTACCAGGTAGCTGTCTCACTATGGGGAACTGCTGTACAGGTACTTGTGTGCGGGTAGCTGGATGCACCAAAGTGAGTGGGTTTGACCAGCAGAAAATGCAACTTCTCAGTATTTCACGCTACTATTGGAGTCGCAAAAGCAGCTGTGGCTTTCTTGCAACTGTAAATTCTTCTTCTACATGACCTCACTGTGTTTGGTGACCAATCGCCACCCTCCACATTTCTTCTGCGGGTCACTTGCAGCAGTCAAGCTGAAGAGGATGAAATGGAGCAGGAAGAAGGAGATGGGCTTGGTCACAGTGTGGGCAAAATTTGTCACCCTATGTTTGTGCTTTCCATTACATTTGTAAACCCAGAAACATTCAGGAATGACTGTGAGTATAAGTCCCTTACCAGGTGTGTGTCAGAGGGAGTCACCATAGTTTCATCCTAAATTCTGTTCGAATATGTGTGAAGTCAAGGGTTAATTGCACATTGACTTGAAAATTAACTACTGAGCATGTGCGTAAGGCACTATGTTACAGAAACATGAGGTAACGTGGAATTAGGACATGAGACTACTTATGCCACTCCCTATATTAGTGGGCGGCACAGTG
This sequence comes from Hemiscyllium ocellatum, assembly GCF_020745735.1. Classification (NCBI taxonomy): domain Eukaryota; kingdom Metazoa; phylum Chordata; class Chondrichthyes; order Orectolobiformes; family Hemiscylliidae; genus Hemiscyllium; species Hemiscyllium ocellatum. The sequence goes on from NC_083401.1 coordinate 123,631,791, forward strand.
GTTAGCACTGCTGCCTCACAGTGCCAGAGACCCGGGTTCAATTATCGCCTCAGGCGACTGACTGTGTGGAGTTTGCACCTTCGCCCCGTGTCTGTGTGGGTTTCCTCCGGGTGCTCCGCTTTCGTCCCACAGTCCAAAGATGTGCAGGTCAGGTGAATTGGCCATGCTAAATTGCCCATAGTGTTAGGTAGGGATATGGGTGGGTTGCGCTTCCTACATTTACCAAGTAAGGATGGATGATTTCCTTCCTCCAAGTACACTGTAAACCAAACGTGCTTTTATGAGACCCACAGTGGTATTGTCACCATTAAGCTAGCTTTTAATTTTTACTGAATTCAGATTTCAGCATTTGGTAGGATTCAAATCTATGTTTTGAGAATATTTACCTTGTGTTTTGGATTCCTAGTCCAGTACTTGATTTATTCTCTAGTATATTCCAGAAACCACCTAAGGTACATCACTCACAGCACCTTAGAACCTAACACATAGAAATCACCCCACTCAGTAAATCCTATAAATCCTCTTGCCTCCTCTGACCTCCAAAATTTAAAACCAGACTCTTTGTGTTCAAAGTTGCATTCAAAGCAATATTTTTCCAAGATGATCCAATTCTATCACAGTTGTCCCATCTGCATGTGTGCAAGGTCCGGAGGTAATCTTACCAGCCATTTTAACACTCAGAGTAATTACTCCGTTTTTAAAAAAAACCATAAAGAAGTGAGTGATATTGTGAATGGGAGCACTCTTATTATATTGTTTCCTTTTGTTGCATTTCTGAAAAAAAAAGTTATCTCCATTCATTTTAAAAAGGAAGTTGCCCAATAGTACAAAGCCCAGGTAAAAAAAAGCACCCTACTCTTCTGTTAAATATACACACACTTGGATATTGGAATGCATAGCAAAATTATGAAATTTTTCAATGGTATCAATCTTGGAATGACAATTGATTGCAACAGAAAATAGCCTGGCACAATATGCAGACAAGTAGCGAGTGGAATTTGATACAGAGAAATATGGGGTGATGCATTTTGGCAGAAAGGTTAGAAAGAGACAATAGACTAAATGCCCCAATTCTAAAGAGTGTATTGGCAAGGAGGGACCTTGGGGTGTGTAGAGGAGACTTGTCAGAATGGTTTCAGGAATGAGAGATTTTAGGTAGAAGCTTAGAATGGGGAAGCCACAGTCCCATATGACTCTTCTCTCAGAGACAGACAACTGGTGGTGGTTTGAACTGAGGGTCACCATGTCTCAGATGAGGGAAGAGATGGAGAAGGAGGGACCTTCATGGGAACCACAACCAGGGCAGGAATTAAACCTGACAAATTGGTCTTGATCTTCATTGCACACCAGCCATCCAGCCAACTGAGCTGCAGGGGTTCGTTCAGCTCACTGTCTTTGAAGATAGTGGAAGCATAGTTAATTCACAATTTCAAAAAGAATAAATGATTGGCATTTGAGGAGAAATAAGCCTTCAGGACTGAGACTAGAACTGGAATGGATCTGCCTGGATTTCTCCAGATAGAGTTATCAGGGATTTGAAGAACTGAATAGCCTCCACCTTGCCAAAATGCTTCTTAGAGCTATTGAATTCAAATTGTCATCATAATTAAAGCCATCTTTCTCCCAAAGTGACTGATTTTCAGAACAGAGTACTGGACATTGAGAATGATCCTGATACCAGTGAAGCATCTACCTGTATTTTAGATATAAAATGTATCTAGACATCATTGAAATATTGTTCACCACCTCTTGCCAGTACCAAATCTCTGACCATATGTTTTCAAAATCTTGAGGATCAGCTTCTGTGTTCTGTTCTCTGCTCTTTCTGGCTTCATCCTCAACAAATACAAATGTTGTCACAGCTCCAGTCCGGCAAAAACCCATTCACATTTATCATCTCACCTCAGTAGGGTCTGATGAGTCATCAGCTAAAACAAATTGATTTCAGGTCCTCATCACTGTTTTGAAATCGCTCCACTGTCTTGCAGCAGCCTATTTTAACAATCTCTAAAATCTATGCTGCTCTGATTCATCTCTGACAGTTGACTGTTGTTAGCTACTGGTTACTCTGTTGCATTACTGATTGTAGAATTCTCCCAAGATCTTGCTTCCCTTTATGCTTATACTTTAAAAAAAATTTTAAAAACTTGTTTTTAAATCTCTATTTTGCCTTGCAGCCTCTTTTAATGCTCTTTATCTCTGCTATATGTAAAAACACTCTGAGAAATAGATAAATGTAGGTTGTGATTAAATCATATGTAAGAAGACATCTGCTTTGCTTTCGTAGAGTGACTCCTTTTGTTAATTTATTCAGTAGATCACGAGTTCTTTTGTTATCTCCCTGAACATTCAGGGGTTCAAATCTTCAATAAAGTAATGGCAGATATTGGCTTCCTTTGTTGGGGTGAGACAGAATCCCTATCACTAGGAGGTATATTTGTTTGTAATCAAGGCAAAAAGCTTTGCTGAGCAGTAAGCACCTCTCTATTTTAAGTTATTCTTCCTAAAAGTGAGAAAAGCACCAACCTAATGTGACAGTTTCCCATTTTGTAAACATATCTTCATAAGTGAACATATTACAGTGAACATATTACTTGAATATAGCCTTATTAAATGCTTTATAACAAGTGTGGATATTGTGTGCATTTTATAGTCAGCCATTTTCTTTGTCCTGTCGCCAAAAATGAATGCCATTGTAATGAAGGATTTCTATTATGTTCTTACTTTTCAGATAAGTGATGCTGCCTAGCTATTTGGGTTCACCCCTTCATATAAATCTGGACTTATGCTATTGATGTGATGTGATCACTTACTGTTAATTGGTATGTGCAAAAAGCAGAAACGAGCAATTTTTGGATTGCACATTTTATTCCAAGGTCCCCCTTAAGGATTAATTACCATTTAATTATTGATGTGGGAGATTACAAAGTATCTATTTAGATTGACTTGGTTCTTAACTATTTTTCACTGATTTAAATTCCGGTAGTGCCAGGGCTCTTGAGGAGTTGGAACAGATGCTCCCTCAATGATTTCGTTCAATTGCTCCTTCAACATTGGACTTGTTTTAAAACTGCATATATTCAAGGGCATGAAGTACTCAGTTCTGAAATATAAATGTTAATTCTCCTGCTCCTCAGATACTGCCAGACCTGCTGTGCTTTTCCAGTGCCACACTTTCGACCAGGCTAATATTATCATGACACAGGCTTGAATGTCATGGCGAATGCCAATTAGTAAATCTTGAATCAAAAGGTGGCCCAATGTCAAAAGTTGTAAAAACTCATTTGGTTCACTATTGGGCAGAAGTGGGTACTGTAGATGCTGGAGATCAGAGTCAACATGAGATTGGTGCTGAGAAAGCACATCAGGTCAGGCAGCATCCGAGGTGCAGGAAAATCGATATTTTGGTCAAAAGTCCTTCATCAGGAATTCCTGACGAAGGGCTTTTACCCAAAACATCGCTTTTCCTGCTCCTCGGATTCTGCCTGACCTACTGTGCTTTTCCAGCACCACTCTAATCCCGGTTCACTATTGCCCAATTGGGAAGGAAAATCAATTATCCTCACCTGGTCTGACCTACATGTCACTCCAGATCTACAGCAATGTGGTTGATTCTCAACTGTCCTCTGAAATGGCATTGCAAGCTACTCAGTTGTACCTGACCACGAGAAAGCCTGAGAAAACAATAACATTAGACAAGACTGCACAACATCAACCAAGGCACCGGAGACAACAATGGGCTGTAGATTTCTAGATCTTGAAAAGTCCTTCTTACTAACATTTTAGGCTTATTCCAAAATTGGGAATCTGTTCCACAGACTGTTCAAACAACAGCCTGACACAGAACCATCCATAACAGACGAATCACTGTACCATCACCATCTTTGAGTATTCATCCACAATCTCATAGTATCAGGTCAAAAGTAGGCAGAGAAAGCTCTGATTATCAGACTACCATCCCTTTACTACCTTTAGCGGATGAATCCATTCTACTCAGTGTTGACCACACCTTGGAGGATGCACTGAGGATGAAAAGGGGACACCATATCACTGGGTAGGGAACTTCAATATTCACTACCAAAACTGGCAAAGTGGCACTACTTCTGACCAAGCTGGTCAAGTCCTAAAGAACACAAATGTTAGACTGGGTCTAGCAATGGTGGTGTGGGAACCAACAGGAGAGAAAATGTACTTGACCTCAGTGTAACCAATCTAGCTGCAGAAGACACATTTGTCAATCACAGTATTGGTAGGTGTGGCCACCGTGCAGTTTTTATGCTCACACTTGGGTCATTGGATTCAGCAATATCCTGTTTAATATGATATCATGGTCTTTATTTCAACAACTAGGGACTGGTTAACTTAATTGATTAGTGTATCATTCAGTGTAATATCAAAAGTGTAGGTCCAATTTCTGTACTGGCTGAGGGAGATTTGGGAACTATGATGACAATGGAAGACAAAAACAAACCTCCACTAACAGAAGCCACCAAGGAAAACAGCTTAGTATGAAGTACCAGCAGGCATTGAACCAAGGATCAGCCTTTGGGCTCACAGAGATGGAAACCTGAACCATACTAAGATAAAGCTTTTAAAGCCATAGCTTTTGAACCACAAGCTGGCAGCCTTCATGACCTCCCCGACATGCATAATGGGTTGAATTTCACCTGTAGTAACTTTGGCAGAGAATCTGTAAACACCCCAGAGAACAGTTTAAGTTTAAATGAAAATGCACCCATGGAAATGTAATCCCTATAAATCTGTAGATTATTTAGCTTCAACATTTTATTAAAGGAGGATATTATCTTTAGTTGCTGGCACAAACCTCTCTGTCCAGTTACTTCAAACATGCCACTTGTCTGAGGCAGAACCAGACAGCTCACAGCCTCGGTGTCATATTTGACTCTGAGATGATCTTCCAGCTTTAGATCTGCTTTATCACCAAGACACCCCCCCCCCCCCCCCCCCCCCACTTTTCTACTTTTACCATACTGAATTGGAGCTGTGGTAAACGATAAATAACCTACAGGTTTGTGGGGACTATATTTCCATGGGTGTAGTTTCATTTGTTGTTACTTAAGCTGTTCTCTGGGGTATTTATAGATTCTCTGCCAGAGTTACTAGAGGTGAAATCCAACCCATTATGCATATAGGGGAGGTCATCTTCAGCCTCGGCTCATTTGCTACTGGAGCCATTATCTCTAGATTTAACATTTCAATTCTCCGTAAACACTTTGCTACTCAAATACACATCATTCCATTCGCTTATTGCTCCTGTGGCCACAAATATAAATATCTGATGAAGTAATCATCATATTTTAATATTTTCTCATTTTCAAATACCTTACCATTCCCTGTTTGTTAACCTTGTCCAGCCTTGTGTTCTTCTAATGTACGCCTGAGCTTCACAGATTTTAATTGTTCCCAGTTTATTGTTGTGCTTTTAGCTACCCAAGTCCCTAAACTTCAGAATTCTCTCTTCAATGCTCTTCCTCACTTCACACCTTTTAATGTACTTTTTAAATCCTATCCTTCTGACCAAATATGGCTATCATGTTTTGTTCTGCAATATTCCTGCGAAGCACCTTGACTTGACATTGCTTGCCTCATTTTGATTGGTTTGGTTCAGGTTTTTGATATTTACATTGCAAGTTATTCTAAGTGTGACTGATCAATACCACTTAAGGGACCTGCCTTTCCACATCTAAGGAGTGGACAAATTGAACAAATGTGGCAAAGTGTTTAATTCAAATTATGCCTATTGTTGTCCCTCTGCTGAATTTTTGGTTAAGCAGCTCAGGTGAACCAATAGATATGATGGGATGGTTGATACCCAAAGATCAGGTTGAAAAATACCAATCAAACATTCTTTCTGAATCAATTACTCAATGCCACACTTCTCAACAGGACTTTTATAATTGACATGTATAATTTGAAATAAGACTGGAACTATATTCAGAAGTATAACCTGTAACTTCCATCATCCTAAAGATCCAATTCTATTTCCTCAAAATCCATGAAGTATTTCCAATTCTGGTGGATCTGTGCAAGTAGCACAGTTCAACATTCATCGTTCCCTTTTTTGAAAGTTGGCCCGTTCTTATCTTTTGCTTTCCTGTTAAACAGCACTTCAAATTAAGGAAAGAAACTCTTTAGACATTCAGAGACCTACCATTTGCTTGCCTTATCAGATGTTATACTTCGAGTTTCCAGGTAAGTGTTGAGCATGGAAGACATCTATTTCACAATTCATCATTATTCTAGACATTATTCTAATGGGCGGCATGGTGGCACAGTGGTTAGCACTGCTGTCTCACAGCACCTGAGACCCGGGTTCAATTCCCGACTCAGGCGACTGACTGTGTGGAGTTTGTACGTTCTCCCCGTGTCTGCGTGGGTTTCCTCCGGGTGCTCCGGTTTCCTCCCACGGTCCAAAGATGTGCGGGTTAGGCGAATTGGCCGTGCTAAATTGCCCGTAGTGTTAGGTAAGGGGTAAATGTAGGGGTACGGGTGGGTTGCGCTTCGGCAGGTCGGTGTGGACTTGTTGGGCTGAAGGGCCTGTTTCCACACTGTAGGTAATCTAATCTAATCTAATCTAGACCAGAGTTCAGTTGCACTGTATATTGTTATAGGAAAAGGACTTGTCCCAGTGATAATCTCAAGCACTGAAGTTATGCTCAACTTTTACAAAGCTCTAGTTGGGCCAGAGAGAATAGGTTCACAGTTCTTTATGAAAGAGGAGTCTCTTCGTGAAGACAATGTTTTTATCAAAACAGTTCTAGGAACAGGAGATTTTATCTCAAGGTTAGACTAGAGATAGTGTTTTGTTTGGAGCAAAGGAGATTTTACACAGCACACAGCATTATGACAGGTTTAGACAGAGAAAAGCTGCTTCAAATTGTGTGGGCTGAGAGAAATAACACAAATGGCAAAAATCTGAATTTCAGTGTCCACAAAGATGGCAAAAGTACAGATGATCAATCATTTCAAAAATTAGTTAGATTGGTACTTGAGAGAGCAGTTATAGTACTGACCAAATTGCTCTAAATGAAGTTGCTATGGAATGGCAGGCCGAATATGGACTTATTAGCAATACATAGCATAGCATGGCTTTACATAAGGTAGGTCATGTCTTTCAAGCTTGATTGAGTTTTTTGGAAGAAGTGACAAAAATGATTGATGAGAATAGGATGGTGGACGTTGCTGATGTGGACTTTAGCAAGGCCTTTGACAAGCTCCCTCATGTCAGGTTGATACAGGAGGTGAAATCACAGGTGATCAACTGTGAGCAAGAAAGATGAATACAGAACTGGCCTGAGCATAGAAAACAATAGTGGTGAGAAGGTGTTTTACTGCGACCAGTGATGCTGTGCAAAAGTCAGTACTGGGACAGCTTGTTTGTAATATATAATAAATAATGGAGGAGAACGTAGGTGGTCTGATTAGCAAATTTACTGAAGACATTAAGATTGGGAAAACTGTAGATAGTTAGGAAGATTCCCAAATGATACAGCTGGTTATAGATAAGCTGGAGACATGGGCAGAAAAATGACAGATGGAATTTAACCTAGGCGCATGCAAGGTGATGTATTTTGGAATGTTTATTGCAGGAGGAAAGTATACAGTAGATGGCAAAACCCTTAGAAGCTTTAACATACGGAAGGATTCAGGCATATAGGTCCACAGTTCCATGAAAGTGACTATACAATAGGATAAAGTGGCCATAGCAGCACATGGTATGCTTGCCTGGCTTCATTGGTTGGGTCACAGTATAAGAACTGACAAGTCATATTAGCTTTATAGAACTTTAGGCCACATTTGGAATATTCACCACACTATAAGGAGGTTGTGGAGCCTTTAGAGAGTACAGAAAAGGTTTACCAGAACATTGCCTTGTTCAGAGGATATTAACTACAGGGACAGATTGGATAAAACTGTTTTCACTTGAATGTTGATGGCCGATAGAAGTCTGTAAAATCATGAGGGACACAGATAATCTTTTTTGGCAGGGTAGAAATGTACCAGGGCACATAGCGGGGAAGAAGTTTAACAATGAGGAGTTTTTTTTTGTACTTAGTGGGCAGTAAGTGCCTGGAGTGCGCTGTCAGAGGGACTAGGAACAGATACAATAGCAACATTTAGAGACATCTTGACACACATGAATTAGCTGGAAAGAGGGGGTTATGGACCACATAGATGCAAAACATTTTTACTTTAGAAGTGTCATGTAGCAGAAAGGCCTGTTCCTGTGCTGTACTATCATTTTTATCAAAGGGTGTCATTGTGCCATATAGCCAATGGCATGGTCCCAAATGCGCTTATTACTGAGCCTCAAATTTTCATGAATCCTTGTACAGACTATCAATCACCACCCGGTTGTTCCGATAAGTTCCTGCCAGCTTAGTCTTGTCGCAGGTATTGATAGCACAAACTTATTATTGCTGTATCATTTTACTAATCTGCAGTGTAATGCTCATTAAGTTCTGTTTCTTGCAAACATCATTTAAATTGGAATAGATGTCCAAATATCTCTAATAGCCTATTAATTTGACAAATGTTCTGGAGTCCCAAGTTTAAATTCCACCACAACAGATAAGATTTTCATTCAATTTAAATTTGACGAGGGTAATCATGAAACCACAGTCGTTATCTAACAAAAAAAAAATCACCGATGTCCTTGAGGGAAGGAAATTGCGAACCTTACCTGGTCTGGCCTAAATGTGACTCAAGACCCACACCAATGTAGTTGATTCTGAACTGCTCCCTGGTCAATTAGGGATGGACAATAAATGCTGTCCATTAGCCAGTGATGCCCAAATCCAGTGAATAAATATTTTAGAAATCTGTCGTAAGTAATAAACAATGGAACAATTGTAGAACCAAACCCACCTTTCCTGAAGATGGGTCTTTTGAGTTTTAAATGTAAAGTTTTTCTCCCAGTACAAGCGCTGCCAAATCTGCTGGGTTTCTCCAGCATTTTCTGTTTTGTTTCAGAATACCCAGCATCTGTCGTAAATTGCTTTTAGTTGACTGCTCTTGTTACTAGTTTAGAGGTGGATGCGGCATGTTTATGTTAACGTTTGGTGAGCTGTCTATTAAATTGCTGAGTTTATCAGCAGTCACTAGATTCCATCAAGATAAATATGACAGCCTTAGTAGAAATTCTGCTGCAGCAGGTAATTGCAATATTAAAACTTTGGAATGTGAAGTTTCACAATCTAAGACACAAGTTTCAGTGCAACCTAAAACACTCCTTACTCAAGAGTCAGACACTAGAAAGAGGAGTTAAATTTTCCACTTTCAAATAGGACAGCTGACAGGTACTTTGTTTTTAGCATTGAGCAAACATGCAAATAGTTTAATGGTTTATTAATTCAGTCAACAGTTAATATTACAAATATTTAAAAATTACTTAATATAAATAGTGGCAGCAAACCATTCCAGTACAGAATTATCACCAGTACAACAGACAGACTGGAGGATTAGACATCAACAGAAATATGAAAACAAAGGAAGTAAAGAAGTTGAAAATGAAACTAAATCAAGCTTGAGGTGATCTTGTGTCCATAAAAGCATGGGTTCTCCTTTATTTAAAAATCAAAAGTACTAATCAACTTGCCCTATAAAGTACAAAAAATGAACAGAATTGGCAGAAATTGATGGCTGTCTAATTTGCATAACAAGAACCATTAGTTGCTAATTACAACCGAAACACTCCTGTAAACCACTGCTCTGAATCTATACACAAGCATTTAATTAGAATCTAGAGACTTTAACAATATTACAAAGATTTTAGCTCCAAAAATAAATCAACATAAAATAAATTTTAAGAATTAGCATCATAAAATTATGTTTTCACAAAAATACAAAATAATATTAATGACACTGGCTGAATAAGAAAATTATTCCAAGTATCATGCTACAGTTGAAAAAGTAGTCATATTTTTAAAGTAAAACAAAATAAGAACAAAATAGGCAAATATGCATGAAAAGTATCTCCTTTTTATCTTTTTTTAGCAAAACACTATCCAAAATAACTACAATCATTTACATCAGTACAAAGATCTCTGGATTTAAAAATATTAGCATGACAAAGGGGTAAAATTTCTGACAGTAAAAAAATGACTGTGGATAACTAGTTTGCAAATATGCAATGAAAAAAATAAATCTGCATTAAAAGGTTTACACTGTTATTCTTTTTCTTTTCTTACAAACATTAGAAACAGTATTGCACATCACAACACAGAGTCGAGGTTAGTCAGCCTTCCAAAATGTGTTATATTCAAGTCTTTCAGCATCTTTGAGGAAAGGCCTCATGGCCAGATGCAACAGGGGTTAAAATGTCAAGTGTTTCCCATAAAATATATTTGCTTATGTTTTTTTTTGCAAAAACACAGCGTGGTTTTAAAAAAATTAATTTCTCTGCAGAGCCCTGCACCTGGGCAGAAATACATACATTCGGGGAACACAGTATGTGAACAAGCTTATTAGAATATAAAAATAATACAATCAAAACAAAATAATTACATTTCTACAAAAATAGTGAAAATAAATATGATTTCTTTAAAAAAGATGCATTACAGTGTTTGCCATTTTCTCCATGGCAATGCTGAATAATTCAGGTGCTACAGTAATAAGGTTGTCTCAGGAAAGAAATGACAGCAGATGAAACAAAAATCATTCTACCACCACCCCACCCTTAAAAAGGGCTCATTTAAGATTTATATAAATCAAATTAATTTAAACTATCTTGGTGATTTTACGCCTTTAATTTTACTTAAGGAGTTGGGGACATTTCAAATTACTGCACTTAGGTTCTGCAGTTTTATGTGGAAGAGTCCTCCTAAAGTTACCATGTTAGTTTATAAATGTTTTGACCCTTCCAAATTTAGGAAGCAAAATGTATGGAAAAATAAAATTATCAATTTGTTAAATCATTTATTTGCTGAGTTAAATTATATATGCAGATCTTTCAATAATAAACATAGCAAAACTATCAATTTCTCTTCTAAATTCAGAAAATTGAGGTATTGCAAAGGAGATGCCATCAGTCAAAAAGTGTGCCCTAAAACAGCTGACTGTTGGAAAGAACTCTCACCAAGATACAAAAGTAGTGCATAACAAATGCCAATATGGGTGTCAGAAAATGGAACAAATTTGGCAGAGAACGAATGCTCCAAATAGCCTGGAGAACCATGGTAAGTAACAAATGGGGCATTAGCCAATAAATAAATTAGTAAAAAAGCTATTCTTCAAAACAGCATTGACTTCAAACATTTTAAAATGTGCATCACAATCACTATAAACAGCAGAGTTAGACATAAACTACATACACAAAAGCACATCAGGAGACCACCAAATGTTCAAGACCAACATCTTGCTTACATAAAAAGATTGTCCCTAAGGATTATATACAGTTGTTCTATACAGTAAATGCTTGTAATGGCATGATCACCTTTATTGAATAAATAATTGACACCCGCATAACTTTCAGCAGCTTACAATACATTTTTCATTCTAGTGTGGTTAAACTGCAGAGAAATTCAATGCTTTAATGTCAAACCAGGTTAATTTAACACCATAGTCATCTCCATTTTGACTTTAAAATGGCTAGTTTGCTAAATCATGTAACTTGTGTGATGTAATCAGTACCATTTTATAACATTTTTGGAGGGGCTTGGAGTTTGGTGATTGTTTAGCAGTGTGCTGGCCATCTTTGGTTTTTAGAGGAAGTCTGAGCCATTGTACCAAAGAGTTTTATGAAAGGGGCAATGAAATCAAAAGCTTTTTATCCCATTGTTTACCATATACTAGTTTGTTTTAGAATTCTATCTACTTTTTAAATTTATATTTAGGACAGCAACTTACAACACTAAACAAAAACACACATATTAACAAGATTGCACAAGGAATACGAGATTACATCCAGTCTGCAAAAATCAAACTCCACAACCCACCAGGTTACAATAGTGGCTGCACATCTACTCTAAAAGCTATTTTGCATAATGTACACAAAGTGTAGCAGTAGGACATTCTTGTTACAGGAGTCACATTAATACATGCAAGTTAGATTTTTTTTCCTCTTTTTATTTTAAGCTATTGTTGTACCTTTCATTCATGCGAACTAGTTTTTCTGAATGCTTGCCAAAAACTGACATCACATCCATTGCTGTGAAGGAACATGTATGAATATACTTTTAGTGCATGCATAAGGTGTACAAGTAAACATGCAATTGTTTAAATTCACATTCTAATCTGTGGCAGTCTAGGCCATTGCTGTCTGCATCTAATTCTTCCATAATGCAGCTGCTATAATTATGTTTCTGATCCCATTTTGTTACTGCATGTTCTGGCATTTAACATACCTATATAGCAGCAAAGCTTCTATTGTAGCTCAAGAATAATAAAAATGCTAAAATTGTTAAACCAGATCAGTCTCTTGAGGTATTATTTCTTGCAAGTCAAAATGGAGAGCAAAAACGTAACCCTACTTTTTTTTTAAATGTTTGTGTATAAATTGCAAATAGCAACATTAAAAAATAAAATTTTGTGTGGCAGAAATCACTCATCTATAGCTAAACTTGCCTCCTACTATTTGCTACCTTTGGTAAAATTACTAGGGACAGGTCTTGGAGATGAAACTGAGCTTCTGGAAATAAGTGCATGCTCCACCCATTAAAGATAGCAGCAAACTGTGCGCCCCTAAGTGGCAACATTCTCACTTCTAATTTTAAGTTTCTCTTATATAAAAAAATAACTTGAAAAAACTACAAAAAATCCTTTTTTCCAAAAACATGAAAGTACCTCAAAAAAGTTAGTAAAGCCTGAGATGCAGGGTTTTGGTGACAAACAGAGGCCTGTAGTGTATTAGCTGCTATATATGATGTATGCATCGAGAGCTGGGGTAGGAGGCAGAAGAATGCACTTATTTCTCCTAACTATTCATGGTTTCTTCAGCCTTTTTAAGCCTCATGCACTCTCCTCTTTTCATCTGTCATGATCCTTCAGGTGCCTGAATGTTATGTTCAGCTCCAGCGGAAGTGAACTTGTCGAGGGCGGTCAGCCCCCTCCTTCACCAGCGGTTTGTGGAACTCCCGGCCGGCACGAGAGTGGATGTTTGCCCAACAAAATTCACAGTAATACTGCAGACAAGTGACATTGGCACAGAAAAATGGAGCAAATTTTCCACCACATCGAGCACCCTGGCACTCATCACACATTTGATCATCTAGCACGTATGGCTTAACTTCCACCTGTTGGAAGAAAGTGGAATTTATGGTTAATATTTCTTTCTTTCCAGTCAGTACAAGAAATGAGGATCAAAAAGACTCATGGGCATATAAATTAGACTTAAAGTTTTCAAGTTACTAAAACTATGCTCATCACATTGGAATTATTTTGAAAGTGCAGAGTCACCACACTCCATGATCTATTTTCAAGAGATGAGACAAATAAATAAACTAAGTTCCCAACTCATGATACTAATCAATTATTTCATGTCTTATTTGCTGCTATGCAGGAAATTGCTGATTACACCAAAAAGCCCACAGGTGGAAGCACAAAAGTGATGCATAATTGAGAGTTTCTCTTTCTAAGAGATAAATTATATTTTAGCTACTGTTGGTAAAAACTCTACCAACTGGCAAAGCCCAGGAGACCGAACAAAAGGGGAGATGTCATAGAACATGGCATGTGGAAAAAGTAGTCCAAATACATCTCCATTCTTTAGCAAAAAAATGTTTTGCTAATATTAGCTTTATCTTTGTTAATGAGAGTCTCAAATCAAATCACGATAGGGACAAAAAAGTTTAGATTGACTGGAGTGGATCTGGGCTCACTAGATGCTAAAACAAAATACCACAAGCTGGAAAGATACATCCTACTGACCAAGTTGATTTAAATGGATAATCGAGTTCCAGGTTAACAATAAATGCACACTGTAAATGGGACAACAGCAATATGCAAATCATGTCAAGTTCACAAAAGTATCCTTTGCTGTGTTGCATAAGGATATGAGTGAGACCTATGCATGTGTATTAGTTATTAACTAATCACATTTTTTAGTCATTCGAGATGTGTGCTTATTGTTTTGAGCTGGTTTTCAATATTTTACAGTTACATCAACAATAAAATCTAAATTTTCTTTTCCTTGAAAAAGGCTTTTGGTCAATGAGTCTCATTTGTTCCCACTGGAATGGACCAAGTTGTTTATAGTGCCCTTGTACTCAGACAATGAATTCAGTATCAGTCAGGTTCACAGCATAACAAACCATCACAGGTAATGATTTAGAGATGCCAGTGTTGGACTGGGGTGTACAATGTTAAAAATCACAACACTAGATTATAGTGCAACGGGTTTAATTGATCGTCAACCACCTGATGGAGTGGCGCTCCAAAAGCTAGTGTGCTTCCAATTAAACCTGTTGGACTATAACTTGGTGTTGTGTTAATTTTAACATCACAGGTAAGATCTCTTTATCCTGGACTCCCTGGGAGCATTGCCATGACAGATCAAACAATACACTAATAAACCTGCTCAAATCAAAAATAAACTAAAACCAAAAAATTGAAATGGTTACTTTTATTTAAAAGTAATTTGTTCACCTCTTTCTCATTCTCTTTCTCATATGTAGACTGAAAAAGTCAATTGTCAAATTAACCTTAGATTAACAGATTAACTGTGGCTATAATCATACTTAGAAAACAGCATACTGGCAATCCAATCATGTTCCACTGAGCTAATTTAAGCAGTGTGAACAAGTTAAGAAACACAGTGATAGATGCAAACTAATGCAGTCATTCATCTCTCAAAAGTGATTAAGCATTCAAAATACTCAGTTTGTGTGTATATTCACAAAAATGAAAACAGAAGTATCTTGGGGGGCTCTGAGGGGCTGAAATAGATTAGAAATAGGGAGTGCCAAGCTATGGAGGAATTTGTAAACCAAGGTGACAATTTTAAAACTATGCTGGTGTTTGATTGGAACTCAACATAGGTCAGTAAACACAGGTGACTGAAACTTGTTGAGTTATTAAAATGGCAAAGTTTGGGATGAGCTCAAGTTAATGGAGGGAGTGGCCAGGAGTCTACATCTTGGAACATTCAAGACTACAGATCACAAAAGCATGAGTGAGGATTTCATAGGAGCAGTCAAGCTGAGAATGGCACAGATGTTAGAGGCGTAAAAGTAGATTATTTCAGTGATTTTACAGATGAGTTTGACTGTTCATTTTGGGATTGATTATGACTCCATGGTTGTAAACAGAACAGTGCAATCTCAGATTATTACTAGAGAAAAGAATTTGGAATGAGGATCAAAACCAATAGCTTCAGTTTTCCCAAACACAAATGCACGCACATTAATCCAATGTAATGGCACAGAAACCTTTCATTTACACTTTTGTTGTCAACGTCCTTTATTTATAAGAGACACCAAGAAACACAACAGCTCATAAAACAATGTTCAGTTTGTCAATTCCCCATCTGCAAAAAGACAATTTGAATTTAGCAGTGTAAGATTGTTCGGTTCAAGCTTATTTAAGCTTGATAACGCAATGACTAAGTACACAACTATTGCAAGTAAAATTAATATGCCAGCATGAAGTATGTGGAGGTTAATTTGAACAGCTGAAGAGTTTAATGTTAATTTATAGCCTCAGCCTCTTCACAAGAACAATGACACCATAAATATATGCTTCATTTAATCACATCTGCAGAAATTGCATATTAATAAATTATGCATGCATGGTGCTGCTGTTAATTAAAGTTATGGGACACATGTGAGAGCTTAGCTAACAAATTAATAAAAGGAACAAAACCTAGGATAGCAAAAATGCCAAATCATGGAAAATATATTAATTTTAAAATCAACAAAAATGGCAACTACAATAAATCACAGAATAAGTATTCTTTAGTTGGCTGGGTATCTGGCGCACACAAATTCAGCCTCACATTTAGATATTCAAATCATGTAGTTTCTGTTTGCCAAAAATTGTAATGCATGTACTCTCCTGGTTAAGAGGCAATGAACTTCAAAGAATTTAACAAATCATCAAGAGCTAACAGTCTCAAGTGTGTGCAAGGGTGCTGCATGATTCAAACTAGTTAATATGTAGCTCAACAGCAACAGCTCAGGCAGGTTAGTTTCCCACTGCCTAGCTCGCTAGAACCAAATTAATGGTTAGCATATTAACTTGCAGGAGTAATTGAAACTAGAGGCTGATAATTGGCAAGTCATACTCACGCCATAAAACGAGACCATAATATGAACGCTACATTTGAAAGTGAAGTTTCTCAATCTGAACCCAAGGTATTAAATATGATCAAAAGGAATTATAAATGAATGGGGGAAAATTAGCTGCGTTAGGAGTGGTAAAATACATGAAAAGATAGGATTATATATGTAATGAATAGTCTTTAAGAAATGGATGACATAGTATAGCAACTATACATTTCTTTGCATAAAATTCGCAACAAAGTCAGTCAACCAAGGCTAACAAAAGTTGTTAAACTTTGCATAAGGTTAAAAGATATTGGTCTATAAAGTTGCCAACGATACTAATAAAGCTGACGATTGAGGATTTTTAGAGGGGATAAAGGAAGATCAAGAAACTGAAATAAATGGAGAATAGAATAGCAATTAAGTGAGCAAAAGGCATTAAAATAGACTGTAAAAGCTTTTAAGTAGATATTGACTTGGTTCACTACTAGCAGAGTCTGGGGATTCTTCAAACAAAACTGTTACAGAAGCTAAATACAACAAACGTTTTATTAACCAACACCGATGGCTCCAGGAGTTTATGATTTGATCAAATATTCTGGATAATCGAGAGTTCCACATCATCAATAAAAATATACACATTAATTAATAAAAATCTAATGAAAGTGGCATATGCATCACTATAATATGAATCACTTAATAGTGCAACATTGCCTTAGATAAAGCTTACAGGCAGACAGTCTTCTCATTCACACCCTTAACTGACACCATGATAGATCACAGTATTTGATGAAAAATGGACTCAAAATTGAATGGACTCTTGATATTTCATGTGGCCATTCAATTGAACAAGTGCATTTATACTGAAATAAACCAAAGAACTATAATAATTGGACAGAATAAAGTCATATAGATGTACAGCATAGAAACAGACTCTTCATTCCAACTCGTCCATGCCGACCAGATATCCCAACCCAATCTAGTCCCAATTGCCAGCACCTGGCCAGAATCCCTCCAAACTCTTCCTATTCATATACTTATCTAGATGCCTTTTAAATGTTGCAATTTTACCAGCCTCTACCACTTTCCTGGCAGCTCATTCCATACACATACCACCTTCTGCGTGAAAAAATTGCCCTTTTGGTCTCTTTCATATCTTTCCCCTCTCACCCTAAATCTATGCCCTCTAGTTCTGGACTCCACCAGCCCAGGGAAAAGACTTTGTCTATTTGTCCTACCCACACTCATGATATTATAAATCTCTAAGGTCACCCCTCAGCCTCTGACGCTCCAGGGAAAACAGCCCCAGCCTGTTCAGTCTCTCCCTATAGCTCAAACTCTCCAACCCTGGCAATATCCTTGTAAATCTTTTCTGAACCCTTTCAAGTTTCACAACATCCTTCAGACAGGCAGGAGACCAGAACTGCACACAATATTCCAAAAGTGGCCTAACCAATGTTCTGTACAGCCACATAACCTCCAAATTCCTGTACTCAATACTCTGACCAATAAAGGAAAGCATACCAAACACCTTTTTCATTATCTTTATCTACCTGCGACTCCACTCTCAAGGAGCTATGAACCCGCACTCCAAAGTCTTTGTTCAGCAACACTCACTAGGACCTTAAATGTAGGAGTCCTGCTAAGATTTGCTTTCCCAAAATGCAGCATCTCCCATTTATTTAAATTAAACTCCATCTGCCACTTCGCAGCCCATTGGTCCATCTGATCAAGGTCCTGTTATAATCTGAGATAACTTTCTTTGCTGTCCACTACACCTCCAATTTTGATGTCATCTGCAAACTTACAACTATACCTCTTATGCTCACATCCACATCATTTATATAAATGAAACGTAGAGGGCCCAGCACTGATCCTTGTGGCACTCCACTGGTCACAGGCCTCTAGCCTGAAAAAAAAACCCTCCACCACAAGCCTTTCAGACTGTTCTGTATCCAAATGCTTAATTGTCCTTGAATTTCATGAAATCTAACTTGCTAACCAGCCTCTTGTGGGGAACCTTGTCAAACACCTCATTCAAAGTCCATATAGATTATGTCTACCGCTCTGCCCTCATCAATCCTCTTTGTTACTTCTTCAAAACACTCAATCAAGTTTGAGAGAGACTATTTCCCATGCACAAAGCCATGCTGTTTATCCCCAATCAGTCCTCGTCTTTTCAGACACATGTATATCCTGTCCCTCAGGATTCCTTCCAACAATGTGCCCACCACCGACATCAGGCTCACTGGTCTGTAGTTCCCTGGCTCATCCTTACCACTCTTCTTAAAACAGTGGCACATTAGCCAACACCCCCAGTGACTATCAATGATACAATCACTTCCCTAGCTTTCCATAGGGGTCTAGGGTACACCTGATCAGGTCCTGGGGATTTATCCACCTTCGTGTATTTCAAGACATCCAGCACTTCCTCCTCTGTAATACGGACATTTTTCAAGGTATTTCTCTACATTCCATGTCCTTTCCCACAGTAAATACTGATGCAAAATACTCATTTACTATGTCCCCCATCTCCTGTGGCTCCACACAAAGGTCGTCTGGCTGATCTTTGAGGGGCCCTATTCTCTCCCTAGTTACCCTTTCATCCTTAATGTATTTGTAAAAACCCTTTGGATTCTCCTTAATTCTATTTGCCAATGCTATCTCATGTCCCCTTTTTGCCCTCCTGATTTCCCTCTTAAGTAAACTCCTACTGCCTTTATATTCTAAGAATTCGTTTGATCTATCTTGTCTATACCTGAAACGTGCTTCCTTCTTTTCTTAACTAAACACACAATTTATTTTGTCATCCAGCATTCCCTACACCCACTGGCCTTTCCTTTCACCTTAACAGGAACATACAGTCTCTGCACTCTCACTACCTCATTTCTGAAGGCTTCCCATTTTCCAGCCAACCCTTTACTGGTGAACATCTGCCCCAAATCAGTTTTTGGAAGTTCTTGCCTAATAGCAAAATTAGCCTTCCTCCAATTTAGAACTTCAACTGTTAGATCTGGTCTTTTTCCATCACTATTTTAAATCTAATAAAATTAGGGTCGCTGGCCCCAAAGTGCTCCCCCACTGGCAACTCAGTCACCTGCCCTGTTTTATTTCCTAAGAGTAGGTCAAGTTTTGCATCTTCTTTAGTAGGTACAACCACATATTGAATCAGAAAATTTTCTTATGCACACTTAAATTCCTCTCCATCTAAACTGTTAACACTATGGCAGTCCTAGCCTATGTTTGAAAAATTAAAATCCCCTACCATAACCACCCTATCATTCTTACAGATAACAGAGATCTCCTTACAAATCTGTTTCTCAATTTCCTGCTGCCTATTAGGGGTCAACAATACACAATCTCAGTAAGGTGATCATCCCTTTATTTCTCAGTTCCACCCAAGTAACTTCCTGGATGTATTTCCGGGAATATCCTCCCTCAGCACAGCTGCAATGCTATCCCTTATCAAAAATGCCACTCCCCTCCTCTATTGCCTCCCTTTCTATCCTTCCTGTAGCATTTGTATCCTGGGACATTAAGCTGCCAGTCCTGCCCATCCCTAAGCCATGTTTCTGTAATAGCTATGATATCCCAGTCCCATGTCCCTAACCATGTACTGAGTTCATCTGCCTTCCCTGTTGGGCCTCTTGCACTGAAATAAATGCAGTTAGATTTCTCAGTCGTACCTCGTTCTCTGCTTTGTCCCTGCCTGCCCTGACTGTTTGGCTCACTTCTGTTCTCAACTGTACCAGTCTGATTGATCTCTTTCCTCACTATCTCCCTGGGTCTCACCCTCTACCTCACTAGTTTATATCCTCCTGAGCAGCATATTCTGGCAAACGTCACAGGACGAGGTATATCATTTTTGCTGGTTTAGTTTAAGGTGCAGGTTATATCAAAGTTTGCTACAGTTACTTTGTGTCCATTTTTGTGGAGGAAGATAAAAGATACCTCCCAGAGAGAGATTCAAGGAAGTAGGGAAATTGAGACATTAAAAAGGAAATTAAGTTTAGTAAGGTGGCAGTGTGGAGAAATTAGTGGAATTGTTAGTTATACAGCACAGAAACAGACCCTTCAGAGCAACTCTTCCATGCCAACCAGATATCCTAAATTGATCTAATCCCATTTGCCAGAATTTGGCCCATATCCCTTTAAACCCTTCCTAATCATATACCATCCAGATGCCTTTTAAAATGATGTAATTGTACCAGCCTCCACTACTTCATCTAGCAGATTATCCCATACACGCACCACACTCTGCATGAAAACGTTGCCCCTCACTTTAAACCTCCTCCCTCTAGTTTTGAACTCACCTACCCAGGGAAAAAAGACCTTGGTATTCACCCTATCCATGCCCTTCATGATTTTATAAACCTCCAGAAGGTCACCCCTCAGCCTCAAGCGCTGCAGGGAAAAAATGCCCCAGTTTATTCAGCCTCTCCCTCTAACTCAAATCCTCCAAACCCAGCAATATCCTTGTAGTCTTTTCTGAACTCCTTCAAGTTTAACATCTTTCTGGCAGACCAGAATCAAACAATTCTCAGAGTTCTACATTTCCAAAAGGGTGTAAGGTGTAGAAGCAAAAGCAGGCCATTTGGCTCAAAGTCTGCTCAGTCATTCAATGAGATCTTTGTTGATTCGATAATCCTCGATTCCACTTACCTGCCTTATCCCATTAAGCCCAATTCCTTAAATGATTAGAATCCCTGAACATGGAATATACAACATGGAAATAGCCCAGCATTACATCCGTTTACGGTAAAGGTTTGCACAAATTTGCCACCCAAGAGAAAAATCCCTTCTAATATCCATTTTAAATAGGTGACTCCACTACTGGAGATTATGTCTTCTGATCCGAGACACTCACATGAGAAATAACCTTTTCACATTGACGCTGTCAAGTCTCCGAAGAATCTTGTATGTTTTAATAAGGTCTCCTTTCATTTTCCTAAATGCCAATGAAAAGCAGTTGAATCTAGTCAGCCTCTCTTCTTGAGAAAATCCCTCCATATCAACCTTACGAATCTTCTCTGGGAAGCCTCCAATGCCAGCATGTCTTTTCTTAGTTAAGGGGTCCAAAATGTTTCACAGTATTCAAGGGGTGATCTGACCAGTGCCTTGTATTGTTTTGGTCAAGCTTCTAAATTTTTGTACTCCATTTCCTTTGAAATATAAGCTAATATTCCATTTGTTTTCCCCATTACCTGTTGAACTTGGATACTAGATTTTTGATTCAAACACTAGGACCCCTAAATCCCTCACTGCTGCTGCTTTGTGGAGTATTGTCCATTTAAATAATTTTCGGGTCTTCTATTTTTACTATCAAATTGCATAAACTCATATTTTGATACGTTACATTCTATTTGTTAGATTTTTGCTTAGTTGTTTAACCCATCTATATTCCCTTATAGATTCCCCATACCAGTCTCAATACCTGTCAAGGCATACAAGACCACAGGCCAACAGCTGGAAAATTGGAATAGAATGAGTGTTCGTTTTTGACCGGTGCAGACTTAATAGCCCATTGACCTTTTCCTGTGTCGTAGACCTCTGACTTACCCTCTACCAATCTTGTGCTAACTGCAAATTTGGCAAGAATATATTCACTTTTGTCATCCAAGTTGCTAATACGTGAGATAAATAATTGTGGACAGGCACTGATTCCTGTTGTACTCCATTAGTTACAGGTTGCTATCTTGAAAATGCCTCTTTATTGAACTCTTTGCCTTCTATTAATTAGTCAATCCTCTAGCCTTGCTTATACCCCAACATCATAAGCGCTTATTAGAATAGGAATATACTGTCACCTGTAATTTTCCAAAACAAGATTAAAACTTCTATAAGTTGCCATACCACAGCACCTAAATTAATTAGTCTTTTAGTCATTAAAGAGAAAAAAAAAGTAAAAGTTCATCACAGTTCAATTAATGATTCCTGGGCTCAGGGTACACTGAAAAACCGGGCCAAAAATCACCAAGCAGTGCCAGCCTGAGCCAAGACCACCGCGTTGAGATCTCCATGCTGGGCTCTTGGAATACTTGGATGCTGCTGGGACAGGGGAGGTCTGGGAGAGACAGACCACCCCACCAGGTTGTTGGAAGCACCTTGTCGCTAGGTCTTGGCCGGGAGAACACTCCTTCTGCATTTGTTAAAAGGTGAGGTACCATAATAAATAGAAAAATTTAAAAATCCTTCAAAAGAAATAAAAATAAAGTGGATGGAGTAGACGAGCGCCAGGCTCCTCGGCTGAGGAACCCACATGTTGTGTTATCACATTCACAAAAATCTACTCCCTCCATCACTGACGCTCAGTAGCAGTTTGTACTATCCACAAGATGCACCGCAGAAATTTGCCAAAGCTCCTTAGACAGCACCTTCAAATCCATTACCATGGTGACCTAGAAGGACAAGAGCAAGAGATACTTGGAAACACCAGCTGCAGGTTCCCCTCAAAGAGCTGCAATATATTTTTCAGATTTGACACCCCCTTCGTGAAGCCAAGTTGAAACTGCTGATTGATCATTTGTGATTCTAAATATCAGGTACTTAAGGAGACAGTGGATACAATGGCAATCATCTTCCAAAGATCTGTAGACTCTGGAACAGTTACTGCAATTTGGAAGGTAGCAAATATCACTAAGGATGGAGAAAGTAAACAGAACTGCAGCCTCATGTCACTAGTAAGGGAAAGTGCTACAATCTATGTAATAAAGAATGTGAGAAATGGACACTTGGATAATGATGATTTGATTTAACAATCAGCATGGATGTGTGAATAGAAAATCACATTTGACAAAATCTGTAAGAGTTTTCAGAATACATTATTAAAAAATTGATAAAGGCATACTGTGTCCACTAACTTTGCTTTATGTTCAGGATCATACCTTTGATCCATTACATAAGGTCAGTCACAAAAATGAAAACACACGGGCTACAAGTTATGTTCTGGCATGGATTAAGGACAAGAGGCAGAAAACAGTAAGATTAAATGGGTCATTCTCACTTTGGCAGATAATAGGATCAGCATTTGGATTCTAACTGATCACAACATATACAAATAATTTGGTTATAGGACCAAAAGTAATATCTATAAGTTCATGGATGACATAAAACTAGGTGCCATAAGGAAGATCCAAAATTGGCTTCAAGAGCATTTGGACGTACTTAGTGATTAGGTCAGAACATGGCAGATGGAATGTAATGTGGATATATATGTCATATGTGCAAAGCCACCTGGTTTCCTCACCAATATGTCAATGGCAGTCAACCATGCAATTAAGCTAATATTAGCCTTTATTGCAAAAGGATCAGAGTTCAAGAATAGCAATGTCTTGTTTCAGTTGTACAGAACCTCTCAATTTTTGCCCCCTCGCCCTTTGGAGGGGGGTGGGTGGTGGTGATATTACGATAGGAACACAGTGGAAAATTTACCAGACTTGTGCCTAGGATAGCAAGACTGCCCTATTAAGTGAGATTGGGCAAACTGAACCTGTACTCTCTAGAATTTCAAATAATGAGGGGTGATTTCATATAAACTTCAAAAATACTTAAAGGGATAAGCATGTTAGATGCAGCTAATTTAGAGGTCCAGAACCTGGGGATACAATTTTCAAATGGGGGTTGGGGGGAGGAGTCACTTTGGATCAAGAGGACGACAATGGTTTATTTAAACCAGAGGATTGTGAATCTGGGAATTCTCCAGCCTACAAGGTCACGGAAGGTCAGTCATTGAGCAAACTTAACATGCAGTATATGAAGCGTGCACGTGGAATGGGTGGCATCGACCAGGCATGAACCTGAATCACAGAAGGCTCACTGGGCTGGATTTCTTACTCCTGTTCCTTTGTTTCTGCATCCTACAAACAATGACAACCTTCATCACCTCGTGACATCCATGTTATTACTGAATTCCCCACTAACATCATTTTGAGGAATATTATTGACTAAGAAACAAATTGCAGCAGCATTATAAATAGTGACAACAGGTAAGAGCTTGTGAATTCTGAATGTAACTAATCTGCTGACTTTCCAAAGCCTGTTCACATCACAAGGTCACCCTGATCTAGAACAATAATTGCTGATCCTACATTGTTGAGAGGTTAATTCCTTTCCTAATAGTATTAAGCTACAAGGACTGCAGCTGTTCACAGCAGCAGCTAACCTCCACTTTCACCCATACAATCGGGAGTGGACAATAAAGGTTGGGCTTTTTGCATTCCATAAAAAAAATTAAAACATCCAGCCTTCTGTGATGGGTCTATCCCTCTAGTTCTCATTTCATTTGGCCAAGTCTAACACAAGGAAATATGAGGAGTAGGACATCTGGCCTATCGAGCCTGCTCTACCCTTCAACACCACCATGGCTGATCTTTTGGGGACTCAGCTCTATTTACTCACCCCTCACCACAACCCTAATTTCTTTACTGTTCAAAACACATTCAATGAGGTAGCCTCAACTGCTTCTCTGGGCAGGAAATTTCACAGATTCAACCACTTTTTGGATGAAATAGTTCCTCCTCAATTTAGTCCTAAATATGCTCCCCCTCATTTTGAGGCTCTGTCCCCTAGCTCTAGTTTCATCCACCAGTGGAAACTCCATCCCTGCTTCTATCCAATCAATTCCCTTCATAATTTTAGATGTTTCTATAAGATCACCCCTCATTCTACCAAATTCCATTCAGTCCAGTTCTGCTTTACTCAATTTCTCCTCATAAAATAACCTTCTCAACTCTGGAATCAACTTAGTGAACCTCCTCTGCACTCCCCTCCAGAGCCAATACATCTTTTCTCGAGTAAGGAGACCAAACTTGTGTACAGTACTCCAGGTGTGGCCTTTCTAGCACCCTCTACAGCTGCAGAATTCCTTCCTATTTTGTGTTATTCCTACCAAAATGGATGACTTCACATTTATCGACATTGTACTCCATCTGCCAGATCCTTGCCTGCTCACTTAACCTATCTATATCCCTCTGCAGACTTTGCATCCTCTGTACTCTTTGCTCTACCACTCAGTTTAGTGCCAAATGCAAACTTCAACATAGTATACTTGGTCCGGATTCTAAATAATCTATATAAATTGTAAACAATTGCGGTCCCAATACGGATTCCTGAGGGACACTACTAGCCTCTGATCAGCAAATAGAAAAGGACCCATTTATTCCCATTCTTTGCTTTGCCCGTCAACCAATCTTCTATCGACAGAGGAATCTTGATTATCCAATGAGATAGGTGGGCACTATTTCATTTGGATAATTGATTATTCGGTTAATTGATTTCCTCTGTGGCTCGGAGTTTTCTGTGAAGTCTGCTCCCATTCAGGAAACTAGGCAGCAGCACACTGCACATGAGCCCCCGCCGACAGTCTGATCCTGTCCGCAATATTGATATGCGATATTCTATTAACTCAGCTATTTTGGAGTCACCCGATTCCAAAATTTTTGGCTATTGCCTTTTCTATAATTGAATGTAAACAAGATTTTTGTTATTCAAATGTTGCAAAATGTTAAACAAGTATTATATTTAAGGCAGACCAGTAAGTTGAAGTAATTCTAAGTCTTGTGCTGTGACAAGTTCAGAATGTAAGAGTGAAAGTTGGGGTGCTGAACTGCAGATGCACTTACATGAATCCAAGTATTAAATTAAGTTTACAAGTTACTGCTACATATTTTGAATTATGATCAAGGACAACTAGCTACATTTTACACATAAGCATTGCGTGCACGTGCAAGTAAGTTTGTTATGAATTGTTAAGAAAGCCTTCAATTCAAATATCACAGAAGGTCAAAGCGCTCAGGACCATAGAGACATTTATCATGGGAATGACAGCTAATTACTGCAGCTGTTGTTAACCACTGAGCTGAAATGACTAATGTGCAGTTCTAATCTCCTCAGACCTAGGCATTTTACCTGACCCATCTGTCAATACAACTCATGATACCAATATTCTAGAATTAGAAAGTAAAGTATCTGTCAAGTAGTCAGTGTTAAATGTGGCAATTTACTATTAAATGTAACAGCCCCATTAGTAGAATACTCATTTGCAAAACCCTCTTAGTCAGAATGTATATTATTTCTAATTCTGGTAATGGGAAACTAGTGTAAAATCAACCTCAGTAAACTATTCGATAATATATTTTTCAAAAGGATTAGGAGAGCCTTGCAGAGCATGGGGTTTTGAAGCACTGAAATTGGAAATGTGAAGTCAAAACAAATTCCATTTACTTTTTTTATTGAAAAGGGGGAATGAAAGGGAAATAAACATCAAGGAGTGACTATATAGATCTTAGAAGTGGTTATTAATCTATTTCATATTAATACATACATTTCCTTTAGACTCCATCGGTCACAGAAAAACAACGTTTTTCACTGCATGTGATAAAATATCGAGTCAGTTGAAAATAGAATCATAACACCCTAGTAAAAGTGACCACTTTATAACAGATGTTCATATTTGGTACTTACATCATTTTACTTATTTAAGAAACTAAGCACGTTCAGTGGGGAACTAGCGAAATAGTTCAGCACTGCTGATGGAAGTTATGTTGGATAATAAAGTACTTGCGATGATCTGTTGTCAGTCACTGCAGTAGAAGACTACCTTCCAACTTTGTCCTGGAGAAGAAACTGGTCTGCTCTAAGCATTCATCAAACTCTGTTCCTGGCATATAATTTCTCCAATCATCAAAGCAAATGGCCAAAAAAAAATACAGTGTGCCCAAAATTCCAGTGTTTTTGGCATGCAAATCAGTCAGTAGTTCAAATTTACACAACTGACATCACTTTCAACTTCAAGGCATGTCCTGCTCAAATTGTATCCGTAAAATCAAGCACAGAGGAAGAGAAACATTTGAGCAAACTAGCTTGTGTTTTTTTAAATGGGATGTAAAGTATTACTAGCAAAGCTAGAGCATGTTGCTCATCCCTAACTGCCCTCAAGAAGTTGGTGTTGAGTGACTTACTTGGTCCAAGAAAAACAACCACAGTCTACCTAACCTCCCCTCATAAAACTCTCCACATCCTGGTCAATCTCTTCTGCAGCCTCTCCAGTACAATCATATTGCTCCTATAATATGGAATACAGTTCAGGAATCCACATTCTACCTGTTTACTAAAGTCTTGGCCAAAGCTGAATTTGGAAAATAATTGATGAAAGATAGGTAGCTTAGGTCTCATTAGGAAGAGGTACCATCAGTATAAGTAGTTTAGTTTAAAAGTTTGAGACCAGAAATGTTTGGCTAAAAGCCTGACGAGGTATGTGAAGCAGAGAATGTTTAAGCTTAGTTCATGAATGCTTCAAGAGACGGCAATCAGGATTTTCAGAGTGGGGGAATTGAACCATGGTAAAACTCAAGCCTCAAAATGTGAAGCAGAAGGGAATGACATCTGGAGTAAGTTGTTTAAAAGGACTGTTTTTGGTTTAAAAGGCATTGTACTGCACCGAGTATACCAAAATCTTTGAATTTGGATGCTCTCAAGTCAACATCATCAGTCTTAAAAATAGACCATTGCTCCTCAACACTGATGGGTTAAAATATTGCATCTCTAACAGCACAGAGGATGCATCTACACCAAATGGACAGAGGTTCAAGGTGGCACTGCACATCTTTTCCAAGACAATTAGGGCTGGATTCTGTGAATAAATGAAATAAAACTGAAAACTAAAAATATGAAAATTTAAACAAATGAAATGAAATAAATCCTGACCGCAGAATTTGGACTGCATGCATTTTTCTGTATCACTTCTAGGAGTTGGATTCTTTCCCCTTCTCCAGTAAACAGGTCTCTGTGTAATACGTAAAGTGCAGGCTTACAACAATATTATCTTATTCTCACATAGTGCCTTTAACATAATAAAACATCCCAAGACACTTTGCTGGACAGAGTTAAACAAAATATGACAGAGCACCAGATTGAATCAGATCACTGAAAGCTTGTTCACAAAGGCATATTTTAAGAAGTATTTTAAAAAAGGAAAGCATGGTAGAAAGCCAAGGTATGTGGGGCCTTTTCTAGAGATTAGGACCTCAACAACTTCAGTGCAATGCCTTGATAGTGCAATTAAAAGCAGGGATGCTCAGGAGACCAGAAACACACTGCTTTGAGCTGAAAGAGATTACAGGGGTGTGACTAGGGAGGGACTTGAAAATAAGGCTAACGAAAGCATGATAATTTTAAATGGCCTAAAATGAATTGTAAAAGAAATCATCACTTTGCATCCACAAAAATAGATGCTACAGCATTTCAATAAGTACTTCAACAGCATTGTTGTAAGGATTAGATTTTTCTACTTGACTGCTCCATACCAAGCAATGAATGGTTCAGTTGCTAAAGCAAAAAAAAACTGCACATACCGTGAACATAAACTATTGAAACATTTACACGTGTCTAACTAACTAGGTCACACAATTTAACAAGGTGAACTACTTTTTTGGAAGTTCATACAGGTCTTTCAAAATCCTCAGATCTACTAACATCACACTTACCCGTTTATCAATATCTCCATGCTGTAGCTGAACAAATCGAGCACTGATGGCAGCTATGTAGCTCTGCTGATTTGAGAAGGCTACACGACCTGCACCTTTCGGGTACTTCAGCTCTGGGTCAGTGTCAATCCCTGCGTAACATACCCCACCATAAAGACGATCCATAATCATTGCTAGCTCCACTGCAGAAGAAATATAAAGGCTTTCAAACATAAACTGAAGTGGATATGCCTTTTAAAAGAAGAACCGTGCACTTAAAAAACAAATCAAGCCGAAGTCTAGTCATGTTGGTGACCTATTGGTTAATGTACACTCAATTATTTCACATAACAGTTCCTTACGGAAGATTAAAGCTACCACAAATCAAATCCTATGATCCTACTTTCTATTTGTTTCACTTTCAGAATCTGCCAGTTAATTGACAAACTATTAAAACTGGCATAAAGCACAAAAACTGAGCATTTGTTTACTCTAAGAGTAAAATCCATATTGATAATGAATTGTAATGTTAACAAACAGCTGTAACAGTTCATTACTGTTCCAAAACAATATCATAAGCTTTGTAGATAAAACAAACGTATGCAGGTTCATTTAGATTACTTACAGTGTGGAAACAGGCCCTTCGGCCCAACAAGTCCACACCGACCCGCCGAAGCGCAACCCACCCATACCCCTACATATACCCCTTACCTAACACTACGGGCAATTTAGCATGGCCAATTCACCTGACCCGCACATCTTTGGACTGTGGGAGGAAACCGGAGCACCCGGAGGAAACCCACGCAGACACAGGGAGAACGTGCAAACTCCACACAGTCAGTCGCCTGAGGCGGGAATCGAACCCAGGTCCCTGGCGCTGTGAGGCAGCAGTGCTAACCACTGTGCCACCGTGCCGCCCGCCAAATATCATGCTTAATTTTGATTTATAGCTTTCACGTTAAAATTAACACCAGATTACATGCCCAACTCATCAGTTCATGTGACATCAGAAAGGAAAATAACTTATTTTAGAACTATTAATTTTCACTGATTTACAATGGCAACTGGTTAGATTTTGATGACGGTCACTGAAATCTGATGATGACATTTATAAAACACCTTTAAAAGTATTTGAAGATTTTTGAGAGTCTTGGGGAAAAACTGGCTGAAGGCAAAGGAAATGGTATGAGGTGAAATAGCCTGAAATTTTGGCCAAATGAAGGATTACAGCAGGTTTTTGAAGAGAATCCAAGTGGAGAGCAGGACATATTTTGAAAGGAATTCCAGAACATTGACTTTAAGTGGGTGAAGTCTCAGTGGTTAGGTGAAGAAAAAGGGAAAAAGTGTGCAAAACAGCAGAATGTAAAGCAGCTTTAGTTAAACTTCTGATGGGCTGATGTGTGCTCTCCACAAATATCTTCCATACTGATTTCACCGTCAGAACTTTGAGCCAGGTATGTGCTACATGCCCAGCACTTTATTGTTAAACTGTTTAATTTCTGTTGCAATTCAGCAATCACTCACCCATCTGCTTGCCTCCTTACCAATCAACTTCTATAACCTCTGTGGATGGATGCTATGAAGAATCATGGTTCTAGGACAGGAAGACCCCCAAGGCTGCAGAAAGTTTTTTTTTGCTGGGGGGGGGGGGGGGGGGGGGGGGTGTTATGTGCAGTCTTTAGCAATTTATCCATCACCTTTATATTGAAAACCTGCAGCAATGACCTCTGGTCTTTCCAAAGAAGCTGTTCTTATCAGAATGTTAGGTAAGCAATCTTGATAGTGGAAAGATCAAAGGACTTTGTTAACCAACAGCTTTGGCTATAACCAGCCATATTGGCAAGCTCGGTTATCTAGCGACAGCATTTAGATAGTGAAGGGACAAGTATATATGCAGGATTCACAAAGTGATTGAATGGTAAGCAATAATGGAAGATATTGATACAGATGTTTGGGGAACTTTATATTCTATGAAATTATAAACAAGGCAGTTCCAACATCCTGGACAAAGGAGAAGCATTTAAATAGGATGGTAAATCAATTATAGTAAAGGTTCCCAGAGGCCAAGGATGATAGGGAGAAAAATGTACTACATTCAAGATGACAGCATAAGTTTTTTTAAATAAAACGTTTATGGTGCTCTGGTCATACAGCAGCAAGCCACAGACAGATTGAGATAAAGTTGTAGGATAAGCAATAGGCATTCAGAGACTTGAGGGGATAGTTGAAACTCCAGTTTATTGGAAACGGATTAAACAAATAGCAATCAATCACGTCTCATGACTGCGATGAAACCAGACTCAAAAGCATATAGTTGCCTATTACAGATTGGCATGGTATTGTATATGGCAACATTTATTCAGCGTAATGAAGCATTGAAGGTTAAGATATGTAAAAAATAAAAGATCATTTGATAGGTGCAAAGTAATTAACATTTTTAAACAATATTCCAGATAGATTTTTATAATAGTTTGTTCTTTTTCTTACCAGCTCTCAGAGGGCGAGGAACCCCTCCTACAAAAATGGTTTTGCGTGGATCAAGAGGCTGTGAACCATCCATTACAAAGTCACTGTCACTTAGATTCCATGGTCGGATCTGAACCTAGTCAAAAATCATATTAATCATGACTATTCCTAAACAAAAACAGTGGCACCATAATAAGCATGTTGTTGAGCTTACACAAGACACTTGCTTGACCTCAGCTGACGCATTGTGTAGAGTTCTGGGTACCACATTATAGGATGGATGTAAACACACAGGAGAAAGTGCAGGAATGGTTTACAAGAATGGCTCCAGGGATGACGAACTTCAGTCATGAGGACAGAATTGAAGAGGTTGGGATGTATATCGTTCATATAAATCAGAATAAGCAAAGGTTCCAACACTGATCGCTGGGGAACACTATTTTCAACTCAACTCCAATCTGAGAAATGCCCATCTATACCCGTCTGTTGCCTTTCTTGTAGCCAACTTCTAATGCATACTGTCAAGGACCCATCGATCCCAATCATTTCTGGATTTGCTAGCCACATGACATTGTGTCAAAATACTTTCCCTAAGTCCAAATATTCATCAACAGCATTACTTTCATCCATGGCCTATATCATTGTCAAAGAACTCAGGTGAGTTTGTCAGATATGACTTGCCCTTGACAAAACCATGTTGATGTTCTTAACTTATTTTTCACTAAACATATTTACCTTATCCCATATTATGGCTTCCATCAGTTTTCCCATGATCAATGTCAAGCTAACAGGTCTGTAGTTTTCTGGGCTATCCTTTGACCCTTACTTAAACAATGGGGTCACATTTGCAATCCTGCAGTCCCAATTAACCCTGCAATTAGAGCAGTCTGGAAAATTTGTCAACTCCTCTGCAATTTGCTTCCTTAACTCTGTCAGCAATCCAGGATGCATCCCATCCCAGCCTGGCAACTACTTTACCTGGCACCCTGCCAGCCTTTTTAGTACCTCTTCTTAATCACTATATTGTTCAGTTGCTCAACACCCATGTTTTCAACTAGGTTACTGTCATCATCATCAATTTGGTAAAGACAGAAGCAAAATATTTACTTCTTACCTCTCCTTCAGTGAGCAACTTACCTGGTTTGTTCCTCATGGGTCCTACTCTACCTGTCACTAACCTTCCATTATTAATATTTTTGAAGAACAGTTTACTAATTGCTTTAGTAAAGCCTGGATCCTTTCTTCTTAATCTTCCTAATTTTAACCTTAGCCTCTCTCTTGCATTTGAAAAACACTTCTTGATTTCTGCTATTATTATTCCAGTATGCATCAAATGCCTCCTTTGTTTTCCTTATATGCTTAAAGTTACCAGAGATCCTTTACAAACCTATGCACTAGTTTTGGACTCCCCCACCCTAGGAAAAAGACCTATCCATGCCCCTCATGATTTTGCAAACATCAAAAGGTCACCCATCAGCGTATAACACTCCAGGGAAAAGCGCCCTGGCCTAATCAGCCTCTCCCGATAACTCAAATCCTCCAGTCACAGCAACAACCTTGTAAACTTTTCTGCACTCTCAAGCTGAACATCTTTCCAGCACCCACAAAGATCACATTTTATTTTGTCCTGAACCAGGAGAAACCTATGAAGTATGGCTGATATAATATGTTGCAGTGATTTAGTGGCTCAGGTGTTACTGCTTTTCTTTTTGAACAGTTTATAAAATGCATTTGAGTTCGAGATTAGATTATAACTTGAATATCACTTTAAGAATTGTATTTTTCTTTTCTGCCAGATCAGCTACGGCTCAGTTGGTAGCACGGCTGTTGAATCACAGGGTTATGGGCTGAAATCCTACTCAAGTTCCTGAACACAAATGTTCTCTAATGTAGTCTCAAAGTTGCACTTGAAGATGATATCTTTCCAATAAATGTTAGACCAAAACTTCTGTCTGCTCTCTGAGATGGATATAAAAACATTACTTGCCACTATTTCAAAAGTGGAGCAGAGAAGCTACACCCAATGTCCTGGCTCGCGACCAATAATTGTCCTCATCATCACATTGCTGTTTCTCGGAACTTTGCAGGTACAAACTGGCTGCCATTTTTCCTATATTAGAAGGGTGACTGCACTTCAAAAGTGCTTTATTGGTTATTATAAAGCTACAGCTAAATAAATGCAGTTTTCATTTGACCAAGACTTCCACCTGCATGACTGAATGTACAAAGGTGCTTTGAGGGACAGTTACTTTATTTTCACATGTATTGGGCAAGGTGGCAAAGTTAAGCATCGCCCCCTGAAAAGCAGTATCACAAAGGGACAGGAACTTGGTGTATGTGGTTTATGGGCAAACAACAGTTTTAATCAATGGTCTCATTCAGCAATATGATTATGAAACAATTTGAATGTTCATGTACGATTAAACAAATCACCCATACTGAAAGCACAGAGATTTGTAGATTTTAACTTTGTGTGATATGATGATGTCAGTGTAGGATTATAATGCAAAACACATGGCAACTGGGTTGTAACATACATGACATAGCAGGTTTTGGTTCAGACAGCATTGTTTTGGATGTATGGCAATGGCAATAAATTGGAGACAAATAATTATGGGACTGTATTAGCGCAAATTAAGAAATCAATTATATTTACACAGCTAGTGTAAATTTACATAGCTAGTGTAAATAAACAGCAGCTAATATTTACACTTCACTGAAGTGTTCCACTGACTAGTTGATGTTTTGTTACTAGGAAGCTGAAAAAAGTTTCAATCTCATTTAAGAGCTAATTCATATCCTACATAATGTGTTCGGAAAAACAGCTCCATTTGACTTCTGAAACAAATTGCACTGTAGCAATGAAAAAAATGCAACATTCCAGCAAAAACAAACAATACTCTGACTCAAGCAACCAGTAATATTACACTAAAAGTCAATTCACCTATTTTGCAATGTTAGTAGGTCCACTAAGAAATCCCACAAGCAGGATCCACGCCACCCAAATCTAAACAGCTGTTCTTTGGGTCAGACCTGTGGACCAAGTTTTAATGAAATCCACCTATTTTATCCAGATATTGTTTACACACAAATAGGCTAACAGAGTTAAAAACGTTAGGTCTACTCACTTACAGTAGAAGGGAATAAGCTGCAGTCCTTTGTCAACAACTATTATGTCTCGATACAGCATAATACTCTTAATGAAATGATTTATGATCATAAACAGCTCATGCAATTTGAGCTATGAAATCAAGAAAGTCCTGACAATATTTAATTAGATATTTGAATTACCAATTAACAAATTAGATTAGATTCCCTACAGTGGGAGAATAGGCACTCCGGCCCAACAAGTCCACACCAACCCTCCAAAGAGTAACCCACCCAGACCAATTTCTTTCTGACTAATGCACCCAACACTATGGGCAGTTTAGCATGGCCAATTCACCTGACGTGTACATCTTTGGACTGAGAGAGGAACCCCAACCACCCAGAGGAAACCCACACAGACATGGGGAGCATGTGTAAACTCCACACAGACAGTTGCCCAAGGCTGGAATCAAACCCAGGTCACTGGCTCTGTGAGGCAGCAGTGCTAACCACTGAGCCACCATGCCAAGCTGGCATGCACTACTGAATGCACTATAGTTTCTGAACATGGCTATTCAATTTTAGCATTTCACTGTACCAATTGGTAGAATCCTTATACTTTCATGCAGTTAGTAACAGGAATATTTGAAAAAATGTAAACTTTAGCAGAGGTTTTTCAGTTACAGGACCAAGTGCAGAAATGCCTGACAAATTATATCTATTGTGCTTTTTAAAATTTCCAATCTAAACAAGTTTAATGAACCAAATGCCATATCTTCAAATGCACGCATACCTAAATTTTCCACTGTAAATTGTTCATACCTATGCTGACCTTGTTCTAAACCATTTGTTTTACAGGTTTTTGTACAGCAAAACATATCCTTAATAACCAGTATATACATAAAATATTTACATATAAAATAGATGAAGTTAGCTGCACAAGTGATCAGCGACCATTTCTATGGGGCTTTTACAGACTCACATTTGGATATTTCAATCAACCAAGTTATCCCTACTTTGAATGAAAGCCAAAGCTGTACTGCTGGATAACACATGCAACAATAATTCTTCAAGGTTATCTATTTCCATTCTACTAGAAATAATAGGACCAATGCAAATCATTGACAGAAATATCAAAAGTAAGAAAAGCCTATAATTACTAGTGAAAATTAGATTACTAGAAATAAAACATGCCCAAACTGTATTAAAAAGGTATTCGAATTCTAAATATTTCTAAAATTGGAACTAGACTTGTGCTTGTTCCTTCACAAAAGGATACACGTCTGGCTTCCCAATATCTGCCAAGTTCTGAATATTTGTGGCTAAGTGTTAAAATGTGTACTTTTATCCATGCCTCTGCTATTTACACTTACAATAGCTAATTGTTTTCATAGTCAGTCACATTCAATGGCTGCGAGAAGGCAGCGTTGCTCTGGAATATTGAGCCTGGCCTTGGCAGGAGGCAGTGCCAGCAGGACCACTGGGACCAAGAGATGCATGGATATCGTGAGATTAAAAAATCATATTGGGGTGAGCACAGGAAGCCTACTCTGTAGTGACTGCAAAATGTCATGCTTCCCCCGGAACCCCAATTCGGAATGGTACATGTGCTGGATCTCAAGAAAACAGGACTCAAAGTCCAGGTGGACAGTGTGAATTTCTGAGGATTGCCGTTTTGTGTCGATTGTCAGTGTGTGTGATGCATTTGTTGAACGAAGAGAATGATGTGGATTGAATAAACTTATTGCGACAGTGTCAGACTATCTAAATTGAGGGGAGTTCGTTGATGATCTAGCCACAGATGAACAATTTATCACGTTTTTGTGGGGACAGAAGGTATCGCTTAGACAGGAGATTCCAATTTGCAGGAACCTACTCCATATGCTAGGGTCAGAATCAGAACTGCTCGCCTAGGGTTTCAGGTGCATCTGTGGTGACTTTCACTGATCTAATACCCCACATAAATGAAGATAATTCCTAAAACAAGAAAAAAAAGGATGGTCATAGAACTGGAGGCTAGTGAGTGCGAATTCTAAATCTTGTGACAAATGATAATGCAACAGTTCCAGTTCGGAAATAAAAATCACCTCTTGCTGTTTTTTTTTAGAAGAAAAAAAAGGTAAGAACCTTATTCAAAAAAAAATTAATTTGTAAAGTAAATTGCTTGCCACTCAGATTTCAGAAGTGAATTTCGATATTAACCTACAAAAATATGCAGAAGCCATTTGATTCATGCTCCAACTGCTTAACCTCGAGTACACATCTTTATAATTAGACCCTACATATTCATGTGCTTCAAGGACTGCAGCTGGAGTGATGAATAATGGTTGTTGCCTACACTTTGAAATGCATTTTACATAAACTTACTGGCTTGTCCTTGATAGTGGGACTTGAAACACAAAGGTAGAGTTTGCCATCTTCTTCAATACAAGCATCAATCAGAGCCTGGACAGAACTCTCCTCCTGAAACAGAAGAAACGCATAACCTGCAACAACAAAAAAAAAAGCAGTAAATATAGAGATCCATTTAATCTCTAACTGATAGGAATGCCCAAAAATATAAATATTTGTTTGCAATTGGTCTAAAATGTTATTTTTATTTGAAGCTGATAATGTGCAACTGAGGAGAAAAGCAGATCAAAATAGCCTCGAGGCTTTCAACATACATCTGCTGGGGTCTGGTGCAGAATGGAAAAAGAGGGTGCTACCACGATCACTCAGTGATTTACAATTAAGAAAATTAAAGGGGACTTTTATTATGCATTTTTTTTTGCCAAAATCTAGGTCACCGTTCATGGACTTTAGAACATATCTTGAATTTTTAGAATACAAGGGTAGGTTTTAAAAAGGCCGTAATAGAAGACTTATAGAACAGCTGACTGGTTTACTACAGAAACATGGCTCAGGGATGGGCAGGACTGGCAGCTTAATGTCCCAGGATACAAATGCTACAGGAAGATAGAAAGGGAGGTAAGAGAGGAGGGAGTGGCATTTTTGATAAGGGATAGCATTACAGCTGTGCTGAGGGAGGATATTCTTGGAAATACATCCAGGGATGTTACTTGGGTGGAACTGAGAAATAAGAAAGGGATGATCACCTTATTGGGATTGTATTATAGACCCCCCAAAACTCAGGAGGGAAATTGAGAAACAAACTTGTAAGGAGATCTCAGCATCTGCAATAATATAATAGGATAGTTATGGTAGGGGATTTTAACTTTCTAAACATCGACTGGGACTGCCATAGTGTTAAAGGTTTAGATGGAGAGGAATTTGTTAAGAGTGTACAAGACAATTTTCTGATTCAGTATGTGGATGTACTTACTAAAGAAGGTGCAAAACTTGACCTACCCTTGGAAAATAAAGCAGGGTAGATGACTGAGATGTCAGTGGGGGAGCACTTTGGGGCCAGCAACCATAATTCTATTAATTTTAAAATGGTGATGGAAAAGGATAGACCAAATCTAAAAGTTGAAGTTCTAAATTGGAGAAAGACCAATTTTGATGGTATTAGGCAAGAACTTTTGAAAGCTAATTGGAGGCAGATGTTCGCAGGTAAAATGACGGCTGGAAAAATGGGAAGCCTTAAAAAATGAGATGACAAGAATCCAGAGAAAGTATATACCTGTCAGGGTTAAAGGGAAGGCTGGTAGGTATAGGGAATGCTCGACTAAAGAAATTGAGGGTTTGGTTAAGAAAAAAAAAGCATATGTCAGGTAGAGACAGGATAGATCCAGTGATTCCTTAGAAGAGTATAAAGAAAGTAGGAGGGCAAATCAGGAGGGCAAAATGGAGACATGAAATAGCTTTGGCAAATAGAAGGAGAATCCAAAAGGGATTTTAAAATGATATTAAGGACAAAAAAGGGTAACTAGGGAGTGAATAGGGCCCCACAAAGATCAGCAAGGCAGCTTTTGTGTGGAGCCACAGAAAATGGGGGAGATACTAAATGAATATTTTGCATCAGTTTTTACTGTGGAAAAGGATGTGTAAGATATAGGCTGAAGGGAAACAGATGGTGACATCTTGCAAAATGTCCATATTACAGAGGAAGTAGTGCTGGATGTCTTGAAACTTAAAAGGTGGATAAATCCCCAGGAGCTGATCAGGTGTACCCGTGAACTCTGTGGGAAGCTCGAGAAGTGATTGCTGGGACTCTTGCTGAGATATTTGTATCATCGATAGTCACAGGTGAGGTGCCGGAAGACTGGGGGTTGGCAAATGTGGTCCCACTGTTTGAAAAGGGCATTAAAGACAAGCCAGGGAACTATAGACCGATGAGCCTGACCTCGGTGGTGGGCAAGTTCTTGGAGAGAATCCTGAGGGACAAGATGTACATGCACTCGGAAAGGCAAGGACTGATTCGGGATAGTCAACATGGCTTTGTTGCGTGGGAAATCATGTCTCACAAACTTGACTGAGTTTTTTGAGGAAATAACAAAGAAGATTGAGGAGGGCAGAGCAGTAGATGTGATCTATATGGACTTCAGTAAGGCGTTCGACAAGGTTCCCCTTGGGAGACTGATTAACAAGATTAGATCTCATGGAATACAGGAAGAACTAGCCATTTGGATACAGAACTGGCTCAAAAGGTAGAAGACAGAGGGTGGTTGTGGAGGGTTGTTTTTCAGACTGGAGGCCTGTGACCAGTGGAATGCCACAAGGATCGGTGCTGGGCCCTCTACTTTTTGTCATTTACATAAGTGATTTGGATGAGAGCATAAGGAGGTACAATTAGTAAGTTTGCAGATGACACCAAAATTGGAGGTGTAGTGGACAGCGGAGGGTTACCTCAGATTACAACAGGATCTGGACCCAATCGGCCAATGGGCTGAGAAGTGGCAGATGGAGTTTAATTCAGATAAATGCAAGGTGCTGCATTTTGGGAAAGCAAATCTCAACAGAACTTATACACTTCATGCTGACAATGTGTTGCTGGAAAAGCGCACGTCAGGCAGCATCCAAGGAGCAGGAGAATCGACATTTTGGGCCTGAGCCCTTTTTCAGCTCTGATCTCCAGCATCTGTAGTCCTCACTTTCTCCTTATACACTTAATGGTAAGGTCCTAGGGAGTGTTGCTGAAAAAAGAGACCTTGAAGTGCAGGTTCATAGCTCCTTGAAAGTGGAGTCGCAGGTAGATAGGATAGTGAAGGCAGCATTTGGTATGCTTTCCTTTATTGGTCAGAGTATTGAGTACAGGAGTTGGAAGGTCATGTTGCAACTGTACAGGACATTGGTTAGGTCACTGTTGGAATATTGCGTGCAATTCTGGTCTCCTTTCTATCGGAAAGATGTTGTGAAACTTGAAAGGGTTCAGAAAAGATTTACAAGGATGCTGCTAGGGTCGGAGGATCTGAGCTACAGG
This sequence comes from Hemiscyllium ocellatum, assembly GCF_020745735.1. NCBI lineage: Eukaryota > Metazoa > Chordata > Chondrichthyes > Orectolobiformes > Hemiscylliidae > Hemiscyllium > Hemiscyllium ocellatum. The sequence continues at coordinate 123,671,390 of NC_083401.1, forward strand.
GAGGGGCCATACAGGCTGGGGCAGTTTTCCCTGGAGCAGATGCTGAGGGGTGACCTTATAGAGGTTTACAAAACTATGAGGAGCATGGATAGGATAAATAGACAAAATCTTTTCCCTGGGGTCAGGGAGTCCAGAACTAGAGGGCATAGGTTCAGGGTGAGGGGGGAAAGATACAAGAGAGACCTAAGGGGCAACTTTTTCACGCAGAGGGTGGTATGTGTATGGAATGAGCTGCCAGAGACTGTGGAGGAGGCTGGTACAATTGCAACATTTAAGGGGCATTTGGATGGGTATATGAATAGGAAGGGTTTGGAGGGATATGGGCAGGGTGCTGGCAGGTGGGACTAGATTGGGTTGGGCTATTTGGTCGGCATGGACGGGTTGGACCGAAGGGTCTGTTTCCATGCTGTACATCTCTATGACTTAGTCACAGGACTGAAAATGTGGCAGCTACACTATTAGCAAAGTCCAGTTTAGAGAGATGCTTGTCCTTCAGAATGTAGAGAGCTGTCAGATTAAACAACAAATTGTAATAGACAAAAATTAAGTTGAAAGGTCAGTTTGAGGATCGTTCACAACAAGCTGTGCTGTCATTGAAAGATGGAGATTAGGAAGGCTTCAACTGCTCCTATGACAAGCCCTTCATCCTCAGGATCATTCTTGTAAATCTACTCTGGACTCCCTCCAATGCCAGCACATCTTTCCTCAGATATGGGGCCCAAAACTGTTCATAATATTCCAAATGTGATTTGACCAGAGCATTATACAGCCTCAACAGTAAAGCTCTTCTCTTGTATTCTCGCTCGCTTGAAATGAACTTTAGCAAAGTATTGACAAGATTCCACATCGCAGACTGGTTAGTAAGGTTAGTAAAAATTGGCTTGAAGCTAGGAGACAGAGGGTGGTGGTAGAGGGCTGCTTTTCGGACTGCAGACCCGTGGTGGGTCACAAGAATCGGTGCTGGGTCCACTGCACTATATCATTTATAGAAATGACATGGATGTGAATTTAGGAAGTATGGTTAGCAAGTTTTCACTGACACCAGAATAAGTAGTGGTAGTAGACTTCGAAGGAGGTTACCTCAGAGTACAGGCAATCTGACAGCTCTCTACCTTCTATAGGACAAGCATCTCTCTAAACTGGACTTTGCTAATAGTGTAGCTGCCACATTTCCAGTCCTTGATCATTGGGCTGAGGAGTGACACATGGGAGTTTAATTCAGATCAATGTATTGCATTTTGGTAAGGCAAATCAGGCCAGGACTTACAGTTAATGGCAGGGCCCTGGGGAGAGTTGGCAAACAAAGAGACCTGGGGGTGCAGATATATAGTTCCTCAAAAACAGAGTCACAGGTAGACAGCATTTGGTACATTTGCTTTCATTGGTCAGAATATTGATCATAGGAGTTGGGATGGGATGTACAGGACATTGGAGAGGCCACCTTTAGAATACTGTGTACAATTCTGGTTGTCCTTCGATAGGAAGGATATTGTTAAACTTGAGAGTGCAGAAAAGATTTACAAGCGTGTTGCCAGTACCAGTGGGTTTGAGTTATAGGGAGAGGTTGAGGAGAAGTAAGGAGAATTTTTTTTTGAGGGTTGAGACACTTTCGAGCATTTTGCTTCAGTAGACAGTGGAGGTGGAATCATAGATTTCTGTTAGGCAACAAAATCAAACTCTGTCTTAAATATTCAAAGGTCACCAAGAGTAAATAGAAATGTGGAATTTGAAACAACATGTCAGCCTATTGTGTGGTGCAGCAGGCTTATAAACCTAATGGAAGAAAGTGAGGACTGCAGATGCTGGAAATCAGAGCTTAAAAACGTGTTGGTGGAAAAGCACAGCAAATCAGGCAGCATCCAAGGAACAGGAGAATCGACGTTTTGGGCATAAGCCCTTCTTCAGGAATGCCTGAATTCCTGAAGAAGGGCTTATGCCCGAAACGTCAATTCTCCTGTTCCTTGGATGCTGCCTGACCTGCTGCACTTTTTCAGCAATACATTTTTAAGCTTATAAACCCAACGGCCAACACCAGTGCTTAATCTGTAGTTTTACAGAGAAGTTCATGAAAATTTTATATTTTGTATAACTTAAATAATTTTACTAAACTATGATGTAAGGTTGCTACTTAGGATGCAGCAGTAGTTCCTTCCAAATTTTAGTTCATACTTTCATCAAAAAGAGGTAGTTCTCAAAACGTTCCCCCCCATTCCTCCATTTTGGTACCATGCATCACTGGGGAAGTAGGAAATCAAATGTAACTTTGCTGCATAGCTGAGTTCATCCCATGGAGTGTTTTGAGACGACAAAATCTTCCAATTACATTTCAGGTTCTGCAATTTGCAGTCACCAGTGTAGAATGAACTTATACAAACAGATATTAAATAAAAACAACAACAAACAGGATAGGAGTAGGCCATTCAGCTCCATGAGCTTGCTCTACCAAACAACAGGATCACTTTCCTCCATTTACTATATAATCCTCAACTCTCCTATTCATCAAGCATCTCTCTAAGAAATATACAAGGACTCAGCCCAGCAAACAGGCAAAGAGTCCCAAAGCATCTCAACCCTCAGAAGAAATTCCTCCTCATCCCAGTCTTAAATTCATACTCCTTTACAGGAGACTCTGTCCTCTGGTCTTAGACTCTCCCGAGGGGAAACATCCTCTCAGCATTTACCTTGTCAAGAATCTGAGATATTTCAATGAGATCACGTATTCTTCTAAACTGCACCAAGTTGAGTTCCAATCTGTTTAGCCTTTGATCTTAAGACAATCCTCCAGATCAAGGATCAACCTCAAGAACCTTCAAGTAAATGATATCCTTCTTTAAAAGGGGAACCATAACTGCTCCCAGTACTCTAGATGCAGTTTACCAGTACTTTGTACAGTTGCAGTAAGACCTCCTTATTTCTGTACCCCAACCACTTTGAAATAAGGGCCAGCATTCCATTAACCTCCCTGATTACCTGCTGCAGTTTTCCGTGTTTTGTGCAAAACGTATACTCAAATCCCTCTGCGTTGCAGCTTTCTGCAGTTTCTCCTCCACCTAAATATTTTTTCTCCCTTCCAAAACAAACATGGCATTTTCCCATATTGTATTCTATTTGCCAACATTTTGCCCACTTAATCTAATCAAGCAGAGGCAGCTTGAAAGTATGATTTTCCAAATGTTCTGCTTTTACTTCCTTAATAATAGATTTAATGCATTTCCAAAAAGGGAGTTAGGCTAATCAGCCTATAATTAGCCCCCTTTTTGCCTCCCTTCTTTCTGATTGGGGGTGTTACGTTAGCAGTTTTCAATCTGGTACTTCTCCAAAATCCAAAGATTTCTGGAAATTTTCAGCCGATGTAGCCACTACCTCTTAGCTACCTATTTTAGGATCCTGGAGTGCAAGAAACCAGGCCAGGTGACATATCTGCCTTATTTCCCTTTAGTTGGTCGAATATTAATTCTCTCGTGACGGTTATGGTACTTAATTCCTCCCTAGTATGCTCCAGTATTATTGTAATGCCTGAATTATCTTCTATCAAAGACTGATGCAAAATATCTGATTAACTCCTCTGTCATTTCCTTGTTCTCTAAAATCAGATTCTCCCCAGATTCATTTCCTGAGAGGCTTATGTTCACTTTACCTCTTTCCTTTTTATACATTTGAAGTACTTCATCAGTTTTTATATTCCACACTAGTTTGCCCTCAGTTTTTATTTTATTAAAGTTTTCATTTTCTTAATTTATCCCTGTGCTATCACTAACTTTAGTCTCCTTATCGGATTTTCCTTTCAACTTTGTACTACCATTAACTTCCTTGCTTAGCCATGAATGGTTTATCCCTCTCAGAAACTTCTTACTGGGATGAATTCTTAGAGTTATGATTTACCTCTATCACTGCCTGCTTACTGTCATTCTTGCTAATCCAGCTATCCAGTTCACTTTAGCTAATTGTCTCATTTCACTGGAACAAAGATTACAATTCATTTCTTGCCTGCTAAAATGTTAATTTGAAAGCATAAATAAAACAAAAAATCCTTACATGCTATATATTTAAAATAAACTTGATTTTAAACAAGTTCCTTTTAATACAAACTTTCTGATCCATGATCACTCTAATCTTATTACAAACTTAAGTGAAGTACTGCAAATATTGTGCAATTCCTAGATTGGATGATTGGTGTGAATGCTATTTGGTTGAATCTGAATCAAGTGTCTCAGGTTGTATATTCTAAATAAAGTACCTTAAATGGAAACTAAGTCAGAAAACACCTTTTGTCATTTGTATGGCTGGATAGGAAATTATAGTTGAAGGTGACGATTACTAATCCATTCAATGGCTTCAGCTGGTATAATGTGAATGGTTGAGATGTCATCAGGAATGGATCTCAGGATAACAACTCTGTTTCATCAGTCTAAATTTGTACTGTTCATCGAACATTTTAAAAAGGTTTGACTGTGGGACATGATTGCTACTGGTTCAACCAGCATTTATTGCCCATTCCCAAGTTCTCTTCAGAAGTGATAGTGATTGGTCTTCTGGAGCCACTTTAGTTTACGTGGTACGAGTACACCCACATGCTATTAGGGAAGGAGTGCTAGCATTTTGATGCAGCAATGTGAAAAACAGTGATACAAGTCCAATTCAAAATGATGTGTGACTTGAACAGGAACTTGCAGATGGCGGTGTTCTCATTTTCTTCTTAATGGCAGTTGTATGGGTTCGAAGGATGGAACAAGGAGCCTTTTTTTTGGCCAGTGTCAGCAGCTGATCAAACCTTCCACAAAAAATGTGGATAATAAAGTTCAGACTTTGCTACTCTTGTGAGTTATTAAGTTATGGATCATGACATTTGCAGTCAATTAGACACCAGTAATTAGTTTGCAGATTATGAAGTCCATTCTAGTAGAGGTTTTGGGATTTCAGAGGAGTGCACAGGGGATTTCCTTAGAGTTGCTGTGTCAGTGAAAATGCTTGAATCACTGAAATGTGTACAACGGTACTTCCACGTGGCTCAAAGTTTTAGCATTTTGACCCAGTGACAGTGACAAAGAAAGAATGGTGATATATTCCCAATTAAAGATGAGACACAAAGGTAGTGATGTTTCAATGCACCTTTTACTCTTGCACAAATAGTGGAAATGTTTATTTTGAGAGGAGTTTTCGAGAAAGTCTTAAATTACTGAGGTATACTTTGTAGATCGAAATATGTACCTAGATGTATGCAGATTTGAGAGAGGTGTACCGTTACTATGATGAACAGGGTGTAAAACAAGTGAGTGATAGTGTTGCAGCTACACCCACCCAGCGCATGTGTAGAACATCACCCCATTTGTCTTACAAGTAGCAAAAAGGCTATGAGAATTAAGAAGCGAGTCCCTTGCCACAAATTACAGCCTCCAAACTCCTCCAGCGATTACAATATGTGCGCGCCAAGGAATTTACATTCAAGCTTCACAAAAATACTGATTTAGCATCAATTCACCTTCATTTATTGCAGAAAGAAGTTTCTTTACATGTCATTATTGCTCTTCCTGCCAATTATGAAGCTATTCAGAGTTCACGATACTTTGGACATTGGAAACAATTTCTCCCCATTCTTCATCTCCCCTCAAAATTTTGAGTACTGAGTAAATTCCTCAAACTTTCTTTACCAAAAAGAGAACAGTCTAAACTTCTCCAGTCTTTTCAGTATACTCATTTCTTAATTCTTAGAACTATTCTTATAAATCTTTTCTGTGCCTTCTGCAATACTTTTATATCCTGAAGTATGGTGCTTGGAAATGGATACAATATTCTATGAAACCCATTGGTTTGGTCTCAACCAAAGGTTAACAATTTCGTTGATTTTGTGCTCTATCCTTATCAATAAAGCACAGAATGCCACATGTTTTATTAACCACTCTCAGCATGTCCACTCTCCTTAAATAATTTATGCACATACATGGCCATGTACTTTGCTCCTGCACTCCCTAATGAATTGTACTTTTATATTGGCTCTTGCATTCTTTTGACCAAAAGTAATCAATCATTTCACAATTCTTTGCATTCAATTTTATCTAACATTCCTCTAACCTATGTCCTTTTCAGTTTCTACACAATTCTCATGTTTTATAAATGATCCCAAGTTTTGCACCAGCCCTAAATTGTGAATTGTTAATATAAAGTGATATTCTAAATACTGATCCTTGGGCAGTATACGATAAACATTCCTCCAGTCTGCAAGACAACTGTTAACCATTACATTGTTTCAGTTCATTCAGACCGTTTCAAATCAAAATTGCTACTGTCCAGTTATTCCACCAGCTCTAACATTGCTCAAAACTTTGTGTGGCACTTTATCAAACAGCTTTTGGAAGTTCATATATAGTGCTGCCCCTTATTAAGCCTCTCTCACCATCAAAACATCATGTTCATTAGACATAATTTGTTCTTATTATTCCAAGCTTGCTTTCCTTAATTATCCCACATTTGCAGACATGACTTAATATTTAGCCTAAAGGATCATTCCTAAAAGCTTTATCACTAGGGTTAAACTGACTGATCTGTAGGGACCTAGCTTGCCTTTGCAACCTTTTTGAAGGAAGCTTTATCAACTGCAATTCTCCAGACCTTTGGTACACCTGAGTCTAAGGATGATTGGAAAATTATGGATAATGCTATTACAATTTCTACTCACCTCCTACTTTCTCATGCCTTTTAAACTTAAGTATAGGCAGCCTGTCCTACTTACCAATTTTAAATAAAGTATCTGAATTACATGCTCTTTCATAACGACTCGGCAACATCACGTTCATTGGTAAAACATTCATTTCATTCTCACCCATGTCCTCTATCTTCTTTTTGGTCTCTGACCCCATTCCTCACCTCACTACACTTTTATGACTACCGAAGACTTTTAATTACCTTCCATGTTAGTGACCAACCTTCTATCATATTCTTTTCTTTTATACGACCACCGCCCCTGGGCCATCTGAGCAGACTTAATTTTGTGTTATCAACCCTAAGTACACTTCTCTGCTTCTTATCCCCAGGTCTTACATCATCGCGGGAGCTCCAAATTTGTTCGCCCTTCCTCCTTGCTTAATAGAAACCTAACTTGAAACTATTTTTTTTAAGCTGAACAATGAGCTTTCTTTAACATCTCGTCTGTTAACCTTCGATTCCAATTTATGACACAGATTAATTCTTATCCAAAGTTTTTCTTCCCGCTTCAGTTAATTATTTTTACTCTGGAATGTTCTTTATCCTTCACTTGATCCAACCAATTTTTTGTGACACAATGATTACTGTCCCCTAAGTGAAGCCCAGACATTTATTCCACTTGGCCCACCTCACTCCCAAGAATGGAGTCCTGGAATTGCTCCTTTCTCATTGTACGGAAACAAACTGCTGGAGAACATTCTCGTGAACTTATCTTTGGTTTGCTCACCTGGCCTTTACACAAGTACTTTCTATTCTATAGTCGAGAGTGTACTGCTGGAAAAGCACAGCAGGTCAGATAGCATCCGATCATTCTTTCCTTTCCTCCTCAAATTTGTTTCTTTGCATCTTTCCCATTAGCGTAAAGCCGATAGACAACACTAGGAAACGTAACTGTATTTTTACTTTTGTCTCTTTGGTCTAGAGAAAGAACCTTTGCTCTGAACAATTCTAAACAAAACTCACTATATTTGAAAATACCTGGACATGCACTTAAAACCCTGCAAGGTTACAGACCTTCAGATGGTATTTAGCAGTTGGCACATACACAACGTACCAAATTACTACCTCCTGTGCCACAGATCTTCTAGTCTCCTAAAATTTAACAGATCGCTGCAGTGATCACCTAGGGCCAAAAGTTCATGACTTTCAACAACAGCCCGTGTTAGGGATGACTCCGGCCAGTGGAGCTTTCTCTTACCGAGATAACAAAGCTAAGAACTGAATTTTTTTTAAAAAAGTCGCTATATTCCTACAAAGGAGCAATCAGGGAGGTCAAGAAAGGGAATCCTTCATGGTAACCTCAGGCAGTGCAGGAATTGAATCATTTCATTGACATTACTTTGCATTACAAACCAGCTGTCCAACCAACTTAACTAATTATAACAATTAAATGACAATCACATCATTTATGAATACAGATCAAGAGTAGGCCATTTAGTCCCTTGGACCTGAGCAACTTGCGATTTAAATTCCGTAATAATTTTCATTTGAAACAAAGCATAAAGTTGTAGATTAAAAAAGTAGTACAATAGTATTAAACCTCATCCAGTTCTGAATATGAATCGCTCCACTTCTCCAAAACAAACTTATGGATTACTTGTTTTAAAAAGTGCTGGTAGCTAATTTTGAGTGTACATCAAGAAAGAAAGCAGAAACAATATGCCAATTTTCAGAACTGAGTTAGCACCTATATACTAATAGTTTACGGATTTTATTTCATGGATAAAATTTCAAATTGTCTCTAGTTGGTTACAAAATATCTGAAACAGTCACATTAAATAAACTGCCTTACCTTTTGGTGGAAAATAAGATTTGCTTTCAGCTTTATGAGGCCAATCAACCACCAAAGGTCCAAAACGACGAAAACTGGCAGTAATTTCATCTGTAAAAGAAGAATTTTGTAATGCATACAAACTCGACAAATAAATAATAGTTAGAGTGAAAATAAAACTCCTGATCTATATCACAGTTGGCAATACCTTCATCGATATCTGGGGGAAGGCCACCAACAAATACTTTACGTGAGTATCGTTCAATTCGTTCCCCATTCTGGTGAGAAGAGCAGCAATTAACAGAATTCAGAACCCCAGGGACTCCCTGATCACCATGTCCATCATCAAGAAAACCATCTTCTATGGGGAACAATGAGGAACGGCCTGCAAAAAAATGATTAATTGAAATTTCAGAAAGTCAGCTGTATCACTAAGGACCAAGGTCTTGAAATTATTCAACTAGCTAATGCATTTAAATGAAACTCCTTTTAATGCAAAATCAAGACAAATTTAAAGCTTAATGAGCAGTATTACAGGCATATAAAAAGCTGAAATGTCAAATACTAGGGAGCAAGCACTTAAGGTTAGGAGGGAGAAGTTCAAAGGAGACATGAGGAGCAATTCCTTTTTTTAATACAGAGTGATAGGAGCATGAAACGCAGTGCCAGGGGTGGTGGTGGGAGGCAGATACAATAGGGGCATTTAAGAGAGACTTTTAGAAAAGCGCATGAATATGCAAGGAATTGAGGGATATGGACCAAGGGTAGGCAGAGGGATTAGTTTCATTTGGTGTCATGCTCAGCATAACATCATGATCCAAAAAGGGCCTATGCCTGTGCTTTACAGTTCTATGTTCTAAAACTGTTACTAACTTCAACAAAGCAGGATTTTAATTTCAAACCCTGCAATTAAAAATTCTGCAGAGATGTAAAATAGCTTGCACCATTGTACATGACAGAATAACTGGACGGCATTCGTTGATAAGCCAGAAAATAAGATGCTCATGGCGATTTTGCTATTGAGTATTTGAACAAAATGATTCAACATTCTGTATGAATGAAATGCAGGTCCATTCAATTTAAATTTTCGACATTAACATATCTACATTGTGAACTATTTCATAAACTAGTCATCAACAATGCCTTAAAAGCCACAGAATCTGCAATGTATTGTATGTACAATGTTGCATCAAATTTATTTTTGACCAATGGATACTGCATTTTTTTATTTAAACAAACAGGATGTAACTCAATTGCAATATGAGCATTTAATATGTAAACTTAAAGTTCAAAGTAGTCTAGAAACTACACAATCACTGTTGGACATCAAACTCAATTACAAACAAATAGTTTATTATTGTCAAATGGGTGCCAGTCTAATTCATTTGCCTTTCAGATCACAGCCAAGAGTTCACGTTTTACAGACACATAGGATGATTAGTAGTACAATAAATAGCAAAGCGCCATGGGTATTGAAAATAAAAAAAATTGCTAGAGAAACTCAACAGGTCTGGCAGCATCTGTGGAGAAAAATATCGTTGAAGAAAAGGTCTACTTATTCTCCAGATGCTGCTAGATCTGCTGAATTTCTTTAGCAATTTATTTTTGTTCACAGTTCTTTGTTGTATGTTTATACCATTGGTGTCTAGTTGCCCGAGAGCAAGAAATGCACATAAAAGATGGCCTCAGCGATGTTGATTCAAGCCAAGATACTGTAAAACCTGGAATCAAATTGTTGCTTTTCTAAGTCTCAAGTTATTCATTAGGCTAGTTCCAGCAGTTTAAGTTACAAATTATAATTCAGAACTAAATCACTTATTTTTCTGGAATGCAATTTATATTCGTCTTAAGTAAGAAAATGCACATTATAGTTGAACTATAAATAAGCTTATTTCACAGCAATAAAAACTTGAAGACAAAACAATATATATTTGACAAAAGGAGACTAAATCACTAAAAACAGATGTGACAGAAAAAGGGGACAAATGCACAAGTCTTGTACAGCTAAACTGTGATGATTACATCTCCGTCCTATATCAAAAACGGACTTAAAACAAAATACAAACATTCACAGAATGGAGGCAATACTAAGTATGCCAGTATTTATTCCCCATTCCTAATTTTCAGAATGCAGTTAATACTTAACTACATTGTTGTGGGTATGGAGTCATATATAGGTCAGATGAAACAGGGATAGAATATTCCCTTCATTAAAAAGGATATTAACGAACCAGTTGGACTTTTATGATAATCGACAGTGTTATTGCTATATTTTTTATTGTATCGAGGTGAGGTTTGAACTAAATGTCCCCAGAACACCACTGTAGAGGTCTGGATTCTTAGTCCATAACATTACAATTTTACCACGATCTCCTCTCCACTGTTTACTCTATAGGATGCACATCTATTCCTACCAGAGGACAACAGATCATTCAACGGACTGCAAGGAGGAAACTGTAAACAGTTTATTGTGTTCAAAGTTGAACGTGAGTTATTGTAATATTCAAACAGAATTCAAACAGAATTTATGGGTGGCACAGTGGCGAGCACTGCTGCCTCACAGCGCCAGAGACCCAGGTTCAATTCCCACCTCAGGCAACTGTGTGGAGTTTGCCCATTCTCCCAGTGTCTGCGTGGGTTTCCTCCGGGTGCTCCGGTTTCCTCCCACAACCCAAAAATGTGCAGGTTAGGTGAACTGGCCATGCTAAATTGCCCGCAGTGTTAGGTGAAGGGGTAAATATAAGGGAATGGGTCTGGGTGGATTGCGCTTCAGCGGGTCGGTGTGGACTTGTTGGGCCGAAGGGCCTGTTTCCACATTAAGTAATCTAATCTAAATCTTTCTCAAAAGCACTAACACTTTGCTATGTGCTTTGCTATTTCAGAATCTCAGTAAAACAAATCAAAGCCAGTGAAATGGTCCTCAAATCTCCAGCTAGCAATATTAGCTGATGCTGGCATTTCATTTGAAGAATCTCTATGAATTATATCAGTTTTTATTCAGCAGAAAGAAATAAAGAAACCAGGAAAAGACAGAAGCATGGACTCTGAAATTTCAAGTACAAATGTAGAATGTATTAATTTCAGTTTAAGCTGATTATATGCTCAGGGTGAGATACAAATACAGCTGCACAAAAGCAACTGAAGCATCTACAAGCTATTTTACAACTGATATCAATGCATTTTGTTTTAGTCTGAAAAAAGTTCTCTAAGTCAAAATACTACAGATGCTGGAACTCTAAAATAAGAAATGTTGAAAATATTCAGGTCACGAACTTTTTTCACTCTACATAAAACCTGCAGCCTACGTCAATGATGTTTACACAGGACTGGTAGAAGATAACACATTTTAAAGAAGCCACTGTTAACATCTCCTCGAAACTAAGGATGACATCTGCCAGTCTTCATAGTCCCTAATGATGACTCAACAGTCCAATTCTGAATCAGTAGGCCAGTTAGCCTGAGAGAAGGCAGCTCAACAGCTAAGGTTTAGTGTTCTCTCACTCTCCAGTCACTGCTTCTCTACAGTAGTTTAAACAATTAGTTCCTGATTGTATCGCGGCTTGTTGGAAGAGGTGTGGCAACATGATATCGGTTTTAGAAATCCTGCCACTAATAACCACCTGATCTGGGATATTTGATGGCAAGGAAAAAGTTCCAAGTTACAGCAAGATACGGACAGGTAAGTCAGATAGACTTAATTCCTGAAAAGTGTCAGGTGATGCAGTCTGGAAGTAACAAGACAAGAGAGTACTCAATAAATGACAGGACAAGGAAATTCAAAGGAACAGAATGATTGTCTCCACAGATCCCTCAGGCAGCAGGACAGGTCAACAGGTTTAAGGAGGCATATAGATACTTGCCTTTATCAGTTGTGGCACAGATAATAAGAGCAGGGAGGTTATGTTGGCATTGTACAGAACTTTGGTTAGGCAGCAGCTAGAGTACGGTGCATAGATTGGGTCACTGTATTACAGTCAGGACGCAATTTTATGAGAAAGGACGCTCAGGAGATTCATTAGGATGTTACTTGGGATGAAGTATTTCAGCTATGAAGACGGGCTGGATAAGCTCAGGTTGTTATAAGTAGAGCAGAGAAGGCTAAAAAGGGGGACCTGATAGAGGCATACCCAACTCTGAGGAGCAGGGACAGGGTGGAGATGAGGAGGCAGTCCCCCTTAGTTGGAAGTCAATTAGAAGGGGTATAACATTAAAAGATGATGGGCAGGAGGTTTAAAGAGGATTTGAAGATATTTTTTACCCAGATGACGACAACAATCTGGAACATCTTGTCTGGTGAAGGTAGTAGAGACCCCTCTCAACTTTTAAAACTTAGATCAACATATGAAATATAATATTCAAAGCCAGGGGCCAAGTGTTGGAAAGTTGCATTTAGTGCAGATATGTTATTGCAGATGTGATGGGCTGAAGTGCCACTTCTCTGCTGCATGACTCTAAACAGAGACAACAAAAGGGGAAAGGGGATTAAAGATTAAAATGGGAAACCTGTGATGGGTGGAAGACATTTAAAAAAATGAAGAAAATGACAGTGCATGGACCAAGAAAGGAAGCAAAAGATGGATGTGAAGGCAGATATGAATAATTACCCATGGCTGTCTGAAAGACTGTAGCAGCAAACATTTCAAAATTTTGAACTTTGAGAAATCTTTATTATGATCAACATTTTCAACTGAAATATTAACAACGTTTCTCTACATAAATGTTGGCCAAACTGTTGAGGATTTTCAGCATACATTTTAGATTCATTTAACTTGTGCTGCCAAGTGAATATCATTCAGGAGTGTTCAGGCTGCCTTATACAGAATTCTGCTGCAGAATCATTCATGGTTTTGGCAAATTTAAGAGGACACAACTACACTTAACTCCACAAAATTAAACTCTATCCTGGTTTTACAAACATAGGTGGAAAATATGCATTTAGGCTGTGAATATTCCGAACATTATGTAACAGAGCAATGACAGTGCAAAAACCAACCTGGGACAAAATTATCCACACAGGTTGCATTACACTATCAAATTCCACTTAGGCACTATTTCAGTGAAACTGGGTGACTAAACTGCTACGCTGTAGGCTACAAGAAATTACTGGACATGTGCATCAAATGAACCTCGTCAAGGGTAAAAACAACTGAAGGAATATATTTTCCAACTGACAATTTCAATTGTATTATATCTTTCTTAGTGTTACCTAAACCAGATATTATAGTTCAGGTAGTCAGAGAACCAAAGCCACATTAGAGTCATAATAGTTACAATACCATTTCCTCCAGTAGGTCTCACACCACTGCTTTCCAGAATAGTGGTCCCAATTTTGAAGTAATTCTATCCCTTTAGAATTGATACAAAGCAAAAGTCACTTCATAGTTCTTCTAGGATTGCGGTGGAAAACACCTAAGACAGTATTCTTAATCTTATTTTATTTATTTGGATTTTAGAATGTTATAGTGAAACATATTATTGAAGTAGTTCAAGTTCATCTTGGGGGAAAGAGGGTGGTCCACTAAAAATTCAGAAGATCATTGGGTGGTGGATGCTGTGGCGAGCAACATATTTTCCAACCCCACCAAGCCATTTGATGGCTTACCATCCACAAAACAGATCAGGAGCGCATTGGAATATTCACCACTTTCCTGGATGAGTGCAGCTCCATTGACATTGAAAAAGCTTGAATGCCGTCCCACAGTAAGCAACCTACTTGATCAGGACTTTTCACTGTTTAAAATGTTCACTCCCCTTAACTAGTGACACAGTAGATGAAGTGTACCATGAACAAGGTGCATTTCAGCAACTCAACATCCTCCTTCAAACAGCACCTTCCAAACCTGTAACGTGTCATCTAGAAGGACAAGGAAAGCAGACACATGACAACACCATAATTTGCAAATTGCTCTCCAAGTCACAGATCATTCTGACTTGGAACTATACAACTGAATTCATTGTTACTAGGTCTAAATCATGGAATTCTCTCTCAAAAAGCACAGTGCATCCATACTGTAAAGTACAGCAACTCATGGCAGCAACTCAACACTACCTCAAGGATAATTAAGGGTATGAAACAAATGCTTACAATCCAATGAAATGAAAATAATTCTGGATTTGCCATTAGGCAAATAAACATGCAGAGAAAACCTGCATGAATTACGAGACTACAAGGCAAAGTAGTAACAGCTGGATTACTCCCATTTTCTTTTCCTCCTCCTTTCAAATAGTGTAAAACCCACATTCTGACCTTGCTTTAGTCCTGAAGTCACATGATCATGTTCCTTCTCTCTTCAGAAGGACTGCTGGACTTGAGTACTGCCAGCACCTTCTGTTTTTACTTTACATTGTAAAGGAGAACGTTGCACACAAAATTAAGATTTTGAGCCAGGATACTACTGAATTCATCACATGACTTTTGTATCGTGCCAACAGTTAGCTTTATTAAACTCATCGGTAAGAACGAAACCAATCACCTGCACGATTGACATTTGTCAATCAGGTGGATAAATTATCCAGAGCTGTAAAATATCACTATTAATTTCTAATATTCTTATGTCCACACTGGGCAAAAGCACTGCCTAGTATGGTATGGAATCCCAAAAGCGTTTCCAGGTTCAATTCCTGGACTACGCAGTTAACTGACCAACATGCACAGTAGTTGGGCTACAGAATATCTTTCATTGTATTTTACCTCACTGACTTGAGGGTACATCTTTCTAAAAATAAAAAAAAAGTCATGGTCCTAGTGGCCCTTGCAGAAAGCAGGAATGGATATTGGGAGAGAATGAGATGGAGTCCGTTGTGATACCATCATATATTGATTGTATTCAAATCATTCCCTCTGTGGAATGGCCAAATCAGCAAGACATTTATAGTTGTCAGTACCTATGACACAACATTCCTCCAGCAAGAGTTACTTCAGAAATTACGGGGAGGCAAAAGGAAACTAATTTTAACTCACCCTTTGATAATATTAATATTTATATTCAATGGAAAGGAAATACAATTATAATTGGGGCAATGAATAGATTTGCTGAGTAATTTCCAACAATCCAGTTCACTGGTTACCAATGCGTTGTTACTAGACTATTCAAACAATCAGCAAGTTGTCATTTCAAATTCTGAGTTCTGCAGTTTTCAGCTAGACAACCAGTTTCATTTGTATGACATTAAGTCTTGGAAAAGAAAGAAATGGGGCAGATCAGTCCTGCTCTGAATAACTTTTCATGCTTGCCAACAGAACACTGCAACATTGGCCACGCAATGTCAGCATCTTAACCGGAAGCAGGAGCGGTTGCCAAATCAGGCCCTCTGAGCAAAAAGTTTTAAAAGCCACCAAATGGAAAGAACACCCCAGGTAGGAAAACTCAACTTGAGCAAAAAGTACTCATATAGACAACTGAATAGATTGTAATACTGTTTTGTACTATACCAGGGTAATCATGCAAATTTAGAGCTCCAACTCTTTCTTGAAAGGCTTTATAAAAACATAATCCACAAGTATAACTACTTTTCTGAAGCATCAAGTGCAGCTTTAAGATCATGCAGATATTTTCTGTACATGCAGACCTAATGAGAAATCAGTATTTAAATCAACACAAGTAACTAGTGATTGGTTATCGAGTCACATGATTCATTTACAAGCCAGCACTAAAAACCAAATGTTTACCTCGTCTTCGCCCATAACTTCTTGCTGCATGCAAACAAAGAAGGATAAATAGGATTCATCAGTGTGCACTTAAATTTCACAAATTCTATGGTAAGCAAACTAAAATTGAATCTTTACAACAGAAAAAGTGATTGGTTTTATGAATCCACTCAGATCTAAGGGCACAACTGAATTTTGTTCAGCTGTAATTCTACAAGACTGAGTTTTAAGAAGTCATCAACGAAAATGGCAAAGTGAGATTAAGTTATCAATATTTGCTTATGTTAACTAAATCTTTAGATCAAACCCTGTATTAATTGCAGAATTCTTCGAAATGGTTTTAGTATCCACCACTGCAGAACAAGTAACAAACATAAATGTGAGTGATTAGTAACTAATTGGCAAAGTATATTTCAGAATTACTATTTTCCTTGACAATATAGTATTTTGGGAGTACAAATTTCTCTGGTGAATGAAGGGGTTTCAAGGCACCCAGAATCTGTATAAATTTCACTAGACAACAAAAAGAGCAGCCTTGAACAGAAAGGAGGTTACTACTCCATACATAAAACACTTTTGGAAGGAGGAAAACAAGAAAACCTTGTATAACCAGAAAGACGACAGTTATGGCAGAGCCCTCGCCCACAAATTTGGAAGTCCAGTTGTACTATCATAGCAAGCCTAATCATTTTCTTCTCTGACTTGTATACTTAAAACTAGTGATGTTGTTCAATTGTTTTCCCCCCAGATTAACTAATAAATGTTATTGAACATGGTTAGACTGAACAGTTGCTAACAACCAAATGCTTTTCAACATAATGCAAATAGTGGAGGTCACTGTGTTAGCAGAGTTTCAGAAGGCAATACTAAAATGCTTTGCCATAGTTCGTGTCAATGAATCTAGAATGACAATAAATGTGAAAACCAGGGAGCATGAATATATACTACTGAGAAGTCTTGCTAGGTAACTAGCCATACTTCAAACAAAATTGTTCATGTACAGCTACAACACTGGTATTTACCTGGCAACGTGGAAAATTGTCCAATATGTCCTACCCTCAAAATAAAAAAAGGCGCAAGCATAATCCAATCACCATTAGCCTATTCCCAAATCATTAGCAAGTGATGGAAATCTGTTGGTGATCATGTAGCATTTACTAACCAATAACTACTTAAATGCTACTCAAATGGATACTTTTTGACCAAAACAGTCACATCCCTAAAGTGTAAAGCCTATGACAAAATAAATAAATTCATGAATCAAAGGAAAAGGGACCGCCATTGACATTAAAAAAAACAAGGAACACCAATAAAACTGAAGGCAATGTAGGTCAGACAAAAACCTACCCACTGGCTGGTGCCTTATCTAGAAGAAAAATGGCCTACAGAGACTAACCATTTCAATTCCAGGACATCCGAGTAACACGTGCACACAATGTTGTGTTCAGGATCTACCATCTTCAACCAGTTTAAAGATCTTCCTTCCATGATAGGGTCAAACATAGGATGCTTGATGATTGCATGGTATTACGCTTTATTCACAACCCCTCAGATAATGAAAGTCCAGATACACAGAATAAAGATACTGCAAGTGCTACACCAGATTAAAATTTCAACAATCTGGTCAAAACAATGCGCATTTCCTAAAGAGAACACTCATAACATTTCAGATTTAGTGATTAGTGTGGCACTGACGTCCTCTTGCCTAACATGAAATGCATCTTGGCCAGTTTACAGTGCTATGCCATCAAACAGGTGAAGCAATCGACTTCTCAAACAACAAACTAGGATTTACAAACTGCTGCTCAAGCTTTACTTTTAAATTGTTTCACAAAGTGAAAAAAGATGACTGCGGCACATGTGGAATTACGATAGAATACCAAATTTTAAAAATATTGCAAAAATCTATGGAAGTTTATCCTAGTGGGAACGTTTGACATTCTATTAAACATTTATTTTTTACATTTAACTGCCCATATGTGAATACTAGCATTGCCGTCAATTTCACGATTATAATGACAGCAATTACTGGGCTTCACCTTATTACAATTCCGTCTTGGCTCTTACACATGTTGCAAATTAATATTTTAGTTTAACAATGACTTCATTCAACAAACATCTTAACTAAAGCAGGGACTGTGCTTCAAAGGGTTCATTAACTAGATAAAATATATGTGGAGCATCCAAGGAATGAGAAATCTTTTATACAAGGTAGTTTCTCTTTCTAGTTTAAGTTGATCAATGCCAAAGCATGCTATCATTATAGGAGACCCATATGATTCTGTACTGGCCTAAATACTGTTAAGTCTGGAATTTCTTTATTTGCTTCTAACACAACCTATGCTGTATTAGGAATAGACAAATTATATGCAAAACAAACTGCATTTAGAAGAGATGATTGGAGTTTTTTTGGTTGATGGTGGGAGAAGAAAGGAGAAGAGAATCAAGTCAAGTGCTTAACGCACATGAAAGTCAATCAGCATGTTTCAGCATATCCAAGCAAATTTGAAAAAAAATGTCAATTTGATTTTCTGCTTGCCCAAAGAACGCAATTTGTTCCAACGCAAATCATACTCCAATTAGCTGAATCCAGAGAGCTTCCTACAGTCTGGCAACAAAGATTAATTTTTCTTTGTGCACTATTGACTAGATCGAACTGTTATCAGCTGGGACAATATCTTGCAAAGTTACTATAAACTGTAAGAAAAGAATCTTTGACCTCAAATAGCTCCCACTACTTGAATTATGCTGGTTGGATAACCAACAATAATACCTTTAGCATTCATTAAGCATTGATGCCTTTGACCTCCTTGGCTCTGATGGCTATGGGACCTTGTGGTGCACTAATCAGCTGCCATGTTTCTTTATGTGAAACAGCAATTAAATGTCTAAAGTATCATCTTGGCTACGAAGTGCTTAAAAATGCCCCAACATTATGGAAAACATTTCTTTAGATGCAGCATATTCTTTTGTTTCATTAAAGAGAAAAGTGACAAGAATTTTTCACAAGGCATATTCAATTTTGTGATGTGTTGGCATGGTTTTGTCACATCTACAAAAACAAGTGTGAATGTTTGGTTATTGCAGCACAATTTAATAGAAAGCATATTTTCTAGATCACAGTAGGAAAGTCCATTTAACACCTGATTGTTTTACAAGTTTGAACAAGATGTGAATTCAAAGAACTGGAGGCAAGACAAGAATAAATATTTTTCTTCCAGAGAAACAACTTTTTCAAATCACCGAGTGCAAAAGGGAAGTACCACAGCCAGATTATTACTGGAGCTCCAAACACAGCAGCTACTTTGGAATTCAACTAAGGAGCAGAAAGAAACAGTTTAGGAACTCTAGATTAAGTTAGGACTCACATTAAACAGCCATGGGATTGTTCAATAAATTTTTTTTTCATATTTCTAGTATCTGCATGAATTTTCTCAAGTATTTATCCAACATCAAATATAAAAGGAGTTACCAAAACTGTTAGAGCCACGTAGATCACCATTTTATACAAATATTTAGGAAGGAAATTGCATTGATACAACATTTTTCACTTCACAAAGGAACAGGAGTCAGATTTCATCTTAAATCTAATCCACCATTCATTCAATGTCCTGCCCTGGTTCCATAACTCTCAACAATCTTGTTGATGTTTTTTAAAATCAATCTTAAATTTTGACAAGTTCAGAATTCACAGTTATGTAGAGAATTGTTTCCATTCTCTTTGTGCTTTCCTAACTTGCTTGCTATTCTTCATCTATCAGGGAAAGGAAAAATTCTGCCCAAATGTCACTTTTTAACTGAAGATCCACTTAACCCTGCTGTTGGCAAAAAACGGGTCTGGTTATGTTTCCATTGAGCACTATTCAGTTGGACCATACCAAATCACCCTATCCTACATGGAAAATTTTGAAAGAAAACACATTCGATCACGTGTCTACATGTTCCCTGGACAGATGCACCACTGCTATAACTTACAAATGAGCACGAGGATGCACTTTGACTGCTCGGAAGAAAGATTCTCAAAGTTTGGGAGAAGATTTGTAACTCGGATGCTCGTTGTTGTGGTTCTGTTCACCAAGCTGGGAATTTGTGTTGCAGGTGTTTTGTCACTGTTTAGGTGACATCCTCAGTGCTTGGGAGCCTCCTGTGAAGCGCTTCTGTGATGTTTCCTCCGGCATTTAGTGATTTGTATCTGCCGCTTCCAGTTGTCAGTTCCACCTGGCTGCTGCAGTGGCCAGTCTATCGGGTCCTGGTCGATGTGCTTATTGATTGAATCTGTGGATGAGTGCCATGCCTCTAGGAATTTCCTGGCTGTTCTCGGTTTGACTTGTCCTATAATAGTTGTGTTGTCCCAGTCAAACTCCTGTTGCTTGTCATCCGAGTGTGTGGCTTCTAAGGATAGCTGGTCATGTCGTTTTGTGACTAGTTGGTGTTCATGGATGCGAATCGTTAGCTGTCTTGTTGCTGTGGTTCTGTTCGCCGAGCTGGAAGTTTTTGTTGCAAACGTTTCGTCCCCTGGCTAGGTGACATCATCAGTGCTTTGGAGCCTCCTGCGAAGCGCTTCTTTGATGTTTCTTCCGGTATTTATAGTGGTCTGTCCTTGCCGCTTCCGGGTGTCAGTTTCAGCTGTCCGCTGTAGTGGTTGGTATGTTGGGTCCAGGTCGATGTGTTTGTTGATGGAGTTTGTGGATGAATGCCATGCCTCTAGGAATTCCCTGGCTGTTCTCTGTCTGGCTTGCCCTATGATAGTAGTGTTTTCCCAGTCGAATTCATGTGGCTTGTTGTCTGCGTGTGTGGCTACCAGGGATAGCTGGTCGTGTCGTTTCGTGGCTAGTTGATGTTCATGTATGCGGATTGTTAGCAGTCTTCCTGTTTGTCCTATATAGTGTTTTGTGCAGTCCTTGCATGGTATTTTGTAAACTACATTAGTTTTGCTCACGTTGGGTATCGGGTCCTTTGTTCTAGTGAGTTGTTGTCTGAGCGTGGCTGTTGGTTTGTGTGCCGTTATGAGTCCTAAGGGTCGCAGTAGTCTGGCTGTCAGTTCTGAAACGCTCCTGATGTATGGTAGCGTGGCTAGTCCTTTTGGTTGTGGCATGTCCTCGTTCCGTGGTCTGTCTCTTAGGCATCTGTTGATAAAGTTGCGCGGGTATCCGTTTCTGGTGAATACCTTGTATAGGTGTTCCTCTTCCTCTTTTTGCAGTTCTGGCGTGCTGCAGTGTGTTGCAGCCCTTTTGAACAGTGCCTCGATGCAACAACTTGTGTGTGTGTTGGGGTGGTTACTTTCTTAGTTTAGGACTTGATCTGTGTGTGGCTTTCCTGTATACCTTTGTGCTGAATTCTCCATTCAGTGTTCTCTGTACCATCACGTCCAGGAATGGGAGTTGATTGTCCTTTGCTTCCTCTCTAGTGAATCGGATTCCTGCGAGTGTGGAGTTGATGATCCAGCGTGTGGTTCTCTATTTCTGCATTTTTAATGATTACAAAGGTAATCATCTACATATCTGACCCAGAGTTTGGATTGAATTTGCGATAAGACTGTTTGTTCTAACCTTTGCATTGCCGCTTCTGCTATGAGTCCAGAGATGGGTGAGCCCATGGGTGCGCCGTTGATTTGTTCATATATTTGGTTGTTGAATGCGAAGTATGATGTGAGGCACAGGTCCAGTAGCTTGAGTGTGCAGTCTTTGTTGATAGGTTCCCCGTCTTGTCATCTGTTCTGAATGTCCAGCAGTTTGGCTACTGTTTCTCTGGCTAGGGTTTTGTTGATAGAGGTGAACAGTGCCGTTACATTGAATTAGAAAGATTCTCCCTACTCACTCAAGTCTCATCGATTCCACACAATGCCCTTCTGGACCTGTGGTGGAAGAGAGACTGTTGCCCAAATAGGTCTTTCCAAAATGGGTCTGGAAAGAAATGTAGTGGTTTTTATTGTTAAGGTTCACCCTGATCAGTCCTGCAACACAAGATTCAGTGCTGACTAGATTGTTTACAGGGGTGGACATTGGAAAAAATATTAAGTGCTGCTGGAAGATTATCTACTTTTATGAAAGATGTTTGATCTGACTAAAACCTGCAGATCTTCCAATGCACAGAATCAAGAACAGCTGACTGACAACTGTTGCCAACAGACAAGCTTCAAGGTTGTGGACTAAGTGCCATGGCACTTGAGGAAACCAACGGCAAGGCTCAAATTGGGAAAGCCCACTGTCTACTCAGGGCTAGAAATGATATAAAACCTCTCAGCTTATATGCCAAAGAGAATGTTTGACGTGAAACTTAATGGATACTGTGAAACAAATATGTAATACAAGTGTAGTGAGGCATCTTGGGTAAGGAATAAATCTGTACTACACTTTACATAAAGTCAAATTTGACATTATATAATGTACAATAATAAACTTTATAAGTTTGTACTTTGGTTCCACGTCAAGTTAAAAAGGAAAAGAAATTTCTACGACTTGCTTAAATGACCAACTTGCTACAGTCAGAAGCAGACATTTTAGAACAGAATATTGCAAACTATTCAACATTACCAGTGAATCCTCCCACTTCCTCCAGACTAAAGGGGTAGCCATGGGCACATGTATGGGCCCCAGCTATGCCTGTCTCTTTGTTGGCTACATAGAACAGTCGACCTTCCGTAATTACACCGGCACCACTCCCTACCTCTTCCTCCGCTACATTGATGACTGCATTGGCGCCACCTTGTGCTTCCGTGAGGAATTTAAGCAATTCATTAACTTCACCAACACATTCCACCCTGACCATCTGACACCTCCCTCCCCTTCCTGGACACCTCCATCTCCATTAATAACGACCGACTTGACACTGACATTTTTTACAAACCCACCGACTCCCACAGCTACCTGGATTACACCTCTTCCCATCCTATCTCTTGCAAAAATGCCATCCTGTATTCCCAATTCCTCCGCCTCCATCGTACCTGTTCCCAGAACACACCAGATGGCCTCCTTCTTTAGAGACCGCAATTTCCCGTCCCACATGGTTAAAGATGCCCTCCAACAGATCTCGTCCACATCCTGCACCTCCACCCTCAGACCCCACCCCTTCAACTGTAACAAGGACAGAATGCCCCTGGTGCTCACATTCCACCCTACCAACCTTCGCACAACCAAATCATCCGCCGACATTTCTGTCACCTCCAAACAGACCCCACCACCAGGGATATTTCCCTCCCCACCCCTTTCCGCCTCCGTGACTACCTGGTCAGGTCCAGGCCCCCCTACAAACCACCCTCCCATCCTGGCACCTTCCCCTGCCACTGCAGAAATTGCAAAACCTGCACCCACACCACCTCCCTCACCTCCATCCAAGGCCCTAAAAGAGCCTTCCACATCCAAAGTTTTACCTGCACATCCACCAATATCATTTATTGTATCCATTGCTCCCGATGCGGTCTCCTCTACATTGGGGAGACTGGATGCCTCCTCACAGTGCTTCAGGGAACATCTCTGGGACACCCGCACCAATCAACCACACCACCCTGTGGCCCAACATTTCAACTCCCCCCTCCTACTCTGCCAAGGACATGGAGGTCCTGGGCCTCCTACACCGCCGCTCCCTCACCACCTGATGCCTGGAGGAAGAACACCTCATCTTCCGCCTCGGAACACTTCAACCCCAGGGCATCAATGTGGACTTCAACAGTTTCCTCGTTTCCCCTTCCTCCACCTCACCCTAGTCCCAAACTTCCAGCTTAGCCCTGTCCCCATGACTTGTCCTACCTGCCAATCATCTTTTCCACCTATCCACTCCACCCTCCTCCCCCACTCACCTATTGTACTCTATGCTACTTTCTCTCCACCCCCACCCTCCTCCAGCTTCTCTCTCCACCCTTCAGGCTCTCTGCCTTTATACCCGAAGGGCTTTTGCTCGAAACGTCCATTTTACTGCTCCTCGAATGCTGCCTGAACTGCTGTGCTCTTCCAGCATCACTAATCCAGATAACCAGTGTGGTGCACATTCGTCCACTACAGGGCTATTCTCTTCTTAACCTCCAAACGTTGAAAGGTGAAAGGATATTCAGATGTCATCATTTCCATATGCAGAAGACTTCGGCAGAGAAGTTTTATCTAGCTTGCACCAATTTACACTTGAAATCAAAACCATATTTTCAAGCAAAGAAATAGTGCAAATATTGAGAAGTTTCTTTTTGTGCTTCTTGTGCCGCTTCCCTTTCTTCACCAATCCAGCAACTAAGAATGTGACCAATTTCCAGTATTTCCCCAATTCAGACTAGAAGAGACAAAGTAACTGTCAAACTTTATTTTTCCTCACTTTTCCGATTAATATGATTGCTGCGGCTTGATTTTCCCTGTTCAACAAGGCCGAAATGAGAAACTCAAACTATGATGATTCTTGGCCTATGATTATGATAACAACTACTGGACTCACTTCCATCATATCACCAGTATATCACAACATATCCTTTGACAACCCATTTTTAAATAAACCGAGTCCATCACAGATTCAATATTCCAAATGCGTTATTCCAGTAGAGTCAATTAAATTGTGCTGTCTGTCATTACAAGTTGGTATTTTTCAGTTAATAATGACATTTCATTGGCAAAACAGAGTCTCAGTTTGAAAATCCTTATTTTCAATTAAAATGCTCATTATGTCACATCCCGTAAATTGTGATAACTGGTTTAAATCTCTTATGACCAGGAGATGAACCCCTCTGTTAACTAACCCAAACACCCAGAAAAGCTCAACTCACCTCAATCTGATAAAATGAATGACAGAAAACTCAAATTCCACTATTTAAAGAAAATATTAAATTTTTTTTAAACATTAAACAACAATTCACAATTCTAAGCCTCCCTTTCCCTTATCTGCTTATTATCTGCCTCCAACTAGAGAACAATATGCTGTTCCAATAAAATACTTGTTAAAATTACAACAACTTAATTTCAAAATCTCACAGCTGCTATTGCCTTATTTTTTCTTCCAGTCAAGGATTTCCGCTAGGTTATCATCTTTCTTCTTATTTTAAGTATGTTTCATATGGAAAAGGTACCTTTGATAGAGAGCGTTTCCTAATTTCTTGGAGAGCAAGATGTTAGCTCTCCATGCATTTCTGTCTCAATGGCAGTTGCTCGCTGACCAAGTTTCAAATGCCCACATTTTATACCTCCTATCATCAGAACGTCTCTTGGTTCAATACTGGCAAAACAAATTCAAACTTGATTGGGTTTTAGTATCCTGGGGTATAAATTTAAACTGGTTAAATTTGAATTGTCCTTAACCAAAACTCAGGTATCCATTTCACAGCCAAATGTTACATATTTTCGATTTTCCAGTACGTTCTGGCACTGCCATCTAGTCATATACACAGGTGCTTGTAAACTTAGTTCAGAACAGCATTCACTCTCTCAAAAAGGTACAGTAATGCCTTCAACTTCATAACACCTGCCTCTTGCTCATCTTTTCCTAAAATATGTTTCAGCATAATATTTGAAAACATCACATGCCATCCTTCCAATTTACTTCGTAACAGTTCTACTTATTAGAATGGCAGGGCTGCCAATACAACAGAGATAACAAAATAGAACTTGAGAACTCAGTTGTACTTATGAGGATAAGCACCAGGGTGTCTCATTTACAAGTAGTCCTGAAACCATATGATTTAGGAGAATAAGTAGACCGTTTGGCCAATAAGTCTACTTCACCATTCAATGTGATCATGGCTGATCTGATAACCGTTAACTACACTTTCCTGCCTTCTCCCCCCATAAATCTATGTCCTGACTGAATAAATCTGTCTCAGCCTTGAATATACATAATGATCCAACCTCTATGCTGTCTGTGGTAAAGAATTTCTAAATTCACAACCTGGAGAGAATTTTCACTAGAAATTTGCACCTGCCTTCAATGGGCAACCCCTTAACTGTGATATTATGTCCTCCGGTTCTACACTGTCCCATAAGGGGAAACAATTTCTCCATCTACCTCAAACATCTGCCATGCCAAGACCCCTAGGAATCTTATATTTTCAATGAAGTCTCCTCTCCTCCGTCTAAAC